>NC_054546.1:40551326-41151326 GCF_017654505.1 Polyodon spathula | reverse complement strand
GCTGGGTTAGCATGTCTAGTTTTACCTTAACCTGACGCAGCTAATGACAAAAAAAGTCGTGCACTTCCATTTGCAATGAGCGTCTTTCACATGTTGTTTTGAAAGAAGGAAACATGTATTCCTATTTCTAGCATCGTAATAAAGGAAAAACTGTTGCATGCCTTCCTTTTGGGTAGGACATTTCACCAGGAGAGTAAGGTTGTGGCCATCCTTAAAATACTGCCTTCCCTGCCAATTAACTAACCAGTTGCATCCCTTAATATCAGATATGCTTTGCAGCCTGTAACAAGCTTTTTACTTCTGAAGACATTGCTTAAGTGACCTAGGAAGTGAAACTGCTAATGCTACATTACATACTACCTAAAAGTAAGGCATGCAAAATTCAAACTTGTTTTTATTTGTTCCTTACAATGGAACCATATATATGTGTCTTTATCATTGTGTGTGTGTGTATGTAATATATATACATACACATACACACACACACAATGCTGTGCAAAAGTCTTAGCCATGTTGAATTTTTCTACTCTGATGCATTATGAACATCAACAATTTACTCAGCCTCCATTAATGTTTTCTGCTATTATTATAACCATGACTTTCATACAGAAGGAAAAACATTGAGTGAAATAACTCGCATCACTTGATTTTCAAGGTGTGGCATCAAGTGATGCAAGCTATTTCACGCAGTGTTTTTCCTTTGTGCAAGTCAAGTTTGTTATAATAGCAGAAAACACTAGTGGAGGCTTTGACTAAATTGTTGATGCTCATAATGCATCAGAGTAGAAAAATGCAGCATGTAAGACTTTTTCACAGCAGTGTATGTATATAGAAACAGGTGCTGCTTGAGGTGAATAGAAGTGCATTACAAGTAACTAACTGACCACTTTCAAGTCCATGTATGTTGTACTAGTGGTCTTGAGTAAGAAATCTTTAAACAGTTTGTCAGTTTAATTTTCCCTGTAGTCCCTTGTTTAGTCTGTTCCAGCCCTCTTCCAATCTCTGCTTAAAGCAGCCTTTTATTATGCCTAGAACAAAGCAAGAGAGAGGGAGAAGTGATATTTTCAAATTTTCTCCATCAGCCTGCAGGCTTAGTATCCCACCTCAGCTCTGGAGGCTTAATCCTACATCCTATGTGCAAGTGAGATATTGAAATTTGTTGCCCAAAAGCGGTTCTGTCATCCAGCCTCCAAACTTGGTGTAGTATTACTATAGTAGTAGTACCTCAGGTGTTGTCAATTTGCTAGCTTTATTTGGCTCTTACAAATTGTACTGCGTTTGCACTTTTTAATCTAAATGTCTTGCTTTTTAATCTTAATCCTTTTTTTTTTCTGGTTATGTATATAACTGATATTTTGCTTATTTTCATCTTCATGGTCTAAAATACTGCAAACATCATGTCAAGTAATAAAATACTGCTGTATAATCATATTAGTACCTAAAAATATAAAATTGAGTATTTGTTCTGTTTTGTAGCCTGTTATTCATATTGGTATAGTGTGAATTTGGCTTAAGAATCCAGTTACAATCATGTGTGCCCATTTCTAATGGACTTCAGATGCTCCTTCTGGTTGAGTGGACATTCCACCATGCAAGGAAGTTGTTTAGCTATTAAGCCAAACATGGTTCCCAATAGTTATAACATTCTTACTGTGGTGTTTTTTTCTTTTCTTTTTTCGTTTTGTTTTCTCCAAGACACAGTTTTTGATCCAGGAGTGTGTGTCGCTTATAACCAAGCCAAATTTTATCTCAACACTGTCCTACGCTATTGACAATCCATTACACTATCAGAAGGTAGGTACTTTATAGAGAAGCTAGAAGTTCAATTTAGTACTTGCAGTAAATTATCATTAGTTTCCTCCTTGATAAAAGGAGATATATAAAAATCAGTGTGTATGTGTACACATTGCTCTGGGTAGATTTGTGTCTGTATTTTTGATGCCTATATGTGATTTTAATCTTGTATCTTTTAAGAATTGGAAATATAATGTAGAATAGTCTTAATCTTGTTTTCTTTCTTTTCAGAGTTTAAAACCTTCACCCCATTTGTTTACTCAGCTGAGTAAAGTTCTCAAGTTAAGTAAGGTTCAAGAGGTAAGTAATGATTTCAAGCTGGTATTAATGTGTTGTGCTTTAAGGATTTCATGCAGTCATTAATGTGTTAATTTTTTCAGGTTGTTTTTGGCCTTGCCTTGTTGAATTCTTCCAGCTCAGATCTGAAAGGGTTTGGTAAGTAATTAGACATTTTCTAAAAGACAATTTGTTCTGGGGGTAAAGATTACTAGGCAAAAAGCATATGCAAAATAAGCACATACACATATGAATTCAAGCATCAGAAATAATTAACCAGGATCCATCAGTAGTTCCATCTTCAGAGGTATAACAACTGAATTCTCATGAGAGTCAGTGTTACATCAATGCAGATGGTGCTTTTTATGTGCCTTGATCTATTTGGATGTTGTTGCAACACAATCTCTGTGTTAATCAAAAGTTGGCCGTAGACAAATGATTTCTTGGGCTATTTAGAAAAACTAAATGGGGGCTCCCGAGTGGTGCATCCGGTAAAGGCGTTCTGCATGGAGCACAGGATGCGCCCTGTAGCCTGGAGGTCGCCGGTTTGAGTCCGGTTTATTCCACTGCCGACTGTGGACGGGAGTTTCAAGGGAGCGTCGCACAATTAGCCGAATACCACCTGGGTGGGGAGGGCTTAGGTCGGCCAGGGTGTCCTTGGCTCACCACGTACAAGCGACCCCTGTAGGCTGGCTGTGCGCTTGCGAGCCTGCCTGTAAGTTGCCTGAAGCTATGTGGTCCTCGACGCTGTAGCTCTGAGGTGGCTGCATGACGGGCCTGCAGAGTGAAAAGAAGCGAATTCGGGGAGAAAATAATTGCAGATTCAAAATAAAAACAAACAACTTTTCCAGCTTGCGGAGAAGACCGGTGGGTTTAATGTAGTTTATTTTGTTTTTCAGCTGCCCAGTTTGTGAAACAGAAGCTCCCCGATCTTCTGCGTTCTTACGTGGACGCGGACGTTGGGGGTAACCAAGAAGGTGGCTTCCAGGATATTGCAATAGAGGTCCTGCACCTGCTCCTCTCCCATCTCCTCTTTGGGCAGAAGGGAGCCTCTGGGGTCGGACAGGAACAGATTGAAGCTTTCATCAAGACTCTGTGCAGAGGCGAGTGTTGATGAAGCACTGTTGCTTTTTGAGGGAGTGTTTAGGCCACTGGCTTTAATCATGGCAAGATATTAATTTGAAATGGCACTTTGAGCAGGCTGGCCTATTTGCTTTCCTTTCCTGGCCATATATCCAGTCACATTTGCTGTATGCGTTGTGCACACAACAAACTAAACTAGGCTACCGATGGTGTGTCTGGCAAAAGTTGAAAGCCACACAATACCCTTGTATTATACAGTTTTTTTTTATGACTAAACTGTTGTGCTCGAAGGGGGGTGGGGGGGTGATTAGAACCAGGATTCCATCAGGTTTCTGTCTTGCAGTTATCAGTTTGCAATAGATGTTGTTAATTTGCTGAACATAGAACAAGATTAGATTAAAGGATTAGCAGGGAATGCGTAGGAATTGCTGGCCTCACTAAGACAGTGCTGATAGTGTTGGTAACAGTAGGGTATTTAGCGTGCAATTTATGCCAACTTTAAATTACGGGAAACCCTTACTCATTAATAAATGGCCTTGCAGTTAGATGAAATGGGCAACTAGATATTTACAAGATGGACTTATTTCATGAATAGATATGCTCTTTTGGGTCAGAAGGTTGAAGATAATTACGTGTGTGTGTGTGTGTGTGTGTGTGTGCAGATTTTCCGCAGGAGCGCTGTCCTGTGGTGCTTGCACCACTGCTTTACCCTGAAAAACGGGACTTTCTGATGGACAGGATCCTGCCAGACTCTGGAGGGTTAGCTAAGACCATGATGGAGAGTTCTCTTGCAGACTTTATGCAAGAAGTTGGCTACGGCTTTTGTGCAAGGTAAAAGTCTTCTAGTTCTGTAACTGATTTTGTTATTTTGGGCAATTAACTATTTATACATGAACTATTGACCAACACTGTGCACTTTAAGTAGGGCATTCCTCTGTGCAGAATCGGTTTATTTTTTTGTTTCTTTATTTAATTCTATGTACATATTTTTCAGTCTTGAAGAATGCCGCAATATAATCATGCAGTATGGAGTTCGGGAGGTCACCGCATCCCAGGTGGCCAGAGTCCTGGGCATGATGGCCCGCACTCACTCCGGATTGTCGGATGGCATTCCCCTTCAGGTAAGGATGATCCCATCCTTCTGACCTGGACGAACCTGCTTGCCCTTGACTTGGATATGGGTTTCTTGAGAGAAATTATAATTAAATGAAACTGGGCAAGGTTGATTGCACTTGTTGACATTTTCATTTTTTGCTTAAGGAAAGTACATTTAAATCTATTCTCATCTTCCATCAAGTCAAACACCCCTCTAACATTGTATTATGAGACCCCAAATATAAAGTTGTATTCAAGAATTATATGTAACCAGGTAGTTGTCCAAAGGGTTGTATTTAAACCTAGTGTATGCTTCATTTTTATTCTGTTAAATATGTTAAAGCAGTGTTTTATCCAAAGCAACGCAAGAGTGCAGGTCTGAAAACCAGTACGTTAGAATCGAGGGGATTATAAACAAATTGAAATCTGTTAAGAGCCAGAAATTAAATGTAATGGTCTTGCGCTTTTTTTTTTTCAGTCCATCTCAGCTCCTGGCAGTGGGATCTGGAGCGATGGGAAGGATAAGACTGATGGATCTCAGGCTCACACTTGGAATGTGGAAGTTTTAATTGATGTTGTTAAAGAACTGGTAGGTGGAGCTTCATGGTAATCTTATGCAAAATTCTTGGTATATTAAGTTAAGTAACGCCATTTGTATATTGTGAAGTTTGGTTATAACTGTATATAAACAAAAGTGGAACTAGTTCAGAATGAGTAGGTTTGCTTTCACATGTTAAGACAGTGTCATTTGAAAAGCATGCATAACCTTGGGCTGATTTTTGTAATGCTTTGTTTACAGAATCCCAATTTGAACTTCAAGGAAGTGACATATGAACTTGATCATCATGGGTTCATCATTCGGGACAGCAAGGCACTGCAGATAGTGGTGTATGGTATCCAAAGGGGACTGGGAATGGAAGTGTTCCCTGTGGATCTCATTTACAGGCCTTGGAAACATGCAGAGGGCCAGGTAAAACTAAAACTCTTTCAGCAATTAAGTGGTTCCTAGCCATTTAAACAAATTAAGTTTAGTATATACAGTTAAGTTTATTAAGGTCTGTCCATGTAAACAGTTGACATTGACCTGAAATATTTTTTTTGGTTGCATTAATACATTTAATAACTGTTTTATACCAACTTTTTTTTTCCAGCTGTCTTTTGTTCAACATTCCCTGATGAACCCAGATATCTTCTGTTTTGCGGATTACCCCTGTCACACTGTTGCTACTGATATTTTAAAAGCCCCACCGGAGGATGATAACCGGGAAATAGCAACATGGTATGTTTATTTATTTTTTGTTTAAGGCAGATATATAGGTATACTATGTTTCTCTAACGTGATATTTTTCATGGAGAAGTTTGTATGAACTCTAAAGGCCTCTTTTACATAGAAAAAAGCGGACAAGGTTAAAGAATTTATCTTTCTTGGAAAAGGTGTCATTTAGGTTAATTGATCAAGTTCCCCTTTTTTTATTTCACCACAGGAAGAGTCTGGACCTAATTGAAAGTCTGTTACGTCTGTCAGAGGTGGGGCAGTACGAGCAAGTGAAACAGCTCTTTAACTTCCCCATCAAGCACTGTCCAGACATGTTAGTTTTGGCCTTGCTACAGATCAGTACCTCCTGGCACACACTGCGCCATGAACTTATCTCTACCCTCATGCCAATCTTCTTGGGAAACCATCCCAACTCTGCCATTATTTTGCACTACGCTTGGCACGGACAGGTGGGTTTGGCTTGGTTCCATTCATATAGTACACATATGGAGCATATTAAATTATACTTTGGGCACAAATTAACTTTTTTTATTTTGATTACAGGGTCAGTCTCCCTCTATCCGTCAGCTGATCATGCACTCTATGGCAGAGTGGTATATGAGGGGAGAACAGTACGATCAGGCCAAGCTCTCGCGCATTCTGGATGTGGCTCAGGACCTGAAGGTAGCGATTGGACTAACTGATTATTTTGTAAAAAGACTGGGAGTTGTAGCTTAATTGTTTTGGTTTCTGGAACATAGCTGTAGCAACTAAAATACCAATCATTAAGCTACAATGGAATATGCATGCAGTCATATAAAATATATGCTGTATTGCAGTTTAGTCAAAATCCTAATTTTTTTAGAAATCTGTTTTGTCCTTTCCCAGATTAAAAAAATAAATTGCAACTTTATTTTTTCAGTCTCTATCCATGCTGCTAAATGGTACTCCGTTCGCCTTTGTTATTGACCTTGCTGCACTTGCATCTCGCCGAGAATACCTCAAACTTGACAAATGGCTGACAGATAAGATACGGGAGCATGGGGTAAGTATAAAGAGAAAAAAAAGCTCTATAGTAAAGTGGTCTTCTGCTCTTTGGGTTAGAACCTTTTGATGGCATTTATTTAGTCATTGTAATATTTTAGGTATGCTTTGTGTTTGTACCTGTCTCTTTAAACCAGCATCTTCACAAGCTATGCAACAGTACTAAAGTATACTTGTTATAACTGGGGCCTCTCGGCAATAACTTAATTGTTGTTAAGTGCAAGTTACGCTTCTCGCAGCCAGTTTAAGACAAAATATCTTCAGTCACCTGTTGCTGACAATTAAAAAATAAATAAATAAATAATCTATGTACAATTAAATGACACCTTGAATAAGCATCCACAAATATTCAGTCTCTTGAGTCACAGGTAAATTGTTTTCTTTGGAAATGGTGGCATATATAATTTGTATTTTAGTGTGTGTGTATTCCCAGTAGCACATCATAGTAGTGGGATCATTTGTTATATTTTTACATCCATGGAGAAATGCTTATCCAATTGTTACTTGGTTATGATATTCTTTAGCCCAAGTTGAGAGTATTTTGGTTATGTTACTAACATACATGTGTTCTTTCAGGAACCCTTTATCCAGGCCAGTGTGACATTCTTAAAGCGACGGTGCCCTTCCATCATGGGAGGCCTGGCCCCAGAAAAGGAGCAGCCCAAAAGTGCACAGCTCCCTCCCGAAACACTGGCTACCATGCTGGCCTGTATGCAGTCCTGTGCAGGGTAAGGCTATGGTTTTCATAGGATGGAACCTTTTGAAATCTCTTCCTGATCTAAAGTTTTGGCTATGCACTGTCTTTAAACCTGTGATGTCTTTGAACTTGTATCTTTACAGGCTACGCAACAGTGCTAAACTATTGTACTTGTTGTAACTGGGGCCGCTCAGCAACAACTGGGTTGCTCTTTTAAATGCAAGTTACACTTCTCTGCACTTTAACTAGAGGTTTAGCTGTGAAGTCGTATGTGTTTTCAAAGACCTGGTATAATTCATTTAAAAAAAATAACTAAATAAAATAAAAGTAACAAATGTTTTATATTTCATCAGGAGTGTTTCCCAGGAACTGTCAGAAACAATTCTGACTATGGTAGCGAACTGTAGCAATGTCATGAACAAAGCCAGACAACCACCCCCAGGAGTCATGCCAAAGGGACGTGCTCCTAGCACCAGCAGCTTAGATGCCATTTCCCCTGTACAGGTATCGGTCTCCGTCTCCCCTCTTCAGGTGATGGGCTTAATATATAACACAACAATCTATTAGTGGAACTTGAAATACCAGATTTAGCGTTTGTATAAGGCTGATGTTGAACTGTAGCTTTAACTCAGTAATATTAACATATGTTCTTTTTTTTTTCTTTCTATTGTGCAAGTTAGGTTTAGTTTTATTATATACAGTATTTTGACCTGGTTACACATGTAAAATGTAAGAAATCTGGTTAATTTAAATGTTTGACAGTTTGTTTATGGAATCTTATGAATGCAACCTGTTGTGTAACTTGTTACTTTAATAAGAATTTAAACTACCTCTGACTCACACATTTCAAACTCCTTTTTTTTTTTTTTTTTTTTTTTAGATTGATCCCTTGTCTGGGATGGCGTCTCTGAATATAAGTGGCTCTGCTGTGTCCCACCCACAGAGCATGCAGGGATTTCCTACAAACCTGAGTTCTGCATTCAGCAACCCCCAGTCACCAGCCAAGGCCTTTCCTGCTCTCACCAATCCCAGCCAGACAACACCATTCAGTGGCATTGGAGGCCTTTCATCTCAACTTCCAGGTAAAATTATGTGAACCTCTCCTAGAAATTGCTCTTCTCTGACTGGCTTAACATGTAACAGACGTGGTATTGTGTGTCTGCACTATTCTTGATCCCATGAAGCCTCTGACCCAGTAACTTCATTGACGTCTAAACAGTGCTAAAATAGACTTGTAAAAATCGGGGCTCTTCATCAGCTGACTTGCCCTTTTTAAGTGCAAGTTATAGGTTTAAGAAATATTACTTCATATCTAGTAGAAACTTTAAACCTCTCCTTTCTAGAGCTGTCCTTTCTTTTAATTACAAGAGATTGTCTTATTGTTGGTAACTTTACAAACAAGAGAAGTGGTGTTCGCTAGCATGGCTTCCTGTTCGTGAATGTTGCAGGGTCTTTAGGATCAAGCAGCTTGACAAGCATGGGAAGTGGACTTGGAATACCAACCGTAAACAGTGATCCTTTTGGACAGAGAAAGATGAGCACATCTGGATTGAACCCACCCACCTTCCAGCAGAGTAAGATAATGCCTTGTAAGTGGTTGTGTCGTCTGACTGAGTGAGTGAAAGTTGTCCACTGTGTTTTCTCTCAACATGTTCGGCATTTCTTCTGTCTTTGGAATAAACAGTTCCAATGTAAGTACATTTTAATGAGTGGGTTTTACCCACATTTATTTTATTATTTATCTGAAATATATTAAACTCTGAAGAAAAGCAGCAGCTTTATAAAATCGCTCAAAGGGGAAATACAGGTCAGTGTCTCATTTGGTCTTGGGTTTTCAGGTGCAACCAGTGTGAAAAGTCTTAACTTTTGCTATTAATATTACCAGGATGTGTAGCCTAGTAGTAAACTAAGTAATATGCATAGTCTTTTGTAGTTCTTAGATTGGAATTTTCAAGAATGGAAAACTAGATATTCCTTTACTGTTTAGTTATTTTTCCAGCATCAACCATTGGATACTATATAACTGTTTGCCCTGTAAAATTGTGTATGAATGCTTGTCTGCACGATCAATAATGATAAAGGCACAATCCACTGAATTTTATTTATTTATTTTTTGGCCTGGGGGGGGGGGGGGGGGGGGGGGGGGGGGGGGGGTTTGCAACTAATTGGCTGAATATGGCAACAAATAATTGTTGGATGTTCTGTTTCTTAAGGTATAAATATTTGCCCTTTTTGTTTTTAATCTCTAGTGTTACCTTTAATGCTGACTGCTGCCCGCATGCTCTGCATGTTTGTTTTGTTTTTTGCTTTTTGGTAAGAGAAATATTCATAGTTTTTCCCCCATTTTTAGCTGACCTTTCTCAGGTGTGGCCTGAGGCAAACCAGCACTTTAGTAAAGAGATTGATGATGAAGCCAACAGCTACTTTCAGCGTATTTACAACCATCCACCGCACCCCACCATGTCAGTGGATGAGGTGAGTTCTAGTAAATCTGTGTACTAAACTTTTTTACAAATTTTACAAAATGAAGACTTAAATCATAGCCCTTTCAATTGTATGTTACATTCAGTTGTCAATTACTCCGAAGCCTACAAGCACAATAGTCTGCTTTGCACCGACTTTGAACCGGTTTACCAAATGTGTGGCTTTATAGGCCAAGCAGCAATGCTAGAATATAGATTTATTTATAACTGCGTTTCTCTGTGATATGAACCTGGGTTACTCTTTTAAAAGCAAGTAACAAATACTTAGCAGCTCCAATTAACATTTACATTTCAGCTATATTCCTTTATAGGTTTTAGTACTTGCAGCTAAAATAAGTTCTACAGTCTGATAATGTATAAAAATACCTGCAGTAGAAGTGAAAAGGGTGCTTACTCTTGACAGTTTGAGTTACGATGCAAATTATTTTATGATGTCCTATCATTTTACAAAATCAAAGGATATACAAGCAAATATTTCGTTGTAATAAGTAATTGAAGAGAGTTATTAGTAATGAGCGTGTTTTGTTTTTGAATAGGTTCTGGAGATGCTGCAGAGATTCAAGGACTCCAACATTAAGCGGGAGCGTGAAGTGTTTAATTGCATGCTGAGGAACCTGTTTGAGGAGTATCGTTTCTTCCCTCAGTATCCCGACAAGGAACTGCACATCACTGCCTGCCTCTTTGGTGGAATCATTGAGA
This sequence comes from Polyodon spathula, assembly GCF_017654505.1. Lineage (NCBI taxonomy): Eukaryota > Metazoa > Chordata > Actinopteri > Acipenseriformes > Polyodontidae > Polyodon > Polyodon spathula. Next base: position 41,140,900 of record NC_054546.1, on the reverse strand, counting down.
AGGGACTGGTCACCTACATGGCGCTGGGGCTGGCCCTGCGCTATGTCCTTGAAGCCTTAAGGAAACCATTTGGGTCCAAAATGTATTACTTTGGTATCGCTGCCCTAGATAGATTTAAAAATAGGTTTGTTACTTGCTTTGCTTTCTTTTGTTATTCATTTGGCTTTATCGTCAAACAGGTGTTTTAAATGTACTGCTTGATACCTCTACCAGAACTCAAGTGGAATTTGATTCTTCGTATGACAGTGCCTTCATAGGAGAATATCTCCTATTGGGTTATTTGTGTTGTGGATAGGTAAATGATTGTACTGTATAATGAATAGGAAATATTTAAAATGAGCACATTTTTTGTGCTAGGAAACCTAGTCTTTGTAGCACATGAATAGTCTTTATTTCACAAAAATGAATTGCAGTGATCTACACAATATACAGTGATTTTATTTATTTAATACAGAAGATATCAGTCAATCTCTATACTAAGTTATGAAATTATTACGTGTGACATCTGAATACATGTTGTCTTTTTTTTTTTATATAAGATTGAAGGATTATCCCCAGTATTGTCAGCACTTGGCGTCTATTACTCACTTTCTACAGTTCCCTCATCATTTACAGGAGGTAAGCACTCCTAACTATGAATTTAACAGAATGAGTGAGTTGAATCTGATGCCTCTGGGACTGTCTCCTGTCTGTCAAAAATGCCAAAGATTAAGAACCAAACCGGTTTTGTGTCATAGTTGGAATTGAGTTATGTACATCTTTGTTTAGGAATGTCATCCCTGCTGGCAGAAAAAAAGATATTACTTCTAGATAGATAAATGTTTTTCTGTCTGTTTTTTACTTCCTGTGTGTGCAGTATATTGAGTATGGGCAACAGTCCCGAGACCCTCCAGTGAAGATGCAGGGCTCGATCACTACACCTGGCAGTCTTGCACTTGCACAGGCTCAGGCTCAGGCGCAAGTGCCCCCCAAGGCTCCTCTCCCTGGCCAGGTTAGCACCATAGTAACAACATCTACCACACCCACTGTTGCTAAAACCACTACCATCACCCGCCCCACTGGAGTCAGCTTCAAGAAGGATGTGCCTGTAAGTATTGATAATACAGAGAAATGGAAATAGTATAATTTGTTGTGGATACTGTGTATATATAGTTTACATATGTGCCAACCAGTAATTTTAACTTTTTGAATGTTGTAGTCTATTTTGTCATTCATCTGCCTCCTCTGACATGTAAAGGAAGGGTTTAATGTAAACTAGAAACTTGTTAAGGTAACTTAAATTTCCAAGTGCTTTCTTAATATGCAGATATTTAATAAGTGTGCTCTTAAAATGTTGTACATTTACTTGTCATTTTTCAGCCTTCCATAAACACAACCAACATTGACACGCTGCTTGTGGCCACAGACCAAACAGAGAGAATAGTGGAGCCACCAGAAAATGTTCAAGAGAAGATTGCCTTTATCTTTAACAATCTTTCTCAGTCCAACATGACACAAAAGGTGAGTCTTTCCATATAATTGCTTATGTCTGGAACTGTAATTATTTTTATGTCCAGAGATTAAAGGTCCATAAATTAATCTCTAGTCTAATGAAAGTTAACAAGTAGGTAGGCGCTAGTTTAAGTGTAAAATATAGATTTTTGTAGGACTTGCAAAACATTTAGCAGAGACATTTTGAATTATTTCCATATTTATTATTCTAGGCTTAATCCTTTGTTAATGCGAAGAAAAAAAAAATGTTGGATTAAATGTAGTCTTAAAGCGCTAGTTTATTATTTTGAAAGGTAGAAGAACTGAAGGAGACAGTGAAAGAGGAGTTTATGCCTTGGGTTTCGCAATATCTTGTGATGAAGAGAGTCAGCATTGAGCCCAACTTTCACAGCCTTTACTCCAACTTCCTGGATACACTGAAAAACCAAGATTTTGTCAAAATGGTTCTAAGTGAAACCTACAGAAATATCAAGGTAAGACTTTTTACTGCCCATGCTTCATTTTATAGTGTGGGAATTGCTTCGTCAAACTTCTTATTGAACTGTCTCTTTTTAAAGGCCTGTCCAGGAGTCCAGATTAGAATTTTAATGGTGCTAGAGCTTGCATCCCAAAATGCAATTTGCCAAGTGCATGAAAGTATATTTCCCAAATTGGTACATCATTTTGGTATAGACTTTTTTATTCCTGTTTTTATCAAGTTTAAGGGCAGGAGACATGTGTACTAACCTACTTTTAATAGCTAATTGTTAAGCGGTGTACAAAGTGGAAATGCAGTAATGATTTAGAAAAGTACTGGTTTTGTTTTAATTACATTTGTTTTTGTCCAGGTCCTACTGACTTCCGATAAGGCTGCGGCTAACTTCTCTGATAGATCTCTCCTGAAGAACCTGGGCCACTGGCTGGGTATCATCACATTGTCAAAAAACAAACCCATCTTGTATACAGTAAGTAGACTCGCAAAAAGGAAATTTGAGCCTATGCATATTAATAAAGTCTAACCAATACATTCATGGCATATTTCAGCTGAACCATTCACCTTTTTGTTGTAAACTGTAAATAATTTAAATAACTTGCCAGCATTCTCTGTACACACTAACCAAGTCTTAATTGAGAAAGGTGAGGTGTGGAGCCAAGTAATGAGTTAACATTTTTTTCTTTCTTCTGAATCTAGGATTTGGAAATAAAATCTTTGCTGCTGGAAGCTTATGTAAAGGGACAGCAAGAGCTTCTCTATGTGGTCCCATTTATTGCCAAAGTGTTGGAATCTAGCGTGAGGAGTATGGTGAGAAATACTGTTGCACACAACACATTTTGCATCCTTTACCAGACTTAATGATAAATAAACAAACACTTTGCCAGCCAGCTGACATGCTTTTTTATTTAATCCTCCTCCTAGATTTTCAGGCCTCAGAACCCATGGACTATGGCAATCATGAATGTACTTGCAGAACTTCACCAGGAACATGACTTGAAGGTTGCTTACTTTTATCTGGCTTAGTTCTGTTTTTAAACCTCTGTATGTGAAATATGTAAAAGTGCCTTTTTTTTTTTTTTTTTTTTTTTTTTTTTTTTTTTTTTTTTAGAACCTGTGTGGTGTCTTGATTCTGATCAGTAGTCATCGAAACGTAAACACAGATCAATGGCACATTGTGAGGACTAGCTTGCATTGTGTCTTAGTTACCTAAACAATCAAACTTTTTTCAAACACTTTTTCTAGTTGAACCTGAAGTTTGAGATTGAAGTACTATGCAAGAATCTGTCCCTGGATATAAATGACCTTAAGCCAGGAAACCTGCTGAAAGACAAAGACAAGTTGAAGGCCCTAGATGAGCAGCTTTCCGCACCAAAGAAGGAAGCTAAACCACCTGAGGAAATGCTACCCATTGTCCCACCTGGTATGTGCATTAACCTAGTGCATGGCCTTCTGAATGTGTACCTCATGCATTTAAAGATTGTCTTAATAGCGAATATACATTCTGAATTTTGCTCCTATCCTGTTGAATTGCTGGATTACCAGCCTGGGACTTTGTAGTTATGTAATGAGTAAAAGATTTGGTGGTTGCTTAAGGATGTTCACTTGCTGAACTGCCCTTCCTTATTCAGGGTTGTGTTTTTCAGTTAAGTTGAACACATTTCACTTGTGTGATTTTCCATGTGGGTGGTTAACAGTCCAGTGCTTCAGTAAATAATTGTGGGGTGGTTAAACTTGGGTTGGCACTTGCATAGCACAAGTGAACATGTCCAACAGTTAATTGGTTATGGGTGTGGAAGTTTTTTAATGTTTGTTTTGAGCCCCTGGGCTTGGATCCATATTCCATGTTTTTAATCATGATAGCCTTTTTAACCTACAGGAGAATTTCTCCCCTTTGCAGCTGCTCCGTCTACACCTGCCACAACAACTACGTGCACAGCCACAGGTCCACCAACTCCACAGTTTAGTTATCATGATATTAATGTCTATGCTCTGGCAGGGCTTGCCCCTCACATCAATTTCAACCAAAATGTAAGTTGTATGTAATTGTGCTTAAATTCTGACAATTGTTTTGTGGTGTTCATGTGGATTAATGTAACCATTTTTGTATAGTAAGTGTTACAATTTGACTAAAAATTAAGAGGTTAAGTTTAGAATACTAGATATGATTATTAATTGTACCAGATTTATTTTATGTTTTGGTTAACAATAAATTAATTTAAAAAAAAAAAACTAAGATGAGGTTAATCCTGCCTCTCCTTGCAGATACCCTTGTTCCAGGCCCACCTGCAACTGAAGCAGTATGTGCGTCAAGCTATAGAGAGGGCAGTCCAGGAGCTTGTTCACCCTGTTGTGGATCGCTCCATCAAAATTGCCATGACCACCTGCGAGCAGATTGTCAGGAAGGACTTTGCTCTGGATTCTGAGGAGTCACGCATGCGTGTTGCCGCACATCATATGATGCGTAACCTGACAGCAGGCATGGCTATGATCACCTGTAGGGAACCTTTGCTCATGAGCATCGCTACTAATCTAAAGAACAGCTTTGCTGCAGCTCTCAGGGTAAAGTGACTTTCTTAAACCCATTTTTGTACAAGATTTTTTAAATCTGTTGTGTGGTTTTTTTTTTGAGCTTTATATATATATATATATATATATATATATATATATATATATATATATATATATATATATATATATATATATATAAATATTTGTATTCAGAGTATCCAATTACAGCCACAAAAACTGAATTTGAGATGCTCCAGTATTAGCTGTATCCCCTTAATCTGATGCACTGGTTGTCCACAGTGTAACAAGAGGCATTATCTTTTCTGATAACATACCCCAACACTGTAAGGTCTTCCTTCTCAACAAGGCTATAGGGATATGCCAGTCTGCAAATTAGATTAACAATGGGGAACCTTTTAAATATTGTACGGTGTTTAATGTTGTGTGGACTTGTTTCACAGGCTCCAACCCAACAGCAGAGAGAAATGATGGAACAGGCAGCCGCACAGATAGCCCAAGACAACTGTGAACTTGCTTGCTGCTTTATACAGAAAACAGCAGTGGAAAAAGCTGGCCCAGAAATGGATAAGAGGCTGGCAACTGTAAGTGACATTTTACATACGGATCCAAGTTAAAGGTATAATAATTATGGTATTATAACCTCCCCTCCAATTTGTTTTTCATAATCTAGGAATTTGAGCTGCGGAAACATGCCAGACAAGAGGGCCGTCGATACTGCGATCCTGTGGTACTGACCTATCAAGCAGAGCGCATGCCAGAACAAATCAGACTTAAGGTAGGCCTAAAGTGACAGCTTTTGTATTTGTGAATATGTTCATGATTTACATTTTAGACCATGAGGATTAGTAAGTTACATTTTTATTCTGTCATTGAAAAGCAGAAAAAGTAACTTGCATCAAACTTATTTCATGTGCCTTTTAATTCTGTAAATGAATATGTTGTGGACTGTAAACAAGGTACCTTATTAGTACTGACTTTTTGTTGTCCTTCAAGGTCGGTGGCGTGGACCCTAAGCAGCTGGCTGTTTATGAGGAGTTTGCACGCAATGTTCCTGGTTTCCTTCCCAGCAATGATCTCTCACAGCCCACAGGTTTCCTGGCTCAACCAATGAAGGTACCTATTTGTGGACATGGCTTTCTTTTGTACAAGGAGACCAAAAATATTCATTATACTTTTAGACCACTTCTTCCTGGTATTGCCCAAAGTATTTTTTACTGGTGTTTTCATGAGTTAAGACGGCATGAAAACCTAGTATAATCAACTGCTTGTGCGCATGCTTTACCTCTTGCTAGTAAACTGCACCATGAACGGGGGTAAGTTAAGAAAATGTGTGATCTCCATTGTTTTTTAGGATGACTACTGGCAGCTTATTTACTATTGTTTAAGGTGGTAACTTTATTGCATCTTTTACCAATCTACTGGAACAAGTTGGTAAATTGTTAGTCTGGCATTGCAAATAACTTGCCTCATTCCTATTTGCAAAAAAAAAAAAAAAATTTAGCAATTCTCCCCCGCACAGCAACCGGCCTGGGCAACAGATGACGTGGCTCAAATCTATGACAAGTGCATCGCTGATCTGGAGCAGCACTTGCATGCAATCCCTCCTGCATTGGCTATGAATCCCCAGACACAGGCCCTGCGTAGTTTGCTAGATGCTGTGGTGGTGGCAAGGAATTCACGCGAAACCATTGCAGCATTGGGCTTACTACAGAAGGTGAGCAGTGTGGTGTGTGTGTCTGTCCGTGTGTGTCCCCCCCCCCCAAGAAGATATATATGAACCAAGTAGTCAACCATCATGAAAGGGTGTTTTAAGTTAATGTTAACAAGTGATTTCCATAATGCAACAGTGGTGTTTGTGTGTTTTTTTTCCATTTTAATGCTTTTAAATTTCTTATGTATTAGGCTGTGGAAGGATTACTCGATGCCACAAGTGGTGCTGATGCAGACCTCCTGCTCCGATACCGCGAGTGTCACCTGTTGGTTCTGAAAGCCCTGCAGGATGGCCGTGCCTATGGCTCTCAGTGGTGCAACAAGCAGATCACCAGGTCAGTGCTGAATGTCTTATCTCCGGGGTTATTATTTTGCAGTATTAATAAGCCTATGTATGCATCTTCATTCTGAGGTTATGCTGTAGTGCCATTTTTAAATAAGAGCTTTTTTCACTCTACGGGTGGTGCTTCTTTAGAACTGAGGAACAGCTTTAATGTTTCAATTTATTTTAAAGTTAGGAGATTTTAATGCATTTCCAGAATGGGTAAATAAAATCATTTGTGTGTGTAGGTGCTTGATTGAATGTCGTGATGAGTACAAATACAATGTTGAAGCTGTGGAGCTGCTGATCAGAAATCATCTGGTTAATATGCAGCAGTATGACCTACACCTAGCCCAGGTGAGAATACTTAATTGTTTTGCTTTCTTTTATATATTTCCCAGAAGTAATTTGTCTAAAGCAAGGTTTTCTGTCTGTTTCCTAGTCAATGGAAAATGGCCTTCATTACATGGCTGTGGCGTTCGCTATGCAGTTGGTGAAGTTACTTCTGGTGGATGAGAGGAGTGTGAGCCACATCACTGAAGCTGACCTGTTCCACACCATCGAGACACTCATGAGAACCAGTGCCCACTCCAGAGCAAACGCTCCTGAGGGGTAAGTGTGTTTGCTGCCTGATTTCTAAAATGACTTGGGCTGTCTTGTAAAAATGCAGCATGGACCATTTGATGAACCATTTTTAGAAGTGTTATCTGCCTTAGGATATATTTAACGTATTGTTATTGCCAAAGTAAAAGCCCAATGCAAATTTTAAACATTTAAATATATATTGAATTGACTCAGGTTTTTTTTTTTTTCTTTTTTCCTGAAACTCTTTGGTAGTACATGCCTCATAGCATTACCATTCGTAATAAATAGTTAGTTTCCATATCTGACTAATCCAAAAATATTCTTAAATCAAAGTTCAGTATTTATCTTGTAACTTCTTATAAAATATTTGTTTGATGGCAAAATACTGTCTTTTGGTAGAATGGAGTAACCCCTATCTAAAAAAAAATGATCCAGTAATACTTTGAGTGGGGGCTGTGCTTACGTTGTGATTTTGAAGGCACATCCTCCCTTCCCCCTTCCTCAGTACTGTGAAACAAACTTTTTTTTCTTTAAACAGCTTGGATGATGGTTACTCCGTTCTAGCTGAGACCCCCTCAAATAGTAAACTTGCATCTGTTGCAGAAGATCACAGGTAGCCACTGAATACCAACTTCCCTTCATGATACCTTGATTTCTCCACACTAGACAGGATGTAGGACCTCGTCAGGGAAACTGGCAAGTGTGTTCAAAGGCAACACTGGAAGAGGAGCAAATAAAAAATTAAAACTTTACAGTAATATTTAATTTTAAATTTAACAGGCTGCCCCAGCTAATGGAAGTGGTCCGATCAAATTATGAAGCAATGATTGACCGTGCACACGGAGGGCCTAATTTCATGATGCACTCTGGGATCTCGCAGGCATCGGAATATGATGACCCTCCTGGCCTGAGGGAGAAGGCAGAGTACCTACTGAGAGAATGGGTGAACCTCTACCACTCTGCAGCTGCCGGTCGAGACAGCACCAAGGCTTTCTCTGCCTTTGTGGGACAGGTATTGGCACAGTCAGTCAGCAATAACGTAAAAGTAATCTTGTGGGACCCCAGCAGTAGACATGGGTTGAGAATCTCAACTAGTTGTGTTTGGGAACATGTATATTTTTACTTTAAATTTCCAAAAAAAAAAAAATTTAATGTCTCACTTTTAAAGTGGTGCTAAAATGCTTGCGTTGAAGGCTTCAAACCTTTGTGAGTTCTAGCTGAAAGCAGAGTAGTAATACAGGTTTATGCATTTGTCAGTTGTTTTTGTAGTTTATTGCTTTTTGTTTTGTGCTCCCTGTAACATGTATTTGTTTTGAAATCTGCCCTCCTCTATTAGATGCACCAGCAGGGAATCCTGAAGACTGACGATCTGATAACCCGTTTCTTCCGACTGTGCACGGAGATGTGTGTGGAGATCAGTTACCGCGCACAGGCAGAACAGCAGCACAACCCTGCTGCCAGTGCCGCCATCATCCGTGCCAAGTGCTACCATAACCTGGATGCCTTTGTTAGACTCATTGCACTTCTAGTCAAACACTCTGGAGAGGCAACTAACACAGTGACAAAGATCAACCTACTCAACAAGGTCTGCATTTTTAAATATATATATGTGTAAGACCTTTTCCTTCTGTGCATAATGTGTTTTAAAATAGAGAGAGCAACAGAGCTGTTTGTTGTTTTGCATGAGGCAGTATGTGAAAATGGAACCACTTACAACTCTTATTTTAGGCTGTTTTGAGGAGCTTTTTTCAAAACAAACATCTAAATAGTTTTGCGTCTGTCCCTTTTTTAGGTTCTGGGTATTGTGGTCGGAGTCCTTATTCAGGACCATGATGTCCGGCAGACTGAGTTTCAACAACTGCCCTATCACAGAATTTTCATTATGCTGCTGTTGGAGTTGAATGCACCAGAGCATGTGCTGGAAACCATTAACTTCCAGACATTGACTGCTTTCTGGTAAGTACTGACAGCAGCTAAAATCTCCTGATTCAAACAAATAAGGCTACATAAATAAAAAACCACAGGCCAAAAGCAGGACCCTCATGTCTTTTTAAAATAGACCTGTCGTCACTATAGACATTCTCATCCAGTAATCTTGTCACATGCCCCTTTAGTCTTGTAAAGCTGGGCACATTCTGGACTCCACAGGAAATAATTTATAACTACTGTTTGTTTGTTTCTTTCTTTCTTTCTTTCTCTCAGCAACACTTTCCATATCCTGCGGCCCACCAAAGCTCCTGGGTTTGTGTACGCCTGGCTGGAACTGATCTCTCACCGTATATTTATTGCTAGGATGCTGGCACATACACCCCAACAGAAGGTAGGACAAGTGCAAGTCTGTTTGTCTACCGAACATTACTAGTTTTGTGGGGAGGGGGGGTGTCTATTACTGTGTTTTTTGTTTAATTTTTGTATAAATTGTTCTGTAGGGCTGGCCCATGTATGCTCAACTGCTGATTGACCTGTTCAAGTACCTGGGTCCCTTCTTAAGGAATGTTGAGCTCAACAAACCTATGCAAATTCTCTACAAGGTAAGACTGTTAGAAGTTAAATAGAATTGGAGGATTTGAACTTGTCCTGATAGCAAGCTTTATTAACTAGTTACTTTAACTTTTGGATTGTTCTTTTCTCATGTAAATGACTCTGGAGAAAAATGGGGATTAACCAAAATAGTATTAAACCTGTCTTAGGAATTTGACAACAGTAAAGACTGGTAAATGTATAGCACAACCTGAGAATTTTACTCTTGATGCTGGTTCATGACCCAAAAATGTTCATACAGCATTCCCATTATGTGTTATATGTATTCATCAGGGCACTCTGCGTGTTTTGCTGGTCCTCCTCCATGACTTCCCAGAGTTCCTGTGTGATTACCATTATGGCTTCTGTGATGTTATCCCACCCAACTGTATCCAACTGCGGAACCTGATTCTCAGTGCCTTTCCACGCAACATGAGGCTGCCGGATCCATTTACTCCTAACCTGAAGGTAACGTTAATGTGCAGTAATCTAAATTCTAATGTGGTTAATGTGATGTGTGATGAGATGTGTATGTATGATCCTCCACAGGGGATGCAAATTTCTTGACAGGTAGATGGATATAGTTGATAGTGTCACACTTTATTTTTCATGCATCTAAAACCGCTTGTTAAATTTGTTAAATAAACTTGGGGATATATGGAAGAGGTTGTATGTGTCTATGATGCTGATGGCTCTTATTTCTTTTCCTAGGTGGACATGTTGAGTGAAATCAATATTGCTCCTCGTATTCTCACTAATTTTACTGGAGTGATGCCACCTCAGTTTAAGAAGGATTTGGACTCCTACCTGAAGACTCGTTCTCCTGTCACTTTCTTGTCTGAGCTTCGCAGCAACCTGCAGGTAGGGGGCGCCATTTTGGGTCCCTGGAAACATTTGCAGCACAGCGACACATCATTAGACCAGGTTAACATTTTTAACTGTCTTTGAGAAAGTGTTTTTTTTGTTTTGGCTTTTTTATACCTGCAGAGTTTCTGTATAATGTAATAGCGTGGAATAAGAGCTTGCTGTCTTTTTGGATCAACCGCAACATAGTCAAAAAGGAAAGCTAAGAATTTGCCATTTAGGGGAAGACTGGGTATCAGGAAACTTTGGTTCCAAATCCCTGCTCTAAGCAACTTGGTAGGGAAAACAGCAGCCAGCCTTGAGACCTCTCTTTGCACCCAGGCCTAGACAGATTGACTAATTGAATACAGAAAGGACATCCGGGATGTAAATGCTCTCCTGAATTCATGTAAGCTGCTTTGGTGGATAAGCTGTCCCCCAGCCATTTGACTAGCACATGGGTAATCATGACTAAGGATACCATTTTGTCAAGAAGGTCACAGAAATCGTGAATTTGAGCAAGTGTCTGAAGTCTTGGAAATAAATGTAAAAACACAAGTATGCGAGTATCTGTAAATTGGTTTTTTGGTTGTGTATTCATATAACGTTTACACGTAGCTGTTTAGGTCAGCAAATGAGGTTTGTATTTTGTAGCTGACCATATAAATGAACACAGTATGTAGGTTGTGATCTTCACATATATACAGTGTTTGTAAAAAAAAAAAAAAAAGTGGGCTTGCATCTTTAAAAATATGATTTCTTAACTTTGTTAGTGTAGTGTACCTAAGTAGACTTGGAAAATAAATACTCACTTTCTCTAAAACTAAACATTGTTAAACAAAATACTTCAGACTAATGTTGAACATATTTTATTTCTAGCTAAAACAAGAGATTTATCTGTTCTGTACATGATGATGAAAAACAATTGACATGCTGATTTTGTATATGTACATTTTACAGTGGACACGCAAGGAGAAATTGGAACACTGTTTATTTCAGACACTTTCGCTACGTGGCTGGTGTGAAAGCCTGCATCATACAGTATTTCTAAAAACAAAAAGAAATTGTTACATTGGTATGAAAGGACCTTTTAAGTTTTGTACTCTGAAGTAACATTTAAACTTGCCAGCAGTGAAAAGCAATATTCGTCTTGTTATTGGTTATGGTGTACTATTTAAAAGCTCTGGTGTATGTTGATGTAGTTAAACCTACATTATTTGGTGACCTTTCTGTGAATTCTTGATTTTTTATTTTTTTAAATTGTGTGTTTTCCCTGAAACTCGCCTGTTTTAAATGTACAAAAAATCACTGTTAGTCGTATCCTTAATCATCACCATGTTTACAAACATTGGGGAATGCTCTTGGATCTTGTCATATATATATAAAATTGATTTACCAGCAGCCTCGTTGTGTACCATGGTCGTGAGAAGTGTCACTCTTCGTGTCAAGCAGATGGTTTCAATAAATTTTATATATATATCATTATATATATATAATATTATATATATATATCTATATATATATATATAGTATATCCCCCAAATTAACGAGAATTACAAAAACAACAAAAATAAAGATTTTCCAAAGATTACTCTAGAGGCAGGGAATCGTTACAACATTCAGCTTATCAATGCACTGGTGCTCTATGTTGGAACCCAAGCGATTGCTCACATCCACAACAAGGGTAGTACGCCATCCATGAGCACCATCACACACTCTGCTCATATGGACATCTTCCAGAACCTGGCTGTGGACCTCGATACAGAGGGTAAGAGCTTTAGTGCTTTGACTTTCCATCTACCAAACGAACTGCCGGAGCCTTGGACTTTTAAAAGTAAATTGCACTAATTCCCTATATGAGTATATGCATTGTTAGTGTTTCTTCTAAAATAAAAATAAACATTTTAAAATAGGTTCAGTGCTAGATAAAAAAAAAATCTGTCACCTGTTTAACTTTTTTGTTTTGTTTTTTGGCAGGCCGGTACCTGTTTCTGAATGCAATTGCCAATCAGCTGCGCTACCCAAACAGCCACACTCACTACTTCAGCTGCACAATGCTCTATCTGTTTGCTGAGGCCAACACTGAGGCTATACAGGAGCAGATAACTAGGTGGGAGAAGAAATTTGTAACTCTTAAATTGTGTTCACAGTGATTTTATTTATATAAATGTGTTGCTTATGGTGCTGCATTCAACATCATAGCATGCTTTAAATGTTAGATAAATGTTCTTGGAACGTGTTCAAGTCCTATTCAAGATAGTGAGCTTTCACTTTTTTGGATAACCGAATGATTAAAACCTAATGAGTAAAGAATGATGTATGTAACTTAAAGTGTGTGACGTTCTTTGATTTCTTTCCCCAGGGTTCTACTGGAGAGGTTGATTGTGAACAGGCCTCACCCGTGGGGTTTACTTATCACTTTCATAGAGTTGATTAAAAACCCAGCCTTCAAGTTCTGGAACCATGACTTTGTCCACTGTGCACCAGAGATTGAAAAGTAATGCTTTTTTCGTACACATGTTCCCAGTAATATCTTAATGTTGCATCCAAATCTTAAAATGAACAGCTTTTTTCTCCTCCCACAATATTCAAACCCTGCCGCCACTTTGTGTTTTTTTTTTTTTCGTACTTGGTACACAACTTTTTTATTCTAATTCTCGCTCAAGCTAGCTAAGTAGATATTGTATAAGAAAAGAAGTTTCATCTGTGGTGTAGTGGATTTAGCAATGTTTTTTTTTTTTTTTTTTTTTGCAGGTTGTTCCAGTCGGTGGCCCAGTGCTGCATGGGGCAGAAGCAGGCACAGCAAGTGATGGAAGGCACGAGTGCTAGTTAAACAATCAGTCACTGCAGCCAGGAGATATATGGGGGGATCCTCTCTGTTTCCTCTTGACCTGACAGCATTGGCTCTTCCAAACTGCCACAGCAGTCTGCATGGGGACAGACCTATGATGTGTTAAGGAAGTCTTGCGGACTATTTCATTTTGGTTTGTGACTTTTGGCCAAAAACTTTCAAGAAAAAAGAAAAAAAAATAGTATTTAGAAGATGAAGTGAATATAATTTTGAACTTTAATGTAAATAAAAAGAGAGTGCAGTCTTTCAAAACTGGACTAAAACTGCAGTTTAAAATTAATTGAAGTCTGGTACCAGGTTCCATTTCAAAAAAGGGCAGCTGCTGATGCTAAATTCTGTCTGGGATACAAATAGACTTCTCTCTCCCCCTGCCCCCACCACACACTTTTTTTTTTTTTTTATACTGTCCCAGTCTCCAATTTTGAATTTTGTTTTCCCATTTTCTTCAAAATGGAATATCTATTGTATTTCTGCTACACTGAAGGATTAAAAAAATATACTTTAATTTGTGTTCAGAAAGACTTTATAGGAGTGGGAAAGTATAGCAGTCAACTGAAAGATGTGTTGTTTTTTTTATATATAATAAACATTTGTGAGAAATTTAGTTATTAAATTAGAAAGGGGACAGGGAAAAGCAGGCAAATTTTATTCCTGAAACAAGGGGTTATTCCAGACTTGGTGTGAGGTGAGGGGGAGGGTTGTGTAATTTTAAACATGGGATTAGAGGTTCTCCCTGATGCTTGTCAAATTGCGGAATACAGAAATGCCACCTTGTTGGTAAAGAATATGTTAAGTTTGTATAAAGATCAAAAAACAAAGGACCAATACAGCCCATTTTGTAAGGATTTTGAATGTTTTGTAAATGTATTGGTCCCTGTGTTGTATTTTGTAGTACTTTATAATTTTGCCTTTAGTTCTGTGATTTATTTCTTGTATGTATGCATACTGTAGTTACGCATTAAAATTCATGAGATGCAGCACTGTGTTGCTGCTGGGTTTTTTTTGTTTATGTACATTTTAAACATATGAATTGTTCAGTGTTGCATAATAAACCCCAAAGCATTATCTTGACATAAAAATTGGACATCAGCGATTTTATATACAGTGCTCCCTTGCTATAATGTGGGTCTTGGGACAAACAATATGAGCATGATAATGGAAGAGTTATAAACGGGAGGGGTTGGGGGGCACCACAGGACACACACACACAGATCTGACTAAAATACAAAATAAAATAACTCCATATCTATAATGCACGTATAATGAAACAAAAATGTAACTTTCCGTGAATTAACCATGCATAAAGCACCATGTCATCAATGCTATTATTTGTTTTTACCAAAAAAGAAAAAAAAAAGGTAACATTCCCATGGGTGCATCATGTTAATTAAGTTTTTAAACATAAATAGCCTGGCTAAACGGTGGGCTGGAGTTAAGTTCAAAGCGGCTGCCAAGCAAACCGAGTGCGAAAAGGAGATCGGCTGGGGTGAGAAAGAAGAGGACCTGCCCCAGGTTCAATTGCCGGAGCAGGGCTGAAGCATCTTGTCTCCCGGAGAAAGCTGCAGCTCCTCTTGCAGCAAAAAAGTAAATACATTAAGACATAGTAGGCCTAGTATTTATTTAGTTATAACATGAATCTGGAATAAGATGTCTGTGTTATAAAGTGCCAGTACAGCTTTGCTTCAGTTCAAATACTGTATCAACCGGGAGAGACAAATGGAAGTTAAACTGAGAAGTTGTTAACAGTCTGAACAACACCTGTACTGTATATACTGTAGAAATATTGCATGAATCACTAGTAAAGGGAATTGGGGGACATGCATAGAAGCGTTATAATCGAGAGCGTTACAGCGAGGGAGCACTTTACCAAAATAATGGTTCCCAGCCAGTCTAATGCAAACTTGTTCATAAGTGCTTAATCACTTGAAAAGCTCAGTGCTGTAGACACACCCTTGGTCTTTTTGGTATGTGTGCAGTGATGTATCCTGTCTGTTTTTTTTTTTAACATGGGTGCAATTGGATGTCATGCAAATCTGAGGGGGAAAAAAATGTACACTAGTTTTAGACAGTATACAATCTGTAATGCCTAATTTGAATGTCTCCACTGCTGCAACCCACATTGCTCAGGAGGACTGAAGGTCACAGGATGGCCTTAAGTTTTCTCTTTCAAGCCTATCTCCTTATTTACTGGTAAACCATGAAAATTGGTTGTCGTACTGATGTTTTTAAAGGGAAAACCCAACCAACCTCAAAGCTACCAGTAGGCAAATGGAATGCTCATTGTGATAGAAAAATAGGGCATTTGTCTAGATTTACAAAAAATAAAGTGCATCAGAAATAATAATAAAAAAAGAAACATAGGGACATTTCAAATTGAATTGTTTTTAATTCAGTGGTTAAAAAAAAAAAATATGCTGCTTCAATAGATCCTACCGTGTTTCTTTATTCTCAAAGCTTAAAATGTCTATTGTGTCTGTAGAACTTACTTTACTGGTTTAAAATGTAAGGGTGTGACCCACATTAACCATAAGTTACTGGTTTTAATTTACTGAGGAACTACATCAATATAGCTGAACTGTTAGTCTTAAAACACCGTCATTCAATTGTAATGAAACTCTTAATTGACATCTTGCAGAACAATATATATATATGGCATGTGTGCTCGATTAAATTAACCCTAATGAAAGGTCAGCTTAATGAGCTACTGTAAAATGTTTGGGACGTGTGTGAATATATTTTTATAGTTTATATTTGAATAGTGCATGGTCTAAAGGATTTGAAAAAGACAAATTTTAAAAGGCTAAAAATGTGAAAATATTTTCCACATTTTTGTGTTTTAACTCCCATCAGTCAATTCTCACACAGAGTGGCACCGTGTCAGCTCCAGAAGCTGGTGTAAAGTTACTTTCTGCCCATAGCGGAGCTGCAGTGCTAGGCGTTCCCGGCTGCTGAGACGGCCGTACGCCTGCTGATCTCCCAGCAGCTCCTTGTCTGACTGCAGCTCGTCTGCATAGTCCTGGAGTGTGAGGGCGACACTGTCCCCAAGCAGCCGTCTCCATGGCAAGCTCAGTTTGGGAATCCCCTCGTTGGACAGTGCCACTGCCATCTCATCCTCATCATCCTCCTCTGCTTCCTCCCAGCCCTCGTTCTCTTTAAACTCCTTGAACTGCTCCACAGGCATACAGAGCACCTGGAAGAGGAATACAAGGAGATGAGCATCTCGATCGTCGATCAGTTCCAAAATAAACAACCCCCCACCCAGATTCCATGCAGGAGAAAATACATTTATAGAGAGAAAGCCAGGGCTGCTTCTGGCCAACCAAATGAAAAATCCTTTTAAAGGGTTTATCCCCCAAATTTCCATATCCTGCTTCATCTCGACAGAACTGCATAGAAACCTTGAATGCAGAGAATAATAAAGGACTCTCATTTGCACAGCAGTTTGATCCTAGTTTTACTATGGATTTAAGAAATTAGCTTGTTACCTATATGCTATCAGGCCCATTTTAAAACCTAAAATAGGGAAAACTGCTATGCAATAGGAGTCTTACTCCTATCCCTGTAATACAGAATAAAAGGTTATGATTTTACTCCTGAATTAATTTATCTTGGGTTTTAAAATGCCAGTTAACTGATTTAAGCTGAGCTGATGCTACTAGCTCGTGCACAATCATGTTTGGATTTGATATGCATTTGTGGCTTTTCAGTGGGAAAGGCCAATGATGCTCTCTGCTTATAATCAAACTTAACGACTGATTCACATTTCAGTCCACAAAAACGGCAGAAGCTGCGTCACCCAGGTTAAACTCCATCCACCACCCAATTCCCGTGACCTCTGACCTTCAGTGAGGTGTAGAGCTCCTCGTCAGTCAGCGATCCAGACTGACCAAACACAAACGCCCCCTCCTCGCCCACGATGTCCAGCTGGCACAGGAGATCCCACTTCTCCACCACTAGGCTGCGCTCCGACTCTGTCCTGGCAGCTGACCGGACAAAACAGACAGTAAAACATCAACAAACCATTGGGCTGCATTTCCACGCACAAATAGCTAAGCTGAATAGTATTTTATTCATCTATCGAAACTTTGGAAGTGTTGTACAGTAAATCACAATTTCAAAAAAAAACATCACTGCCTTCAGAAATACTCTCAAACTTCGAATTTGTATTATAAGCTTGGGGAAGAATAAAGGAAATTTGCTGGGGTTTAAATCCTCTAAATGAGAATAGAAGCCCCTGATGAAATGACCCTGGTTCAGAGGCACTGGTATGAGTAAAACAGCCAGCAGAGTGCACAAAGGGGCTGCAGTTCAGTTCTACATCCTCGTGTCTGAGCCGCTCACCTTGCAGTGCTGCCTTGTACATGCTGGTCATCTTGATGTCTGCACTGTCGTTGGTGTTGTTCGGGTACGGCTCGACAAAGCCATACATGTGCAGGAGCTGCCAGTTGGCCAACTCTCCATAGGTGTTGAACACCTCCTCTCCTTTCTTGATCCTCCTGACAGACACCATTTTTAAACTCTCCTGAAAAGTGTGCAGGTGGAGAGTAAGCATACGCATATCTATAGGGTTATCACCTGTGTTTCATTTTACATTAGTAAAAAAAAAAATAATCTTAATTCCTATCACAAACCCGTTGATCGCTAATCCTCTCTGAGGGATGTCTGACACCCTGCCTTCACTCTGCAAGTGTCTGCTCACAATCCCTGGGAAACTGGCCAGCACGGCCTGGTGTAGCTTGGTGAGGCTGTTATTGATTAACAGTGAGGTCTATGCTATCACAGCAGCTGGTCTGGCTTATAAAAGAACGTGACTCACTGTTCTGAATTCCAGGTTGGCGTTGTGATTGGCCACGTGATTTAGGATGTCTGCCATGGGAACCATCATGGGAGGGTTGGGCTCCTTCTCATCTTCCTCATCCTCCTCCAGGGGCTCCTGGAAGCTGGACAGAGAGAGGAATCTTAATAGCAGAGAACAATGACACTATCTTTACTCCTTCCATTCCACAGGGCTTAGCAGTGTTTGACTCTGGGGAAACCAAGTGCTCCTCTTGCTGTTTTCTTACTGCACCGTAGCATGTGTGACTGATGGGTTAATCGGACTCACTACAAGCCTCCAAAAGCCAAAAATAAGTAAAACAGCATGATTCATTTCAAAAGCAACAAAACTAGCATCAGCTGTGTTTGGTTGGTTGGCATAGCACGTCTATTATGTTTGTGTGGGTGTATGAGCAGGTAGCCTCTCGCTTCGTTGATGGGAATCTGCATGATTCATTTCAAAAGGTAAAAACACAACAATGGAATTTGGAATTGGTTATATTAGGTGGCAAAAGGGAGATTTAATAAAACATGTTTTTATTAATTTGGGTGTTCAAAGCCCCCCCAGCTCCGATCCCTGCCCTCTCACCTGTAGGCCATGACAAAGGCCACCAAGCTCTGGTAGAGCTCAAGCGTGTGCTTCTGCGGGTCCAGCACCCCGCGATGTGATTGGATAAAGGGCAGGACGATGTCGTTGTACTCCTTCAGAATGTTTGCAAGGTCATTTTCCACCGCCTCCGGGACCCCTGTGCCCTGCAGCAGTCTCTCTCTCTCCTCCTTGGACCTGCGGGAGCACAGACACACTCATATCACCTTGAGCTCAGCTGATAATATTACATTCCAAGTATTACGCTGTAACTGAGCTGAGCACTTCACAGAACGCTTCACTGCTTTTTAGCACTAATAAGAGAAAGTTAAGGTAAGACCAACTTTTTAACACAATTCAATGTAAACAGTTTGTAGTCACAGAGAGCCTATGGTTTTCTGGTTTTAATACCCAGTAAAAATTGAAACAAAAAAAAGGGATTATTTATCTAAACATCTTGGTGTACAATGCTTAGATATCAAAGCGACTTGAACTTGAATAGATGATGAAGGAAACGTCCATTCTCACCAGAACATGGGGTGGTCAAGAGCCCTGAAGTCTGTCCAGAGAGACAGGTAGGGGCTCCAGTGAGACTCGCTGTTGGTGTACTCGAACATCAACGCCAAAAGGAGAGGGACCCAGCCAGACTGGCTCTTCAGGGACTCCTCCTCTGGAGAGACAGAGAGAGGGAGACAAGGCACAGCCCTCTTCAGCTACAGAGCACAGCAGACACTGCCCCATCCACACACCCCAGCCAGAAGTACCAAGGCCATGAAACACCAGGCAACGTTTAAAACAACAACTGTAAGCGATATTCTCAGCCTATTTTCACCATGTTTCTCAAAACTAAGCTGTTTGCTTGAATTTTTCAAGAATGGAAATGAGACTCCTATCGCATGAGAGCAGTTTCACCCATTCCAGGTTTTACTATGAGCTTGATCAGCCACTGTGTATAGGTAACAAGCTCGGATGTGTCTTCTTAAACTGATAGTAAAACCAGGAATGGACCAATGCTGTGCAATGGGAGTGAGTGCCATCCCTGAAATGCCACCTACACCCAGATTGGATTCTTCCTAATTACTGTTTGTTTACCTCCTGTGATACAGAAATAGTTGATGTTTAATTTAAAAAAATAATTAAAACAAAAGAAAAAAGAAATAAACCCCCGTCTCCAGACCCTGTTCCCTCACCTTTCTCGAGGATGGAGTGGATAGCGGTTCTGTGCTGATTCAGCAGGGCAGCCCTGGGGATTGAAAAGATCACCTCTCCTTCTTCAATCTCCTCCCTGGCTAGCATGCCATAGTCAGCCACAGTGCCTTCCCTGCTAACGTACACCTGGGAAGGGAGAGCACACATCACACACTCAAAATCAAAATGGCATGTGCCCTATCCACACTACCAAACAAACACTGAGCTCCTTGATTTAATAATCCTGTCTTCAAAACCAGGTGACCTCGCATTACACAGGTGGTGTGAGAAGGGTATCACAAGACGCACACGACTTGTCCAATCAATACACCTGGACCGCAGAGTCCTCACCTTCTCACTGAGTTCCAGCCTGACCTCTTTACACCAGCTGAGGAAAGACTGGAGCGCTTTGTCTTCTCCAGGGTTCTGTGAGCTGGCTCCATTGTCCTGCTGTAAAACAGACAGAGGGGATGCATCTGAAAGTACTGGATGCTGACGCCAACATCAACCAACTAGTGAGAAGACCAATTCAGTAAAGAATTTCTTAATATGTATCTGAGAAAGGGTGTGCTACTCTCTGAAAGCTACAAGTCGCACCAATGACTGAAAATACAGCATTGTATATTTTCTACAGGACAACTTGAGCTGAAAGGCACTATCAAACACCACCTGGTGGGATACCATTAGCAAGAATGGCGACGAGCTAAGAGTTGGGTTTTGGAACACACGTTGTTTCTCCTGTGCACCTCAGCAGGTATAGAACATCCCAGACAAGGTTAACAGCAGATCGATTCAGTTAGTATCGATTTACACAGAAACTGATGTGAAGGGACGTTGGCGTGTATTTACACCAGATCTGCTTCCAAAATATAACAACAACAATAATAATCTTTTTAAACTAAATCTACCTCACATTTGCAGACAGAGACTGAAATCACATGACTCGGTACACCTAAATGAATCGAATAACCCAGCAACAGCGGTCCGTAGCATTACCATCCTAATTATAATACCCGATGAAGCGTGGGAGAGTGCTTCGGGGTGTACCTGATGTGTTTGCGGAACAAACTATTCAGCCTTATCCGCCAGAACTGGAAATCTGAAATGAGAACAAATAAATTGAATTTGTTATCTCTAACCTTGGGTCTTTTTGCGTCTGTTGCCATTTGCCTTGGTGTAACCTGCTTAACGTGTATTTGTATATACGCACAGATATACACAGTGTTTATATTTGTACTTAATTGCAATTCCCAGTCCAAAGCACAGACGGAGGCCCTGAAGTAATGCTGTTGATCCACTCCACGTGGTCTCCATGTGATCCCCAGCTGAGTGTACTTCCTGGTGAACTGGACTGGGAGGAGGGGCGAGTGCTCGATATCTTTGTGTTCTCTGACTACAGACAGGGTGATGACGTTTAGTGTAATCTACATCATTTCAGGAGTGACCTGTGAAAAGGCGAGTGCTGCTGGTGAACTGGTCCAGAGAAGTAGTATTTTTTTTTAAATAGTTTCACGTTTTGGGTTATTTTATTTTGCGTTTTGGAATAAGAAGTTGAACAGAGAGACGTCATCGTGCCCTCGGCTCGACCTTGCTATAACTGAAGTGCGAGGAGCCCTGATACAGTGCAGAAAGGACTCCCGGCCAGAGTCAGTTTAAGAAATGTGAAATATCATAGTTTTATTTTTAAACCTGGAGTAGAATAATGTAATATAGGCAACATGAGGACGTAACAGTAAGAAACTGTGATTATTATTTTGTTTAAAGACAATGATTGAAGACGACATTGTAAATGACATAAACAGCTTCATATAAGCCATTGTGTGCCATTACAACAGGTCATTGATAACTAAGCACGGTGTGGTTTCTCATAAGCGGGAGTACTGCTGAACACTTTGTACTATCCTCAACCGAAGGTAACCAGCTACTCCACTGGGCACCAGCACCATTGCATGGGTTGAAACACGTATCCCGTAAGCATTCTTTCTCCCCAATGGAAAGCATTGTGCAGTTACAATCCAGGGGAATGTTATCTACTATGACAGACAGGGGCTAGAGTAGGCATCTTGTTCTCCAGTGTTTCTCTATATGGTGTGTGAAAACGTTCTGACGGTTCCTCAGTGTGGTCAAGAGGCGAACCACTGCACCTTCCAACTGGGACCGATCTCTCCAAATAAAACGCCTGTAAAAAATAAAAAATAAAAAATAATTGTAACTGGCGATACTGACCACGAGAGGGCAGTGTTTTATTTGAAATGAAGTAGCTTTAACAAGTCAGCTGACACTGCTTGAACCAGTAAAGTGGGTGAAACGTTTTGCACCACTTTAAGTTTTTTTTCACACTATTGGGGAGCCCCCGAAAAGAGGCAGCACACCTCCCCATACCTCTCTCAGATCCGCAAAGAGGCAGCACACCTCCCCATACCTCTCTCAGATCTGCAAAGAGGCAGCACACCTCCCCATACCTCTCTCAGATCTGCAGAGGCAGCACACCTCCCCATACCTCTCTCAGATCCGCAAAGAGGCTGCACACCTCCCCATACCTCTCTCAGATCCGCAAAGAGGCTGCACACCTCCCCATACCTCTCTCAGATCCGCAAAGAGGCAGCACACCTCCCCATACCTCTCTCAGATCCGCAAAGAGGCTGCACACCTCCCCATGCCTCTCTCAGATCCGCAAAGAGGCTGCACACCTCCCCATGCCTCTCTCAGATCCGCAAAGAGGCAGCACACCTCCCCATGCCTCTCTCAGATCCGCAAAGAGGCTGCACACCTCCCCATACCTCTCTCAGATCCGCAAAGAGGCTGCACACCTCCCCATACCTCTCTCAGATCCGCAAAGAGGCTGCACACCTCCCCATACCTCTCTCAGATCCGCAAAGAGGCTGCACACCTCCCCATACCTCTCTCAGATCCGCAAAGAGGCTGCACACCTCCCCATACCTCTCTCAGATCCGCAAAGAGGCTGCACACCTCCCCATACCTCTCTCAGATCCGCAAAGAGGCAGCACACCTCCCCATACCTCTCTCAGATCCGCAAAGAGGCAGCACACCTCCCCATACCTCTCTCAGATCCGCAAAGAGGCTGCACACCTCCCCATACCTCTCTCAGATCCGCAAAGAGGCAGCACACCTCCCCATACCTCTCTCAGATCCGCAAAGAGGCTGCACACCTCCCCATACCTCTCTCAGATCCGCAAAGAGGCTGCACACCTCCCCATACCTCTCTCAGATCCGCAAAGAGGCTGCACACCTCCCCATACCTCTCTCAGATCCGCAAAGAGGCTGCACACCTCCCCATACCTCTCTCAGATCCGCAAAGAGGATGCACACCTCCCCATACCTCTCTCAGATCCGCAAAGAGGATGCACACCTCCCCATACCTCTCTCAGATCCGCAAAGAGGCAGCACACCTCCCCATACCTCTCTCAGATCCGCAAAGAGGCAGCACACCTCCCCATACCTCTCTCAGATCCGCAAAGAGGCTGCACACCTCCCCATACCTCTCTCAGATCCGCAAAGAGGCAGCACACCTCCCCATACCTCTCTCAGATCCGCAAAGAGGCAGCACACCTCCTCATACCTCTCTCAGATCTGCAAAGAGGCAGCACACCTCCCCATACATCTCTCAGATCTGCAAAGGTCAGATTGCTATCACTGCTATTTATAAATTATTACCCAACCACCAATATTTCCACCATTAAGAAGTAATCTCAAGCTGATGGAAACAAACTAGTTTCAGATTTCTTTCTTTGGTTTCCTTATCTTCATCCAAACAAACAGTTAGACTTCCCGCAAGCTAAGTGCTAACCTGCCAAGTTTATTAGCTTTGTGACTAAAGGCTGAACCGAGATATCTTTGGTGGATTGGAGGGCTTTGTTTGCTGGGTGTGACCAGAAAAAAAACTATCTTGTTTGAAAACATAAAATAATTCTAGTCTAAACATTTATCAGGAACTGCATTTCGTTTCTTACAGGGTTTGCAAATTCAATGGGTGTGTTTTGGCTGGGTTCCTTCACCTCACAATTAAACTGAAATACTTTAAAAAAGTAACACTATTTGAAGGCTTTGCAGAAATGAATGCCTACACTATATAAAGGCCCCAAAAACAAAACACACATTGTGCTTTGTTGTTTGATGCGATAACGATAGCAGTTCTATAATGAAAAGTAATCCTGGGGATGGTTCCAGGAAGTGTGGGAGATCTGGCAGGGAGCCATGTCTGATAAGTTGTTCCCTTGTGCAGTACAGACGTGACCGAGTATACCTGATAAGCTGTTCCCTTGTGCAGTATAGACGTGACCGAGTATACTTGATAAGCTGTTCCCTTGTGCAGTACAGACGTGACCGAGTATACCTGATAAGCCGTTCCCTTGTGCAGTACAGACATGACCGAGTATACTTGATAAGCCGTTCCCTTGTGCAGTACAGACGTGACCGAGTATACTTGATAAGATGTTCCCTTGTGCAGTACAGACGTGACCGAGTATACTTGATAAGCTGTTCCCTTGTGCAGTACAGACGTGACCGAGTATACTTGATAAGCTGTTCCCTTGTGCAGTACAGACGTGACCGAGTATACTTGATAAGCTGTTCCCTTGTGCAGTACAGATGTGACCGAGTATACCTGATAAGCTGTTCCCTTGTGCAGTACAGACGTGACCGAGTATACCTGATAAGCCGTTCCCTTGTGCAGTACAGACATGACCGAGTATACTTGATAAGCCGTTCCCTTGTGCAGTACAGACGTGACCGAGTATACTTGATAAGATGTTCCCTTGTGCAGTACAGACGTGACCGAGTATACTTGATAAGCTGTTCCCTTGTGCAGTACAGACGTGACCGAGTATACTTGATAAGCTGTTCCCTTGTGCAGTACAGACGTGACCGAGTATACTTGATAAGCTGTTCCCTTGTGCAGTACAGATGTGACCGAGTATACCTGATAAGCTGTTCCCTTGTGCAGTACAGACGTGACCGAGTATACCTGATAAGCTGTTCCCTTGTGCAGTACAGACGTGACTGAGTATACCTGATTCTAGTTTCTAGGTGTTGCATGCTAGGGGTGGACACTAAAAAAGATTATTGTCAAATAATAAGAGGAAAGAAAGTCGTGTCTCTGACTATGTAAATGACATCACAAGCCCATTAATATATTGCAATACAAATATGTGAGTGTATTTCCTATGGCATCAAAAGCCTACAAGTAAACAGTTAAACATACTGAAACATTGGGAAGTTGACCCTTTTGAGCTATACAAATGTATGCATTACATTAGATAATGGTACTTTAAATGAGTGTGTGCTGTGGTTTTCTGGTAAAGTGTAGCTGGGCAAGGCTCAGTAAAGAGCTGCTAACACATTCATGACTGAAGGTTGCTGAAGGCTCCACCTCCTGCCTGAAGGACCACCTGCACTGAGCTGCACTGAGACATCAAATCCCTTTGTCTTCTGAACAATGTGCCTCGCCCGTCCCAGCCTGGTGTCGCGAAGCTTTCAAATCGCCTCATTGTGCATTCATGGCATATGGCTGCCATTGAGGAATGGCAAAATATTTATGGGTCATTCCACATTATCCAGTATTGAAGAATGGATGTATGCAGCATAAATCTTATAGATTCACTTTCAGTGGACACTGGCATCAACCACACCAGCTTACTATCCTACCATAGACTATTTCAACCATATTTGTATTGTATTTTGCAATGCTATTTTCGATAGTTAGCTCAGACATCAGCGTTCTGCCAATGGCACTCTGGTACCTTCAGATTTAGGACTATGCCACCGATAAAACTATTAAAAAATCATCCAATTGAACAATTATATAGTGGACTTCAGATCTGCTGCTGTTAGCACCCTTAAAACAGCAAGCATGTCAGTCAAAGCTCCCTGCAAAGCATTTACAGGTGATGAAGTGCAAGACTAATGAAGACCAAATTCCAAATTGTCCATCCATTACTGCAGCAGCTCCCTTCTGAGAGGTCACTGTTCAGTCTTGTTTGGGTTCGTCGGAGCTTGCTTTTGGTGTTGCTATAGCAACTGTTTGCCACTGTGCCAAACGTATAGTGCCAGCACAACCTGTATCTCCAGGAATGTCAAAGGAAACGTGTTCCAGTGGATCACTAGATGGCACTGACTCTCGCTTCTACTGTATAAAGGCAAGCTGGTGATTCAGTCCAGGGCTTCACCAACCCTTCCCAACCCTTAACTGAACTAATAATGTGCCTAATGAGACCTTTTTAATTGCTCTCAGCGCCTACAAATTTGCCTATTTCAACTTACTTATAAAATTGTATAGCTAACTTGAAATCTCCAACTGTTTAAAAGCTGAAAACAATTTAAAAGGCCTAATTAAGCTAATGAATAGTCAAATGAAGGGTTTAGTTAAATAATTGAGAGGTCAGTTGGAATGAAAACCAGCAGGCACAGGAGGTCCCCAGGACCAGGGCTGGGAAGCCCTGACTATGTGGCATGTCTGTTGCAGGTAATAAGAACTGAAGAGCAGACCCTTATAATTAAAACCCTTTGTATTTGAGTGATTGCAATATAATAATAATAATAATAATAATAATAATAATAATAATAATAATAATAATAATAATAATAATTGCAATATATAAACATGCCTAATGATTGTAAACAGGAGTAAGGGTGCAGTATTAAAACATTATTATAATTAGAAGCTATGCCATATACATCCATCATGTGGCACTGTGTAAGATGCCTCCTGTCAAGTTTTTTTTTTTTTTTATAATGTGTTATAAAAACACCACATTGGCAAAACGTGTGCACAAAGAAAATGAAAAGCCTTTAGCTGGCAGAAACAATGGTTAAGGACCAGCGGACTTTTCAGGAGCTTCTTGAATCCCCAACAGTGGTCTACTGGTATTCATTGTATCATATTACCATGCTGGTCAAATGAGATCTCCACACTGAGCTACACCGATGGCTTAGTGCCTGGTCACTCTGGGAGCCATCTCGACAGTGGAATGAACAGGTCATTTGACTGTGACCTTTGACCCCAGAGACCGGCTTCTCCCAGGTAGTGGTCTATGATTGGCTCCAGTTCTCGGCGGGCTGAGGAATGGGAGGGCCGTGCTGCATTCAACCAAAGACAAAAAATTCATAAGGACAACAGGTCTAGGAGGTGCTGAGGGAGGGGAAGGTTTCGTTCCTGTTTTTTACACTTCATGCACAAAGAGGGCTCTTTTTGTTTAGTATGTTGATGATGGGCCTCAATTGGGATTCCTCTTCAGAATAAGTCATGGAATGTTGTCCATAGGCTAAGCCAGTTTAACTAGAAGGGACTAGGAGGAAAGGTGGCTTAGTGGTTAGAGCTGAGAGAATGGGAGCTGGGGTGACTTGATAGAGTTGAGAGACTGAGAGTTGGGCAACGAGAGGGAGGTGGCTTAACGATTAGAGCTGCGTTAAAAAGAAAAACAATTATTTTAAAATGGTTTAAAAGAACCCTTTACAGGAAGGCAGTGTGAGTTTGGCTAAATTGTCATACCGGTGTTTTTTTTGGTGGAAGTCATTGTTAGACACTCCCTACATTTCAGGTCATGTGGAAATTCTCCATAAACTCAATGCGGGAGACTTGCCCGAGCAGGAAGCGGAGTTTAAAGATCCATCCCAAGGAAGAGTGGGCGTTTATATGCGGACTGGGTTTTTTTTGGTTGGTATTGTTATTGCATTTTACGCCTTGCGGCTGTAAAGTCAAGCGCATGCTGCTATGATTGGAATCCCCCGCCTTTGATTTTTTTTTTTAAAGAGCGCTTTACAGTAAAGACTTGAGCGGCCACAAATATACAATTCAGGTATACAGGCTGCATTTCACAGATTATGAAATGTATTTAAATGGTAAAACTAAGTAACCAGAATAAAACTGTTATATTTGATAACCAATTAAATAGATTATTATTATTTTTTTATTTATATTGCACAATCCATAGTTAATATCATTAATACTTGTGATATTAATATAATAATATAATATATCACGTATTTATTTTTGCCCTGCAATATGGAATATAGGTGAGATTATTTTCATAAGAGTATCGTGTTCCCTTGTGATGGACTTCAGCATTCAGTGATTGTAATTTGCAGACGGTCCCTGGAGTTCAAATCAATCCCAGCGTACAGTGCGCCGCTAACGGCTCCATACCAAGACCTCATTGCCGGTGGCTGCGGGCCGAGTGGATTTAGAAACAGGGAGCATTGCTGAGCCATACCCGATCAGAACTGCCTGTCAGCCGAACCGAACCGAACCGTACCGTGTTCCCAGCACATCGTGACTCAGGTATCTTCTGGTTAGACAGAGTATTGTAGCGAGAGCAACACGAAGCAACTAGAACCTTGCAGAACCGAGCCCGAACCCGAACCCGGACCCGGACCCGGACTACCCTGGGCGCCATGGCCGAGCCTATGCAGCCCCAAACCCCCAGCCGACACGAGAAGAGCCTCGGGTTGCTCACCGCCAAATTTGTTACCTTACTTCAGGAGGCCAAAGACGGAGTACTGGATCTTAAAGTGGCAAGTGAAGCGGCGTTTATCATTTTAATAATGTTTGAATATTTGCTAAACATTCAGATTTGTATTTGGTTGTAAAGTCCTGTCTGTCATTTGCAATAGGGTCGGCCAGTAAAGATCCCGATATTATTACAACACGCGTGGGCTGTGGAGTGTACCGCGAGAAGGCATTTAAATATGAGTTTTGCTGCTTGGGTCTCGGTGTCATCATAATTTTTCTGTCCGGCATTATTTTCATAGAAGAGGTGTTTATGGTGGATTTATTGCTTTCTAGCAGGGTAGTAACCCTTATGTCCATATAGCAAGGTCATCAGGAGGGTAGTTTTGTGAAACTTTCTGCTCTGTTTTTGTTGTTGGCGTGGTTTGAAAGTAGTGTGCGGGCGTGTCTGCAGAAACACACACGCAGGTGAAGTAATCCTGAGCAATGCCCAGGTCATTTACTGACCTTTAGTGTGGTGTTGGATTATATTTCATTTCTGAAAGCCCTGTCAAGACAGAAATGCTGGTTTTGGTAGCCCTGCCTCTTTCAGGAAATTCTGTATTGCAAAAACAGGATTTGCAAGAATGCCACAGGCTTAAGTCAAGAAGTACATTTTTTTCATAAAAATAATGCAGCACGCAAAGCTGTTGAATTATGAATGACATACTTAGCAATCCTCATGTGTGCAGTAGACAGCCCAACTACTTTGTACAGAGCTGCAGTGTTGAAAGAGGTGGAGAGTTGATTTACCCTAATGTTAATGGGAATTGCCTGCAGAGGTGTGCAGTAAAAATCTGTAACGTTTGAGAGGTCAGTGGTGGCTTCTGTAGCCTTTCATAAGAGAATTTCTTAATCTTGCTATTATCTGTAATGTGTTTTTCAGAACAGTAGCAATAGCTGCCTTTTTGAAAGTGCTGTAGGCGTGCACTTGTGGTGAGCTGGATGCTGTTAAGAGCCATAAGAAACTGTAATTTACTTTGCTCAGTAATTTAGTGCCTTAAATCAACAATGCTAATTGAAAAGGAGCATAGCTACCTTTTGTCTTAAGACTGCAAATGCTCATGCTTTGTTTTCTAACTGTGGATCAGCAGCAGACTCTTCATGAGTAGTTGTGAAATTGCTCTGTTTTAATGAATATGTTGATGTACTGGATGTAGAAAGAATAGCCCTACTGCTTTATGTGGTGTAGGTGTTTGCAGGTGGGTGCAATTGAGTTCTAGACTTGAAGAAAGTGACATTGGATCCAGGGTCTCGAGTGTCATATGGTGAAAACAAGGAAGCAGTTTTGAATTGTTTCCAGAGAGCTATATTCTGCATGATTGCATGTGATTTTGTCTTGGTTTTGCCAACATGCAGTGAACTAGGCTTTTCTGATTTTATTGATTATTGATTCAGGATGTGGTTTGCATCTGTTCTGAACTGTGCTTCTTTTTCTTTAAAGGTAGGGGTTTCTTGGAGTAGTTCCTTGTGGTTGGGTCTGCATGTGGTTTGTTGATGTAATCGCAGATGTATATCTTGGTAATATAGGACTTGCTTAGCAGACTTTTGTTGAAGAGTAGGAGGCCCACAGTCTGCTACTGGTTAAGGAATTTCTGCACACAAAAGGAGCAAGGGGCTCTAGATACTGAGAAATGTGCTGTCTCCACGCAGCTAAATACTGCAACATTCGCTTATGTAACCCATGAAGATCCTGAAAGCCACCACTAATTTGCGCGTCAGCGGGCCTGCTGAATTTTGTGCTGGTTCTGTAATGATGTTGCTATTGCAGGCAGCAGACACCCTCGCAGTCAGACAGAAGAGACGGATCTATGACATCACCAACGTCCTTGAGGGAATCGGGCTGATAGAGAAAAAGTCCAAAAACAGCATTCAGTGGAAGTGAGTTGAGTGAGCGTGTTGAACACATAGCTGTGTCTCCTTCTTCCTCTCCAGTCACCCCTTGCTGAGTTTCTCCCCCTCT
Source organism: Polyodon spathula (assembly GCF_017654505.1). Classification (NCBI taxonomy): domain Eukaryota; kingdom Metazoa; phylum Chordata; class Actinopteri; order Acipenseriformes; family Polyodontidae; genus Polyodon; species Polyodon spathula. The sequence goes on along the minus strand of NC_054546.1, from coordinate 41,110,519 downwards.
CTTCCCACTTCTTCCTTTCCTCCTATTCCTCACTAGCTGTAAATGTCATGGTATGGACATGCCTCCTAACCCTTCCTGCCCCCTGTGTCTCTTTCCCTCAGAGGGGTCGGCCCCGGCTGTAACACGCGGGAGATTGCAGACAAGCTGATCGACCTGAAGGCGGAGCTGGAGGACCTGGAGAGACGGGAGCACGAGCTGGATCAGCAGAGGGTGTGGGTGCAGCAGAGCATCAAGAACGTGACGGACGACATCCAGAATAGCCAATATCCTTTCTTCTACTGCGCTGGCCTTGCTGTCTAACCCTTCAAGGCGCTTGAAGGATTTGTTGTGTTCTGTGTGTTCAGTATGATATGATTATTTGAAATGTTGCTTGGAAGGTAAGGTGCTTGTGGTGCATATTGCCACCTGGGCCAGTATTCACATTTTTAACAATCTTGCAAAATGCTTGAGTAAAATTAAACTTGGTGTGGACATTCCTTGGCACAAGGTCCTTATAATATTTAACTGTATGTAATGGAGATCTGCTTATGCGCTATTCAGTTGTTGCTCTGTCTATATTGGAGGTGTGTGTAACAAGTAATAATAGTGGTAAGGTGTCAGGCTGAGCAAAGCTGATGCTAAGAAGTCTTGGTATTTAGGGCTACATCATCTCTGGCACCACGTATAGATATTGAGAAATGTGCTGTCTCCACGCAGCTAAATACTGCAACATTACCCCTGCACTTGGCCCTTAACAGATGGAAACATTAGCTTATGTAACCCATGAAGATATCTGCAGCTGCTTCACAGGTAACTACTTTAATGTCCATCGGTTTGCCTTTTTGTCCTGTGAAATGTATTGCTCTGGACTGTATAATACATGTTTGGGGTGTCTTGCTTTTGAATGCACTTATGACCTAAACTTGAGCTCTTGTCCCCTTGCTGTAGGGGACACCCTTCTAGCTATCCGAGCTCCTTCAGGAACACAGTTGGAGGTTCCAGTCCCAGAGGGGGTAGGTACTGCTTCGTACTTTCATCAAATGGATAACCTTTCATTAGACAGTTGGCTCTAATGGACTGTCCTGCAATGTGTGCCTGAACCATTTTTACCTTTCTCTCTCTCTCAGGTGCTGAACGGACAGAAGAAGTATCAGATCCACCTGAAGAGTACGCTTGGTCCCATTGAGGTGCTGCTGGTCAACAAGGACACAGCCAGCTCTCCGCCCGTGGTGTTACCCGTGCCGCCTCCCGAGGACCTGATTCAGAGCCTGCCCACTGCCGCCACGCCACCCACGCCCAAACAGCCCACCCTGTCCTCCCAGCCAAGTACTCCGCAGCCTACGCTACAACCCTCCACTCCAGTGTCAGCCAGCCAGGCTGCCCACCAAACCACGCCCCTGCCAGCGGCCTCGCCAGCCAGCACCGCCGGTAACTAGCGACCCCTTTGTCAGTCGATTGGCTTGCATTTCCACATTTCAATAACTTAAGAGCTGTTTGCTGTTGCTCTTTTGCAATAATAAATAAATTAATGCAAGTTTAGCACCAGGTTATAGCAGTAATATACATGGTATTTTTTTTTTTAGATGAACTGTGATCTGAACTAGCTAGCTTTCAAGACGTCAAAAGTTTGTTCAGCAACAATAGTTATATTGAGTTTTTAATTTGTCCCTTTTGTGTTTTGAGCTTCACTAGTGTCTCTCTCTCTCTCTGTCCACCCTGTGCCTGCACCAGAGGCTCCCAGCAGTGGACTTGACCTCGCCCCACCCACAACAGACACACCAGACACCAACCAGACAGCGTCCGTAGACACCCAACCCCTCCAGTCCTCCGCCTCATTGGACAGCAGCACCGCCCTTCCTGCATCCTCCATGTCCTTTGAACCTATCAAGTCAGATCCTTTAGAATGTACGTACCTCTTTATACGCTGCAATATAGCAACGTTTTTATGAAGTTCACGAAATACAGCCACTTTGCATGCGTGTTTCCTGTTCTAGTACAACATGTGTAAATACAGTCTGCGTGACATGGTCCTCGCATGTTGAAATATGCTGATGTCAGACATTATATTTAAGTACTGTAAAACATGAATTTCGCGAGCAAGAAATATTTGCTAATTTTGTGTTTATTAAAAATCCACAAAATTAATGTGCCGTGAAATATATTATTCATACATGTGCCGTACATTAAAAGAAAAAGAAGCGCAAACATTTATTGCAGCAAAAATGGATCTTGAGGGCCATTAGGGGAAATTAAGTTGCTGCAAAAAAAAATCCTGTTTTACAATCTAAGCTTAGAATCTGTATCTCCCAAAGTGTGTTATCCTCCCAAGCCTGTAGGAGGCAACCAAGTAACCAGGAAGTTCTCTGCCCTGCTATCTGGGTTGTTGTAGCCTGTTGGTCCAACCCAGCCAGCTGTCAAACCAGATACGAACAGGATGTAATGATGTTTAGGAGCCGACATGCCACATTTGGGTTATTCTGGGGACATGAAACTACAAATGTTTTTAGGTGTTGATGCTACACAGGGACTCTGTTCTACCACAAGATTGACTTGTCTGGTTTTTCATATGAATTCTGTGGTTTGTTAAAAAGCCCCTACATTACAAACCCAGCCTTTAAACAGAAAATGAGCTGAGAAATAACGTTGCAAACGGCAGTTTCAGAATGAGTCCCTGCTCTGGTTATTGCTCTCATTTCTGCCGTGTAACATTTGCGTGCAACTGTATTCACTGCAAGTGCTGTGGAGCTCATTAAGGGGTGCGCACCCATTACTCTGCTGTGCACTGCCCTGGTGGTGATGGGGTTAGATAAGGACAGTGACGCAGCAGGTGTTGGCATTGCAAGGAATGGAACGGTTGCGCTGAGTTCCCCAGGGTAAGGCTTAGTTCTCAGTACTGTAAACCCCTGTCAGGAAGGCAAGGCAGGCTGCACTTTCCTGCTAGGTCTGTGCAGCTGTGCTTGTGAAGGGGAATTTCAGTTATAGATGCATTATCAAGTCATGCAGTTATTCATAAACTAGGCCTGCTGTATTCACAGGGGAAGTACAGTAGTGAATCTGATACTTACTGTAACTTGGCGTACTGTTGTATGTTTAATTGAACATACTTGTCTGTAGGCGTAGCAAACTGCTAATCAATTCTCAATCCATGGTTTCCAACAATGTTTAATTGAATTGTGCAGCATAAGCGAGTCTACACAGTAGCTAATAAGTTAATTTTACTGTACCCATAAAATTACATAAATAATGTTGTGCATATTGAAAGTTCTTTTGGGAGCTTTGGTTCTTGACAGGTTAGCCAGTGTTGGTTTCATGCACAATGTTCTTGTATTTAATGCCACTCTGCTGTAATGTAAAACAGTGTATATCCAGCAGGGCTTGGGTTATATGTGAAGCACCCCTCCCAGATGCAGAGTGCCACAATGTGTTCTATAGGCTTCAGGCACCTAAAACTCTGACCAGAAAGGGGTCCTTTTCTTTGCGGTTCACCCCAGTTTTAAAGACTCATTCACAAGCACTGGCACGTACACCCCCTTCACTGTGTCAGAATTCCTTTATCTAGCTCAGCCCTGGTGCTGTTGCACGTTTCGGCATCATCATCTTTGAAAGGTTGGCGCTTGTGTGGGTCTACATCCAGGTGCAACTGGTGCCAGATATACCAGAAAATTGGGGCTTGGTTTAACAGTATTTATATAGTATAGATTTAAAAAAAAAAAAAGATATATCCAATTAGATTTGTTTTTTTTTAAGTAAATGTTAAGTCTCTGTTATATGTTTGAACTTTACTAGAATTAAAATGGAACAGGTGCACAATAGTTATGGTCATTGTAGCCAAGAGAGTGTCGCAAAGCATTGAGGGTGGCATGTGAAGCTGCATTGCAGCTGGACTCTTAGATTAGCAGAGTGGATGACTTTACTGGCCTGGATAGATTCATATTCTCGATTCCCACTCCTCTGGGTGCAGATCATCGGCTGTGCACGTGATTTAATCACAAGCTGTGAATGATAGTGTGGAAAAAGTGTCAGCAAATAAAGTCGATGGTGGTTTTAAAGTCTGGAGCTACTTTTTGCTCAGCGGGACTCAAATTCTCATTCTCTGGTTCACGTTTGTGTAAAACATGTACTGCTAAAGGGTTTTTTTCCACTTGCCTCTGAATCTGTGATGATGGTTGTACTGAAATTCTTTCTTTCCCCTGTTTGTTGTGTTTTGTTTCTATATAACATGTATCGGTCTGTTCCTTGTTACCTTTTTTGTATAAATTTACCCATTGCAATAGCACATCTTAAAGATTCACCATCATTTTCAATGCAGTTTTCATGATATTCAGCATTGGGAATGAAGTAAAATCTTAGGCAGAAATCTGTAAAGTCTAGAAATAATGTCTTTATCTGGCTAAAGCAGGAAAAGGTCTAAAGTGAAGCTAGTCAGTTATAAACATAGTCTTTTTACACTTAAAAAAAAGTCAACCAGTCATGAAACAGCTGCTCCTTTATAGCTTTTATACCAAAGTGCAAGGTCCCGGGAGCATTTAGTACACTATTGATCCCTGAGGGGGTTAAAGGGTTATGAGGCAGCTGCAAATGTCGGCTTTATTTGAAAGAATAATAGTTGATCGTGTTATCTTCAGTTCAAAGGATGAGCCGTTAATGCAGTTTTTTACACAGCACAACAGTGCCCTCTTCTGGAGTAAAACAGCATTGTAGATTTAAGGCCTATTCTCTGGTCCAATGCGTGGAGCTTTGTACAAAATTCATGGAGAAATCGGGTGAAATCAGGAGCGCCTTTTGGCTTGAATGAGGAGTGAATTGGTTTAGGCAGCGGTACAGGATTAACTGCATACAGTGATCAGCAGTGTGTTCAGCGAACAGCTAAGCAAAGAGTTTCAAATACTTTATTAAATGGCAACAGTGAACACTTAAGTATACATATCTTACTGGTTAACTAAAATTTTTATTTTCGAGGATACAATTAAATAATGCCACCTGATGGTTTTGCTGTGAAACTGTCTGCTGAACTTTCTGCAATGTCAGTTACTTTTGTTTGTTTCTTTTTGTAGTGCTCGATTTCCCCAAAGAATTATCAGAAATGTTTGATCCTACTAAAGGTATGTATTTTGTTATGGATGGTTTGATTGCTGTTTTAATATAGGATCAGAGTGAAGTACTAAGCAGTTGAGAAATGTTATGTTATTGTAGTTCTGTTTAAATCCCACGCTTTCCAAACCTTTCTTGTCTGTTTCACACATTTTGAGGTAAAAGAAACAGTGATGGGATTATAATCAGGGCTGTTCTTATTATCTTGTTCAGCTGGAGCCAGTAGGCGAGTCTCTGTGAACTGTGATATTAATATATAAATAGTAAATGCAATGCGATTCTCCTCTGCAGAATGTATGAGCGCAGACCTGCTGGAAGAACTCATGTCCTCAGAAGGTATGTGTTCTTGACTAGCACATTGATAAACAGTAAAATGTTCAAAATCACAACAAATTGTTAATGTTAATGGCTCCTACATATGGCTGAATAGTTTTTCCCCTTCAGTCATAGAATGTACCATCTCAGTCTACTTTAGCGTGTGGTTTTTATTTTCTTAACATGCTGTTCAGTACTTTTAAAAAAAAATATATATATAATTGAAATTGTGACCTGAGATTTTATTGGTAGTTTTAAAAGGATTAGATTGTATTTGTACAGGGTCACGTGATGAGTGCATGTTTTCCTGCTTGGTTTACACATTTGGGATGATGTGTACGTGTTTGTTTTTCCTCTCAGTGTTTGCTCCCTTGCTGCGGCTCTCCCCACCTCCTGGCGACCACGACTACATCTACAACCTGGACGAAAGCGAAGGCCTCTGCGACCTTTTTGATGTCCCCATCCTCAACCTTTGACCTCTGAACTTTGCCATTTGGGGTGCTTGTGAATAGGGACTTTAGAGAAAAAAACATTTTTGCCATTTTTTTGAGAAGAAAAAAAATCCTCTTTTTGGATCCTTGTGTGATGAGCAGTTTTCGACGACACAAGAACCTTTTTAATTTCCAGGACCCTGGCAAACTGACTTAAATTGAACAGGAAGACCCCTGTTGACCTCTGACACATCAATGGCTTCTAGGAACAAACAGGTTCCTCTCCAGACTGGCCCTCAGTAAAATTCAAGAGACACAGTTCTGTAAGCCTCACATCTGCAGCTACTCTGACAATTCTCTGCAGAACAAAATGCTGAACTGCAGAGGCTGTGGCATATTCCTTGTTGTATATATATTTTGTATAGTTTCATATTAGTCTTTATTCAACATGCTGGCTTAGCACACTACAGTGACGTCACTGTGCATGTTGACCAATGGTCGCATATCAGGATAGTTAAAAGCTCAGCTTCCTGTCGAGTGACTTGCTTTAAACAACAAAAAAAAAAAAAAAAGGTTCCTTTGTTTATGCCTGTTGACATTCGGGAGTTTTCAAATCTTTGCTTTTTTAAAGAGTTAAACAAAAACAAATGGTTGATAGCCTCCATTTACATTGCCTGTCATCCAATATGTATGTTTTAAATCGATTTGCAGAAGGGGGAAACAAATGTTACTGCTTCTCCATGTGTTTCAATATAGACCCCCCCAGGCATTCTTTATTCACAGTGCAGGGGTTACAAGAGAACAGTGGAAAGGTAAACCTTCAACACAAATGTTAGGAAATGGAGAGGTTTCAACAAGAATACAAAGCTATGTATTTTAACTTCCATAACTGTAACTTCATGTTGAAGCTGGCCGTGGAGAATGCAACCCCTCTCCCTCTCCCTGCATGGATTGAGACAATGCTGTCCACAGCTCGGCCACAGTGTATGGCACAGCCACGTTATGTGTGTTTTTGTTTGTTTTTAACCCCAGAAGTAGGTGTTTCTCTCCCTCTTGTTATAATTTCCAAGTTACTTCAGTTTGCATTTAATGGTTTTAAAATATTCGGATCAAATTAAGTCATAAACAAAAGACATCTTGGCGGGTCTAGGTGGCGATTGATTCCTTTGGTTATCAAGGGGGAGGGGTGATAATAGTAGTTGAGTGACTCGGTGATAATGCTGTTTATTAAGAAGGGGGGAGGTGGTTGACCTTCACGCTCGCGTTTCAGTAGATCAGGTTCTGTGAACCTGGCGTGTGGAGAATGTGTATTTTTATTTCCTCTTGCAGCTTTCTGCCAGGATTGGATAGGAACTCTAGTGTAGTGCCAGGATTCTATTTATAGATAACTGCTGTGCCAAAGCTTCTAGTTTTTACCCTGCAGCAACTCCTGAAAAAAGAAATGTAGACAAATTTTAAAAAATTATTTATTGCTTAAGGCTAACTGCATTTCTGTACAAATGTGCCGTGCCTGCGTCTGGGCGCATTTTTGTTTTAAGCCAGTAACTACAGATAAACCCTCTACCTGGTGTATTTTAATAGAATGAAACAGATTGTGAATTGCTGATCCATGCTAAAACGTTGAAACATGAGGCAACTTTCAGGAAACTTTGTTCACTGTTGAAGTGAATATGGGGCGGGGGGGGGGGGTTGAAGGAAAGTTGAAAATCTTAACTTTGTTTTCTGAAAGCTTTTCTCTTATTTTAAAGAATCCAGCTGTTTTCTTCCACTTAACTTTGCCCCAGTGTTGGGCAGAACTGCCCTTTGTGCACCTGATTCGCGTCTCTTGCTTTCTCTGTGGGACAACCTTTTGTGACACTCAAGAAATGTTCTTGTTAAAACAAAAAGCCCCCCCCCCCCCCCCCCCCCCCCCCCCCCCCCCCATTTCACTGACGCTGTGTTTGTGTGAATTGTACGTCCTCTCTGGTTATTCAGTTTTAGAACTAAAGGTTTTGTTTGTTGGGATACTTCACCCAGTTATTATTGTGTGTGTGTGTGTGTGTGTGTGTGTGCAGAATATTTTGGCAAGGTGCCTTTATTAAGAGGTCCCAACTAATTGAGTTCCTTGGAAGTGCTCAAGGAGTTTACGTAGTAGCTGACTGCACTTCCCTTGCAGTTTGCCTCTACTGAAGGAATCTTTTAATCATGTAAATCTGTACGATGATTTGTTCTTTGCCTGTAAATATTGTTTGCTTGTGTTTGCTGTTTTTATGAACTCCAGTACCATCTTGGTATTCAGTGTTGCATATAACTCAATGGTGCTAGTATACCCTGTATACTACAGGGTTCTTTACGAGGCTGTGCCACTTCAATGAGACTCCTAGGCTCTTCTGTTTTATACCTTATCAACAGTTTTTTATATTTGTGGAGTGTGTAATTGATCATATCTGGGTTTTTTTGTAGACGAAGGTATAAAACCAAGTCATCTTGACAAACAGTAGCACTTTACACGAGGAAGCAAAATGACACTTGTTGCCGTTGGGAAGTTAAGCCATTCCACAAACCGACTTTCCTGTCCAGGGAATTCTTTATTTTAAAGTTCAGGTTTGAAAAGGTTGGGGAGAGCGATGGGTATATGTAAAAACAAAACAAACAAACAAAGTGTAATTAACTGGTTCCCTGCGGCTGCCATTATCCTGAACTATCCGAATAAAGAAACGCATTTTAAACGCGTGATTTGGTTTTGTGTTTTATATATTGTTCTTAGTCTAGTAAACAGACATGTTAATGTGGGGTATACATTAGCAGGTTCTAATCTGTGGGTGCTTAATAATAAAATGCACACACACCACTTCTGAAAGAAGTGAACCATTGGTAGCAGAGCAGGTGTGATAAACCTATTGCAATCGTTTAATAATTAAAAATTACAAACATTTAACATTAACAGTAACATTTTGAGCTTACTAACAGACACGTGGTACGTTTAATACTTGGATTTTGTTATTAAATTATTACATGAAACCTCCAACTGGGTCTTAAAGGGTTAAAAAAAATATACTGAATTCTGTGTTTAAAGCTGGAGCTGCATGGTTCGCTGGAACTGGGGTTACCTTCCCTAATGCTACTTACCTGCAATTGCAGCGTTTAGCCATTGGGTGGCATGTGTTCTATTCATTAGCATCCTGATTCATTTGAATTAAATATATATTTTGCCTGTCCCTCATGAAATCTCACTGTAGTTTCAATCAAGTTTTTACAAATATATATTTAATACAATCAAAATAGCCCATCAGCTCACGTTCAGTTCCTTGGAACTGATTGATCTTAGAACTTTGTGTAGTCTCTTAAAGGATCCCAAAAATTCAGCCACACCAATGTGGCTTGAGTACCTGTCCCATACACTTACCACTCTGTGCATCGATAGCGTCCCCTACCTACAGCCTTAAAATGTTGATTAGAGTTTGCTTTGCCAGCTTTACAAGTACACCGGACACTGCCGAGTGACTTGATTTTGCCTGTCTGGATTCAGGAACACTCTGTGTTCCTGCTTCCCATGCCTGTCTACTCGTAAATTGAAATGAAAAAGTTGTTTGTTTATTTTTTTCCTATGGGGAGTTATTTATGCTCCCCCCGCCTGGATGTATCAGATGTTGCAAGAAGTTCAATTCTACTTGGATGCATGGATATGTGGAATTATTGTTTCGAAGGAGACAGTCTGTTCTTGTTTTGCTATAGAAGTCACAGCATGTTTCTCTGGGAGCAGCTCAAGGCAGTAAATGTTCCCATAACCATCGTATATTTCTGCATAGTTAGGAAAGGCTCACACCATGAAAGCCCCTAATAACCAGCATGAGGGCTACTACAGTACACCAGCCCCCTTGAGATGCCAGGTAAGGTCAATCAGAAAAAGAGCTGATTTAACATTACAAGCATAGGCAGAGGGGGACAACCCACTAGACATGCATATTTGAATAGGCATAGATACCGTATAGTACAATACTTAACCCAACCTTCAGCACAATTGCGTAGAAAAAGATTACATTACTCCTGCATAGATTTGAAGGTGTTGCTTTGAAGTTATAAGGCATTAAATAGCCTTGCACCATCGTATTTCAATGATCCCACAAAAAAAAAAAAAAAAAAAAAAAAAACAGGTGGGAGAGCATCCATAGGGCCCCAAAACTCAGGAATGATCTGCCTAGCTCTGTAAGGGAAGCATCAAGTGTCACTGCTATTAAAACAAGATTAAAAACACACTCTTATAATGGAACGTTTTTTACGCTAAAATGATGTTCCTTTTATTCTCTGCCTTGTTTTACTGTTCTGTGTGTTTTTAGTTGTTTTTTCTTGCTTTTCTTCTATTATTAATATTTGTGAATGTTTTTATTCATGTGAAGCGCTTTGTGGCTATTTTTATTGTGAAAGGCGCTATATTAAAAATAAAGATTATTGTTATCAGTGTAGAATCAGGGGTCTCCAACCCTGGTCCTGGAGAGCTACAGTGGCTGCTGGTTTTCGTTTCAGTCAATCTCTGTTACTTGACTGAAGCCAATAATTGGTTCAGTTAAGATTAACACGTGTTCCAGATCTTTAGCCATCGATAATGTAAAGAAAGACAAGTAGAAAACCCGCAGGACCAGGGCTGGAGATTCCTGGTTTAGATCAAGTGCCAGCATGCTATTTATGAAATATGCTTGAACAGCTTTTAAAGGGGTGGAATACAGGGAAGGATTTCTGGTTTTGGTAGAATCTATTGGCTTGTGGGGGTCGTGATTTACAGAGGGAGGGTCTTAGGGAGGCAAAGTCAATCATATTTCTAGCTGCAAGTTCTTACACAACATATTTAGTGCTTTATAGTATTTCTCAGTACCTTTGGAAAATCCATCATGCATATGTATAATGTTAATCTGGTAGACATTTCATCAGAAAGTAATTCAATCTTCAACGTGCTCAATGGTTTCTCGTTAAAAAAAAAACAAGCAAGAAATTCTGTATATTAGCTTGCTAAAATTCACCCAGAGAAGCCCTTATCTGTGGTGGTAATGCGTGAGACCATAGTCTTAAAATATCAGCACGTTAAAGCCCTCAGTATTTAGCAGGGAGCCAGTGTTTTCTAAATACAGCCCTAAGTGTGGAAGGTAAGAAAACACATGTTCCCCAGAGCATCAGCAGGACGGTACTGCGAACTTGCATGGAAACACAATATGGACCTGGAGTTGTATTTAGGTTGATGTAACAATGATAACCCAATGAAAACCCCCCATTGCTGCAGCAGAAAAGGATCTGTTACAGCCCTGTCACTTCTAAAAACCTACCGTGCTGCTGAAAATCCCAGCAAACTGGAGTGTTTGTTACAGGTTTCCCTCTAGATTAACTGGGGGCATTTTCTACTGTATTTTTTTTTTACTGTAAATCAACGATCCGGTTTTGTTTGGAGCCAGCATGTCTTGGTTTACATTATTATACAGTAATAAAACCTGACAGTCTTTTAGTATTCTTCAAACTGTACTGGGATTAGCGCACCGCAGCTAACTCCAGTTCACCGGTCCTCCGAAAGAGCGCAGACCTCAATGCGAATAGCTTTCCTTCAGGCTGGGGGAGGGTAGGGCACTGTTACTTTCAACCCGGAACTGTGGAGCAGATCATTCAATCGGCTTGGCTACAGCGTAGGCTTTGGCAAAACTTTTTTTTTTTTTTTTTTTTTTTTTTTTTTACCCGTAGTTTTGCTGGAGCGCAAAAAAAAAGAGAAAGAAATAGCGATTCGTGAGCAAATCGAACAGGAGATAATAGAAAGCCACTGTGAACAGGTAAGAAAATTAGCTACATTTCTAACCGTTTTTTTTTTCTTTCTTTTCTGTGCGTGCGTGTAAACGTAACTTTCTGTCGCCTAGACATATCCAGTGTTTCGGACCTGGTGAAGTAATACATGGTCTGTGTATCTGGGTTAGTGGGGCTTTCTTTTCGTCTTGGATGGGACAGTTGTTTTGGAATGTGCGCTGAATGCAGAAGACTGGTCATGGAAGTGCTTTAGTATGTAGGGTCGGGTAGGTGCGGACAGCAGCATACAATATGCTCAATTCTTTTTTTTTTTTTTCTCCAAACGAAATTCATTTTTTGTTTTCCTTTTTTCTTTTGACAGTGAAGTTTGTCGAATTTGAAAGGACGGGAGCTTGTTCTTGTGTTTGGTACCAATGGCCAGCCAGCTAGTACAGCACTGTAGGTTTTGCGTAATGTTTTTTTTTTTTTATTAAATCAATGACAACTTGGCGCTGTTTCACATACTGGCCACCAAGTTCCGCTTTTCTAATTAATATTTAATTAAACTAAGTACTTTTCTATTTTCTGCATTTTATTATGATTTATTATTTTAGTTGCATGGAAGCATTGATTCTGACCAAATGCGTGAGATTTAATTGGTTGTAAGGATGTTTAAGCGTTGGAGTGAGCATGTAAATAGCTTAACCCCGTCTTTAAAAACATAACCCTGCTGTTTAGTTTTAGTTTTAAGCTCTTCAAAAGCAGGACATTCTTAAACAATTCACAGCATTTCACGTAAGGACCTGTTTTTCATTGTTCTGTGCATTGCACGCATGCTTTTCTGGCTTATCGGAGTGACAGCAGAAAACAGCACTGAAGATGCTGACAGCGATTTTAGCAACATTGTTATATTTAACTATTTGCTTTAATGTCTCCCCCTAAAAAATATTTTTGGGTCTGCACTTCAATATAATATAGCACGTGTTTTAAACGCCTTAGGCCTGTTTCACAGACCCTGATTAACCCTAACCTTGGTATTCCACCATTATTGCAGTTTGGGCTCAAGGTTTGTGAGTATGGTCCCAACCCTGTGATGGGGTAACAAGGTTAAGATGACATCACTTTGATCAGGAATGACATGATGTCAGCCGGAGGGAAGGGGGAGTAGCGTTTGATAAAGGAATATAAAGAGTGCAGTGACGGCAGTATTAGGTAATGGCGTGTAAGGCTGGGTGGAGAAAGTGTACCAGGGTTAGAGCTACACCCTTGTTTGCTAATCTGAACACAGTCCCAGATTTTGCCTTGAAAGGAGGAGCTGCTTCTGACTGACCCTGAATTACACCGAGCTGTTCCCCGCTGCTCTAGATAAGAGGAAGGTTGGTTTCAGCAGTAATACATGCATGCAACCAAGCCTTCAGAAAAAAAAAAAGTATATATATTTGAAATAGCTGCAAGCCTTGTGTCATTTGTCTGTAGTTGAGAGTGGTTTCATTTTAACTTAGACTCGGGTTAAGTCACCACACCAAAGATTCACTTCCAGTGCATCAGCCACCTGTCAACTCTGACAAAACAAACATAGGAAAAACAGATTAAAATGAAAAGGAATGACGGCATTCATGAAGAAGTGAAAAAGCGTCTGTTCTAATGCAGTCTGGAGAGGTGTCAATGCAATAACACTGGCACGCCCTGTGTAAGAGAGAGGTCTCTGACCTCGATACTTGTTGCTTATTGCTGAGTTTCATTGCCATGCACGACAGCACTGAGTGTATCATGTGCCCAGCATACATCGCTATGAGGATTGAATCATTCCACGATGACAGTAGAGAGGGACACATGTGCCAGCCCTTCAAACTCATACATCCCTGGCCCCTCGTCTCATGCCTTTAGATTATAACCCTGCCTGCAATAGACAGTGGCTTTTTTAGAAGCTGAGATCTGAGCTGGGATCTGAAACCTAACCTACAAGTTCCAGGTCTCGTCAGCCAGGAAACGTATTAGTGTGTATCTGTCTCTGTGCAGTGTCTTCTGTGCTTGTGTGAAGGTTTTGTGTCCAGATAGAGGAGAAAAAAAAAAAAATCAATTTGCCTTATGCACTTGTCTTAAAACATATTTTAATTGATTTGCATTCTCTAAAAGTTCTGGTGTTTGCCTACTCGGATAACTTTTAATGTTTCTTAGCAGTGTGTATATGTGCTAGAGTCTGTGTGTTTGTGAACTGAGGCATAGGAATGGAAGGCCTGCATGTGGCTGTGTTTGAGGCATGTTTGTTTGTTCCCGGTTCCCTCTGCAGCTGGTTATGTGAAGTCTGTGCTTTGTTGGTTGCAGGTATCTGACTGGGAGCTCTTCTGTCTTCCACGGTGAGCCAGAGCAGGGCCGAGGACACACGCTGACACTGCTGCCTCACCATGCCTCCCCAGAAGGACATTGTGAAGATCGCTATCCAGATGCCTGGGGCTTACCCCCAGCTCATCGACCTGGACCAGGTAACGATCCTCACACACGATTGCCAGGAAGCTCAGGGGTCAGCTGTGTATCTTTTGACTTCTTACAATCTTGCACATCTCATTTACAAAGAGGGCCCCAGCAATTCAATTCATAATATATATATATATATATATCTTCATTATATATATATCTATATATATATACCTAATATATATGAAGGAGACAGAGAACGTTGAGAGAGACGAATAAAGTATCATGTCTCTTGCAATCTCTCTGCTTATTTCATTGAAAGTGCTGTATTTTATCATCAGTACAAGGCATCAAAAACCAAGCTACAGAGTAGTCAGAGCTGTATGTGTGTATCTCTGTTTGTCTGTGTGTGTGTATCTCTGTTTGTCTGTGTGTGTGTATCTCTGTCTGTGTGTGTGTATCTCTGTTTGTCTGTGTGTGTATCTCTGTTTGTCTGTGTGTGTGTATCTCTGTCTGTGTGTGTGTATCTCTGTTTGTCTGTGTGTGTGTATCTCTGTCTGTGTGTGTGTATCTCTGTTTGTGTGTGTGTGTATCTCTGTTTGTCTGTGTGTGTCTGTGTGTGTGTGTGTGTGTGTATCTGTATGTGTCTGACACACACATAGTGTGTGTTGACATCTCTGTTACGTGAGACAAATCACACACACAAACATAGAGACAAACAGTGTGACAGTCTTACTGTGTGTTGTGTGTGTGTGTCTCTGTTTGTCTGTGTGTGTGTGTGTGTGTGTGTGTGTGTGTCTGTCTGTTTGTCTGTGTGTGTGTGTGTGTGTATCTCTGTTTGTCTGTGTGTGTGTGTGTGTGTGTGTGTGTGTGTGTGTGTGTGTGTGTGTGTCTGTGTGTGTGTGTGTGTGTGTGTGTGTGTGTCTGTGTGTGTGTGTGTGTGTGTGTGTGTGTGTGTGTGTATCTGTGTTTGTCTGTGTGTGTGTGTGTGTGTGTGTATCTCTGTTGTGTGTGTGTGTGTGTGTGTGTGTCTGTTTGTGTGTGTGTGTGTGTGTGTGTGTGTCTGTGTCTGTGTGTGTGTGTGTGTATCTCTGTTTGTCTGTGTGTGTGTGTGTGTGTGTCTGTGTCTGTGTTGTGTGTGTGTGTGTGTGTGTGTCTCTCTGTGTCTGTGTGTGTGTGTGTGTGTGTGTCTGTGTGTGTCTGTGTGTGTGTGTGTGTGTGTGTGTCTGTGTGTCTGTCTGTGTGTGTGTGTGTGTGTGTCTCTGTTTGTCTGTGACAACAACACACACATAGACTTGTTTGTTTGTCACACACACACACATTAGAGAAACACAACAAACAGACACACACACACAGACACACATAGAGACAAACTGTGTGTGTGTGTGTATCTGTTTGTGTTTGTGTGTGTGTGTGTGTGTATCTCTGTTTGTGTGTGTGTGTGTGTGTGTATCTCTGTTTGTCTGTCTGTGTGTGTGTGTGTGTGTGTGTCTGTGTGTGTGTGTGTGTGTGTGTGTGTGTGTATCTCTGTTTGTCTGTGTGTGTGTGTGTGTGTGTGTGTGTCTCTGTTTGTGTGTGTGTGTGTGTGTGTGTGTGTATCTGTGTGTGTTGTGTGTGTGTGTGTGTGTGTGTGTGTGTGTGTGTGTGTGTCTGTGTGTTGTGTGTGTGTGTGTGTGTGTGTATCTCTGTTTGTCTGTGTGTGTGTGTGTGTGTGTGTCTGTGTGTGTGTCTGTGTGTGTGTGTGTGTGTGTGTATGTTTGTGTGTGTGTGTGTGTGTATGTGTGTGTTGTGTGTGTGTGTGTGTGTGTGTGTGTCTGTGTGTCGGTGTGTGTGTGTGTGTGTGTGTGTTTGTGTGTGTGTGTGTGTGTGTCTGTGTGTGTGTGTGTGTGTGTGTGTATCTGTGTGTGTGTGTGTGTGTGTGTGTGTGTATCTCTGTTTGTCTGTGTGTGTGTGTGTGTGTGTGTGTATCTGTGTGTGTGTGTGTGTGTGTGTGTGTGTGTGTGTGTGTGTGTGTGTGTGTGTATCTCTGTTTGTCTGTGTGTGTGTGTTCATATGTACGGATGACCCTGTCTTCTTGGGAGTGACAGAACCATGCACCAGAAGACACTCTGGTTACATCATATTGAACAGAGTCTGCTCTACATGCATCTTAAGTTAAAAGAAGAACCAGACATATAGATATTTTAAATGGTTTTACTTTAAGCAAATATTACTGTCTCTGTTCCAAAGGATCGCTGCACACTCCCCTGCTCTCTAGTAAATTCAGTTCCCCTAGTGGTCAGATTCATTAAGTCTCATCAACATTCACTAATATTTCATGTCCTGACTGCTGTTGCCTTGCCAGGCTTGCTCGCTATTCCGGTCACTATGGTTTCTTCAAGGCCAGTATTGGGAAGTGAGGCTGGGAAGGCTGGGATCAGTAGTCCAGCACATTAGCAGTCACAACGAGGCTCCTTTGTGATAATGCGATCATTTTTATATTCCTGACTTGTATTGGCTTGATGCATTCAGAATCAATGTTGTGAACTCACTTTAAATACATCTGAAGTCTATGCATTGTGTTTGTTTTACAGAAAAAACCACTGTCAACAGTAATAAAAGAAGTTTGTGATGGGTTTGTATTTTTTTTTCAAATTATTTCTGTTTAACATAGTGTACCAAGCATTGGGTAAACCCATTGATTAAGACTAATTTAGACTAGAAGGGAGACACCACGTGTTCTATATATATATATATATATATATATATATATATTATATTATATATATATATATATATATATATATATATATAATATTTATTTTTTTTTATTTAGTTTTTTTTTTTTTTTTTAAAGTTGTCTTGGCAAAATCATTTTAAAGAATTTGAATATACATGAATATAGCATGTATTTAGTTTCTATAGCTCAAGTTAATGAATACTCTGAATCAGCTATAAGCTGGCAGTTTAATAGTGTGCGGAGTTCAGTGCTATTGCAACATAGGATTGTATGTGAAGCAGGAACTGGCTTCTGAAACGTGCATTTCTAGGAAAGTGAAAATGAACTTGAAGTAGTTCTGCAGAAGTGCAGTCTGTATACCCTGGTACAAGACCTGCTTGCATCTCGTATAAATATCTTTTTGTACTGGAGTTTCTAACTTTGAGCATTAAAGCAGCCTTGTGTGTTTTAGATGGAACATCAGTGCCCCTGAAAAACATGCCCTGCAGTATACTGATGGGATCCAGACCTACATCACTGAATCGGTGAGTCAAAGCAGTACCGGTCACTCGATTGGTTAGGCTTCATAAACAGCTGTCATAATGCACCCTGACCTTTCAGCTTTTCAAAGGTGTACTTTACAAATCCTTTAAAAATAAACAGCGTTTGCTTCTGCACAGAAGCTTTAGAGCTATTTCACTTTTCTCTCGTCTTCGTGTAGCTGAATTAGTTTTTATTTTTGCATATTGAATGTAGAATAGCACTTCAAGAAGCAGGTGATTACAGGGGATTTTCTGTTTTCTGGGATCAGCCCAGGCCAGTTTCTTACTCCATGTGTGTTGGCTTGCGTTCCACTCAACCCTCAGGTCCTGGCACGTCTCGACACGCGGGACTCGGTCTGAGCGGAGGGGGTTCCTCTGCAGAGGTTTTAAACGTTTCGCAGGGCTGGATTGTGAGAGTTCTTATGCTGGGTGGAGGTCAATCGAGGGCTCTTGTGTTTGGCAACTCCTAGTGCTGCTCTACATCATCTTCTTTAGTTTATTTGATTTCTACACTAAGATGCCACATTCCTCTTTGGGTTGAGCAGTGTGTTTGTGTGTTTGTGTAGAGGGAGTTCCTGGGTTGAGCGGTGTGTTTGTATAGAGGGAGTTCCTGGGTTGAGCAGTGTGTTTGTGTAGAGGGAGTTCCTGGGTTGAGCAGTGTGTTTGTGTAGAGGGAGTTCCTGGGTTGAGCAGTGTGTTTGTGTAGAGGGAGTTCCTGGGTTGAGCGGTGTGTTTGTGTGTTTGTGTAGAGGGAGTTCCTGGGTTGAGCAGTGTGTTTGTGTAGAGGGAGTTCCTGGGTTGAGCGGTGTGTTTGTGTGTTTGTGTAGAGGGAGTTCCTGGGTTGAGCGGTGTGTTTGTGTGTTTGTGTAGAGGGAGTTCCTGGGTTGAGCAGTGTGTTTGTGTGTTTGTGTAGAGGGAGTTCCTGGGTTGAGCGGTGTGTTTGTGTGTTTGTGTAGAGGGAGTTCCTGGGTTGAGCAGTGTGTTTGTGTAGAGGGAGTTCCTGGGTTGAGCGGTGTGTTTGTGTAGAGGGAGTTCCTGGGTTGAGCGGTGTGTTTGTGTGTTTGTGTAGAGGGAGTTCCTGGGTTGAGCAGTGTGTTTGTGTAGAGGGAGTTCCTGGGTTGAGCAGTGTGTTTGTGTGTTTGTGTAGAGGGAGTTCCTGGGTTGAGCGGTGTGTTTGTGTGTGTGTAGGAGGAGTTCCTGGGTTGAGCAGTGTGTTTGTGTAGAGGGAGTTCCTGGGTTGAGCGGTGTGTTTGTGTAGAGGGAGTTCCTGGGTTGAGCAGTGTGTTTGTGTGTGTGTAGGAGGAGTTCCGGGGTTGAGCAGTGTGTTTGTGTGTTTGTGTAGAGGGAGTTCCTGGGTTGAGCGGTGTGTTTGTGTGTGTTGGTGGAGTTCCTGGGTTGAGCAGTGTGTTTGTGTGTGTGTAGGAGGAGTTCCGGGGTTGAGCGGTGTGTTTGTTTGTGTGTGTGGGTTTGTGTAGCAGGAGTTTCTGGGTTGAACGGTGTGTGTGTGCCCATCCTCTGACATGGATAAGATCACATTCTGCTTTCATTTGAACTGGACTCTGCAAAACCAGCACCGCTTGTTCATACTGGATTTGAATTACACTGCAGGGATGAAAATAAAACTCCACTAGCATAGCGTGTTTCACCCATTCCAGGTTTTAATTTGTGCTTGATGAGCCACAGTGTATAGGTAACGAGCCCAGGAGTGTCTTATTAAACTCCTAGTAAAACCAGGACTGGATCAAATTGCTATGTAATAGGAGTCTTATTGCCATCAGTGCCCCATGTGTTTTAAGAGAACAACGATGAATGTTGGAGTATGAACCTAAGAGCTTCATCTTTGTTTTGATTTCAGAATCGCTTGGATATCAAGAATGGCAGTATCCTGCGACTCACCACTGCCCCGGTAGGTTAGGCAGACTAGCATTGCTTTTTTTTAGCATCTCTCCCTGTGGAGGGTGTGCCTGTGCCAGGGGCGGAGCTGCACGGACAGCTGTTGTCACGCGTTACTGTTTTACACATCTTTATTGCTCATCAAAATTCTTTGGCACAAGCTATTTAGTGTATAGCAATAGAGTTTATATGCAGGAGGCTGTGTCTCCGAAACATGTGCCGTCAGCCGTCTGCTTTTTTTCACTCTGCGGAGCCCGCCATGCGGCCACCTCAGAGCTACAGTGTCGAGGACCACGCACGCGCCCAGCCAGTCCACAGGGGTCGCTAGTGTGCGGTAAGCCGAGGACACCCTGGCTGTCCTAAGCCTTACCCTTCAGACGGTGCTCAGCCAATTGTACGCCACCCCTGGTCGGCAGTGGAATAGTCTGGACTTGAACCAGTGACCTCCAGGCTTTGGGGCACATCCTGCACTCCACATGGAACGCCTTTACCGGATTCACCACTCGGGAGCCCCCTGGTTTGCAGTTTTGAGTGGAGTTCTTTTTCCTGTACTATTAGAGTGCTTTGCAGTGTTGAGGTGTTTTTCCAAGTCTGCTGTGTTAAAATGATTGAAAATAGTGAGTAGTAACTGGGGGAGGATGACAGGATTCCTGAGGGAAGAAATGCATTTTACAGAACTGTTAAAGCTGGTAGAAGCTGCATGGCACATCACAGCTCGCTGTCTGGTTCCTGGGGCGGTGAATGTGCAGATAAACAGGGTGTGTATTCAGCCTGGAGGGCTATGAGTGGGATTGTTCTCAAGTGAGTCCTGCCAGCAGTTCATTACCTCAAAGCCTCGGTGATAGCCAAGCGCACCCACTCTAATTCTCATTCCTTACCGTCTCATTAATTAACCTGAAGAGCTGACAGAAGAATTACATTCTAATGCCCTGTTCAAACACGCCAGCCTTTCATTTCCGGGCCAAAAAAACAACTGTCATGTGAGGCAACCCTGTGGTTGCAAAAAAAAAGAATGAAATGCATACTTATCAGTTTTGTTGAAATTGAGAACTTAGACAAACGCTTCACCGTCAACAGTGTGTTCCCATTTCTGTGTTCCCACCTCCTCTGCTCCACCTAAGGGAATCATAGAATGGTTTTAACGTATTTGCGTAAAATATGATATTTTTTATGGTGTGTAGCGTGCAGGGAATTGATTACAGATTACAGTCGTTTAATCTGATTGCTGACAAAAAAGAACTGTAAAGAGAAGGCAGTGCTAGGAGCCCAGTTCTCAATCCTTTCTCTCCATCTATCTTTCTCTGTTCTCAATCCTCTCTCTCTCTCTCTGTTCTCAATCCTCTCTTCCTCTCTCCCCCTCTCATCTTTCTCTCTGTTCTCAATCCTCTCTCTTTCTCTCTCTGTTCTCAATCCTCTCTCATTCTCCCCCTGTCTCATTCTCTTTCTCTGTTCTCAATCCTTTCTCTTTCTGTTCTCAATCCTCTCTCCCTATCTCTTTGTCCCTCTCTCTTTCTTTCTCTCTCTCACTCTCTCCCTCTCTCAGGGTCGCTGTGCTGATCAGCTGTACACAGGGATCCAGAACTTGAACGCTGACGTCAAGTGCGACTCCCTGAAGCAGCTGGCTGGCATCTCCACGGATGTGACCTTCGCCCAGGAGTTCATTAACCGGGACGGGCATGCCCTGCTGGTGGACATCGTGGAGAGGGGCAGAGAGTGAGTCCCTCCGTGATGAAGCAATAGCACTGCCCACACCAATTATATTATACTGAAAAGTGCCGTAAGCAACTACAGCCATTGACATGTTTATTGTATTAGTCTAAATATCCACAGGAACAAATACACAAACATACTAGAGAACTTTTTTTTTTCTCAAACAAATGGGGTCACCAAAACGAGTTGAAAATACAATGTTCGAAAGACAAAAATATGATAATTGAACTGCAATCAGTTATTTGGTGTAATTACATTGCAATTACAATGACCTTTGTTCAGTGCAGTGTTCTAGGTTCTTCTCCACTGTTCCAGTGAGAATTCATGGCTCTGAGCTCAGTGTGAACCTAACCATTACTGCTAGCAGAAAGTGAATGCAGAACTGCTGTCACACACATCATAGCGATATGGTAACACCCAGTTAAAAGGACTTTCAAATACCGATATTCACAGCACTCTGCGACCACAGCTTCTGCAATCTGTAAATATGAGGAAAGAACATAGCGGTTTGTGGACTTCCTACAGAGCTAAAGAGGAGCATGTGCTCCACTGAGACTCTAACCTTCAGCTGTGTCCTCTTCGGCGTTTACTGATGTAGACCAGACAGAGCTTATCCAATGCTAGTATTTTAAAGAGGCAGTAATTTTATCACCCTAAAGGCAATTTGTGTTTATTATCGCCACACATTTGCAATTTCATTGAATAAATGCTAACAGGAAATATTTACCACTGAAAGACAGGCCAAATATAGAGAAGTTAGCTGGGCTACTCACTGTAGGAACACGATGAGAAGGAAGCACATTGAATGAAGCTGTTCCCTCAGATAAAAAAAACAAAAAACTAAACAAATGAAAATATAAAACAATCCTAACTTCCCGAATTGAATTGAATTAAAGAGAAAGTCGTCCTCCTGTGTCTACTTTCTTTATATAAATGATGTATTTGGTAAAAGCCCTGTCAGTTGCTATGAAATGCAGCCCATGGTGATCAGGTTCTCTGCAGCGTCGGTATGCTGCATGGGAACTGTCCTCGGTTGTAAGAGTGAAAGCGATGGATTCTCCTGCTTCTGCCAGTGGGTTGGTTCACTGTCTCTGCCAGTGGGTTCATTGCCTCTACCCTGTCGCCCTGGTTCAGTCCTCCTGAGGTACTGGCTCATGCGTTGAAAGCCTTCATGGAGCTGATGGACCACGGGATCGTCTCCTGGGAGAACCTGTCAGCTGTCTTCATCAAAAAGGTACGCAGATCCTTTTTCCCATATCGCCTGTGTTTGCGTCACGTATTCAGCCCTTGCGTGTGATAATGTTTGTTCTTCAGTGCTTGTAAAAGCCGAGGTGAAGTGATGATCACAGTCTCTCTCAAGCAGTGGCTGCGGGTTCTGCTGAATAGTTTGGTGGTTTAGTGATGTAGACTACTGTCAAGGGCATGGTTGATGCCACCTAAAGAGGTAGATTGGAAGCCACGCCTCCAGAACTGAAAAGACGGGGCCAGTGGCATTGTCCTTCCTCACCCTCTCCCATGTTCTCAGATCGCTGGCTATGTGAGCCTCAAGGCCGTGGACTCATCTGTGCAGCAGCTGTCCCTGGCTATCCTGGAGAGCATGGTCCTGAGCAGCAGCAGCCTGTTCGAGCAAGTGCAGCAGGAGGTCACGCTGGAGCAGCTCATCGCACACCTGCAGGTGTAAGTACTGCCCCGCCCCGCGCTTTCCCGGACTGGGCCCGTCAATGATTATTGGAGAGCTGGACGCAGAACAGAAAATAGGAGGCACTTTTTTAAACAGAATTGTGGAAGTCTGGAACCAAGTCCCCAGTAATGTTGTTGAAGCCGACACCCTGGGATCCTTCAAGAAGCTGCTTGATGAGATTCTGGGATCAATAGGGTACTAAAAAGCAAGAATGACTGAATGGCCTCCTCTACTTTGTGAACTTTGTTATGTTCTTAAGGACCCCAGGCACCTCCAGCTGTACCTTCAGGGAACCAGGGGGTTCCACTGTCAACAATGAGAAAATGAGAAGTTCCTTTCAAACAATCAGTTCATGAATACAAGCTTTATTGGAGCAGGTTCAGATTTCAGGACATGAATAGCCATAACATTTTTAGCCGGGCTTTAGGTGCAACCAAACCCCATGTCCGAGCGACTGGTAAACCCATTACAGGGAGAAGCCACTTGTTGAGCGCCCCACCCCTTAGATAGTGTGGGGAACGGAAGCTGCTTCTGCACACTCCAAGCAGGTTTGCATCTGAAGATCACAAACCGTGACTCATATTAAAAGCTCCCTGTTGCTAAGTGAAGCAGTCTGCAGGTTTGCTTGATCACAGACGGGCGGGCTAATTAAACAAAGGCGCTTCTTGTGTAAAATGGTTCTGTGGGACAGGGAGACCTGGAGGTAGTCATAATAACGCATAATAACACTGCAGATAATACAGCTCATTGAACTAAGGAGCCAATGGGAGCAGCAGCATTTGAAAAGTAATTTAGTTTAAAAAAAAAAAAAAAAAAAAAAAAAAAAAAAGATTTGATCATGACGAAGACAGGTGTACGCTCCAGGTTTAAAATCAGTATCTAAATCAATATCTTCCCAGTGTTATTGCTAGAAATGCCCACCTAAGATTAAACATACAGGCCACACAAGAAGGTAGCGGGCATTGCTGTAAAGGAGGTTTAGGGCTGGGGAACATTGGAACACTGCACAACTCCTGTTGCTATGACTACCCCCCCTGCCCCCTCTGTATTGATTGCAATGTGTTCTCTTCCACTTAGTCAGAATCGTCAGATTCAGACGAAGGCCATGGCCCTGCTCATAGCTCTGCTGCAGACCGCTGGGGACGGGAAGAAACGGGTATGAGGCACTGCCGTCTGCTTTCTCAACCCTTTTATATATTGGTTTAGCTCCCCTCTCCCAAAGCCCTCGCAAGCTTTTTTAAGTTTTTTTAAATTTTTTACTTTTTTTTATTTCAGGTCCTCTTAAGCACTGTCAATGTGTTTTGTTTCTCATTGATTTAAAAAAAAATAAATCTTTAAAACTAAAAATACATCAATTAGGAGTTAGTTCAGGAATGAAGAACTCTTTGAAAATCTGTGTCAGTATGTTATCTGAGCACTTGTACTACAGTCCAGTACTCCTGCTGCCACCACCTGGACATTTGCCGGCATTGCATGTCTCTGCAATAACATTGTAAGTTATGTTCAGTTTGTTACAAATACAGTAAAGTTCAGTCTCCTACATTAAAGAGCCAATGTAGCAGACCACAGTGGAAAACATTTAGTCCGGTTTCCTTTAACTTCTTGACGTTTGCTTTTCCATTTGTAGGAAATGGTTGAATTTCTAGGAAAGAAAAGCCTGCGGCAGTACATTAACAAGGTGATTATGAAACTAAGCACTAATTCTTCCTGATTGAACTCCAGTCTTGTCTGCATGTTGTTTTGTTTGGTTTGCTTACAAAGACAGTAAAGGTGAAGCCTGCACCCCTAGATTCTTTCAGGCTTGAGTTACCAGACCTCCCTCTGTTTGTATTGTGTGACCCCCAGAACATTATCCACACCTCGGGAGCCTTTGGGGACGAGATGGCTCATTACCTGTACGTGCTGCAGTCCGTGACCCTTAATACCCTGGAGCCCAAGATGAGGACCCCTTTGGACCCCTCCAGTCAGGTACCCCTCTCCGCACACCCTCATCCAGTGTCTGGACAGTAGAATCCAGCAGACCTCATCAGAGCTGAGGGATGGGAGCCAGTGGTGTAACAGTGACTTTCTAACAGTGAGTCAGTGGCTGAGCTGCGATTTGAACCGGGGACCTCCTGGTTATAAACATGTTTCTTTAACCAATGGACCACACAGCCTCCTGTGATCGATCATAGATAATTTTGACCACCTGCTGCACAATGGAAACACCTACTAGGAGCTTGCAGCTTCAGCGAAAGAGAGAGGGGGGTTTAACGCACCGCAGCCCAGTGCCCCCTGCTGACTGGATTAGGGGACCCCGTTCACCCTCTCTCTCTCTCTCTCTCTCTCTCTCAGGAGCAGCGAGACATGCTGCACGGGCTGAGACAGCTGGCGTTCGAGTCTGACAGCGAGGCCAGTCTGACCACCGAGAAGAGACGCTCTCTGTGCGCCAAGGAGTTCAAGAAACTGGGCTTCTCTGTGAGTCACCGGGACACAGGGGGTACAGGGATAGAGTGGGAGGGCACTTATTCATCTCCCATAGCACAGGATCTTGAGACCTGTTCATAAACTTTGAGCTCATGAGCCACTCCAAGAAGTCCAGACTGCTACATAATTCAGTAACAGGCTGGAGCAGTTCCCTGAATATTAAACTTGACATTATTCTGAAAACCAAAAATAAAACTTTTTAAAAAATGTGAGGATTTGTGTGGAGGGAATTCTGGGTCTTGTAGTCTTCTTCCTCCAGGAAGCACTGTGCGCCAAGATTGCATTCAGGCACTTCCGATGTCGATCATCGAGGTGAATTCTGGAGTCAGTCGAACACTCCGGAGTTTTTTCTTTTGGGAGCTCAAAGTTATTGTTGTTGTTGTTTTTGTAAGCGTGTCTCGATCAGGTGCTGTAGTTTATATTTATTTATTTATTTATTTAGTTTATTTCTCGCCCTTCAGAACAACAGTAACCCGGGCCTGGACCTGAACCGCACCCCTCCTGGACTGCTGGCCCTGGAAACCATGGTCTACTTTTCCTCGCGGTACCCCAACGCATACAGCAGGGTGAGGGGACCAGCTGCATGCAGGAGACAGTATAGAGATATTTTTAGTCCGTTTTTCAGTGTGTGGGCGTCTCTTGAACAGCTTGAGCCTGTCCAGATTGTGTAGTGGTGTAGACCGCTGTCCTCCGAAGGGCTGCGTTGGCTCAGCAGATCAGATGGGTTGGAGGCCTGACCTCTAGAGGTTGAAAAGGCAGCATGGTGACTGTGCAGCTCTGCCGCACTGAGCCCCTGAGAGCGCTTTCCAATCCGGCTGGCGAGCAGGTGGTTAAGAGTCTTAGTAACTGAAGAAATGACCTTCCTAGTCAGCCCTCTGGGAAAAACTCTCCTGACACATGGTGCCTGGGAATGGGCTCTGTGTGCAGTGAAACAGATAGTAAGAGGAAGGAAGGCAGGGAGGGAAAGCCTGCAATCTGCTCCCTGACTCGCACCGTATCAGGGTGTCATTCTGCTCCTTTGCACAGCCTTCTCACTGCTGCATCGCCTGTTTCTTTAACCCAGTCCTCTCCTCCAGGCAGCTGATCTGCTCATTGAAAGTAAGGTGCATCGCTCCCAGAGGGAAATCCCAGCCAGGAGGGAGCTCACAATGTGTGTGTGTGTCTGTGTGGAGGGGGGGGGGGGGGGGGGGGTGGTTGTGTTAATAGGGTGCTCCAAACAGCATGCGGTCCACCGTCACTGATTGTAATCTGTACCACAACAAGAAGTTAATGTGCTTTTATGCTCTTTGATACTTATGTGCCATCATAAGTCAGTGATACCAGTTTGACTAAAATTTTTACACGCTTTAGTAGAATTACAATATTGGCGTTTGGTTTCCACAGCTGCTATAAACATGCATTTCGTTACGGTAGCAGGCTCTGGATTGTAGATCAGTTCAGATTGGTGGGGGTAGTCCAAGCGGGAGGCTGCAGTCCTACCAATCCGTTCATTTCCTTATAAAGGATACATCCTATTACAACGTTCCTAGATATTAACTCTGGCCTCTGCAGGTTCAGCATCATTGTCGAAGCTCTCTTTATATTTGTCTGTGTTCCCTTTTGCTGCTGTATTTTTCACACTAAATTTGAAAGTTGGATCTGCAGTGTTGGGACTGAAGCTGTGTTCGATCCCTTGGACTTATAAAAGGTCACCTCATTTAACCCATCAGTGCACCGAACGCTGCGGTTCAGTATTGACTCCCTGTTCCTCCTCCTCTCCCCAGTTTGTGTTGGAGAACAGCAGCCGAGAAGATAAACACGAGTGCCCGTTCGCCCGGGGCAGCATCCAGCTCACCCTGGTCCTGTGTGAGATCCTGCGCATCGGAGACCCTCGTGAGTCTGGGGGAGCTTGGGGGGGACAGTGCTGTAGTTTCTTTAGCATGCCCTATCACACAGTACAGGTTTTACACATCAAGGATGTCGTGCCACCCCAACCGTCTTCACACGATTTCCTTCTTGATTCACCGCAGCCTCAGAGACCGGGCAGGACTATTATCCCCTCTTCTTTGCTCAGGATCGCCTCCTGGAGGAGTTGTTCTGTATCTGCATCCAGCTGCTGAACAAGACGTGGAAGGAAATGAGGGCCACGCAGGAGGACTTTGACAAGGTAGGGGTTCAGTTCTTGCCTCTTACTGCTAGTCTATGGGATTAACAACTGGAACACAAGTCCTTAGCGCTAAGCACTGGCCCACACACTGACATCCAGTCCCTCAGCTCTGACCATTAAGATAAATTAAGTCCTTGGGACTAATCCCCAGGTTACATCAAAACCCATCTGAGTTTATCATTTTGAAGGGAAGGTCCTCAAACATAGAGCTGTTATAGCTGCTGGACTGATCTGTTTGTTTGTGCACATGCTCCTAAACCCTGTGCATGCACTCAATAGACCAGGACGAGCATGCTGCCTTTTCACCATGGTATTAGAAGAACAAAAAAACATGACGCAGGGAATGCTGGGAAGAGAGAGGGGAGTTGGCTTTGTTTATATCAGCAAAAACAAGTTAAAAACAAACCTTGTATAAAACAAAGATCAGACCTGCATCACCGACACTGGGGAGGGAATCAAGTTTGTTTCCTGTTCTCTGTCAAGGGTGCTATTGTCAGAGAGATTGAAACGCTCAGAGCCACCCTCTCTGACCCTGCTGGTGAGCACAGGAGAGCTGCTTGCCCAGGTGAGTGGAGCCTGGGCTGGGAAGGGGACAGCACTGATGGGGGGTTTGTTGGAGCAGAGTGGAGCGTATATCCTCGCAGGATGTCAAAGCGCTTTGCAAGCATTGCAGGTTGATCACAGGACACTACACAACTGCACCCTAATAACAATATTGAACCAACAAGCAAAGAAAAAGAATGGTATGGAGCATGGGCTCTTTCTCTGCCCTGTAGAGCGCATTATTTTCCTGCCCTCGTTTTACACTTCGTTCTAAGGCGTGTTGGACTTCGGTTTGATTTGGTTTTATTCTGCTTGCTCATAAACATTTAGTTTGTAACAGAGATTTACCAAACACTGAACTGGAATTAAGTTTGTGCTGCTGATTTGTCAGAAATTGAGTTTGAAATTCACTAAAAATCTTCTTATGTTCAAGACTACATTCCTGAAAGCATTGTTGTTTGTCTGTAATAACTTGCCAACAGGGATGTTGGTATCATAAACTGTATGGCAGCTTTGGGTTCTTGAATGTACTTATCCACAGGTATTGAGAAACCTGGTGGGGAAATGAATCCCTGCTCCCTGCAATGCTCCCTGTCTCTGCCTGGAGAGAGAGCCCTCTCTGCTCTCCTCCTCTCTTATTGTCAGGACGCTGCTGCCATTGGGAAGCCAGGCACACGCTGGGGTCCTTGGGGCTGGAGGAGGAGGGGGAGGGAGTGGAGTGGAGTGCAGTGTCTTCTGCAGCTCTGGGGTAAACAATGCATCCAGCTTCTTTTGTGCGTGGATCTGTTGGTAGAGAGATCAAAGGGAGTCAGACAGTCACCTCCTAATAAAAAAAGACAGCTTATCCTTGGTAACAAGCAGGGTCGGAATAGGATCTGCTGTGTCTTCGTAGTCGCCGAGGTAAAATCTTTTGCTTAATTAAGTTGATTTGTAAATGGCACTGGCTGCGTCTGTGTTTGTGTATGAGAATGTGGGCATTTTGTATTTGAATGATTCAGGCTGGCGTGGACTCTTTCGCATCTCCTTTTACTAAACCTGCCCTGGTGACACAGGGAAGACAACCTCGTTACAAAGCCGTCCTGCTGCTGCTGCAAACTGGTCTGGAGAATGAGGGTAATGCTGAGTAACAGGTGGATAACTGATGCTTGTTAACTTGCTTTGCAGATCAGCGGCTGCCATGGAAAAGCCCTGTCTCCCTGATTTTATGAGATATCAGGCAATATCCACCTCAGCTGTTCTGTGCACTTGACCAGAACCAGAGATTATCTGGCGTGGTGTTTAGTGGATGCTGTGAAAACCCTGCTGAATCAGCTGTACCTTGCTTGCACGTTGCAATGATCTCTTTTAAAAACCACAGGGAAGCTTGTTTGCATGTAGTTGTTTTTTTATTATTATTTGGAGCCCAAATAGAAAAATATGTCTGACTTTTTCTACCTAAAAACAACTAAAGGTTCATTATATTGAGGTGCTTTTTCATTTTGAAGAGTACATTATTGCTGTAAATGAAATATGTGAATACTGGGGACCAAACCTTAGTCACCGTGTACTCTGTTGAAAGTGATACAGCCATCTGCCTGATAGTAATCCAGAGCCAGGGTCTCTCTTACATTGCCTGATGATTTTACCAGGGAAGAAGAGCTGTAAAAAAACAATTGTTTGTGTGCAGTAGAACGAGTATACTATATCGAGGAATGGGGTTTAAGGACTTCTAAACATCCTCTTAGGTTAAACAGTGCTTTGAACATGAGAATAAACCTCTAACCCTCTCTAAAACTGCCAACAAAAGATTTCATGAACTGTAAACTCGATTTCATTAAAAAGGGCTTTACTTTTTTTTTTTTTTTTGATAGGGCCCAGTGTTTGGTAATTTTAAATCAATGTTTTGTTTACTAGCGAAATCACTTTCTGCAAGAAATACAGTGTCTGCATTTACTTAGCTTTATAAAGTGGGGGAAAAAAAACCCAAAATACCCACACCCTAAAACAAAAATAGTTGCTATGGAAACCTATAGCTGCCTAGACAAAAGACACAAAAGGAAGGTCCTGGGTGCATTTTATTTGG
This sequence comes from Polyodon spathula, assembly GCF_017654505.1. Lineage (NCBI taxonomy): Eukaryota > Metazoa > Chordata > Actinopteri > Acipenseriformes > Polyodontidae > Polyodon > Polyodon spathula. Next base: position 41,080,811 of record NC_054546.1, on the reverse strand, counting down.
CCCACTGAAGTTTATTGCATGGAATGTCACAGAGACAGACCGACTGACAGGGCACACCGACAGCGAGGAATGGAATGTTCAGTGTCTGTCTGCAGACAGCAGCAAACTGCAAACCAGGCCAGACCAGAGCACATGAGTGAGGGGCAGCATTCAGTGCAGCAGAGTTAGTGATTTACGTAGCTGCCCTGCAACTCTGCCCTGTGGAAGGTCACCAAACCACTGTTTGTTTCTGCCATGTCTGTCTGCATGCATGCAGGGAAAGGTAACTAATAAATATGGGCCAGCTGCTGTACAAGCTGGAGTGGAGTCGGAGAGCATCACTGAGTCAGAGTGAAGGCTGATGGAGGAGAGACTCGAGAGATGAGCCAGCTGTCCTCTCCAGCCAGGGCTCCACGAAGAAGCGGGTATTGCTTGAGAGCTGAAGAAAGGCACAGTCGGGCTGTGGGCTTGATCTCAGGGTTTAATGTCAGGTTCAAGCTGGTTTCATCTTAAGTTTTTGTTTAGTAGCTCTTTATGATTCCTGTTGAAATTTCTCTGAAGTTTAGAATAAGATTTTAAACCTACCCTAGGATTAAATTCGAGGAGCCCTTGATATAAACATGCAGTTTCGATATTGTTAGTAAAAATAAAATAAGGCAGATTTGAAATTATGTGTTGTTGATTGTATAAAAAGGACATAATGGCCCATGATTAATAAACTCAATCCAGTCCAGTAGCCGTCCACAAAGTCAGCTGTCACTGTCGAGGTGGAAGCATTGGTGTAGTACCAGAACACCCCTAAAATATAGATTTTCTTGGTTATTATTATTATTTTTTTAGTAGTTATATGAATTCACATTGTATTTGTGTGCCGAATTTCTAGTAACACGTATACCAGGTAATGCATTCATCTCATTTCTACAAGTATTTCCACAGTTTATTTCTCTGTCTTGTCCGAATGCTTTACTTTATTTGCATGTCTGCGTGTTCAGAGGCAGAACGATAATGTCTGAGCCAAGTTTTGGCCCAGCTGAGAGGATTCTGCTGTTGCTGTCGTCTTTGTCAGCATTTCATCGCGTCAAGAGGAATACTGGAGACAGGGCTGCAAGAAAGTGTTTCTTTTGATAATGAATGCATGTTGACCTGTTTGTGGTTTTCTCCTGTTCCACGAATTGATATTTCATTAAGATCTCGTAGCAGCTGTATGTATCTGCCTGCCCCAGCCCGGCTGTGGTTTGGTTTTCACAGCTGCCCATTGCTTCCCACCCTGCTGGCTGCAGGCTTTGGTTCACATTGATAACCCTTTACCAGACTGCCTGGCCATACAGTATGTTTCAGTGAAATGCTGCAATAGTTATTTATTTAGGTTAGTGAGGGGAAAAAAATGAAGTAATGCACTTAAGTTGAGCAGCTGTAGACCATGCTGTGTACTGTTGCAATGTGTCTGGATTGCCCTGTAATTCAAGTGTGCAGCAGGATAGCTTTGTATTCATTTACCAGGGTGCATTTGCACAGTAATCCTGCAGCTTGCTGAGTCTTCTCCATTCGTACTCTATCCCTTTACCCTGCTTTACATGCTTAACCATGTTTTTTGCAATGCTTTACCGTTGCATCATCTGGGATGCACTGTGCTTGCCAGCTCTTTCCTACACTGTGCTGTGCTTTGCCGTGCTGTACTGCAATAAACCTGGGTGGTGTTTGGCTTCAAGGGTAAACACTGCAGTGGTTCCACAAGCAGGATGTCTTGTTTGCCTGGTGTGGAGCAGGTCAGACTAACTAGCTTGGTCTGCCGTTCAGGATGTATTACGACTCGCGTTAATTATCTCTGGCATCGTTGTATGTCTAAACACGAACTGCAACAACAGCAATACAAATACCATCAATCTGCAAAGCCCTCTGTGCTCGGCTCTGTGCGCACGGTTTCAGTGACAGTTCCTGTGGAGGGAGGGAACAGAAGGTGATGTTTCCAGGGGAGACGGGTTTAATGGGCTGTGCTAGTTGCCTGTGTCAGAATGTTTTCCAGATTGCAGGTCTCACAAGAGAAGCTTTGAGCCATCTGTACCCAGCATTTGTCATTGTTATAGCGCTGTGAAAGTGCACTGTCAGTGATTCCTGATGCAGGGTTATTGGAAATAGACAATTACAACTTTAATGTTGTGCTGTATCAGCTATCTGGTTTTGTCCACAATAATATCTCCAAAAAGCCTCATTTTATAGGTTACATATATGAAAAAAAAACAATGGTAGTTACTGTTAGCGATGAAACATTTATGGAGTGAATTGATCCTGTTCATCCCCTGCAGGGGTGGCCAGCCCTGGTCCTGGAGAGCCATAGTCTTGAAGCTTTAAATAATCAGTGGCTAAAGACCTGGAAAAACTGTTAGTGTTGACCAATTATGAAAATAATTGGTTCAATTAAGTGAGTGAGAATTCGGGTGGAATGAAAACCCTGCATCTCTCCAGGACCAGGCATGGCCACCCCTGCTGTAGTGGATACGGGGACAAAGGAGTTTGTTGTGATTGATAAATGGAGAGGAATGTCTGATTCCGGCAGTTCGGGGGTTAACATGAGTCGTGTTCCGCTGTCTCCCAGGTGATGCAGGTGGTGAGGGAGCAGATCACGAGGACGCTGTCCAGCAAGCCCACCTCCCTGGACCTCTTCAAGAACAAGGTGAACGCCCTGAACTACAGCGAGATCCTGAAGCTGAGGCAGAACGAGCGGCTTCACCAGGAGGAGACCCTCGCCCCACCCGTCCTGTGAGTACTGCCTGCTGACACTAGAGGGCAGGGCTGTGCACAATGACTGCGGTGACAGTTTGAGGATCCTTCAGAAATCACTATTTACATTAACACTGGGGCTGAGTAACTTTCACTTTTGACATTATCTTAACAAAAAAAAAATATTTAAATAAGAAACCAGTGCTGTACTTTTATGAATAGACTGGTGAACTGAAATACTGGAACAGGACCCAGGACTGCTGAAATGTTTCTAAGGTAGTTTCATGAATAAGGCCTGTACTGTAGGTGCCATCTCTGGTCCTCCTCTCTGTAAAGTCCTATCCAGCATAGTCTTGCTGCTGGTGTTCTGTGACCTTCTTTATGGATTCTGCTGTTTTTTTGGCTAAAAGCTCTGCCACAGACAAGCGCTTCCCAGCATGCACTGCATAAATTAACACACGACCCAACGGGAAGAATTAATTACTGGAATTTTACTGGCTTGTGCAGATTGAGCCAGCTTTGAGTGGAAAACAGAAATGAAGAGAATATTAAGCCCACAGAAGCTCTTAGTGGTGGTGTGAGAGCTCAGACGCAGTGATGGGATAGGTCTGCCCTGGGTATGGGTGCACATGACTGGAAGGATTACTGCCCTACAGTGCAGTGCACAAAGGACCTTATTCATACACAGTTAGCGTGCTGTAATGCATTGCATCTCTGCACCCACTGGCATGCTCTTACTTTCAGTATCACAAAGCAAAGAAGGTGGGACCCACGTTCATGATCACAAGGGGAAGGAGACAGGCTCTTCTCATTCCCAGACACAGCACTATGGGATGGCAGAGGCTGTTCTTTACACAGCATTTGTGTCAAAGCAGAGTATAGTAGTGATAATTATAAAGTAACTGTTGCTTTTCCCTTAAGTTCTTTATATTCTTAGAAAACACCAATAACAGCTTCTACGGCTTACCAAAGAAACAATTCCTTATAATAATGTAACACCATTAAAGGCATGGATGGCAATGAGACTCCCGTTGCAGTGCAGTTTCATCCCCTCCAGTTTTACTGCAAGTTTAAGATGACCCACCTGAGCTTGTTACCTATTAACCCTGTGGCTAAGTTTGTAGTAAAACCTGGAACGGGTGAAACTGCTATGCAGTAGGAGTCTTATTTCCATCACTGATAGAAGGTATAGTGACGTTCAGTACTGTGTAGATACAGAGTTCTGTGAGCTAGTCCTCAATAGTAGTTCCAGTGAGGGCCATTGAGAGCAGAGTCCAGCGCTGTGCGCGTGGCTGGAGGAGGGAGCGGTGCAGTGACGCTCCGTGATTGCCCTGGCAGGGAGCTGAAGGAGAGGCTGAAACCGGAGCTGCTGGAGCTGATCCGCCAACAGCGGCTCAACCGGCTGTGCCATGGGACTCTGTTCAGGAAGATCAGCAGCCGTCGGAGACAAGGCAAGTACCGGAGAGCAAAGTGAAGCGCGCGGCTCCCTCAGGATATAAGTCACGGTTTGGCCATGTAACCTTTAACATACTGTTCTTCGAATAGCTCTCAGGCTTCAAAGCAGGGATGGGCAACTCTTTGTTCCAGCCATGTTCTTTATAGTTTAACTGACCCAATTAAACCTGCATCCAGGTAAGGAGAATGGCATTGCCAGGACCGGAGATGCCTATCCTTACGTTAACCCTTCCAGCCCTGAATTATTCTTGTCGAGCTGAAGAAGGAACTCCTTCACTGGGTATACATGAGAACTGGCCAATTTATTTTGTACATATATTTCTACCCGACCTCAGACTGGGACCTAGGAGTCCCGAGAGGTTCCAGAGTGGTTTCCGATGGCCTATTTTAACATACGCCACTAAGGACTGCGAGGGTTAATGTGTCTTGGAGGGAAAGTGCGCCCCAGTTTTATCGCGTGCTTCCTTGCTGTTGCAGACAAGCTGTGGTACTGCCGCCTGTCGCCCAATCACAAGGTGCTGCACTATGGGGATGTGGATGAGGAGAGCCAGACCCCGCCCATAGAGACCCTGCAGGAGAAGAGTGAGTGACAGCGCAGTGGGCTTTCCCACGTCCTTGGAGCAATAAAACAGGGGATGAAAGGGGTTCTACTTTTCTCTATTTTATTGAAGTCCCTGCCCCCACCCTCACCCCTTTAACTTATAAATGTAACCATACCTTATGAATGCATTGTCTACCCATAGATTGCCTTTGCAACTGGCAAGTTCCATTTTGATTTCACGTGCCCTCCAAATCTGCATGACTTGTACCGACAGCTCCCCACAGTGCACCCAGTTCAAAAGCAACAGGACTATTATACTCTTTACAAGTTTCTCTTCACTCCCTCTCTCCTAGTTCCTGTGGCTGACATTAAAGCACTACTGACTGGCAAGGACTGCCCACACATGAAGGAGAAGGGCTCTGGAAAGCAGAACAGGGTGAGCGAGACACAGCCTAAAACTGAAGGGTGTAGGGGGCCTCATTTCCAACCTCATTAGGATGCCATTGAATGGGCCTCCGTTGGAGTGTGGTCCTCTCATGTAAAACTAATAAGACTCCCATTGCACAGCAGGCTGATCCATTCCAGGTCTTACTAGGAGCTTCAGCCTGTTTATCTGGGGTAACAGGCTCAGGTGAGGCTGGTTAAGCTTACAGTAAAACCTGGAACGGCTCACGCTGCTCTGCAACAGGAGTCTCATTGATATGTCTTAGTAATCCACGCCTTTCTACAGGAAGTCCTGGACCTGGCTTTCACCATTACTTATGATTTGGAGGAGTACCACTTGAATTTTGTTGCATCATCAAGGAGTGACGTGAGTAAACTGGAAATCAAGTTGTAATTCTAAGAATCTTCCCTAGATGTGAATGAAAGTGTGCCACTTGATAGCCAGGCCTCGCACAAACCATGCCTCTGTCCCCATCGCTGTCCCCTGTACAGTTCTGCCTGTGGACGGATGGCCTGAATGTCCTCCTGGGGAAGGACATGACCAGCGAGTGCACGCAGAGCGAGCTGGACATCCTGCTGTCCATGGAGATCAAGCTGCGCCTGCTGGACCTGGAGAACATTCCCATCCCCGACGCCCCCCCGCCCGTGCCCAAGCCCCCCAGCAACCTCCACTTCTGCTACGACTTCAGCCAGACCGAGCAGTAGAGGAGGAGGGGAGGAGACTGCACTGAGTAAATATTACTATCCACACCTAGGGATTCATCCATCACAGAGTCCCATCCCTTCAAACCACTAGAGCGAATGGGAACAGTTCATCTTTACAGAGACTTGGTGCAGGGTCGACAGGACTCTTCTCTGATTGATGATAGGCAGCTGATGTGTCAAAATTGTTGATGGAGGCATTGCCGACCCAAGGGGGAGAGCCCCCTGTAGAAGAGTGGACATTATTGATAACTCCACTCCCGTCAGCACAGTCACAGTGTAGCTGTAACTCACGACAGCTCAAAGGTACAGGATGGTACTAACAGAATCCCTCTCACAGGGGGACGGCCAGAAATTTACTTCCCTATAAGTAGCAGGATGTATTATTATAAAATTGTTAAGCTTTTATTTAGCCTGTTATGCATAGTCTAAAAAGGGCACGTAACTCGTATTAACATGGCACGTTTACTGCGTTTTTTTTTTTCTATAACCCGAGGGGGAAGAGGAAACTGCTGTCCTGCTGTTTCACTCGCACTGAGCTACATGACTGACTACTAGAGCAATGGGCTGACTCCATGGCTAATATTGTAACCAGGCAGTCTAACTGTTTGCTGCGTTGGTTCAATTCTGTGGCATATGTTTCAGCACCTGTCTAAGATTCTGTACTCAAGATGTACCCCGCATTGTACACTCTGTAGCTGTGACACATTCGCCCTAATGTTACCCCATCAAAGGAAATCTGTACTGTCCATATTAACACGCACCTCAAAGAAAAAAAAAAAAACTGATAGAAGATTTGCATTAATGAATGTAGAAATTTGAAAATCTAAACTGTTTGACCTACTGACCCGCAGCCTCACATCGGTTTAAACCCAGTTTTCTGATTGGATCAGCATTGTGACATCATGGAGCTGAAGTACAGTCAGGCTGTCAGCTTTTGCTGTCTGTCTTGCTGTACCCCCCCCCCCCCCCCCCCCCCCCCCCCGACCGCAGTGCAGCTACGGATCATTCAAAACATTTTACATTGTTAACCAGTACACCATTTAGCTGCCAAGACGGTACACAAGCACCAGATATATTTTGTATAATATAGAACGACCTCCCGTTTGAACATGGTACTGACTTCTTTTTTAACTCTTTGGATTTTTATTTTTCTAATTACTTTAAACAAACAAACAAAAAAAGAAACACACAATGCCCCATCTCTGTTGCCTCAGAGCTTTTTCTGACCACTGTTGTCTTGTGTGTATGACGGTACGTTCCTCGCCACACAAAATATTCAGTCTGGATTAACTTCACATTTGTTTCCAATTCTCTTTTCAACCAGGCATATTGGGGTGTCTCAAATGTTTTGTAAGTCACATTTTGTTATGTGCATTTCAAAAAGTGAGATTGTTATTGATATTGATACTAAAAAATATGTGTGTATGAATATCTATCTGTCTATCTATCTATCTGTCTATCTATCTATCTATCTATCTCTTGCCTAATTCTGCATGGAAAAAATGTTGAAAGCTTAAAGTTAATAAGTAACTTTTATTTAGATTAAAACTGTGTGTGAACTCTATGGAGTTTGGCAAGTTGCCCTGCCAAAAAACATATATGCATTATAAGATAGATACATAGATAGGAAACTAGCACGAAGCTATCCCCTCTGATCGTGCTTCCCCTATATATATATATATATATATATATATATATATATATATTATTATATATAATATATATATATATAATTTACGTATACTGACAGAAACAATAGACTTGAGTGTCAACCTGAAAACCTGAAGGACGCTAGCAAAGTCTTTTTTCTCTTTGTGTTACCTTGTGTTATATTTGCTAACAGTTATTGTGAAACTTCCTGTGGCAGGTTTGATCTATCATTCACACAGCCTCCCTGAGAGTAGGGGTTTACAACAAAAAATCATTGATAAGGACTGAAGCTGGGTAGAGTTCCAGATTCTGCTCTGAAAGAACGGTGGTGCTATACAGTATATTAAAGATGAGGCACTAGACAACACTGTAAGCTTGTGTAAGTAAACTGTTTCAACTTGGATGCATTTGTATTGTGTGGAATCTGCAGGAAGGTTAAGTAGCTTTGCCACTGGCTCATGTACACGGCTCTGTATACTGAACACTGGTAAGGAAGACACAGTATATCTGCTGTAACTGAAACAACCATGGCAGTTATTACAGCCAAAAAAGAAAAAGCATAATGCAATCTCAACTTAGAAATTGAATTTGGATGAGTATTTTGTTAGCATGAAAAGAAGATTGTAAGTAGAGTTGCTGGTTGTAATCTGGTGGCAGATTTGATTATGGAGCGGTTTATTGAGCTAAACCGCAGGTAATCTGCCAAAAACCCTCTCCCATAGGAACAGCATAAACAGAGGCACAGCGCACACACACACACACACACACACACATATATGTGTGTGTGTGTGTGTACAAAAAAATACAATACCATATGCTTAAACACCAAAATGATGTTCATGAGAAACTTCACTGGCACAGCTGAAATCACAAAGTCCTGTGAACCACTGAAGCAGGTCTTTCCCTGCAGAGTGTCTGTGTGGTCAGCCTCATATTAGCAATGATCTGGAGCTGCCCTGCCCTTTCACAATCCCTGAGCTCTGTTACAGGCATATACTGTACCCTTGCCTTCAACTTCATGCATTGCCAAGCCCTTGTTTTGCAAAGACATGCTGTGTCTTCCTGCAGCTTTTATCATTGTGCAGCACTACTGTAGAACCTTGTGTGTGTGAACAAGGTGACCAGATGGCCTGATTCAACAGGGGCTGTGATACAATGTATTATTGTTTTTGTATTTAATTGTTATGTACGTATTAGAATACACTGAACTTCTGTTGCACACAAAATGGATAAAGGATATTGTCGTCCTCCTCTTGGATAATATGAGGCAGAGGGAATCTGGTCCTCTTCCCATATGCCTTGTGTATGTGACAGAATATTATTAACCTACTGTATTTACAAATGTGAATGAGAAGATGAATGGGGTTTGAAAGACTGAGGTCGATGGAAATGACTGGGGCTATAAAGATGTATTTGATTCTGCACTGCCAGCTTTGAATGTTTCGTTTGTTTAAAATAATGTTTTAAATGGATCTCTTACAGGACAGCACTAGACACTGTTCAAGGTGGTGAGAGATTCTGATTGCAGTACTGGAATGTCTTGGAGTATGTGTGAACAATGTTGACAAGATCGTCTAACAACACAAGAGTAGCTTGGGTACAAACAACAGCAGTGGATCTTGCGAGGAAACAGCACGTAATCCTGGATTGAATTGTTAACACAGAAAAAAAAAATCTTTCAGCAGTTTAAAAGATTAAGGACAGATTAGATGGGAGTTTGGGCAACTAATAACTGATATATAAATAGATTCAAGAGGGAAGTCAAAGCTATACAAATATTTATACAGTCCATGACAACTAAATGGGGCTGACCGCTCACCTCACGCGATTCTGCACAACCTGCTGGAATAAAGGTACCTGACAGTAAAGTAATCCATCACCTATCCACCAGTCGCGTATCCACTGTGTTCAAGCTCTTCCGCAACGTTGGTTTATTACTGAACAGAGAAGATTAGTTCACAGACTGGAGATCCCACCAAAGTTTTCGTACACTGTGTTGTATGTGCTCCGTGCGCTGCCGTTGCTGGTCGGGTCAGGTGAGCTGTTCAGTGTGTTGACTTATGTACATAAATCCTGTTTGCCTGTGGGGCTTATCAGCTTCAACCTCTGTCTTGCCCACACAGCAGACGGCTACCCTGTCATAAGCACTAATACCCTGTATCTTTCTTAACAAGGGTTTTAGGGGAGCTCCCTAGTAAAAGCTGAATCTCAAAACAATAATTGTGTGAATATAGTAATTGTTACAGCTGTGTATAGTGGGATTTAAAACAGGATTCATTCATCCGACTTTTTACACATCCACCCTTACTCTGGTCCCACCGCAGACGGAATCTGAACAATGAAGTAAACCCCAATTCTTGAAAGAGATGTTGTGTTTTTTTTTTTTTTTAATTCTTGCTTCTTACTCCTGGAATGATAATGCTTTGTAAAGGCAGCTATTTAAGCATTTAACCTCCTTTGTCTTGAGACCAGGTTTGCATGGGCAATTTCAAATGAAAAATGTTTGATATACTGAACAAAAGGAGATGCGATTTGAATAATGTCCTCTCAGCACCTCGAGGGGAAGCTGGACGCTTCCTGCAAGTGTATTGCGGCAGTAGAAAATCCATTTTTTATATCAGTGCTGCACTTGTAAAGACCAATATATATATATATATATAGAGAGAGAGAGAGAGAGAAGCTCTGTGCTGTGATGCAGAGCTGATGTGGAGCATGTTGAATTGTTACTGTAAATTAAGCCTGTACGTAAACAGAGTTGGGGGAGCATGGCTACCTGCGACAAAACACATTCTTCTTGTACACAGTATCCTGTATCCAATGTAAAAGACTGGCAATTCCAGATAGATTATGGAGGCTGGAGTTACTCTGGATTACCCCGATACAGCACGCAGCTGTTCAGTTCCAGTAGGTGGGGTACGTCCAGGTTCCCCTGCAGCCTGTGTGGACCCTGGGCTCCTCTCTTCCCAGTGATCGTTGTCCTCCTCAGAGGGTGAAGAAAAGGTCAGCCCCGCCTACAAAGAGAGTGTGGGTGTTCTCCAGGCTGGGGAGCTGTGATTGGAGGAGCTCGACTGCTGCCATGGAAACCTTTTTACACATGGACACGTCCAGGCTCTTGAGCGCCTTGCACTCCTCTGCCAGCACGGTCAGGGACCTATGGGAAACACAACACAGACTGGGCCAATGCAAAGAGAGAGGCAGAGCCACAGAGCAGAGTGTACAGTACCTCATCAACCGATACAAAGAGGAAGAGCCACAGAGCAGAGTGTACAGTACCTGATCGACCGATACAAAGAAAGGGAGAGCCACAGAGCAGAGTGTACAGTACCTCATCAACCGATACAAAGAAAGGGAGAGCCACAGAGCAGAGTGTACAGTACCTCATCAACCGATACAAAGAAAGGGAGAGCCACAAAGAGTGTACAGTACCTGATCGACTGATACAAAGAGAGGGAGAGCCACAGAGCAGAGTGTACATTACCTCATCAACTGAGCACTGTAATAATCCAACCTGCCTTTCGCTTCCTTACCGGTCAGTGATCTTGTCGCAGCAGGACAGGTGGAGGTGTTGCAGTCGATGGAGGCTGCGTGCGGCGATGGAGAGCCCGTGGTCAGTCAGCGTGGGGCAGTGGCTGAGGTTCAGGCGGGTCAGGCCACGGCAGTGAGAGGCCACCGAGACCAGGCTGCTGTCGGTGATCTCACTCAGCATGGACAGAGACAGGGTCCGCAGGTCCTGGAATCGGAGCACCTGCAAGAGCAGCCAGAGCCCATAGAGATGAACAGGACTGGTTAATACAGAGCAGACAGAGGTCTCCTTCACTGCATTAAAGAGAGGAGCATTCCTGTGACAAACCATTAGACAGTCCCTCTACTAATCAAATATGAAAACAGATTAAAGTGTTGTAAATAGCACAGTTTAGGCTTTTACTGCACTGTAAGTACAACTTTCAATAAAACCACTGCTGTGGGGAAGAATAAACGTGTGCTCGTAGCCACAAAGCAGCCTAGGCAATCGCAAGACTGGAACTGGAAACAATGGTGTTTTTACCTTTCAGGAGTCTTCCCAGTCTTTCAGGGGTCTTCCCAGTCTCTAACTTCTCTAAAGTCACTCAGTCCCTCAGCTCTGTAATCTTTGAATTTAGGAGGGTTTACGGATGTCAGTGTAGCAGTGTATTCTGTATTACTGCTTCACTCTAGATTTGCTCATTTCTACCTGACCCCCACGTGCAAGTCCAGTATAAACTTTGCACGAGACAGATCTGTTCAACACACAGCTTCAGAATGAAACGGCCTGTAGATGGACTGCTGCTCCTGAACGTGGCCCTGCTGCGGCGTTGCTAACCTGGGTGATGCTGGCGTCTGTCAGCTTGGTGCAGGCAGTCAGGTCGAGCTCCTGGAGGTCCCGGAGTGCAAGCAGAGAGGCCCCCTCCCTCTCCCCGAACTCCACCAGGTCCTGCTTGGTCACCCGCCGAGGCTTCTCCTCCAAGTACCTCTTGGGAGGGGAGAAGAAGCCCATGTTTCCGAAATTACGGCTGAATTTGGGTCCCTTGTCGTCCTAACAAGGACCAAGAGGGGGAAGAGGAACAAGATTTAAAGCAATTGTGAAATGTCAATCTCCAAGCACTCAAGGGTTCATTCCCTGGGCCTGGTGTGGGAACCTCATCACCAAATACTGGAAGCACCCTGAAAAATAAGGTTAACCAAGGGAGAAACAGAACTAGAATATTGAATTCCCCCCATAAAAATCTCCCAGGCTTGTTGGTTTTCAATAGCCATTTGTATTGTTGAATTACCCACTGAAATCCCTCCCCTGTCCTCCATCTCTCACCTTCTCCTTATCAGGCTTACACTCCTGGGTGGGCTCCTCCAGTCCCAGCAGCCCCCAGTCACTGACCTCCTTGCACCAGCCCAGCCTCAGCACCACCAGGCCTGGCAGATAGGTGGTGATAGCGCGCACGCTCAGGTCCGTTAGGTACAGACAGGAAGTGAGGTCCAGCACCCGCAGACTAGGGCCCACCAGCTGGGCCAATGAGAACATGGTGAGGTCCTTTAAGAAGCAAAGAAGAAGAATAATAAGTGACATAACAAGAAAAAGAAAAGAAAGACTGTGTAGCAACAGGGATGGAAATACAACTCCTATTGCATAGCAATTTAATCCATGCTGAGCTTGATTAGCTACAGTGTACAGGTAACAAGCTCAGGTGTGTCTTATGAAACTCATCTCGTAAAACCAGGAACTGGTTAACACTTCTTAGTGTTATTTCCATCCCTGAACAATGTGGAAAAGATGTATTCAGATGATGTATAACCGAAGCGTCATCCTTAGTTGGAGTGAAAATGCTGAAGGTTGTCCCTTAGTCTATTACTTCTGCCTATCGTCCCAAGACAACTGAATTTAACTGCCAAAGATAAATGTGACGCAGGCTTGATCTAGAAGTTAGTCATGTTTCAAAACTGATATTTTTTTCCTGATTTTGCACTCTTTCAGCCTCACAGTAAAAGGAGGCATAGCTTAAGCAGGACTTACCGTGATGAGTGTGCAGCTGCTGAAGCTGAGAGACACCAGCCTGGCCTGAGCTTGAGGGGAATACAGTCCTTTGACCAGCTGGCCCCCACTGATGTAGCTGCACTCAGAGAAGTCCAGGGACTGCAGGCATTTCAGCTCCATGAGGTCCGAGAGGCCACTGTCTGTAATTCTCCTGTTCTTCGCCAGATTCAGACACTGGAGCTCCTTGAGATTGGAAGAAATGGCCAGCAAGGTCTTGTCGGACAGCTCCGTGCAGAAGCTGAGATCCAGGGTTTTCAAGCCGGGCTGCCACTTCCAGAGGGCAGTCATGGCCTGGTCTGTGAGGTCCTTGCACCCCTGGAGGGTAAGCTCCTCTAAGCAGAGGCCCCTCACCTGAACCAGGGATCTGAGACCCTCAGGCGTCACGCCAGTCCGACCCAGATTGAGCCCCTTCAAGCTCGGCGCCCGCTCCGATAGGAACCTGTGGAGGTTCTTCAAGGAGAGCATGGCAGTGGAGTCGCAGCCCACACTGGAGCCTCTGTAGGGGTCGAACTGGAAGGCGATGTGGCAGCCAGCCAGGGACAGCCTCCGCAGGTCTGGCGAGCACCCTGTCAGCCGATTGAAGGTGAGGTCAGAGAGGAAGTGCAGGCTGGAGAGGTCCAGCTCTTCCAGGTTCCTCAGGGCAGCCCTGACCGCCTGCCTGCTCTCCTCCTTCGACAGCAAGGTGCCCGACATGAAGAGGCTGTCGCAGCAGCTCAGGTCCAGCCTGCGGAGGGCGGGGAGGTGAGGCGCCACGGCCAGGAAGGAGGACTCAGTGATGCTGCTGCCCCGCAGGGACAGGCACTCTAGCCGGGGTCCCAGATGGAGGGCCACCTGCTGGAGAATGGCTCTGGAGAAGGGAGAGCTGTCCAGGTGGCTGATGGCCACACTGTAGCAGGGGTGCCGGCCCAGGCCTCTGATGCCATCCAGGGAGACGGAGGAGGCGGGGAACCTGTAGGTGACCTTCTTCTGCAGGGAAGGAAGAGTTTACAACAAAAAGGATATGAACACTGAGCTGCAGCACCCCTGGTTGCTGTGGGGCGTGTTCAACCTAAAGTGTTCCATTCATATTGGGAAATCTAATCAAATCAATAAACACTGGGTCTAAAGAGAAGTTTCTGCATGTTAACAAATCCAGCTATGATTGGTTGAGCACAGCCTGGAGGATTTTTATAGGGGGGGATTAGTGACACCTATTGGTGAGGAAGGGAATGTTCAACCAACACAGCAGAAGCTTTGTAATGAATGTGTAGGCAGACAACAGCACATAGCTACCCGGACAAAGCAGTGAAGGGCATTACCTTAAACTGGTAGTCCTGGGAAGCTAAGTACCAGATCTTGCAGACCAGTGAGGCATCCTTTCTGTCTGGCCCTTGCAGGAAGCTCAGGATGTAAGTTATTACCTGCTCCATATGCACACAAGAATTCTGTTAATACACAACCTCTCCGCATCATAAAAGTGTTGTATTGGTTAACCCGGGGTGTTTATGCTAAGTCTGTAGCTGCCAGTTCAACAGACATTCAAATATGATTATCCTGGAAACCACAAGAGAAGTTCAAGTTCCATCTTTCTCTCTGATTATCGTGAAAAAAAATGAAATAAATAAAAACAGAACACCACACACCTGTTTTTGGTATTGCAACACTGCCTAGGTAATTACGTTGGATATACAAACCTACAGCGTAAATTCCTTAATATATATATATATATATATATATATATATATATATATATATAAAAATATAACCACTTTTCCAAAAATATTTTTACAAAAGTGTTTTCAAAATTTTCTAATTTTTATGTTAAAAAAATTTTTTTTTTAAACTGCATGTAACATTTTTTTAAAAAAGATCTTTCATATGCCATCAATTTTGTACACTGCACACACATATAAAATAGATCACATTTTCATTTTGAAAGAAGAAAAATACCGGCTGAGTGTGTTAGTAAGCAATACCTTTCATATTGAATGAAATACTTCAGTTATAATTACTGTATTGATAATGTAGATCAGATGACGGGCCACACCTGCTGTGGGCTAACGTGTTTCATACTGTCAGTCTGATCCTGCTTGAGGTATGTTTAACGCAGTATTATTCTATGTCACAGTAAGTCAACTTTGTATCTAAAATATTCTAGATTACTGTACTTGCCTGCATGTTGTATTTTTTAGAGTAAATGGCCAATGCTCTAGTTTTTCTACCTAAAGCTACAGGTGGATGGGTACTATGAATAACGTTGACGTCACATATTAGCATTCATATAATCTCCACACTATGACAACTGGAGATGTCCATATTTGATAACATGGATTAACTCTATATAATAACAACGACAATATAAATAAAATAATAATAATAATAATAATAATAATAATAATAATAATACTGCTAGTACAAAACAGTCATTTAAAAACAATGTTACAAGTCATATGGTTTAGAGAGCGTTAATCACACCTACTTACCTCGACAGGTAACTCTGGAGTATCCATTTCAAATGTGCAGCCGGCACCAGAAATGACCGATCGATTCTCGCTTGTTGAGTTATTCAACATGCCCTGTCAGAAATTAAATAAGGCGTTATTCCTTGTTCTGTAACTTCATCCTGAAAGTACCGACAGTATTGGAAAGTACGTATCTCTGTGAACCGGCTGTGAAAAAGTCCTAATAACGTTCAGTTATTAATCGATTCTTTGGGATCGGTTGTCTGTGTAATAGACAGACAGAACTAACACCGAGATCAATACTGTTTAACAGCCAACCTCTTCCCTGTGTCATCCTTCTCTATCACCTCACCTGAGCCCCTATTCCGACACCACCACAGCCTCTTAATAGTTACATTCTGACGTCACTATGGAAGCAACTCGAGCTGCCTGCTGGGGGTTGTAGTTTCCCGTAGAATTCTCACTGCGGATGACAAAGAGACATTCTAATGTATGTATAACAGAATATCCTTGGTTATGTTATGGTACTGGTGTGTGTGTGTGTTTAGATTTTTTCTTTCTAAAAATACATTTATAATAATAATAATAATAATAATAATAATAATAATAATAATAATAATAATAATAAAAAGATGAATATCGGTTTTAGTAGTTTTTATTTCAATTAAGGGGTTCCTTCATTTTGTATAACAATGCCCTCACACATTCTGAAGACTGTTTAAAGGGTGTATGAATATTTTAGCACCGTAGCGAAACAAACAAAGGCAAGTCATTTGGCGTTGAATTAAAGCGTAGCACTTTATATGGCCTGATATTTGATTATATCTGATTATATATTTTTTTATTCATTTATGTTTTTTATATTTCTAAATAGATTAATATATATTACCTAACCGGCAACAACAGAATGAACAGTATTTCTAACACGTAATTTTGTTGTTAACGATTAAAAAACTAAAGACCCCTTAAAATAAAGCTTTGCGCAATGCTCTCGGTTTTTTTCTTGAGCAATTTTCAATACTGACAACAGAAAGATAGAAGCGGATTGTGGAAGAGAAGGGTGGGCAGACAGGAGGGGGGGAGATGGATTAAGAAGCTCTAAGGACGATAAGAACATTGTTTGCTGCAGAATGTTTTCACTGAGTTTTGAATTTCTTGGCGTTGCTATCTATAATCATGCGGATTCCCTGGAGGAGGAAGACGGGCGGGATGTCACTCACACAAGCCCCGCCCCTCTCCGGCAGCTCTGCAGTGACGTCACCCTCTCAGAGCAGTGAGAGGGCTGGAAATCTCCCTCAACTAAACTCAAAGCAGAACTGTCCTCTTTCGATTCTGAACGTATCTAGCCTTATTGTGTGTCTTTTGCTATTTTAAAAATGTTTTTCAAAATAATAATAATAATTGTACTATATATATATATATATATATATATATATATATATATATATATATATATATATATATATATATCATTAAAAATAAATTTTTTTGAGTAACCGGTAATAAAAAATCCGAAGTGGTCAAAGCACCCTCTTGCGGTATGTTATATTACTATTGATACATTAATACTGTTTTGCATGATCTGATGCTGCTGTGACCGGATCTCAACATAAAGATAATGGAATACAGACCATTGGACTGCTTGTGACAATACCCTAGATTTCTCGTAATGGACAGTGCCGCATGGACACCTGTCATGATATTGGTAACACATGGCGAGCAGGAGCACCACACACACCCAGGGCTGCCCTGGAGGGAGAACTAGCAATTCATTAATTTTTACTGACATAGGCAGCAAAACCTGCTCTTCAGTCGTCTCTCTTGGGGAGGTTGGGTACTGAAGCACCTGCGACCGCCTCTTTAAATTCAAAACTTTTGTGCTGCTAATCATGATTGAAACGGACTGGCAATATGAGAATATTACACAGAGAATTGTGAGGGTCTGGAATCAACTCCCCAGTAATGTTGTTGAAGCTGACACCCTGGGATCCTTCAAGAAGCTGCTTGATGAGATTCTGGGATCAATAAGCTACTAACAAACAAACGAGCGAGATGGGCCGAATGGCCTCCTCTCGTTTGTAAACTTTCTTATGTTCTTATGTTCTTATGAGATTCCGCTTGCACAACATGTCAATCAGGTGTCTGTTGAACGCGCTGTGCTGCAGATGCATTTCTTGAGCGTTTAGTGCAGTACTGCAAGGTAGCCACTAGAGGTCGCATTGATTGCATCGCTCTGTTCCTTTTCTCCTGATGATGTCAGCGTAGCGAGCCGGAAGTGCTTTGGGTGAGTGCTGATGTGTTAAATCACAGAGGCGGGCTGTAGTTACCAGCATCTCGGTACCGGTAGCATTTCTATACAGTATTGTCAAACAAACAAACAAACAAACAAACAACAAAACAAACACAAAAACGCGTCTGTACAATTTTCAGGTTACTGAAACAAGACAAGGGCTCGTTCCTCACCATGGCGGTAAGTTCTGCTTGTTGCAGCTTTAAGTATGTTGCAACTGAATGTGTTTTGTTCTGGGTTAGCTGATTTCTGACCAAAGTACTCAATGTGAAGGGCTTGCTTTCTGCTTACAGCCCAAAGGGAAGGTTGGCACAAAGGGTAAAAAACAGATCTTTGAAGAGAATGCATCGACGCTGAAGTTCTACATGAGGGTTATATTGGGAGCTAATGTAAGTAACACATTTAAACCAAAGAGCTGAAATGTGCAGTAGGATACACGCAGCAGTAATAATTGCGTTGCTTCTGTTGCAGCTGGAGTACGGGGTACATGCTGTTAGTTAAGTGAGCTGAAAAAAAGACTTTTTGTTGATCAGTAAATAGCCCCCTATTTGTTTATAAAAGACACAGCTATCAGTTAGCAACCTTGGCTTTTTATTAATGTACATAATAATAATAATCTTTTTTTCTCATTGGCAGGCAATTTATGTAGCAGTGAACCTCTTTCTTTTTTATAGTTCAGCAACATTTTGGACTTGGGTAAGTTGCATTTGAACATATTTGTGCAGTATTATCTTTTCCCCATAGAAACATCTCGCTGGATTACACAGTGACAGAAGGGCATTGCTATCCTTAGTTGCTGCTTTCGAAGGCTGGCAGCAGGGTGTGCGTTCTTTCCTAACCCCTGTGCTTATCATAGTGCTGGCTAGTGTTTGCGCTGGTGGTGTATGGAGGTAGCTATTGGTCCATGACGGCGATGGCGAAGCCTGCGTTCGCAGAGGATGGCAGCCTATTGGACGGTGGGATAGACCTGAACATGGAGCAGGGGATGGCAGAGTGAGTGTTCAAACTGCAGTGCGTTCAGGTGAGCAGGTGATGCTCTCTGAAACCAGAACCATTCGTCAGGAGAGCTGGACTCTCGTGGGGCTGTTTATTCAGAAAGATTCTAGATGTTTTTCCAGTGCTTTCTGTGTTTAAAGAAAATCATGAAAACATTTGAAATCGAGACTTACAATTGCAGCACTGACTATATTTAAAAGTAATAGTCATATTTGATTGTACTGTACATTTGCTTGTAATGAAGAATCTTGTCAGGTAGAAATGTGCATACTGTAATTGTTTTTAACAATACTGAATAAGCTGCTTGGAACAAGTGGAACTGCTTTCATTCTTAAACAGACATGATTTTATGCATACCTAGATGTTTCATATTTCACTGATTTAAATGTGTCTCTCTGTGCATATAGTAGGCACTTGTATTATCCTGACCTGGAGCAGAATGTAGTCCATCCATTCTGATTTTATTTGCAGGTCAAGCTGTTTTTCTTCTGTTTTGGGTACATTTAAAAAAAAATATATATATATATATTTTTACTTTTTAGGCATCTTAAGGATGTGATTTTACTAACAGCCATTATCCAAGTATTGAGCTCTGTATCAGCATACTTTTGGTACCTCTGGCTTCTGGTGAGTAAACTGTTTCATTATATAGACTGGCTGCAGTTCACGTAAACACATTGTGATACCCTTTTTTAGCATCTGTGACGTTCCCTTGTATAAAATAACTTGGTTGATTTTGGAACGCTTTGCCAGGGATGATCAGAAATGCGGATTTATTGGCAAAGTCATGACTCCAGGCCTATAAGTTTTTATTTTTGAGTTTTTTGTTACTTTTGTTTTACTATTCAGTCCTGTTTTCCATGATTGTGAAGCGCTTTAGAGTCAGCTTTGCTGTGAAAGGCACTATATAAATATCATGTGATTGTGTCCCTTTCAGGCCCCGGGCCGAGCTCTCTATTTGCTCTGGGTGAATTTCCTGGGCCCCTGGTTCATGGCTGAGCCCCCGTCAGCCCCCGAGGAGGTGAATGAAAAGAAGCAGCGAAGGCAGGAGCGACGACAGATGAAAAGATTCTGATTTTAGTGTGTTTTTTTTCATGTTCTGCGATTGTGTTTTTTTTTTTTTCTAATTATGCAACATGGGACTCTCTCTCTCTCACACTCACACACACGTTAACAGGAAGCCAGGTTGCAGAAAATACGAAAGTGCTCCTCATCAAGCGCTGTTTTACATGTTCGCAACACCTTACTGCAGTTTTAACAAGTAATAATGCAGCACAACAATCCAGGAACTTGGTGTAGAACGGTACACCAACATACACACACACACTGGATAGAATACATTCCAGCTCATGGAATCTTCTCCTGATTCAGCTTTTAAAAGCAGTTTGTCTTGCCTGCCAGAAAAAAGCTGAAGGCTATTCAATACAGAATGACAAGACGTCACTGAACTCAAATGCAAAATCCACCATGGTCTGAAACCTTCAGCTTCATTTCATTAGGAACATGCAGTTAAGTGTGGTGTTGGTGGGTACCGCAGAGGACAAAGAGATGAGTTGAATCAGCTTTATAAAGTGTAAATGAGTCATTCATGGGTAATGTGCTTAAAGTTAGGTCAAGTTTAAAAGTGCACTAGGACTCGTATATGTACTGTATCTGTAACGTGTCACAAGCTGGCTACAGGTCTGTGTTAATGAAGCTGACTTCAGTGTGGAGCACCCAGTATTGTGTGTCTTAAGGGTTAGCTGTAATTTCTAACTGTTGATAGATAAAACTGCCACTGTGATAAATTAAATGCAGGATTGATATTGAGACGTGTTTATAGCCTGTGGGTACCGCGTTCCAGAGAAATGCTGGACGTGATGCCAAAGTCTTTGAATCACAGGTTAACTGTCAGGCTTGTCTTCCAAACTGAAGAGGGTTCTGTATGGAAACGCAATAAAGTAATTCACAACCACAGCCATTGGATGAGTAGAGATGATGAAGAAGTAGAACATGCTTCAAATAAATGCGCCAAAGACTGTGGGATAAAACCGCACAGCAGGCACACTGTCTGCATGACTGCTTCCAGTAACAATAGACAGGGCATTGTTCTTGTGTCATCATTCATTGATGGTAATTAATGCCCCACCATCAGACCAGTGTGTCTGTATTGCAGTTGGTTAAATACATCCTGTCCCTGCAAACAATACATACACTGGTGTTCCATTTTATGTAACCACATGCAGTAAATATTGATGTGTTTAGTTCCATTCTGGGCAGCATGGCTATTGTGATGTTACAGATTTGGGCTGGTGAAATGAAAATGCTAAGTAGGACATAGGTTCAATTATAAATAATTGCATTAAAAAAAAAAAAATCAGTACATAGACAATCGTGAACAAAAATAAACGCATGTGTTAAATTGAGCTTCTCAACATTGCCTGCTCACATGTCCTGTCATAATGTAAATAAAAAAAATAAAAAAAAAAAAACTATTTCATTAAAATAATTGTAAATGAGTTATTTTTTCCACCACTTAAGTTTTCAAGAAACTGAATCACGCGCTCGTCATCCAACGACGTCTGGCCTAGAATAATCGTGCACGTAACCGCGCTTACGCAAACCCCCCTCCAGTCTGAGTATTAGAGCACTCGATTGGCTCATTCGGTTGCTAAGGGCAGCCGGTGACCGCCGCTGTTGTTATCACGTTATCTCAAACCTCCCCTGCACGAATAATCTTAAATATAACTGCGAATTATGCACCATGACACAGTCAAACCACCGCCAATAGTGGGTGCTCTATTACTTTTAGTTTGTTGTTTTAAAAGTAATACTGAATGTCTCCGGTGGTTGGAAAGGTAAGCCGTGTGGTTGCTAACACCGTTGATACGCAGTATCCAATAAGCGTTTCTGATAGAGCCATGTGTCGAGACTACAGCAGGAGTGGCTTTGCAGAGGCAAGAGCGAAATAAATAAATCATATTGAAGTCAGAGACCCGTTTGTTTTGGGGTTTAATTAAAAGTCAATGTGATGATATTTTAGCGTCCTGCATCGATTGCTTTGAAGAACCGATCAAATGTGAGAGGCAGCAGGTAGGTCGATTTTGGCAATACGTTATTGTATTTTTAACTTGAGTAGTTTTAGACTGTTTATGTAATAAAGGCAGATGTTACAGTATGATTTTTACAGGCACTAAGGGTAAGACAGCCGATTCTTACCACCCATTTCACTTTCTCTAAACGTAAGGTCGATAAGTTTTTCTCCAGCCCGAATGTACTACTGACAGGAGTCTGGCGGCTTCTTGTATTGGTAGGAAACACCCCAAACACTGCTGCCACTACTGCTAGATTTGTTACGGGTTCTGATCACTCAGTATATTAGAATATATTTAGAAAACCGAGACCCTTTTTAAATTCAGAACATACCTGCTTACATGCTAGCGTAAATACCAGAACAAACTTAGATTAACACACTTTTCAACGCACATTTGTGTAACAGAAGAACCACAAGTTATTCGGATATTTATTATTATTATTATTATTATTATTATTATTATTATTATTATTATTATTATTATCATCACATGGTTAATGTATTTTTGATGACTCGCTATAAGATCTTATGTTATGGCGTGTGTTAGGTGCTGTTACTGTAACCTCGTTAATCTTCTGTTTTCTAAAATATCTATATTTTACTAATACTGTAGTTTGTAATTTTTAAAATAATTGCCTTTTTTAAATAAAACATTGTCAGAAAAACAAACCATTGGACCATGAACCATGACATGGAGGCATGGAGTTGTATTTTTAATGGTGAATCTGGTTGTCTTAGAAACAGTTTGACATGACACAGTATCTGCCAGAGCCACAATTACGATACACGGGGACTGTATCGCATGACTAGCGGTCGCAGTTTTCATAGACATACACAGACTGTAAAATGTATTATTATTACGTATTCGTAGTATGGTGACATTATCTGCAGTCATAAAGTTAGTTTGACATTTTGATGCATAAGCAACCGTTCTTGTCTGTACTACAGTAGATGGAAGTTGAATATATCACCTTTGCATACAGCATTAACAGTTTTAAAACATTCATAAACTAGAGAGACTTGGCGAGTTACTTGGCATGGCCGCATTCAGTTTGTCTTTGCATACACCTTGGTTGTTTTTGATAATCCAATCTGTAGTTTATTTTCCTTAGAACACACCCAAATGCATGACCTTTTTAGTTGTCTTGGCATTGTGGATCCAACTATAGTGTTTGGGAGGATCACACAAGACTAATTTACAGTATTATGTTTTTTCATTTTGTCTATCCATCAGAGCCGCTGTGATTTGTCTACCACTAGGAACTGAACTTTGACCAGAAAAGTTTTATTATTATTCTACTTAACACCTGGATTATTACTATTCTTTTTTTAAACAGAACTTTATTAAAGGAACAAAGGAGTACCGTATTAAAGGAAGATAAGAGGGGAGTGGGGATTGAAAATCCCCAAATTCTTCAGCTCATTTAAAATTTTAAATCTGTTACATTGAAATCCACGACCAGGATGGCAGCTGCCAGCACAACTAAAACATCCTGGAAACTTCGTGAGTATTGACTTCTGTAACATTACATTTATATGTTAAAGTGTTAAATCCACAGATGTTTGACGTTTTGTATCTTAATTCTGAAAGTATTTGTTAGTTCCCCACACAAAGGTGCGACGCTGTGTAAATGTTTTTTGTTTGTTTTTTCCCTCAGAGGAGATAGTCGCACATGCCAGCAATGTGTCATCATTGGTTCTAGGGAAGACCTCCGGGCGCCTGCTGGCTACAGGCGGTGAGGACTGTCGAGTAAACATCTGGGCTGTCAATAAACCAAACTGCATCATGGTAATTCTAATGAAGCGTTACTAGGTTGTAGTGTTTATTTATTTAATGGTAGGCAGAGGGGGTGTAGTTTAAATTGGCTGCAAGTGTTGCTGATATTACAAACTTGTGCACACCATGAGTCCGTTGTGGATATAATGCAATATTTCTGCGTGTGTTTTTTTTTCTGTTTTTCAGAGCCTGACTGGACACAATAACCCAGTAGAGTGCATCCAGTTCAGTAGCACAGAAGAGCAGGTTGTGGCTGGCTCGCAGTCTGGGTCATTACGGGTTTGGGACCTAGAAGCAGCTAAAAGTGGGTTGGCAGTGCAGTCATTGTGGACAGCACATCTAATACTTTCAAAGACTAGCGTGAGACGTATTTCATATTCTGTGTGTTTAAATTGAGCTTTGGTAGTGTTGATAATGTCCTTTTTTTTCCACCTTAGTTCTCCGGACCTTAACGGGACACAAAGCCAACGTCTGCAGCCTGGATTTCCATCCCTACGGGGAGTATGTGGCTTCTGGCTCCATGGACACAAACATCAAGGTGAGGAAGACATGAGGTGCTGCCTACAGGATGTCACTATATCATAAAAAATCATTTCTTTCTACAGACTGATACTATCTTTAATCCAGATATGTTTTATCTCAGTTGATTTTCATTTACACAGCTGTTTGTCTGCCCATTACTGTTAAGATATTAAGGTGATAAGGACTGAGAAATGCTAGCTACACAAGTTCTGATTTTTTTTTTTTCTTTCAGTTATGGGATATTAGAAGAAAAGGGTGTGTGTTTAGGTACAAGGTAAGAAACCACATTTTAAACTGTTTTTAGTAGATTCTATTGAACATATTGGTTCTGTGTGAGCCCTATGTAATGTTAAAGTTACTTCATTGTTTGACATGTACCATGCTGCTGTGTAGAGTGATGCACGCAGTGAGTATCAGTGTACCATGCATTCAGACAAAAACAAAGGGTGCTTGCTCTCTACCTGTTTCAAGTGGGATCTGTGATGAGTCAAAATAAATACAGTAGTCTCAGCGTATAGGAACACGCTTCGGCTTAGGGAACACCCTTGTGGTGAAACACATTTTTCCCTTTTAAATGCTCTGCTTAAAGGAACAGGAACTTTGTTTAAAAAACCACCTTTTTGGCACCGATAGTGATTCGTTGCTAACTGATTCAAAACTGATACAGTTTTTATAGTGTGTTATAGTGTTTTATAACCTGGTAACTCATCATCATCAAGCTCAAATTCAAGTGGTTTAATTAGTCTTTTCAAAACTGACTCCTCATCGCAAGAGTAATCTAGAGCTGCTGCATTTTTTAACATGTGTAGGGGTGCTGTGCTAATAACAATTGTGTTAAAATTAATTATTGTGTTCATAATTACTGTTAGAGCTGCTGCATGTGTACTGTATGTAGGGGGTGTGTTTTTTTTTTTTTTTTTTTTTTGTAAATTTAGTTTCAGTTAGTTTTGTCATTCTAGATTATTAACTTGGCTATTGCTGGTGTATAATATATTGATGCATATTGTGTCTGGTGGTCAACTCTGTCTAAGAGAACACTTTGCTTGCTTCCTGAGGAGTGTTCCCTTAGCCGGAGACTAGAGGTGTGCTGAGAGAATATTTAAATAATAGAGCACGAATCCGATTTATTGATTTCAATTAATCAAGTAATCTGTTAATTTCGATTTTATTTATCTATCTATCTATTTATTTATTTAATAATGCATAAAAAAAAAACTGAATAAAACAAAAAGGTACCCGCACTATATACTGGATTATATTCGGTAATCTTCTCTCTCCAGTACTGGTTTTCTGACAGCTTGTTTCTTGACAGAACTCTGCTCACTATTCACGGAGGCAGTTTAAATATGAGCATCGCTGTTGTCTCATGAACACATTTCAACATAATTTGTAACACAAATTAGTTAACAAAGTAAACAAACACACATTATGCCAGCAGTGCAATATAAGCTAACCATCTCCCAACCCTATCATGTCTGCTAACCTGATATCGATCGATCTATCGACCTATCGATCTATCTATCTATCTCTTTTTTTTTTTAAACTACAGTTATACTTATGTCAAAGTATAGTGCTACTGCTATTTATGGAATATTTTTTAAGATAAAAAAAAACTACATAGTAAATCTTTAATCAGAACTAGAATATAAACAAAAACTATATAGTATATATAGAAAAGTATATAACTGGACTTCATTTTCATAGCAGAGTGGCACTGATAATCAGAGACTAGTTGTTGTTCTCAGACTAATTAAAATTGTAAATGTAATTTTTCTGCTTTTGTTATAACTTCTTTTTAATTAGAGTATAAATGGCTTAAAATGACATTTTAACATCTTAACTTGCACGATGATTGCTCATTTAGTTCTGAGCTTTGTTGTCCATAACTGAGTCTTAGAAAACATTTTTTGCTGAATTTACCAATAGTGACCAGAATGTGTTTGAACTCGGTCCAATGTTCGAACCTCAGCAAATCGCTTGGAATGAGGATGTAAAAGAAACGGAATACAGCGCTGGTCACATGTGAGATAACAGAGAAGTAAAATCGACTGACAGAATTGTATTGAACAATTATTAAAACTCAGCTGTGGAGCAACAGAATGAATGGAAAACATTGTAATAAGTATAAATAGTGCTGATTACAAACTCAACAGTTCTATGGCTGATGCAGCGATCTATATATAAAAAAGACACTTCTGTGCACTCGTTGCAATGAGAACAAGTTTGCCAGCACACAACGCTAGTAAAAGTTTAATATTGGGCTAATACTTGGTCTTAACACTTAAAGGATAACGTAGCTTCTAATGGTCTTTTTTTCTATTCTGGAGTTTAAAATGACAGGAGCGTAGCTTACTGTGTTTTATTCAATAACATTGTAAGAGCGAAATGTATAGTTTAATTTCAGGTTTCTAAATTAGAAAACTATATTCCCTGCTATGTGCTAAAATAAACACGTAATTCATGTTGCCATCAAAATGAAGACTGATAATATGTGTGCCAAAAACAGCATCGTACTAATGTTATATTATATTGTATTGTATTATATTGACTTGTAAATATTACTTCCCAAGACTCTTCCCTGCTTGACTCCGCTCGTCCTCTGTTCAGAAACACGGTCGGGTGTTCTTTCTAGGAGTTGTAGTAAAGCAGTGGTGATGTGATGGTATTTAATTTTGCCTTTACAGACCCTGCCTGAACATGTGATTCTTCTCCAAGCGAAGTGCTAGAGATACATTGCCATTAATAGAGTACCAAAAAGATTGTCGATCTATTAAAGTAATCGCAAGTACTTGAGTAACTCAGTTAGTTATCCCAGCACTACCAGAGACTACTGTAATAACAAATCTCTTCACTGTATCATTTTGTGTCTGAAATTCATAGGGGACAAACATTTGGGCGTAGTTGATGTTGTGAATTATTAATGCAGCTTTGTTTCCTAAACATACTCTCTGAACAAAGCTCTTTGATTGCTAATTATAGTTAACAGTAGAGTGCAGTTAAGATGAACGCTTAAAACCAGATTTAGTAGATAAAGTTTAGTAGTAGTTCACGATCACGATTGAGTCCACGGTAGGATGTCTTTAATTAGCACAAAATTGGTCTTGAGACTTGTACTGATTTCTATCAAAGTCCTCTTCAAATTCACACCACTTTAAATGTATGTTTACCCTGGAGTGGCCTTGCGTAAATGACTTTGATTGAATTTTATTGAAAATATTTAATAAACGAGACTAGCTTGTTGAATACCACATGTCATGGTGATATGTTATGTGTGGTATATGTGGTTATTACATTTATATATTAGAACATGTCCTGTCTTCTATAGGGCCACACACAGGCTGTGCGGTGTCTCTGCTTTAGTCCGGATGGGAAGTGGCTGGCCTCAGCAAGTGACGACAGCACAATAAAGGTAAGTGTCAGAGTGACAGAATCAAAGTTGACATCCCTTCTCTATGTTTACCTGAAGATTTATGCTGTGATATGCAGCAGCACTTGGTTTAAAATAGTCATCTAAATCATGTAATAATTTTTGTCTCCTGAATTTAGCTGTGGAACTTGACGGCTGGGAAGATGATTACTGAATTCACAGCACACACAGCCGCTGTGAATGTTGTGGCGTTTCATCCAAACGAGTATCTCCTGGCATCGGGGAGCTCCGACAGGTAAAACAAGGAGGCGTATTTGGCTCTGGTGTGTGTGTGTGTCTAATATATATATATATATATATATATATATATATATATATATATATATATATATATATATATATATATATATATATATATATATATAGACACACACACACACACACACACACACACACACATATATAAATAAAATCTAATTCTGCCTCATTGCTCTGTCTCGTCGCCTTTAGGCTGAGGTGTACCATGCTGTAAGATACTGGATCCCTGCTTATGCTTCCTCAGTAAGATTTTAGAATAGCAGCATGCAAGTCATGGTACGTGATTAAAAATTGATCCCCTCTCGCTTTTTTTTTTTTTTTCTCCAGGACAGTAAAACTTTGGGATCTGGAGAAGTTTCAGATGATTGGCTCCTCGGAAGGGGAGACGAGTCCTGTTAGGTGTGTTACATTTAAACATTGTTTTTATTACATAGCTATCTGTTTACTGCCCGTGATGCATTCTGCTGAAGTAATTTTCATTCTTGAATCTTCTGTTATTTAGCACATCGATAACATTCTCTGTCAGCAAGTCATTCATGGGGAGGGGAAATAATTTAACTAAATTTGTTTAGGTTTGGGGCCACCGCACAGCACGAAGGTTAATCTGGACTATTGCAGTTTGACCTCTGCTTTTCTCACCCCCCCAGAAGCATTGCATTCAACCCGGATGGGTGCTGCCTCTACAGTGGCTCCCAGGATTTGTTGAGAGTGTATGGCTGGGAGCCAGACCGCTGTTTTGATGTGGTGCCAGTGACCTGGGGCAAGGTGGCCGACCTTGCCATCTGTAACAACCAGCTGGTGGGTACCCATTCTGCTGTTTCACTGCAGCATGCTGTATGAGAGCATCTTAATAAAGGTGCCATACTTTATTATATATCTTTCAGTCAACAACAAAGGGAGATGTCTTCAGTGCTGTACATGTACTGCATTTTTGTACAGCACTTACCAAGGAAATTTACTCCAGACAAAGGCTTCTTTGGTAGAGCGCCTGAATGCACAAAAGCCTAGCCTGTATACAAATCATAAATGATGACGTGACTAGAACCAATGAGAGATGAGGTAAAGAATTAATGGAAAAGGACTCCTGGAGCTATTAACCCTTAGGGCTATTTCACTGTCACATTTTGTGAATTTTTTTTATTGATAATTTAATTGACATTTGTTTATTAATGTATTTTTTTTATATTTAAAATCCCTGCTAATATTTTGCATTTAGGTGTAATATTTGTATTTCTCTCTCTTTTCATTCAGATTGGAGTCTCATCAAGCTTGACTAACGTCTCCTCCTATGTGGTGGATCTCAATCGAGTGAAGAAATCTGGTTCAGTTATTCAGGGCTTTATTCAGGATGACAAGCCGCTTGCTGCACCACCAGTGAAGGGAACCGGCATCCGTCGCAACTACGAGCGCCCGCTTACCACCTGCAACACACACCAGAGGTGCAGAACCCAGCTTATGCATCTATCTGTCTCCCTGTAGTGATGAGTGGATAGAGTGGTGAGACGCATGAAAGCTGCTGTGAGAAACAAAACTTGCTGCTATAAATGTCTGTAATGGGATAGAAATATAATTCATAGGTGTTAATACACCTGTTCCCATCAGGAGTTCATTAAAGTGGTAAAAACATCCAGGTTAAGCAGGAACATGTAGAAGTGGACAACAGGTTGGCCATCACTTTTCTGTATGTATTTTTCTAAACCAGAAAAGTGGCTTTTTTTGTCCTAGGGGGAATTGAAACTCTAGAATATCTTTCAATCCGACCTGACTAGTAAAAGTTGTCGTCTTGGTCGCTGCTCGTATTTAGGGTGAAGCAGAACTTGGAGAGTGATCGTCGGAGCCCCGAAGGCGAGAGACGCAGCCCCAGTAGTGAGGAGGACCGGGATGACAAGGAGTCTACTGCAGAGATCCGCAACCCAGAAGACTACAAAGAGATCTTTCAGCCCAGCAGTGCTATCTGTAAGATCCACTTTTCTGCCTACCTTTTTGTTGCTTTCAGTTTCTACTGCAGTCTTCCTGACACTCCTGCAAGTCAATTCTGTGTCAAATATTTGTTGCAGCTCAAACCCCCCCGAAGAGAAGTGAGCCTTTCCCTGCCCCTCCGGAAGATGGTGAGTTCTGATGGAGTGATGTATTCAGTCTTTGAACAGCGAAGAGTTCTCAGAGGTTATGGCCAGACTCAGAAACTGGCAGGATAATACAAGCCGTAAATGGATATCTGGTGGAAAATTAGGCGAGTCAGGAGATCATTAAAGACACCAGCCCTCTCGTTACGTTGTATACCATGTCTAACACTAGTGAGACAAGTGAGCAGACTGCAGTGGGTTTGTTCCTAAATTACTGGGCATATAGGACACAAATTACTACTAATCACAATTTGTGTCAAATAACTATGTGTCATAACTGACCATTTTGTGTATAGTTGTGGTCCTTACTGACTTTTGGATAATGTCTCCTTTCCAGAGATTTTCCCAGTGAAGCCCAGCGCTGCATTGGAAATGATGACCCCATTACCAGAAAGACTCAAGGTAGCTGTCCAGCCATACCTTTCTGTTGTGTGATGCAGATCTGTTAACACTGTTACGCCTGAGCTAAAGTGAGACTTGCAGTTCAATACTACCATGAAAATGTGCTGTCAGTCAAAACTGAATGAGCTAATTTGTAAGACTGGAGGTCAGTAAGGGTACAAGCACTTTAAAAAGAAGAAAGCAAACCTCAGCTTTAGTCATGTGCTGTAGTTAGTTTTTTATTTGTTTGTCTCCTTGCAGCCTGAGCAGTTAAAGATGGCTCCCATGGCCTCATCCACTCCAGTGAATAGGGTGGAGCCTACTATCATCCCACCTACCAACCGGCCGTTGCCAGGGGCTAACCCCGCCCCCAGCAAAGCTAACCCTGCCCCCAGTAAAGCAAAACCACCTGTAATTCTTGCCTCCCGGAATGAGCCAATTGGATTGAAGGCATCCGACTTTCTCCCGGTAAGTGATTTTGTTAGTAGCTGCTGAGCAGCAGTTTCTTTTACAAGCTGTTATGGGGCTACCTGCCCTAGATCTGTGAATATAAATACCAAATTGTAGAAGCCAAGTACTTGGCATGCAAGGCATTAATTTTTCATTCTATTCAATTACATATTTTAGAAACATGGGCAAATCGCATCCAGTGTAACATGGTGCGTGCCCATGTTCATGTTTGGTTATTCAAAGTATTAGTTCAAAATCACCCCTCATATACTATTATCTTTTTTTTTTTGCCTGTTTTGAATCTTAGCCAGCAAAGAATAACAGTCAGCCTGCCCTGAATGACGACGATGCCCTGTCCCAGATTAGGAAGGGCCACGACACCATGTGTGTGGTCCTCACCAGCCGGCAGAAAAACCTTGACACCGTGAGAGCAGTCTGGAGCAGCGGGGACATCAAGGTAAGTACATCTGAGCGGAGGCTTATTGCGCTGGGTGACGAGGCGAGAGGTTCACTCAAGAGCCGTTCCATTGTCTTGCAGTTCCATCTGATCTCTGTAAGTTTCATTGGCTTTGAGACTAAAGAAAGCAATTATGATGTCTTTGTTTCCTGCTACAGACCTCTCTGGATTCAGCAGTGACCATCAATGATCTGTCTATTATAGTGGATATTCTGAATATCCTCAACCTCAAACCGTAAGTGATCATGTTACATGAAGTACTGCATATAGTGCTTATGCGTTTTGTCTGGTAAGATTTAAACTAGAATAACAGCCGGTGTATAAAAATCCACTGTCGTTTTTATTGTAATGCAGATCTTTGTGGAAGTTGGATCTGTGCACCTCCATCCTTCCCCAAATTGAAAAACTGCTGCAGAGCAAGTATGAAAGGTGAGCTGGTCATCCCTGGTTGAAACACTTAACATTGCAGTTTACCAGCAGACCTGTAGAAATGTTAATTGTAAAAGCAAGCAAGATGGCATTTTAATGTGTTAACTTATTTCTTTCTCAGCTATGTTCAGACGGGCTGCACCTCCTTAAAACTCATCCTCCAGCGCTTTCTGCCTTTGATAGCAGATAATCTCACAGCACTCCCTTCAGTTGGGGTTGATATCACACGAGAGGAAAGGTAAAGGACTTTAACCTGTTTTAAACATGGGCAGGATCGTTTATTTTTAAATTTGTATTTTTCATGGTCTTCCACTATCATCATTAACATACGTTTTATATTTTATTTTAGTGTGCCTCTCTTTTCTTCGTAACAAAATCTAATTTATCAGAAACGGAGAGTCTCTCAAACAGCATTTTATGTATTGATGTCATACACCTAGAGCCATGCAGATACTTTTACATCTTTCTATACATGAGGAATATATTGACCTGCTGTTGGTAGTTTTACATGGATTCACTGAAACCTGTTTCTCTTTCCAGACACCAGAAATGCAAAGCATGTTACAAGCAGCTGAGGAACCTGAGAAATGTTGTGAAGAGCAAGGCTGGTCTGGTGGGACGGCATGGCAGTGCCTTCAGAGAGCTCCAGCTACTAATGGCTACACTGGACTGAACACATCTTGTTTTGGGACTGTGAGGTTTCTCCTCCTTCATATGGTGGCCTGTGACTCTGTTTTCAATGGCATGGATTGCTCAACATTGCTGCGTTTAAGAAACCAGTACAAGGTCTTTTAAGTGATGACACCACCGGTTTCATTTTCTAGTTTTAAAGGGATGTCAGCATTTTATATCCCAAGATAACACCCTTACTTGCACTCATCTGAGTGATTTTGAGAAAGCTGTCCAAAGGATCGCAACCCTAGCCCCAGATTTTCCAGTGGAAATTGGGATGCACTGTACAAAATGAATTATTATAAATGATATTCTCTGCTTGTGACAAAGAAGCTGCTTCAACAGGATAAAAATTGTTGTAAAAAGCAAAAATAATAAAATATATTTTTGAAAAGTATAAGACAGCCTTTAACTATGAGAATGGTTGTGCTCCAGAATGAATTTTTTACGTTTTGTAGCATGTTACAATGTGGTTATATAATCATGTGGGAGGATTGCAGTAAGGTGGGCATTGGAACTGTTAGTCCACTGACCTACTGGTTTGGATAGTATATACAATCTGCTAACTTTAAATCAATGTAATTATATTTGGTGCAAGAGGCAGCGACAAATGCAGTAATAGTTTTCCTGTAAACTACTGCCATTTATCCAAACAAAACTTAAATCCTCTTTGTTTTGTAGCGACTGGGTGTACAGCGCCATTCAGTAAAACGGCTACTGTTTAATTTTCATACAAGTTTCCCATTCCTGTCCTATACTTGATTCAATGCCTTCAAGTAATTTTTGTTGCACTACCTAAAAAGAGGTAGACTGTGCATGGTTGTTTGGATAAATTGTCTTTTATTGTATAAGCTATTACATTTTTACTGTCTGCAGCAACAGTCTTAATTATGAAGAAATGTGCTGTATGATTTTAGGTAATTATCCACTAGCAACTGAACATTGCACTGCATGAATGCAGGCAGTAGATTAATTGTAGAAACATTTAAACACATAAGCATTGTCTTTCCAAGTCAAGGTTATCCTGTCCCTACTGCTCTCATCGTCATGCATTTTTCCTAATTACACAACTTTCTGTTAGTCTTCCCTGTGCTTGATTGTAGGGTTGGCTATGCTCTGGCTCTGGAGCCCTGCAGCCGGAGTGGAGCTTGCCAGTTCTCTGAACTGGAGCTGGGGATGCTGGAGGCAGAGCGGAGTGGAGTTGGAGCAGGGAATGCTGGAGCCGGTGCAGAGCAGCTCCACAATTTCCTGCTTTTTCACATTTTAAATAATCCTTCCTAAATTATTTGGTTTAAACATTTGAATGTACAAAATAAGTATATAAAACAACTAAATGTAAATTCAGACGTACTTTAATGCACATCATATTTCTATTGCTATAAGATCTGAATGGCATCAAACAGGATTATCCCTTGTGGCTCTACAAACAGCATTGCTGCACAGAGGGCAATGAGTGCCATGCAATAAGAAGCTTGCTGGTCATGCCGACTGGTTCACCTTGTCTTAGTGCTGGAGTGCTGCACTGACCTTGCAGTAGAGACTAGGGAACAAATGTGACCCTCAGCAAATAATAATCAAATCCTGATTTAAAATGTAAAAACAGTTTTCAGACAACTCCCACGCAAGCCAGACAGCATAGCTAGCAGCATGCTAAATAAGTGAATAAATGAATGAAACCAAAACAAGAATGTTTTTAATTTTACTTAATTTAGTATGTATTTGAAAACTGAAAGGAAGAAGTTTGCTGAATGTAACAAAAACATTCTTGTAAAAAAAAAAAAAAAGTGTTGATGTATAAAACTTTATTTTAATTTCTGCCTGAAAACACAGATAAAGAAAACATTTACAAATGGAACATTTGAAAATACTGGTCAAGCACAATTAAATGGTGTTCTACCAAGACATCTGTACAGTGCTTTAAGTAAACCAATTAAGTGAAATTGGGTTTTATTGCATTAACTCATTAACTGCAGGTGGAAGGTAGGATTTTCAGGATAATATCAGATATAGGATGTAGTAATGGCTGTGATCCCCTTGTGTTTGGTTTAACGTTTATTATTATCAAGCAAACTGAAATGAAAATAGTTGTACAGCGGAACTGGTCAGGGAGTATTAGAGGACTTGAATTACCATCATAAAATTAAAAACATGATCTAATGAAAACCAAAACTAAAAGTGGAATTATTCACCTTTCCCTGTGGTGTGTGTGCCACTTCTCCCTGCTTAACAGTAGAAGACTATTTTCCTATCCCAGCTAAGGCTCTGTGGTAGTGCTGCACAAATGGTAAAAATATTCTGTCTGGGGGTGCCGAGTAAACTGCAGAGTTCATTAGAGCCGTGCTGCTGGCTATTTCGTGGATTTACAATTTTAAATAAATAATGCATGAATTTCCATGCAAACAGATATATATATATATTACACACACACACCCCAGACAAGCTCATTTTAGCATTTCATATGCATACTTCAGTTCTACAATGAAATGAAAAGGAGATGTCTGAAGGAGGGTGACTGAAACCTTAATTCCATGCCATGTTATGTTTTTGCTTGGGTATGGGTTGAGATGGCTGGTTAAAATAAGGGACCGATTCCCGTAATGGAAGCACTTTTCTATAGTAGAAAGTTAGCTTTTACTTTTAGTACTGGAACTCAGATACTTACCCATTTCTTATCAGAATTACGTTCCAAGCCAGAGTTCCCAATATAAAAAAATGTCTCTGAAGAATTAAAAACTATTGCATAGATAAAAGGCATCTCACTGCTTGCTTACGAAACGCATGTCCCATTTTAGTGCATTTCACCTAAATCAATATAACAATAAAAATATATCTTTATTAAACGATCCAGGGAGGTGCGTAACTTTTGCTTTTCGGTTTGTTACAGGACACTAAAAAGAATACCACAATCATTAAAAAAAAGTTTACATTTATATATTAAAATACATGTAGGTATTGGTCTTACAGCAGAACAAATAACGAGGGTGGGGGGAGGAGTCGTTTTGAGTCTTACCTCTCAGCAAAACTCAGAATGGAGATGTGGGGGGGGACCCCCACCCCCCACCCCTTTCCAAGCTTCCAAAAGTCAAAAAACCTCAACTAAAAAGGCAGCAGTTCAGCTTATTGGCAAAGGCTGAAGACAGGAAGTCTCAGTTCTGTGCCACAGACCATGTCACCTCTAGAAGATCCCGTTCTAGCAGGAATCCGCAATAAGGAGACAGCCTTGCTGAAATTGCACACTGAAATTGAGTCCTTCAGCTGATCAGTGCACAGTCCAGTGGATAAACGGGTATAGGCAGAAGATCCAGGGACCAAAAAAATAAAAAATAAAATAAATTCCAGGATGACAGGCCCCTTTCCACATCAGGCTGTAAGTTTTACTCTTCCTAAGGGAAAAAAACAAAACACAATTATTTCAAAAGTTAAACTGAGCCTTCTGTTGGCTTGAGGTCAAGTAATAAAATTATGAGGCACCAGAGACCAGGATTCTGCGCTGTGTAACCATGTAGTGCATAACCTCTGAAATAAATGCAGAGAGAAAATACATACATACACAAATAAATAAATAAATAAATAAATGGAAAAATGTCCCAGGATCATACACCAAGGAAATTGTGACGGTCTCTCAATGGACATACAGCAGATCTGCAGCAGCCATCTGGAGTGGAAGCTTTTAGTCACATGAGCAAAAAACTAATCTTTCCGTCTTGGACCCCAGCAGGCACAGACGAAGCGCTGTGTATTTAACTCATGTGCTGTTAAATACTCCTCTAGGCTTTCAGGCACCATGCAATGAGGTTTCCATGCAAAGCTGCGATTCTGCAAGAATATCCACACCTACCTTCTAGGTAGGACCTTGTAGTGCTTTCTCTACAATGTTACTCGTCACTGCAAGCAAAATCACAAGTTCAGACTGAAAACGTACTGTCGAGGTCACATGTAGCAAGGATACAGGTTTCACATATCAGACCCCCTCCCGCCCTAACCCTAACCGAACCCTGCATGGTGGCATGGTGTGCATTTGTACTGGAAATACAAAGCAACCGTTCGAAACTTTGTACCTGCATTGAACTGTCAAAGTCTGCTTGACCAGGGTGGGAAAAAAAAAAAAAAGCCAGGACTGTAACTATTGAGCGTCAGGCTTAATTTGTTTTATTAACCATTTATGAGTAACAAAATAAATTAAAAAGTGTGTGATATTATGTGATCTTTTGGTTTTAGAAAGCTTCCACACACCAGGAGTAAAAACAAGGACTCCCATTGCAGGGCAGTTTGAGCAATTCAGTTTAAATCAGGCCAACCAGAAAGAGAAAAACTCTGACCTATTTCACGTTTGGCTGCAAGTGCATCAAACTGCTCTTCAAAAGGGAGTCTGTTCCCCCGTGCCCCTCCCCATCTATGCACACACACGTAAACATGGGTGAGTAAAGGCTCTTCACATACCGGAGGGGGGGACTTTCCTCCTGGTGCTGCCCCCTGTCCGTCCAGAGGCAGTAACAGGCCCGCGCGTCGACACAGTGGGCATTGGGGTTTCTGGTGGAGAATCCACCTGCAAAGAAATCACATTTTCCTATTAGTGCTAAAGTGGAGGTCTGCTACTGTGCTAGCGTAATCAAAACCTTTTTAAGCACACTGAAGGACAGTAAGCCAGTGGCTGCAATCTTTCGATTCTGCAGATAAACTGGAGGGGTGGGGAGCAAGAGCAGAACAGGGAAGTGCTTCGCACCTCCAGGCTTTCCTGAGTGGGGGTGGGAGACGAGGAGGTGGAGGACTGGTACTCTGTTTTGCGTGTGACCGGACCCAGCTCCACTGAGCGAACCCTCTGGGCGAATTTCAGGGAGCAAACCGACTCGCTCACATTCTTATCGACTGGAGAGACCTACAGGATAAGGAGAAGAGATGCAACAATGAAAATGCCTGGAGATCAAAAAAACTGAATGCTCATTTTAATGCTTTTTTTTGTTGTTTTTTGTCAGGCATAATTTCTTATTTTAGTTTACAATGATTTCTGCTCATTTGCTGTCATCTATGTAAACAGACATGGAAATAAGATCCTTAACGCATAGCAGTTTCACCCATTCCGGCATTACTACAAGCTTGACTAGCCACAGTATATAGGTAACAAGCTCAGGTGTGTCTGATTAAACTCCTAGTAAAGCCAGGAATGGATCAAACTGCTATGCAATGGAAGTCCATCCCTGGTTAACCCACGTTTTCTACAACACTATTACTGCAGCCATACAGCTGGCCAATGGGAGGCACTACACTAGCATTGTAGGTCTCCTGTGACTGACCCACCTGGACCATCATGAGTGTCTTGCTGTCTCCGCTCAGCGAGTCCTGCAGCAGGTATGTCAGTTTGGAGTTGCGGAAGGGGATGTGCCCGTGTTTGGAGCGCAGGGCGTGGATGACGTCTGCCAGCGCTGCCAGAGACTTGTTGATGCACTGTGCCTCCCTGAGCCGACTGCCCTCCGCGCCGGACTTGGCAATGCGCTCTGAACCCGCCAGGTCCACCAGGTTCAGCTTGCCTGGAGCCAAGAAAAATGCGTCCACATCAGGCACCGTACAAGCAGTTTCACCTACAATAAGCCTATTAAACACAGCGCTCCCTCTGTGCTTCCCATGAATCAATAATTACACCATGCTGACACTAAAGTGCACATCTAAGGGCTCTTCACCAGTCACATGCGGTGTGCTTGCCAGGTCGTTGCTCTTACCCGTGCTGCGGCTGCCGGTGGTGCAGTTGATCCCGCTGACTGTAATGATGAGCAGCCCGTGGGAGCGGGAGCTGTGATCGTTCAGGTTGGTGCAGGCAGTGGCCCGGTTCATGTGACCCACCTCAAACACCTGGGAGGAAGGAACACAACACACAGTGAGCAAGCAGCGTAGGAACACAAACCCCAGCTCCATCGCTGCTGCTGCATTCCCAGCTTCGTGTGCTAAAGGATGCCTTGACCAGGTTTCATCATAATTTGAGTTCTCTAGATTTTTACATATATATTTATTTTATATATATATATATATATATATATATATATATATATATATATATATATATATATATATAAACACACACTCACCCTGTTGATATCATCCACACTTTCAACCTTGAACTCTGTGAGTCCGGGAACATAGAGCTGCCCGCTGCCATCCGGACACATTTTAATATCCAGCTTTTCATTGGGGTTGTCTCCCAGCAAATTCCTAATAAAAAAATTAAAACATTTAAACAAAAAACATAATCAAAAAAAGTAGAGCATTATCAGAATGGTTTATGGTTTGATTATATTAGGGTTAGCGTATTTTTTTCTCCTCCTGTGACGCACCTCAGTGTCTCGTTGTAGATCTCCACCATGCTGACAGTGATGGTGAACTCCCAGTCCGACACCTTCTCCTCCACCTCCGAGAACAGCAGCCGCAGCGCCCGCTGGTTAATCCCTGGATCCTGCGGGACGCCCTGGAAATGAGGAACATTAAAATGAGGCTCTTTAGATAGCCCCCCCCCACCTCCCTGAGGGGTGATGCTACTGCTGCTGCTGCTTATAGAAAGCTCTGTGTAGAAAGGAATTGCTTGGCTAGGTACATTGGCAGAGGGTGGCGGTAGAGCACAGGGAAATCGCTATGCTTGATACTGGGACATGTCACTTCAGAAGGGATAGAAGGAGGAATTTGAGGGTGCCATTAGTGTGATCTAAGGGTTGAAGTAAAGTTTCAATCGTCTGGGAGACGAGGAACAAGCTCCTCGGTACCACTGTGGATATATTATTTTCTGAAAACAATGGCAATGTTTCAACATCCTCTTAAATAGCTTCAATCTATTTCTATAAAAAAGAGGCGAGGGCCCTGTGGGAGTACCTCCATGGTGTAGGTCTTCCCTGAGCCTGTCTGTCCATAGGCAAATATACAGACATTGTAGCCGTCAATGCAGGAAGTGATTAAGGACTGGACTTCTTGGAAAACCTGCAGAGTAAATGATATACAATTGTAAGGTGACAAGAACAAGCTCAGTAGCTTCAGATGCTCTGCAAGCCACTAATAAACAATGGGTACCAGATACTCACGTCTCCCTGCGTCGCTTGCGGAGGAAAGACTTTATCCAGCTCAAACGCTATTGGCTTCCCCTTGTGCCATATGCTCATTAGGGCATCGTCTTCAGGGTCAAAGGTTACCACGTTCTTGGAGTCAGGCCCATCACCATCCTCCTTGGATGAAGGACGGACTCTACAGAACACACGGATGTTTCCTACATAGGAAAAAAGGAAATTCAATCTCAGCATCCCCGTGTATGTGTGATTCCTTAACACCTTGAGTGGTTAAGAATGTATTCACAAGGTTTCATTTTCCCTTAAGAAAATGGTGTCAATTTTGTATGGAAGCAAAACGCTACTTTTCCTAACAATATTGTAACCTTAATTTATTTCTTGTGTGCCCCCCCCCCCCCCCCCCGCCCCCCCCGCCCCCCCCCCCCCCCCCCCCCCCCCCCCCCCCCCCCCGCCCGCCCCCCCCCCCCCCCCCCCCCCCCCCCCCCCCCGCCGGTGCGGTCAGTTCTCTCACCTTTCAGCTTCACCAGCTCGTTGTGACACTTCTTCCTCAGCATCATCTCCCGTTTGTACTTGGACAGGAGGTCCTGGTTGGTGGCGCTGACCTCCCCGATTACCTGGCAGATCTGCACAGACAGGCACAGTCAGTAGCGTCCAGTGCTCAAGCAAGTATCGGATCCCTTTAATGAATCCCCTCACTCTTCGGATCGGAGCAGAGATGTTACAGTCACGCGAATGAAGTCGTCAAAAACCTGCCTCCTTCCCCCATCACCGCCTTTATCAACACTGCATGTTTTGAAGCATTTAATGTACATAATGTTGTTTGGGTACATAAGTACCTTTTTTATTTTATTGTGTTACATGTTCCCATGTGTTGCTACAACTGTTTACGTTTTAAACTGCATTACCTCCCACAAGATGACTTCCCATGTACCCGGATGGAACTCCCAAAACTACATTTCCCATCCCATCATCCACAGTTGCAATAAATCCATTTGAATTGGACCGAGCTGAATTATAAAAGTTGACAAACTGATTGGCAAGTTAAGGCCCAATAGTTAGTTTCAGCCAGCTGGTGCTGCTCTTCCCTGACCCCTCACCTCCTGCCTGGCTTCGCCGATGGCTTTCTCCAGGAGGAAGGGGAAGTCCTGCACCTGTCTCTTCAGGCAGTTATAATCACAGGTGAGAGTTCGCAAGGCAGGCTGCAGAGTCAGTAGGTTCATCCTCACCCCTGACAGACAAGCAATATTGGTGGATGCATGCTTCTTACTGTACTCAAAACATTAAAGACTGCTACAACAGTACACCAATACACAACAATGTCCATTTTCAGTCTTGAAATGGATCAAATCCCAACTATTATTGGTGGCGTACAGTAAACTCTTAACTATTGTCGATTAAAACAACAAGGTAAGAATGCCTAAAGAACCAAGGCGCTCTTGGGATATCTTACACACACTGTACATGTCGGTAAGAAGCATGCGCGATGATGTCCAGGAATGCTTGGAATAATTAAAGCTAGAACGCGCCTGGTCCTCGTTTGCTAGGTTCTCACCGGCTAGGTTCTCATGGACTGCCTTCATCTCGCTCTCGGCTCGCACAAAGGCCTCCTCGATGACGCGGTTCTTCTCTTCCTCTAAGCACTGCATCTCGTCCACCAGCTCGCCCCGAGTCCGCTCAATCTCGCTCTCGTACAGCATGATCTGTAAATCCAACCACAAGACAAGCACAGCCTTCAGAATCGGTGGACATCAGTCCCCTCGCTCCACACACTTGCACGACGGGGTGGAGAGTGAAAGAAAAGAACCAACAGCGATTTTACTGCACAGGAAAAGTCTCACTACTGATTAGCACTGGGTAACTACAGCAGAAGCATTAGGTACTGAAGCATGTATTACACTGCATGACCACACCACCAGCAAGCTAGAAAGAGCATGGGTTCAGCAATAATCCCAGAGGTATTCATTTAGCTGTTCTGAAGAAGACAAATTGTTGCAGTTACCATGGTAGCAAAAACCAAAACAAGTCCAAAGTTGTCACCACCTCTTTACAAAGCTTTATTTTCAAATAATCATAAAAACATGCAAGAACCAAGCAAGTTAAAGCAAGTAAAAACATATAGAAAAGCAAAAAAAAAAAAAGATACGTATTTAAAAAAAAAAAAAAAAACTACTGTTCCATTTCAGGTTTAAAACCACCACAACTGGTAGAAATGCATTGCAGCCCAAAAGAACCTCTTATCCCTCTGACCCTAGAATGACCTTTGACATCACCAAGCAACAATAAGCCAACCTTTGACAACCTACGAACCAACGTGCCACTGCGACTCCCCACTACTCTAGAGAGCAGCCCACAAAGATGGCTCCTGTCAGCGCATTGCTGTAATGCAAGTGGAAACAGCTGTTAAGGGGAAGGGGGGTCTTTCTGGTGTATCACAGGACAGGAGAGGAGGACTGCGCAGACCCTGGGGTTAAGAGGACAGGAGCTAAAGGACAGGATTGAATTACAGAACACAAAGCCCTCAACCTTGACACACACAAAGTGACCAAAGTGCAAAGAAAAACAAAAGAAATTGGAAAGCACTGGGAATGTGAGCGGGACAATCACCTGCGCACAGAGCACAGTGTGTGTGTGCGCAAGACAGTGACAAGTGCATAGAGCTCATTGTGTGTGTGTGTGTGTGTGTGTGTGTGTGGGGGGGAGGGGTACTGACCTGCTTACGGAGCTGCGTCGCGGTGTTCTGCGAGTCCTGCAGCTGCTGTTCCAGCTCTCTCAGGAGCTGCCTCTGCACTCCCACCTGCTCCTGCAGGTACTGGTTCCGAGATAGAGCCTCTGACAGAGCCTGCTTGGACCGGCTCGACTCCACCTCCACTGTCTTGGTGACATACTGAGAGAGAGAGAGAGAGAGACAATCACACACACACCCAGGGACTCCACCAAAAGTATTCCTACTGTAATGTAAAAAACACCACCACTCCAGTCTTTCAGCCCTCCTCCTCACCTTGACCTGTGGGACCTGGGTGGCCTGCTTGGCCAGGGCTTGCTGGCAGTCCCTCAGCCTATCCTCCAGGTCTTCCCTTTCCTGCCGGGAGTCCTCCAGCTGCCTGTTGAGCTCAGAGACCTGGCTGGCCTTCCTCTCCAGGCTCAGCTGCAGCTCCGCCAGCCTGCGGTCTTTCTGCCCAACCTCCGCCTCCAGCCGGGCCAGGCCCGTGCGCAGGTCCTGGGCACAGAAACAAACACGTCATTCAGCAGGACGTCACCGCTTATCTCCAGGCAACAGCAGCGAGGATCTCAGACCCAATCCTCTACTGCAGCCTTCCTGAAAGTAATCATTAAAAACCCCTCCCATAAACGTTTTTTTTTTAAATGCAATTTGTGGGAAAATCAAATAGATTTCCCTCTCAGGCAAGCAATAAAATTAAATATGTACTGCATCTCTATCTGTGTGTAGGTGTAGGACAGGTAGAAATAGGCACCGATCGCAGAGATGAGATTAATTCCAGGGTTCTCTACTATATAAATGAGTTCCTCTTAAGCTTCTCTACAGTTCTGTGTTAGCTGAGATGTGGCTT
Organism: Polyodon spathula; assembly: GCF_017654505.1. Classification (NCBI taxonomy): domain Eukaryota; kingdom Metazoa; phylum Chordata; class Actinopteri; order Acipenseriformes; family Polyodontidae; genus Polyodon; species Polyodon spathula. The sequence continues at coordinate 41,037,869 of NC_054546.1, read as the reverse complement.
ATTAACCTGAAAGTGAAACCTGCACTGGTAGTCTCGCTGCCAGGGTGCTTTGCTTCTATACCTGGTTGTGCTGGCAGTCCACACAGCCTGAGCGAGCTCCCTGGAGCTCCTGCAGAGCGGACTGGCAGACGCTCAGCTCCTGTTTCAGCTCTTCGTTCTCAGATTCCAGGAGTTCTAAATGCTTCTCCAAGTCTGTCGCTCCCTGTGGAAGAACAACAACTTTATTTTCATGCTTGGGGGAAAAAAAATAATAAAAAAAATAAATAAATAAAATAAAAACAAGTCAACCCATCCACTATCCAAGAGCAATCATTACAAGCTGCAAGTCTAAATTAGACCCATCTAGGTTTAACCAGACAAACCAGAGTGGAAAAACAAAACTAATAATCAAGCCCACAGTAAAAACAGCTCAATGACTCATTTTTAGAGACACAGTGCTTAATTTGCCAGGGCGTAGCCCCTGTACCTCAGGGCTTACGTCATGAATGTTAAAAATCTCACACTATGTTTTGCTCTCAAAAGCATGCCGTCTAAGAATTTAAGTCAGGCATAATTTAAGTCGCTGATGTTTTCTTAAAATTCGAACATAGGTCTTGCGTGCAGTGAGATAGAGCCAGTCCGCAGCCAGGGACGTTCAGGTTGGTGTTTGGTACGAGGCAGCTGAGTGACGTGGAGGTGGAGGTGGAGTGTTGCACTGCTCTTGCTGCAGGCTGTAATAACAGGAGCTGCATCTCGTGTGCAGGTCTGTAGCTGGAGAACATATCCAGAGGCTCAAATATTAATGTGAAGTCTGACATTACTGTCATTTTTTTTTTTTGTCCTTCGGTTGCTTTTAATTTATTTTTCGGCACATATTACTACTTGGTATAAGATGTGGAACACGTGATTGTAAACTTACAACGCTAGTATAGTACTCTTACAAATAAACTGGCTAGGGTTTTGAATGTGTGGTTCTTAATGGTAATATTGTCACTGCTTGCTTGAACTGCATGGATTGAAATGAAAGCCTTTTTAATGAAATTGAGCTCTGCTGCAAGAAACAAACCAACCAGTCTGGCTTTTTAAACTGAGCAGGTCCAATAAAACACTATCATCTTCAGACCTTGGGTTCTTAGCTAAGGCACTTTGTATTGTACAGTATTCTGCAAGGGGGCAAATGAAGAGGGCATTAAAATGGTGCTGTACGGTGCATATAGACCCACCAGCTCTGAGCGCAGTCGATTCACCTCCCCTGCCTGGTCCAACAGCTTCTCCTTCAGGTCTTCAACCTGTGTTAGAATCACAGCAGAGACCCAGTCCAGTTAGGGGTGCGCAGCGGTTCTGAATAGCGACCACATTAGCGATTCTAAAATGCGTGTGATCAGCACTCGTTAAACGGGCTAGTAAGGTCAGTGGGACATAGACTTTGAAAATGCACCCCCATGGTTAATTCTATTGCAATCTGTAAAGGGTCCCACTAGAATCCCTGCAAAGGTGCTTTCTGTTTACCTGGTCCCGCAGTCTGTGGATCAGGGCCTGCTGCTCACTCTCCCGACTGCACAGCCTCTCCTGAGCAGAGAGCAGGTCCTCCTGCAGCCGGTTCTTCTCCTCCTGGGTTGAGGTCAGAGACTCCACCAGCCGCTGGACTGAGGGAGGAGGTCGGGAGCCCAAGCTGGACCTCCTCGCCGCTGCAGGGAGGAGAGGAAGAGAGTCTTTCAGTCAGCATTCATTCCTCAGAGCTGAATGCAAGCCATTAAATAAGCAACTCTAAAAAGGGAAGCCTATGTCAGTGTTTGATAAAAGTATGCATATAGCTTTTAATTCATAAGAGAGCTAGGTTTTTTGCAACATGTTTTTCCAATCTATTTTTCTTGCATGACTGAACTGCATTACGTATTAACACCAATTCATAGTTTGTAAGATTTATCCACAGCAGCCACTTCAACCTGGCGGCTGAACCTACCAGTTCCATTCCCCTTGCGGAGCTGGCTCTCCTGCTCGCGCACCACCTCCTGCAGGCTCTTGATGAGGGCCAGCTTCTCGTGGACGTTCTGCTCGTGGGCTTTCCGCATCAGCTGGACCTGCAGCTTGCGACTGGCCTCCTCGCTGAGGAGCCGAGCCTGGAAGTGACACACCTTCTCCTGCATGGCCTGCAAGGGAGGGAGGGAGAGCTTCAGCAAATCAGCTGGCAAGAGGGGTTAGAGTGAGAGGAGGAGCACTGATACCCTGAGACAGACCAAAACCACCCCCCCCCCCGGACAGAGGAAACCCGCTTGATCCGAGAGAACACTGCTATAGATTACCCTGATGCTGTACAGGCGAGGATGCCTGTAAGTTAGTGGCACTCAACAACACACTTCCATACACACATCGAGACAGACTCCTCAAGATTTGAAAGAGTCTGCAGCTATAGGGATAGCCATACAGTACGTGCACCAGGAGGAAGAGTCAGGAACCAGCTCAACCAACAGGAAGAGACAAACATAAGGACCCGGACTGACACACACAGCACAATACTACCAACATGTGCAGCTGCTCTCCAGTTATCCCTACACAATTACAGGCTGTTGGTCCAGTGATACACGACAACATATACAAACTGTGTCAAACACAAACATGCAAACTACTGATGAATGGGACAGGGCGGGGAAACAGTCTATTGCAAGGATTGCTCACAGGAACAGACAATATGGTGAAGCACAGGCACACACCTCTACCCAACCCAATTAACTGAAAAGACAGAAAAGCAAAAAAGCAAATCCAGATGAAGTCCCATTTGTTCCTTTTAATCGGACTCCTCCTACTACGGGAGTACTTGGCGAGTCTGTCTCAGTCGTCCATGGAGATGAAAAATATTTACGTATCTTCATATTCCATCTCGTTACACGGCGGCTTCAATTCAATTTACAAAAAAAGGATCCCTATCAGAACAGTGCAAGCATTTAATTCCACTATGTAAATCTAGCACAACGAGCGCGCCAAAACGTACCAAAACAGTTGGAAAAGGAATTGCTTCTAGGATGAGACTTGGGTCTATGCAGATTTGGAAGCTATGAATTGCTATCCATTCCAGTGAAGCATTGAATCCAATCAAAAAGAAAAAGGTTGTCTTTCTTTTTTTAAGCACTGCCAAACTAGCCAGTTACGCAAATTACTTGAACAATTAAACCTTTAATTTTTACAGTTTGCTGGACATTCCTCCAGTAATTTCACAAGCTTGCTGAGGGGAAAATGACAGTTTCCCATTGAGGTTTGCAGCGTATAGTTCTGCACATACAGCTTCTTGTCTGAACCTGCAGGAGCTTTGTTTATACACACCAGGTCTGTTTCTTTGCTTCTATTCCAGCACAGGTTTGTAATATTGACTGGAAGGTGTTGGCTTGGTCTTGTGTAATATGGTGAGCCAAGTAAGTCAGCAGCGTTTTCAAACCATGACTAACTGGTAGCTGTCTGACTCCTCCGCCAAAAACCCCCCATATGGCTCCATTATAAAGTAGTCCCGCCCTCTGCTGTAAGGTTGCCGTTGCTCTGCACTCCTGTATGGCCACTCAGTACAGGCTCTACCCATCTCGCACAGCCCTCTATAGACCCTGACTCCACCTGTATGACGAGCTGCTGCTCCTGCTCGTTGTTGGGTTCTTGGTGATCCATGGTCATCGTTCTGCCCTGGAACAGAGAGGGCTGCAAGGGGATGTAGGTGCTGCTCTCCTCCTCGCCGTCACCCATCAGGAAATCCACAGCGCTTCCTACAAGAAAGAAAGCACGGTCAGCCTAGCTGGCAACACCTGGGTACTAAGCCACTGGAGATACCCAGGGTTCATGATCTGGGCCGGGTCCACATCACCAAGCTGATCGGTGCTATCGGGGGGGGGGGCGGGGGAATGTGGGAAGAAACAGATCAGACCAGGAGAGAAACTTCCCACCGCCCCAAACAAGAAATGAAATCCATCTCCAAGCAAACTCCTGCCTCTCCCAGCGGAGTTCAGTGGACTGCCCAAGTGTTAGAACCTGTGGAGGTGCCAACACTCTGCTAAAACAAATACCCTTGCTATCTAATCATTTGCCTTTCACATTAATGGGTAAAACAAATGGTAGCCTGGGTCTGTTAGTTTAATGTAGAAAGAAATATAAAAGCAGTGGGGCAAATAAGCTCTCCCAGCCTTTACAGATAAGCCATTCATAGCGACTGCATATCTAAGCAATGACCACCTACCTATATCTAGTGACAAGTTGATATCACCCCACCCCCCCAAAAAAAAAACATGTACACCTGTAATAAAGATCATCACCCTCATCCTATTTGATTTCCCTCCATTACCACAGAGCTTCAATTAATGGATTTACTTCTCATTAAGGCTTCAACGTTTTTTCTTGAACGTTCTTAGTCTTATTCGTAACAAAAAAGTAATTAGGAAAACAAAAACATAACTTACCACAGCAGCTACTGATCTCATACTGAGATTAACTGAATCCGATTACAACCTTGAAACTGCTTCAGAAACCACTTCCAGCACCACAAGCAAACAATCAGGCTTTCAATAGAAAGAAACAAATCCTTCCAAACTCAAGGCTCCTCTAAAGCACACTGCGAGAGTTTCAGAGATAACTCAACGTTCAGGTATTACCTATCCCTACCTGCTGTAAATCACTGAGCAATGTGAGGAATGCAGCAAACACTGGTTAGCAGCTGGGTCATGTGACACTCACTGTCCAATGAGCAGTCCTTCTTCCAGAGCTCCTGCAGGCTGGGGGTGTGGCCAAGTTCCCAGGTCTTGCGTGTGCCGAGCATGACCCCCGATTCGAAAACGGAGTGCTGACTCTGGGCTGGCTGGAAGCAAAGCAGCACAGAACATGATGGAGAGAAAAGCACAGGTCTTGTTACCAGCTATCTCTGTTTCCACACACGCTGTCCTGACCACAGGCACTGTCTCTTTAGCCCAGAGGCTCTATCGACTAATATATGCTTTACTTGAGAGCTGTGCGTTTTAAAGATTGTATGTTTAAATACAAAGCAAGGTATACCTTAATCAAACCCTCCCTTGTCAAAAAGATTTAGAGTAACCAACAAACAATGAGCAGACTAAATATTCAGCAAAACATTTAATAAAGTATTTCAATTCCTTCCTACCCCCTTGCTACCACCCATCCAACATACATACAGAGACACACCCACCTAATAGAAAAAACATCAGTAGACTTATCATTCTTACCTGTAGTCTGTTGCTGCAAGGAATAACTTTCAAGATACTTGACACATTTTAAATATTGTGTTGCAGGCTTGTACACTTTAATAACTCTCATGGGTAGCATGAGCAAGAAACTAAAGCTGGGCTTGTTCTCCTGCTCTGCCTGTACCCACTTGTTTTTGTTAAATGACCTCTAGCTGAGTCTTAATCATTGCTTAAGCTTCCTAATAAGACTAGTAACACTGAATGGCTAAATGAGAAATACTCGGTGCAAAATCGATAGACTTCGTAATCATTTTCAAATTTTGCAGCTATAGTATTTGGTTGGACGCAAGTTATTTTATATTATATATATATATATATATATATATATATATATATATATATATATATATATATATATATATATATATATATATATATATGTTGCCAGTACAGGAAGTAATGTTTGGGCAGATCACACACACAGCATAGCAGGTGAGCTTGGAATATAACAGACACAGAAAGATATCTGAGAAGATCAGTTGAAACATGGTGGCACTTTTTGATTCGCATGTCTGAGTTGTTACGGGTATGTTCACCACACAAAAGATCCTGCAGGCCATTCCCTATACACTGTGTCCTAGTTCTTTATTAGCCCACAAGAGGGCACCAAATACCTTAGTAGTGCCATGCCCCTGCAAGTCAAACCGCATCGTCTGAAAGTGCTTCCTGTGCAGGAATGTGATCCCTGCCTGAGCTCCCGAATTCTGTAACTGGCCAGCAGGTGCAGACAAGCAGTCAGTTTGAAGCTGGGCATACAGGAGATATATGTATATAGCCTTCTGCAGCATATCAGATACATCCAACTGCTCATCCCAGTGCTCCCTAACGCCAGGTAAGAATGGTGTACTTGAGTGAATATACAACTTTCAATCTATTCAAGGTACTCACAGTATGTCTCTGTACTCGTTGATGCATTAGTATTCACACACTTTAGACAGCAAGATACACTTTTGCTGCATTACTTATTTTCTCTGTTACAATTCTGCTATAAAACACACACACAGACGTTCTTATCAATGTGATTGGAGAAGTCTAACAGTGTCGCTGCCTCAGTTTTCATAGGCTACCTGCTCTTTGCAGGTCCCTGTTGGCTCATTCTCTACTCACCTTTCCTGTGTACTTACTCGATGGGAGGTACAAACCCCTTCACCCTCACCATGTGCCGAATCTCAGCTTAAAAAAGGCACAATACAAACTCTCGCCTATTGAAAAGCAAGTCCATCTGCAAGTGTGCAGCTATTCACAAAGTGGTCTCTCAGCATCTTTAAATCCAATCAGAGCGGTCTAGATGACTGAAGCCCATAAATCGTTTAAGAGGATTCTTTCCAAGGACAGCGCTTGCAGGATGAAGGGATTTTCCTCAGCTCTTACAACCTTGTTTACAGTAGTTTTGACCACGTGCAGCAGGCAGTCCAGTCCTGAGCTAGCAAGCTTGTTTCCAGTTCCTCATTCAGACTGGGGAGCCTGTCTGTCTGCTCTACACAGTGAGCACAACTGCTTGAATTTTCACAAATCTTACAAAGGAGGCAAAGTCTTCCAGCAGAATACAAAAGAACTAGGTGAAAGTGAAAAACATTGCATGTTTGGATAACACTTTCACGATTTACCTCTGTGAAGCTGTTCTGAATCCCACTTAGATTTCTAAATGAATTTCAACACCTTTGGATACTAGGATCTGCGTCAGCACAGGGAGATTAAAACGTAAAACGGGCAATTTTCTGGGACTCAACAATGCAGATCAAAAGCTCTTTTTGAAATGGAGACCCTCCACAGCCAGAGAAATGTGACACTTCCCTGCTATCCCACTCATCTACAGGAGGGGCCTGCACTACAACACAAGCAGCAGTCTGCTTTTAAAGTGTTTGACTGCTTGAGTTGGACTGACTGATCAAAGAACACTACATGTCGAAGGGTGCACATTTCTTCAAGTACACTTCACCAGCGAGGTACAAATACATTGTTACAATGCTAAGAACAGGATGTGCACTATGAGGTGTCTGCTAAACGGAAGCAGCTACACAATTCTGACACAGCACAAATACAGAAGAACTTCTCCCTCTCTCTCCAGCAGATCTACAACAAAGCAGGGTTATTAAGCACACCTAGCCCTAACTGCATGCAGTCTCACACATACACACTCCAAACTGATATACAGCAACAATCTCCCAAAACAGAGATTTAACAATAACCACCATCCTACCAGCCCAGCCAGTTACTATAAATATACAGCCCATTCCTAGAAAGGGAACAGCTTGTTTAAGGGGGTTACTAGTCGAAACGAATGCAGTTTTGTCACAGGGAACGTCCAAGTGTTTCCTGTTAGCACACAGTGTCACCTGGATTACACTGCAGGAGGAGCCTTGACGTCCCTGCTAATTTCATTTCTTACCTTGAATCTGCCACCCATTATCCTGACAGACAGCTTCAGAGAGGCAGGTTTAGTGACTTCGAAGTTGAGCCAACCCCTGTCGAGTATTGAACCCATCCATCCCAGCATGCTAACCGCAACAGTTCAGTCTATCCATGCAAGAAAGTTACATTAAAAAGTACAGAGAAAGGGCCACTGCAGGCTGTTGACAGCTAGCTCTCACAAACACCACTGTTAGCAGCTCAGGTATTGATAGAGGGATGTTGTCTTAATCCTTTCAGCTTCAGCAGATGGCCGCATGGTTATGTAGTTATACTGCAATCTCAAGGAGAAAGTCCTTTATGCAGATGCTGCCTTTCTATGTTAAACAGAAACACAAACTTAAACTTGTGTGCTGCTGAAATAGGGACATGGGATGCTTGTGTTTTATATGGCAAGTGGATCAGCAAAGTGGATTTGCACAGCAAACTCCTAACTGTGATAGCTTTAAGACTGGAGCCTAATCTCCATTCCTACTGTGCAGGGTTCAAAACACACTGTACCTACATTATCAAAATCAATTCATTTTAATATAGCGCAGGAAAAAAAAAACATGATTTAAGAGTGAAAACTTTGGCATACATTCTCCTAAAAGGGTGCCTCACTTGCATCTCTTTACCAGATGGTCACATGTTCATATCACTCAAGTTCCCCTTGATCTTACTCCAATTGCACAAGCGTGGCGCCTCTAGAACAGTGTATGCTAGTGCCAAGGTGTCTGTACTGTGCAGATGTCATGTCAGCTTCGCTGCATAACCTCCCAAAAGAAGACGTGATGCCGAGATGTCAGCTGCCTACCCAAACAAGCAAACTCCACACAGTCAATGCCATGCCTCTCTATCCTACACCCTGCTTCCCGACTGAGCCAGCGCACTCCACTGTTTCTATGCCCCTCTCTGCTGCTTGCCAATCTGCTCTGTATTTCATTAGCCTACTTTTGTTATCCTTATTACAGCTCCCTTGAGCTTTCCGGCAGGATATACTAGCAAAAGTGCAAATGACTCAAAAAAAAAATTTCACAACCCCTTTTATTTTATTGGACCTCGGTCTGCTATATGGAGTAAAATGTATTTATTTTTTATTGTACAGGTCGAAAATTCAGATTCAAAGTGCTTCTACAGTAATCTGTGACAAAAATACATCTGAAAGACTTCTCAAATAAAAATAATTCAAGTTTAAAAAAAAAAAAAAAAAAAAAAAGCACTTTCACTGCTATAAGAGCTAATTGAAGTCTGACACTTTTCCACATAAGTGTTTTTAGCACTCTGGAATACAGAACAAAAACAGACTAATGAATATTTTTCTGCTATCTTTGATGGTTAAATCTGCCACTTCCTGCATTTCTGGAACACATGACACCCAGAGTATGTAAATAAACCCAGTACCAGAGATAAAGACATTGTCAGACATCAGATGAAATGTCCTTGAACATTCTCGCATCAAATAACTTCACCACACCCTGCACGCTGAAGACACTGCCTCAAAGGAGTCCTTTCATAACTGGGCAAAATAAAAGGACTAAAAACACAAAGGATTTTATACAGTCCATTCCACAGAGACTTGAGCAACTTCACAATCTCACAGGAAAGGAATTTATTCAAACTGGCCACAACACACAGCCCAGAGTTGTCCATTCCAACCATACTCCGGGCTTCCATTAATGGAGCTGTGCTGTACCGTGTCAATGGAGGGCTCTGGACTGTGTATGAGGGGAATGTAATGCAGGTATTACACAATCCAACCCCAACAACTTCATACACCCAATTCACACACACCCTGTAAAGGCAACAGACAAATAAAACACATACTGTACACAACTGTAAGATAGCTCATATACAGTACATTTAGACTGTGCTCATTCAGCATGGGCATGCCATCTGGAAGCTAGGTAAAAACAAGCAAGTCTTTCGTTTGAATGATATCTTTAGGCAGGAAGCTCCACAGAGATGCACCCACATAAAGTGCAATAAACTGTACAACAGAACACAAGAGACAGATACATATGCTGCATCTCCTTATACAAGTAAAGAAATCTATTGCAAAATAAACAAGTAATCCCAGTCAAATACTGAGCTCAAGACAGATGGATCTTATTTTTGAAAAAGAGGAACAACATACTGTAATGGTTGCATCTTTAAAACCATACTGCAATCCTATCAGAGGTGTTTTGATTCTCGCTATAAGCATAAAGGTAAAATAAACGATACAGCTACAGCTTATGCAAATACTAATCTGCCTGCACTAGAAGCATATTTTGTGATTTTTGCAATATACAAAAAATAAAAATAAATACAAAACAAAAACTATGTTTAGCAAGTTAATTGGAAAACATTTGCGTGACTTTGGGGCAGTCAGTCAACTGGTTCCAAACCCCTAACTATCCCAGCATAAAACAAGACGCAGAATTGCAGTGTCAGAATTTTTTTTTTTTAATAAATTATAATTAAAAAAGGATAAGACGGATTGAAAAGTGCTTGAAAAAGAACATATCAAAGACAGACAAATTCAAAACACATATTCCATCAAGACAGAAAACTGGTCTGTTTCTGTTCCCATCCAAAAAATAATATCCTTCCATCATTTGCATACAACAAAGAGCACACAAGACATGCCAGTGGCTTTTCTCTCAGTGGGGAGTAAATGAAAGCCATCCTCCTGCTTTTCTTTTCCCTGGTAACAGATTCTTTAAGAGACACACACGCAAGTCAGATAATGTGGGTCAGTACCTACCTCCGTCCCTCTGGCACCATCGCCCTCCTCATGCCTGCATCATGAGAAGGTCATTTGACTAACTTCTCACAGAACTAAAACAGCGTCTTCGACATCCAGCACAAACTGTGCTCTGCTTCCCTCCTGTTACTAAGTAACAAAGAAATCTAACCCAGTATCCTTTCTCATCTCTCAGGAAAGCACACCTCCTCGTCACTCTACATTCATATTTAAGAACCTCACAAAGCCAAACCTCTCCAGCATGGGAGAAATGTGCTCCTAGCAGTATTGGAAGACAGGAACATGCACTGCATCTCCTGCTGCAGTGGCTTTGTGCTCAAGGGGATGCACGCATCCTCAATAGCAGAAGGGTTGGAGTTCAGTATGCTATGTTTCCACTGCCCTGCTCTGGAAACTGATCTCAACAGCATGCTGTTTCTGAGCAAAAGCATTCTTACTGCATGGTAACCCAGGGCTCTGGGGAAGAAGATTCTGCTACAGGGGGTCGTCATGACAACCACCCAGCCCCACCAAGCATAAACTTCCCTGGTGAAGCAGGGGCTTGTATTTCAAATCGTGTATGCCGCATGCTCACCTAGAACTGGTCCGAGCACAACATCGGGCATGCACAGGGCTCCTGGAAATGCAGAAAGGCTCTGAGCTGCACAGCTAATCTGGAACTTACTCCTGCAAATATGGTAAGTCTTAGTAAGGTGCTGTAAAAAGCCTGGAAACAAGCCTTTGTTTTAATCTAGACCAAGTATTTTAATATTTAAAAAATGCCACCATCCCCCCCCACCCTCCCCCATGTGACCAATTGTGAGGTCTTGTTTTAGAAATACATGATTAAGAACTCAAACTGAACTGTTATTTGTTTGGGGGGGTGGCGAGGGATTGATTGTCACACAAACTTAGCCTACAACACACAGTGAACAACAAGTATTTTTAATATAACAATGCACTAACTCTTGCGAAAGCACAGCATACAGAATACAGCTGCCCTTGGCACTGAAAACAGTTCAGTCTCTCTCACCTGCTCACATCCGGAGAGCTCCTTTGGGGGGCTCTGGCTGCTGGTGGTGGTCCTACACTCCTCCTGGGCTCTGTAGTTATTCTTGCAGCCCCCCTTGGGCTGGTACCCACTGTGATGGCCACTGTCATCTTTAGGGGGTCCTGAACCCTTTTTGGGAGACACTTGACCCGAGCTTCCTGGCACAGCCTCTTTGCTACGCCCCTTGAGCAGGCTTTGTAAGGACAGTACCACCAGAGTACACAGGACATACATCAGTGTCAAAAGTGGAGGAGGTTATTGACAACAATTAACAGGATTCTTTTTTTTATTCCAGTGGTAAAGAGAATCAATTGTCTGGAAAAAAAAGTTTAGACCTGCAAGGAGTTTCAAACACAAATGTGCAGTTTACTAAAATAAGGAACTTTGTTTTTCATAGTGGAACGACACTGTCTAGCTTGATATTGGAAGGGCTGTCTGATAATGACAATGTCTGATGGGTTTACAGTCAGGAATGAGAATAGAGCCTTAGACTTCACAAAAATAAAGATCCACAATTACTTCAAGACTTCCAAATCAGACATCCGCAACGGAGGTGATCAGCGGAAGCTCTTGCTCTTCCTCCAGTGAGATTGGCTCCAGCCTCCAGTCTGGATTTTAACGCTTATCAGAAGCCTTTTCAGGGTATGCAAATCACTTGGAAAACTTCCAGGGAAGATTTGTTTAGAAAACAAATAAATGTCTTGCTCAGTCTTTCTTTTCAATCATTTTTTGCGAGTCAGAATGAAAACTACAAAATGTATAATTAATATCAAACTAAGACTGTATGCCAACAGGGAGTAAAAAAAAAAGTCAAACTAAAAGTCTTATTTATAGCCATGCATTATCTTCAAGACTTTTCCTAAATGTATTCGAATATGAAAAAAAGGTGAACCTGTTCTTGACCTGTTAAAGTTTATCACAGAACTACTACTTCTCCAAATTCAACTTACCAGAATACCATCAGACCATTTGCTGAAGAAGCCAGTCCCAAATTCTGGCTATACTGTGATTCCAAGATATTCCCTAATTATCCTTTAAAGTCCAATTGTAAAATCAAGGAATCCTCCTCTTCCAGGTCCACTGAAATCCAGTTCAGAGACAGTTTGATTCCAGTTTAAGTGAAATTCCGATGGAGTTTCCACTATCGTGCCTCACTGTATACTAGGGTTTGTTGTGCTGGTTCACAGCAGTTCAAACAAATATAGTCATCCAACAGTCAGCTGATAAGATGGGAGCAGCAAACACACCCATGTCATAAAGTAGCCAGGTGAAATATTCCATGAGTTCTATCTTTATAATCTCCGACGTTGTGAGAGGCATGGCAGTGACTACTACAATTTAGAACAATTTCCTCCCTAGATCTCAAACCCAAGTCCCTCTTAAACTTTGCTCTCAATACACTAAACAGTTTCTATTTACACTATCCCTTTGTTATTGTACCTAACCCAGCAATCCTATTGTCCAAGAGAACTCGCCCAACACAATTCTAAAAAAAAAAAAAAAAAGGCGACTGTCTTTCCTTTCACATTTCTTTGAACACTTGTATTCCTTTGTACAGATAACCCTCTTCACCTATTTTTAACCCACACAATGCAGACTAGCAGCCTGACTATGCAGATCAAACTGCCCTGGTCTCACTTCTTCTTTGTAAAGAGGAGGGATATTCTGTGCCTGGATTCCACTGCACAGATCCACTAAGCTCCGTTCCATCTGCCACTGTCACTGCGAAGGGCTTTAAGCAAAGCAATTGGGCTGCCAGGCCTGCTGATGGAATTATTTATTTGCATTTGCAAAACACACTGCATGTTCCCTTGTCCTGCACAGTGCAGGTCAGTGGCTAAGAATCAGCCTCTTGTTGTCCTGCAAAGCCATTCAGTATATTCACCTGCACCACAAATGACCCGCTTCGGAGAGAACGTATTAATACTCAATATTACAAAATATGAGTGGCTCCCTGCAGCATTAGAATGATCTGGATTATACACAAAGTACTGAAAAAACAGGGATTGACCCCAACCTTGCTCCTAGTCAGTGTTGCTTGTTTATTACAGTATATTGTCTTCACTAATCTTTAACCGATGAAAGAGTAAACCTGGATTTAATCTTCTTTCCTCCCCTGGTCTGTGGAGTCTACAACAATTAATTAGGAATAGACACAGATTTGGGCATTTTGCTTATTTTCAGGACAGCGAGTTGCTTTGTTTAGTAAATGAAACTACTGGCTCTCATGTGGCAGAGCAGTCTCAAACCAGAAGGTTAAAGCCCTGTTTTTGGTTTTCATTCCATATGCCAATCATGTTTCTTTTTTTTAACTGATATCCTAGCCTGGGAAGTACAGCCTGGGATCTCAACACTCCAAGCTGCTTCCCAAGCCTTCCCCTCCGATTCAATCCCTGAACTATTTCAGGCTAATTACAGCGTTCAGAAGGAACAGGATATAAATCATTGGCTACATTTGATCTCTGTTGCAATCTAGGGTTTCAGAATAAAAACCAATGTGAAAAAGATGGACTAAAACCACAAATGGAATGAGTGACACTTACAAAAATAGCATTGCCCTACCACTAAGTGTGGAGCACCATACTTCAATTCACAACCAAGTCACGTGTACAATACGTAGCAACGCTGCCACCCGCTGGCACACATTAGAACTTGTTGGAACTTGTACCCAGGCAGTAAGATGTTTTCAGAAGGCCAAACAGACAGAAGCAAAATTACTAGAAGTGCAAGTCTGAGGCGGGAACCAACATACTACCAGGAACTTGTTATATAGAAATGAATACAACAAGCAAGCACTGTACTGTTTATTTTTAGCATGTTTAATAATGTAATTTGCACAATTTCACGCTAGTCTGCACTGAATTATTACTATGTCATTAGTATATCACGCAACTTAAAATTGGACACAAAACCAGCTCACACGACAGCTCATCAGAGCCCAAGGTTTGATATCAGAAGGATTAGAACTCCCAGGCTTAGCCCTTCCTTAAGAACTCTAGTTTGGAATTCACAGGATCGGAATTCGGAACATTTGCCACTGCCTTGGTCACAAAGCTCTGCCCTGACCCCTCTCAGTCACTGCCAATTCAACAATGCTCTTCTCTAGGAGCAACCAGAATTGTGAATGAAGTGTAAAGGCCACATGGGTACCACTAACGAATGGATGGGAGTCACACAGCATGCAAATCGGAGCCTCTTTGTTTGCAATCTACAAATTTGCATCACCTGTATTGGAATCCTGGTCTTTTTAGAAAAAAAATATTTAGTTGATTACTTAAATGTGAGACCTACCCATTGAAGGAGTACTCACCGTTAGAGAAGCCAGCTAATCAGTTTACAACAAAAAGTGTCGAGTATGCACAATACAGCATGATGCAAGTAATTCTGACAGGAAAAAAATTCACTCCTTATTTAATCATTTGCTTGTTTTAAACTTTAACAAAGTGCACCAAAGCACTTCATTTGCTCCAGTGAAGTTATAACAAAAAATGCAAACTGAACAAAAAATCCCACACTGAATAACTTAGACAGTAAATACACAAAGCTTTAAAAAAAGACCTGCAATAAACATTGGGAAGAGCACCCAGGACTAATGCAGAGATGGGATGACACGCCACTATCTGTGGATCTGCTTTCACTGCACAGTAAGGTTAGAGAGAGAGGCTCTTCACCCCTTAAATAACTCATGCTTGTTTTAGCGATTTTAATTCCCTGCATAGATTGCATTAAAATATAAAGCTTGAAGCATACCTGCTCAAAAGCTGAAATGGTGAACCCATGAATAGAATTACCCACCCTCTATCAAAACCCTCCAGCAGCAGCAGGCTCTGAAATTACACCACACACTTTAATACTAACTCCCCATGTGATTTTTTAAAACTCATACCATAAATGAAAATAAATGCCAAACGCAAGCAGCCTTCACATTGACGTGATGAACAGAACAGCACTTGTGCTCTGCACCGTTCTGACAGCTTTAAAAGGCAGCATGGCACGAACAGCATGCTTCTCTAAACAGTGTTCCTTGTGTATTCAGCAGACAGCAGAGTGCACCAGCTGGATAAACACTGTAAACAGTGCAGCATCGCATGGTTGAATGTGCGGTGAGAGAAGATACGTGGAAAGAATTAAAGGATTGCAATATTTCCATTTTTTTAGGTGACGGAAGAAAAATAGAAAAATGTATTATTGGATGCATTGCAAAATATATTAGGAAAACTGGAAGATTCAAGAATATTTAAACACATTTTAAAAAGTTAGTGTTCACCGCAGGTTTAAATCTGAACAGTAGGTGTCGACAATAAGTTTCGACAGAATCTTGGTGGCCATTAACACAACAGAAGAAGAATCTCCGCAGAACTCTGAGCACTAAACAGCAGGGCGGACAGCGCACACTCAACTCGTAAAGGATGGTCTGGCGTATATTACTTTTAGTAGCGCCATACGCACTGCATTTAATATTACACTGTATCTAAAGCGGTGCTTCGATTTTCATGTAATGCAGAACTGTATGACGGGCAGATTCCCATAATAACGGACTTGCACAGACACGCCCTTACCATTGCAGTAATAATGCGCTCCATATGGGCTTTCGATATGTGTAACTCTGCTCTGTTCGTGCAGCTTTTAAAGAAATAGACTGCATCATCAGCATCCGCAAAGTATCAGAAAACAAACCAATGAGATTATTTATAAAACATGTCAATAATAATAACAATAATAATAAATAAATAAATAATAATGCTTAATAAATTATGAGTAGTTTTTATACAGCGCCGCTTGGTCGTCATCTTATGTGTATCCACTGTATCTTTTCCATGTGCTGGTATTTGTATAAAGTATCCAGTTCACAGAGCCGTCGTTTAAAGCACAGTGTATGTACACGCTATATTTACAATATAGCATGATAATAACAATTTACAATGAATTACATCTAGCGGATGCGAGTTGATAGGGAGTTTAACCAAACAAGGTCATAACTCATAGAAACGGACAAAAGCGTTGCATTTATCTTTGGAAATCACATTTTTAAAATAGCAACCCACCTACAGTATCTGAACAATCCGTTACAGAAATAACCTTGAAATAGTTTAAGCGTAAACAAGCGCCAACTACAAAAATGTTCACTTACCCGAGTCTCAGTAACACAAACAGCGCAGGTTGAAAGACTTCCTTCGGGCTTTTCACTTCAAAGCTTCTTTTAAAAGACTGAAGTCCAGTATTTCTGGTTTTTAAAACTTCGCCGACGGTTTTATTGAAACCTTGTATAACCTGAAGTTGTAGACTTATTTCCTCAGCTTTGTAAAGCTATTTCTAAGTTAAAACGCTTGCCAGAGTACAAAAAATGCACCCGACCCCACCAGCAGCAAAATTTTGTTAACCAACCAAGGGAGAGCTGCTAAAAGTGGAGCACGTTCAACCAGCCAGCTGATTGAGCACAAACGAAATGACGCACAGAACCGCTGGCAATTTTTAAAAAGACAACCCTTCCCCCAGAATCTTTCACTAATTCATATAAACAATAAAACCAGCGGCAACTTGATCCCAAACCTAAACATGTTGCCTTGCTTTAAATGCGTCTGGTCTCTTCTGTGCGCTCTCTTGGCAGTAGTGTGAGTTAAATATGTGAATAAATGTTAAATCAGAAGGAGGTCTCTACCCATTGAGCAAATTATGCAGTTGCCAGACAGTTCTTACGAGTTAGCAACCAGTAAGTCAACTCTAAACAAACCAATAAACAGCGTGCCTTTACAGCATTTCTAGATATTAAAATAAATAAATAACTTTTTGGATTGTTTTCCTGCTTTCTAATGAGAAGATAAAGCATTAAGCTGCTGTTACGTGATACAGACTGTAGATTTGGTCATTTTGTAATGTTATGCTGATATGCGCAACTATTGGCCTTAACCTTGGTTTTCACAGTGCTTACCTTGCATGCCTGTGTTTAATATGTTTTTACTAAGCTTGACAATAACTGTTCGCTTTGCCTTTAGCTCGGTTCAAATAGTAAAGTTTTATAAGGGGAAGAGTCTACCCAAAAGGGTTAATAACAAGGACAGTTCAATGCACAAGAAAAGACCTTTTGAAAACACCAAATTTGTCTTGCCAAGTCCCCAGTACCAAGTCCAGATGTGATGCATTATAAACACCAAAACACTTTCACACTGGCACCAGTTACTATCACAATGCATGAGTGTTTTGACTTAAACAGGTTATGTTTACCCCTAGATGGATAGAGCTACTATATTTAGGCAGCTTGATCTTGTTAAGCTGTTTTTCTCCCCATAGAATAGTACTAAAAAGCTGGAATTGTGAATCCAATATCTGCAAACTGTGCTCTTCAGTAATTCAAGAAAAACACTTATTAACAGCAGTTACTAACACAGAGCACTGCATAAATACATTACCGCTAATAGAAAGCTCAGGAAGACCACAATAATTCAAAAGGTTCATCCACTAGATTAAACTGACAGTAGTGTGGTTCTCTGACATCTTACAGTGAGACAGGATCCTGGAGAAGGAGTATATCCGAGTGGGCAGGATGAACTTTAATGGTAGCACCAGCGCTAGCACTATGAAAGCCACTATGGAGTGAATCCGATAAAAGATTACGCTCCCAGAGAAGCTGTAGAGAGAGCCAGCGTAAAAAGAACCCAAGCTGATCCCAGGGCCCGTATAAACAAATAGAAATATGAATCTGACGCTCCTCTCCACTCCTGGAGGGGAAATGTATTCCGAAAAGGCCTCAAGGGTGTAGACCGATAGTGTGTGGCGGAAAGCAAACAGGAATTCAATGAGGATGAAGACCCACATGGCCCTCATAAAACAATATGAAAGAGACTGTATGGCTGCGGCCAGGAGGGCGGCGCAGAGCATCCAGTGGTAGGGTGGGGTGTGGCTTTCCATTTTTTGAAAAAGACTTCAAAGGTGATCTCCACCAGACTATGGATGGCTAATAGCAAGGCTAACAGCAAAGCTGGGGCCTCCAGGTCGCGTAGGTACCAAAAATGGACCACGTCGAAGCCCAGTGTGAGGAAGCCAATGAGAAATCCAGCGAGCAGGTAAGGTGTGTTGTGTATGTCGTGGAGACAGAGCTTGCCTGCAGTTACCATGGTGGAGGGATGATAGGTGTAGTTGGTGAAATACTCCACGGGGTACAGGGAAAGGAATCCTGCAGCTAAAAAGGCGAAGATGCTGCTGCAGGCAGCGTGGTAAACAAACGGATTGATGGAGTTTGACCTGCACATTCCAAACCCCGTCATGAAGCAGACTGAGATGGAGCCAGCGAGGGACCCGTATAAACTCCATCGCTTTATTTCCTCAAAGTGGTCCAGCAGGTTCGTTGCTTCCAGGAAGTCCCAAAGGGAATCCTCAGCAATAAACTGGATGATGTTAAGAAAAATTTAGCTGATGATGAAAACTCCAAATGCCCAGGAATACAGCAGATCCGCGGTTACAAGTGCAGTGCTGTTTGTATTCATTTTAGGAAAGCTCCCGTTCCCATCTTTCCCAGGAATTGGAAGTAACCTCAAACTGGTGTTGCCCCTGCTCTGTGCAATTTTTTTTCCAGAAAGATTAGAAGGTCCTGATTACTGGTGTGATCCTTTGCACCCATAAACCCCTTCGGTGACCCATAGTGGAAATGTTTGCCTGACCTTTGTGTTCCTTAATCACTGGCCTTGGGTTCTTGATGACAGGTGGTCAGACTGGTACTAACCAGCCATTGCACAACATCCTCAAGTTGTTCATTAATCCAATGAAGCATCATAGAAAGTCTCAATTATGTGTCTTGATGGAAGGAAACTTCTTATTCGGCATCTTCTGCAAATGTATGTTACCTGCAACTGATTCTCTGTCTTGCTCTTAGGAATGTAACTTATGATTTGGATTGAAAAAAAGGGTTATATGTGCCAGGCGTGGAAATACACTGGCAGGAACGGGAAGAGGGAGAGCTTGGCCGCTGCAAAGCAGAAATACTCAGGAAGCTTTCAATCTGGAGTTCGTATCTCTAGACCACAACGACCAAACCATTTTCATGTATTTAAAAGGTCAATTAAAAAAATATTTAGGTATTACTACAATGTCTATTTCAGTCATTCCTCCAGGAAACTGGAGCAAGCCAGTCCAGATTTTCCAGACAATTCCACAGCATACAGCATGGGTATATTCACATGGAATTTAACTGGAAAATCAGTGGATTCATTCTTCATTAAAATTATAAAGCAACATGTATCTGACAGGCACATCTGCATCTAGCAGTTCGCAGAATAACGTGCCACTCATTGTGTCCATTTCCTCAAATTTACTTAGTCTGTACCAAAACATCTAACAAAAAAACGAACACAATGTCTCCAAGGAAACAGACATTCTTGGTTTTCCACAGAACTGTACTATAGAACTGTAAATCCGGATGTTAGTGGTTTCTTTTGTTTGTTGTTATGTATCTCACTTGTAAAGTTACAGGCTGACAAGACTTTTTGCAGACCTGCAGTCTGGTTCTGTAGTTTGTGTTTATTCTGCCTCCGCAGATCCCTTGCCAAGTTCCAAGTATACGGTAATTTTAGTTACAGCCCTTTTCCTTATATTATTTGTATATGCTTTTAGAATAATATGGCCCCTTTAAACTTTAAAATAACTATAAACATTTATTAACTGACGAGTCACCGCACGACTTCAGGAAAACCAAGGAACACTTACTTTTCACCTTAGCAACCAGGTGCTGTGCCTAGCAACCGTATGACGTGTTTTCAGATCGCGCCCACGTGTAATTCTTCTATACACCTTGTGTTAATTGAACACAAATATTAAAATAATATTGTTTAGAATTGAATGTATGTTCAAATACAATTTTCCCTATGAAAAAAAAGATTGACATATACAAAATTAAATGACGTAACACTTTTTAATATTTATATGAATAAAGTGTTAATACAGTATTGCACGGCACCATGGTATTTTTATATATCTATATATATTATATATATATATATTATATATCAATATATATATATATATATATATATATATAAGCAAATAACGTGTTTCTATTTTAGTACAACAGTGCCATCTAGCGATTTGGAGTGGCGTTAGATTTTAGTGGGAACTGGCGAAAAACAAAACAAAAAACAAAAAACAAACAAACAAACAAACAAACAAAAAAAAAAACATGCCCGATGAGGTATTTCAATTTTGGCACTGTTTAATATTTACACGATGTTGCTCATGTGAAAGATAGCACAACTAAACAATGTTTGAAACGTTAAGATTATAGAAGTCACTTCTTCAATATTTAATTTGAACCAAATTATTTAACAGTAGAATGGCCCAAGGTCCATCCAGTTACTTTAAAATACATGGAAGCATACTGTAAGTTATTAAAACAACAACAACAAAAAAAACAGCCCTGTATTTATTGCAAAAAAATAAGAAGGAAAAAAAAGCTTTTTCTTTTTTTTTTTTTTTACCTAAAACACTGTCATATTTAAGCACAGTAATATTTGTATACATTAAAAACATATATATTCTATTTGCTTAAAAAAGTTTGCACAATTGACAATGTCAGATTAGTTAAACAAAGGGCACCATGTTCATTCTCAAATGGTCTTTTTTGTGTTCAGAAAGAACATGGTGCTGAATGACCTGGCAATATATTCCAAAGATATCGAAATAAATAAAAACTGCAGTATCAT
Organism: Polyodon spathula; assembly: GCF_017654505.1. Classification (NCBI taxonomy): domain Eukaryota; kingdom Metazoa; phylum Chordata; class Actinopteri; order Acipenseriformes; family Polyodontidae; genus Polyodon; species Polyodon spathula. Next base: position 41,016,803 of record NC_054546.1, on the reverse strand, counting down.
AATACTGGGCAGACTATATTCTTTTATTCAAACATAGAATGATTTAGAGACACTGTGCACCTTTATTATTTCACAATTTTTATTATTCACATATCAGATTTGGTCTGACTGAACACTTTAAATGTATGTTTGCATGTAGCCTACAGCACAACCTTTACCTTGACTCTCTACAGTACTTGAACTGAACACAAAAAGCATAAAGTAAAAAGTTCCTTGCTAATTCACTGTTTCGAAGTATAGTGTATTGAAATGAGTTCTGGTGTTTCCAATACTTTAAAAAGCACCGTCCCGAGTGGCAGTGAAATGAAAGCAGCGCACCTGGGCTGCGTCCAGCTACCAGAACGAAGGCGCCAAACATGTTTGCTTACGATCGCTCCAGAATGCGAGTCGATGGAAAGCAGAGCTCGCCAGTGTTGGGGAATGTCTGCTAACGCTTCTGTGCTTGAACATGGCCCTGTTCAGGAAAGACAGTGAGGCATCATGCTCAGGGCACGGTGGTCCCCTGCTTCAGCCCATTGCGCTGTGCCTTCCACCACCCACTAACTATGCAAAGTGTTTTGAGCTGTATAACAAGAGTACCTTTTAAACTTCACCCTCAGAAATGTCTACCCCGAAGAAACCCCCCCTTTGAGCCGAATGCAAAAGAAAGATAGGGTGGGTAGGTACTGGGGATCATTCTCACATTATCAGAAGCCCACCTACATGGACTGCCACACGGCAACTTAAAAAGCATTTGAGAGTTTGACGAGCTGAAGGCTTGTACTTTAGTATACAGTGCACTGTGTTACTACACAGCGAAGCGAGGGTGTAAGAATGGAGTCTTGTTTCCCTGGCTTGGTAGTGAGTTCCTTGGTTCAGAGATAGGCCGTTAAGGTGGCACAACACCAGACTTGGAGCCACATCGCACATGGTTTTGATGACAGGCAGCAGCTGCCCACAGCCTGCCTTCCAGCAGGTTCAGCTTAGGCTATTTGCAGGACAACAAGATCCAAAACAGAAACAAAACAAAAACATGCCTGAGCTTATTTTAAGCTGTGCCCAACATTGCCATATAAGCAGCCCTTACTATTCAGTAAGTGAGTTTTAGGAGTCCTGCTACATTTTTTTTTCTCATTGGAAATGCAACACTGTACTTTTATATATATAAATGGGGACAAATAACTGTTAAGATGAACTGAGGCACTCCCTGTAAGTTTAGGGTTAACCACGCTGTAGCTGCAGTTCACGACCGCAGTTACAATGCTGTTATTGGAGGCTGCGCTGAAGCACTGCGACACAGCATTGAGTGAGTTCAAATCTGCACTCAACGCAGCAGCGGACAACGGCCGATCTCCCTGCAGCGTGTGAATCATTGCCAAGCACAGTGAATGGTTTTGTCCCCCGCCCCCCCCCGCCCCCCTCTTCCAAAGGCTGGTGCTTATTGCTTGGGGTCCTCTGTCTCTTTGGGCACCTCTTCCACAGTCAGGACCTGCTCCTCGCCTCTGTGTGAAGGGCTCATACGGAGCACCATGGAACCGTCTGCGGTCTCCAACACCATGTTCTCCGTATCCGCGTCATCATCCCCCGGCCTGGTCTGTGGGACGGGACAGCGGCGGTGCATTGGGGAGGCAGGTGGCACGGGCACCGAGCTGGAGGGCTGGGGGGAGGGGGTAAATACATAAACGCAGGGGCAATTACTATAGCTATACTACTAAATCTATATTCTTTGTTCCTTTTGTATCCTGAATACCCCTGCAGGTGTAGTTGTAGCATCTTTCTTTTTAATTGAGCTGAACTATCTTTTTTTTCTTTGACTTTATTAAAAAAAAATCTTCTGCATAAAAATGTTTGCTAAAAGAAGCATTCTGAGCTACTGTACCATTAGAGATAGACCCCTTCCCCACCTCTCACCCCTACAGACTACTGGGAGATCCTGTGTAAAAATGACGACTTGCTGTTAAAACTGAAGTGCTGAGACGGTACTATAGCTCAGCCTGGAGGGGTTCCTGTATTTGATAGTATCCTGTACCTCCACAGAGCTGGATTTCATCATTTTGAGCTTGCTGAAGGACCGGCTCTTTCTGGTTTGAAGGGTGAGTGCGCGTGCAGCTTTTAAGAGTTTGGGGGTCTCGGGTCTAGGAGGGATCACGTGCTGTACCCCCTTCGGCTCATCCATCTCTGCCTTTTTGGTATCTTTGGTTAGCATTTTTCTACGGAAAAAAAAAGTTAAAAACAAAGTTCCAAATACATTTATGTGAAAGACTATGTGGGACAGTCCATTTGTACAAAAGTGTGTGCTACAGATTTGAGGCGTTTAAATGTATATATCTTTTGTAATCTTTAAACATGGATAGTTTGTCTTCACAATTCGGAGGAAATACTTTTGTATGTTTTTTTTTTTAATCAATTACCAGGGACAGGGGCCTGTTTACAAGATATTAAATGTTTACAGGATATTAAAAGCTTTATAAATCTTATGCCTGCCTGTGAAAAGTTTGCAAAACTGCTGCAGCGTGAAATCAAATGAAAATGACACACAGCCACAGTGTGCAGGATTCATCAGAGCAGTAAACAATACCAGTGAAACTTGCACGTCACAATTAAGAAGCCAAGGTGTAAAACAAACACTTCACCATAAAAGAGACCCTGACTCACAATGCCCTGAGTCTCAGGGCAAACTAGCTTGAGGCAGCAGAGTATGATGGTTAAGGTTGCCACCTGACTCCATAATCTCGGGACACTAAGACAGGTCATGTGTTTTCATTAACTCACCTCTAAACCACAAAATGAACTGATTTTATCAACAAGTAAAGTGTGAACTGTGTGTGCGAATTCAGTAAAAGCATTCACGTTGTTTAATTGTGGTGGTGTTTCTATTCGGAGTGCATTGTAACAACATGGACTACAATCACACCTCTTGAAATTTTATATGGGAGACAAGATCTATCGAAACAGTGCAATTCCGTCATTACAGAGAACTCTGCACTCGCCCGCACTCTTTCATTTAACCTTGTGCTTAGGTTTCTGTTTATTTAATATTTCTTCCTGCTTCTCACAGTCCCGCCCAATCAGACAAATACAACAAATTAGTAGGCTGTGTAGGTCTGATTGATGAAAACCTTCCTCACAGGAAGTAATCCCCCCCCGCCATAAGTAAAACGAATTAATTTAGCGACAGCTCACGCAATTCAAGCTCTCTTCACATGTTCAATAAAATCAATGAATCTGAGGTTTAGAGAGGTGAAGTGAAAAACCTGGCCTGGCCTGCAGTCTCCAGAGATCCTGGAGCCGGGCGATGGTTGTCTCATTTCACCGCAGTACTGACTTGGCCTTCCTGCGCAGCACCTTCTGAGATTTGGGGTAGTGGATGAGAATCTCGTTCAGGTCCTTTTTGTCCAGGATGAAGAGGTTGGCGAAACCGTGTGCCATCACATTAGCTGTGCGCCTGTTCCCTCCTCCTACAGACAGCAGGCTTTTCCCAGGGTGATAAAGCACAAACCTTAGTTAGGATCAGACACTTTCACTTTAAAGATAGAAAACAAACCATCAAAAAGAGACCTTGCGATCTTAAATGCAGGGGAAGTGTATTAAATTGGGACAAACAACTAAGGGATGCGGTTGGACTGGACATTCATTTTCACTGTAACTCATAGTCCTGCACTTAAACCAGTACAGATTACTTGTCATTGTACCATTCAATTGTACTTTGCAACCCACTGTATCACACTGTGTTTGCAAACCTCAACAATATCTGCTTATGTGACACATTATTGGATGTGATTCTGTTCTGTTTATGTAACCCTCACACTGTCCTGCCTGTCAGAAACCACACCTGCACGCTGTGTAATTATTTTGTTTTGTCTTGTACTAAAAAAAAAAAAAAAACAGCGAAAAGAGAAACATCCCACCTGATTTCCCCGAAGACAGATCCGCCTCGCAGTGTAACAAAGACGGTCTTCCCATCCGGACCCCCTACCACCTGCACCTCCCCGGCTTTGATGATGTACATCTCCCTTCCAATCTCCCCCTGGAAAAAAGGGGCAGGTAAATACCTTGTGCGGGCAACCGGAGTTTCCCAGGCAAGAGTTAAGGATGAAAATCTCTGGGAGCTCACGGGTATTTAGAGCTGGGATTCCCAGGCAAAGCAGAAGTCTTTCACTTATGCCTATTGTACTTAATGAAAATGTGGCAGCCATACCTTCTTACAGACAAAATCCCCCGGCAGGTACACCACTGACTTCAACCTCTTCAGCATGTCATAAATCATCTGTCGGTCACAACCCTGAGGAGGAAGAGGGGCGTCAGGCAGAGAAATGCACTGCTGTGGTAAAGGATACCCGTTGCGCAGCTCGCTGTGAAATGCATTGCCTCATTAGTTACAGACCCACTAAAGAAGTGTTCAGGTTTGAAGGGGTTGAAAATCTGTTCTTGGAAGACTCACCTCAAAGAGCGCCACCTTTGCTACGATCTGGTAATTGACATCGACAGCGATGTCCAGTCTCATCTTATCAGGGAGCTGCACCAGCAGTTCCTGCTCATCTGAACGGGAAACAAGCGAGGGAGCAGTCATTTAGACACCGGATTGCCAGTTCACTCACCATGGGAGGTGTGGCGAAATGAGATTGTAACGGCCTCCGCTCAGTCTGTGTGAACAGGTGCTATCACAAGTGACATTAATCAGAATGTTTCCTTACAAGTCTGAGGGTTGGGATTGGCCACAGAAACAGTTACCCCACAGGAGCAGGCTTGAATCACATGGCACACAATTTCCTAAAAGATGTATTGATTATCACTGAAGGTAAGGGTATGGATCGTGGGTTTAGATTTATACTATATTTGAGAATTTGTTTATGATTACCAAACTGGTGTCCCTGATGTCACAAAGAGGCACCCAGCACTTCAATTTGTACAGTGAGGCCACCAGCGAGGTCACTGCACTTCATTTGTAGCATCACTCCCACCCAGCCTACCCACATCTCCTTACCCAGCATGCCCTGGGACTGCCAGGTGTAGTCGTACCAGGTCTTGACCCGATTCTGAACACTGCGAGGGATCTTGTACAAGTTCATGTAGTTGATGGTGCTGTCCATGCAGGCTCTGTAATAAGTCTGCCCTGCAGTCGCTGCGCCAACCACATCTCTCATCTGCAACAGGAGAGAAGGGGGGACGGGTGGAATAAGGAACTGCTGCACCTCAACAGTGATTACACTGGTGAAACCGCTTCCCTCTGCGTTTACATGAACAGAACGGTCCAGCATTCTGTAAGGTGACCTTTCTGTTTACCTTATTCTAGTTTGATGGTCGCCATAAAAGAGGGTAATAATATGGGTGATTACTTGTTGTTTAATGAGTTTTTTTTTTTTTTAATTCTCATACTCATCTCATTCTCGTACACTGCGCGGTGTAGGAGACGACGATGTTAAATCTATGTGTGCATTTGTTATTTATAAATTCTTGTTTTGACGACTGCACAAGGGCTTCCTCTACCTGACCAATCATAACGGAAAAAGCGAACACTCCGATGAAGTAGTTCAGGAGCTGGAAGATGATTTCGAAGAGGGTCTTTGGGTCGGGCAGCCCCCCAATGGTGATCAGAGTCTTCACGGCAAAGTAGTAACAGCGGATATAACTGGAGAGCAAAGAAAAGAGCAGTAATAAATAATTAGCAAAGTTAGAGTGGAACAATAAACAATCCTATTATAACTACAAATAGCAGGGCCAATAAGAACAGCTATGTTATAACAGTTATATATAGTCCATGGCTACGGGGGTGCCTACATCTGCTGTTGTCTCATCTCCCTTAGCAAGAGTCCCCATTAGGAAGTGAGGTGTGAGAAAGCTTTGTGGCAAGGAAAAGCTACACGCTGCGTTTGCATGGAGAGATGATATGAATACCTGTTTCCCACTCCGTCATAAACCCATTTTGTTGATCCAAGTCCTTCGTAGTCCGACGCCCAGTAAAAGAGGCAGGCGTTGCAGTGCAGGCAGTACAGCAAATAGCCCGTCGTTATGATAACTCTGTGAAGAACAGCAGAACAGAGGGTTACCTTACAGGAGGTGTCTATTCCAACCCAGACCCCTGCTGAATTCAGACCCTTCTGTCTAAATCATTTGCAGTTAAACTATGACCCCAGTGAGGATGTGTTAACATGCTGGATTTGTGCACCATTCTAGGGTAACACTACAAGAAGTGCCTCTAATTACTGTAGTTACATAGTAGTTAGTTAGTAAATACATGTGTACCTACACATAATTACAATCTTATTATGCACAGTTACTGTACAATGTGCTTAATCCGTAAATCTTTTTGCATGATATATGTAAATACACACGTGTATCAGACAAGGGTGAGGGTTAGGTTTAGTGTGAGGGTTAGGTGAGGCTGAGGGTTAGGCTAGGGTGAGGGTAGGGTTAGGGTGAGAGTTTGGTTGAGGGTGAGGGTTATATCGTGCAAAAATATTTACACATTAAGTATATTGTGAATATGAATCAGAACATTGTAATTATGTCTAAGTACACATGTATTTACTAAGTAACTACTATGGAAATACAGAGTAATTAGAGACACAGTGTAAAGTGTTACCCATTCTGGAAGGTCACCTCAAAGCAAAGGAGCCAAACAGTGAACATAGTGAGTGAACAGCCTCTGCTGTGTCCTACCTGTAAATGTATGCTTTACTCAGAATTGCCTCGAGACGGTCGTTAAACTCGTAGAAGGCGCTATACTGTAAGAGAAAGAGATAAGCAGAAGAGATACTTGAGATGATCTACAAAGAAATGCGTACTCCGGCTGCTCACTTCTGGGAGAAACTGAGCCAAATAAAACCCACAAGACACTAAGGCTAGTGCCTTCATCTTAGTTTGAGGTCACTGGTTTGATCTTAGAACTACATTTCCCATCATCCTCCTGCTCATATATGTAACTGAGATGGATTTACCTGTGAGCAGGAGGATGATGGGAAATGTAGTTCTGAGCAGTCCATGTGGGTACAAGGGAAGCCATCTTGAGGCAGGGAATGCAATTTAAAAGTTAAAAAAAAGTTGTCAAAATGTACAAAAAATAAATAAAATAAAACAATACACACACCTTACATATAAAGTTGTAGCAACACATGGGAACCCTGTAAGCTAGCTGCACAGAACACTAAAACTGAGGGAACATGAAGGCACTTTGTGGCTTGGAGCTTGGTTTCAGGAGGCACACCAGGGGAGATGGGGTTTGATACAGCAAAGTTGCCTCAAACTAGGTCTCCCAGTGGTCTCCTGGAATGAGGTTTCAAGCCACTGTTCTGAAAACCCTTTAGACTTGTGTGTAGGTTCAACCTCCTCCCTCGGACAGTGTCCTAATAAAGGAATAACCATGTTGAGTTTGAAGGCTAAGTAAGGGGTTGGTTCAATTTAACTACAATATCCATGATAATTTATTTTGAACTGCAATTCCCATAATTCACAGCAGGACCAAGTTCAAAGGTAAGGAAGGTTGAACCATGATCGGAAGGCTATCAGTCATGAAATCATTGTCAGATAGATTAGGGTGAGCAGCCTCAATCTACAGCAAACTCAGGGCTCCTAACTTACTTTTAATAACCGTGGGAATCGTAGGACTGACAGCACACCCAGCTTCAAATACAGCAGATCCAGGGGGAAAAGGGAAATCACGTCCATCTGCAAAGCAGAAGCAACAACACTTAGCACTTAAACTTATTGAAATAGTCTCATTGTATAATGTATAACTCTCCGTGTTAAACATTGTTACATTTCGCTTAACAAAAAAAAAACCGTTTACCTTGAATCTGTATGATTTCATATAATTTTCTCTCATGTCCTTTTTGTCAGTCTGAAATTTAAACATAATAAAAAACATTTAAATAAAAGATTTGTTAAAGTTCACTTTTCTTATGTCTAACTTTTGCTGTCATCAGCCATGAATAATATTAAACTAGTACTTTTTTTTTTTTTTTGTTGCATCAACTGTCTGGTAAGGCAATACTCACGATAATGTCCCCGCCGCGCACAAACTGCAGGCGGGCCTGGAAGATGAAGATATCCAGGATGTAGATGAGGTCACACAGGTAGTCCATGAGCAGCCACAGGTAAAGGTTATCGGGAGTCTGGTAGGGGAACGCCCACCGCACGGGGATCAGCCATAGGTTCCAGTTCCAGGCCAAGGTCACAAAGAACAGCCACAGCACGTACATCAGATCTGGGACAAGAGACATCGGACATACACCTTAGCCTTAGGACACGGAGAAGGGAAGGGGGGTTGTTGTGTCGAGCTGCAAGAGCGACGTTAGGTTTATTGGAATTAAGTATGGATGCACTACCATGTTAGATCTGAGCAGCACACCTGTATAATGTGTAGGAAATGCTTGGGCTCCTTGGTCTCCATTTGCTTTGACATTACACCAAGTATCCCAAGCAGCTATTGGACATTACTGCCGAGTGCTGTTGCTAGAGATCCATTCCCGTTTTTGAAGTTAATCTGGAATCCCGTCACTCTAACCACTACGATATTTAAACCTACGAACATCCACACTGCAGCCCAGAGTTCTGTCCACTGAGCTACTCAAACCCACTGGCTTCCACACTGCAGCCCTGCACTCTCAGTGTAACGCTAAAATACCTGGATGTTACAGAATGAGAGAAGGTGGATAAGAGCCTCACTGGTGTAGGGGTCGATACTCGCGGGGAAGCGGTATTCCTTCAGCCGCATCATCCAGGGCATGGTCTTGAATTTGCAGCACAGCATCTCGCAGTAATGCTCCTCTTCCTCCTCTTCTTTCTTCTCCTCGGGAGGGGGGGGAGGTGGTGGAGCTTTCTTCGCGGGAGCTGGCAATGAGTGAAAACCATTCAGCGCACACACACAGCACACGAGTGTGGAGACGCGTGTCCTAGTGTTGTGCTAACCAAGGATCAAACGTGTTAAACGTTTCATTGCCTATTGCTTGTATTATTCAAATAATCTGATTATGCTGGAAAATTCTGGCCTTGTGAGTGGGACTTCACCCACACATACACAGACTTAGAGATTTTTCTTTGAGCGAAACAATTCCAGATTTGAGATTGACTGGCTGTTTCTCATGATGGTCACAGTGCTAGTATGTATCAGTGTGGTCAAGACAGACTCACATGCAGAGGGGCTCTCCTCATCTGAGCTGCTGTCGGGGTCGATCAGCTTCTCCTTCACTTTTTCTGTTCGGCCCTTAAACAACTTGACCAGCTCCTGGAGCCTCTCGTTCACGATGGCGCTGGTCTGGCTGGTCACAGACGATGCCCGATCTCTAGATGGAGACAGCAAGCCAGTTAAAATGCAATGAAAATGACACTGGTAAAAACATGAATTGCGGCTAAGCTTCTGTGTGTGCAACTGTTGCAAACAATATGTTTTCTTTACATTTATTTATAAAACGCTTCCAGCTTCTTCACACATTTAAAAGTCCACATCGTTGTATAAGGGTTAACAGACTATAATATTTGGCTACAGTGTATAAACAAAGTCACACTACATCAAAGTACTTTATTTCTTTTTTCAGGTACAGTAAATGGCGTAGGGTCACTAATTTGAACACTGTATTGTAGATAGGCTCTGAATTTGTCTATGTTTTGTGATCATTAATCTTTGCCATGTGCATATACAGTAGCACCCTTTTTTCTGTTCTATAGTATATCCCCACCCCTGCCCCCATGTACTCACTCCTCCTCTGGTTGCAGGCTGCATTGACTGAGCCAGGCTTTGATTGTAATCTCGGTCTCTTCCACACTGTCGCCTTGGGAAAACAGCTTCTTTCTAACCAGCACAGAAGAGGGTAACAGGTGAGAGAGCAACAACCGGTGCCAGACACAGACACAAAATCAATTCGAAAATTACATTTCCGGTAGTTCGGCAAAGCATCTTTCAAAGATGAGGTGACGCCAATGGCGAAGATATATGGAACTGTTTCATAAAGCTGTATGTGTTAAAGACACCTGCAGTGTGTCCCACTGAGACGTCTTGACTATTGGTGCAATCAGCAACCTAACTAACTTCTTATTTGATTATCACATACGCATTTATCGTCAATAATTGATGCATCAACGACATTTTATTTTTCAAAATCAAGAACAAGGATTTTTAGCAGAAGATCCAATAACTAAAACACAAAATGAAAATAAAATACTTTATCGGTGTACACAGTTCTGCAGACTGGTCCAGTGCTCAGTGCTCTTACCTCCTGGCTGCGGCAGGGAACCCAGGCACGGTCAGGGTTGTGCTCGAGTGCGCTGACGGCAGGTGAACTATGGACGGGAGCGCGAGAGATCCGGGAGAGTCTACATCTTCTACGTTTACAGCCGGGTGAACTTTGGAGCCCTCTAAAAAATAACAAGCCGTCCCGTTTACACTGGGAAAGCTGAGGAACGCGTTCCAGAAAGACATCTAACAACAAACATACACGTTATTTTTCGTGGCACTTGCCTGCTTTTGCATACACGGTGGCTGATTTGATCGACCTATACCCTGCCGGGAAAGCCACAGCTGCATTTTTTAGAGCATTTTCCAGCACTGTGAAATATGCTCTAGAAAATGTCACCTCTGCTTGTAGGTACAGTATTCTGTACAGTACAGTGCAGTATTCTGTACCTACATGTACAGTACAGTGCCGTATTCTATACCTACAAGTTCAGAACAGTACAGTACAGTATTCTATACCTACAAGTACAGTGCAGTATTCTATACGTACAAGTACAGTGCAGTATTCTATATCTACAAGTACAGTGCAGTATTCTGTACCTACAAGTACAGTACAGAACATTTTTCTATACCTACAAGTTTAGAACAGTACAGTACAGTATTCTATACCTACAAGTACAGTGCAGCATTCTACACCTACAAGTACAGTGCAGTATTCTGTACCTACAAGTACAGTGCAGTATTCTGTACCTACAAGTATAGTACAGTGCAGTATTCTCAGCAAGCTGTTCCAGAGGTTCTCATTAAAACCTGCAGTAGCCATGAATAGGTCTCTTTTAAATGCATTACACTGGCTTCAATTAATCTTCATTTGTTTACACAAGGAAGAAATATGTAAACCATTAAGAGGTCACCATACCTCACAGACTGGGAATATATCAGCAGCTTCAAAGAAGAGGCCAGTATTTATTTTGGGGGGCAATTTTATAGTTTCAAGCTGAAAACAGAACTAAAATGATGTTTTTACTACAGATTTTGTCATGTGGTACTTTTAAAAGCTCTAGGATAGCACCACTATTGCACTGAAAGGTAATCCCAGCCACAGACAACAAGAACAAGATAACAGCAACAACACAGCACAGCACAGCCCTAGGAAGGACAAGCACCCCACGTGACACAGAGAGAGTGGGTGGGCTCATCACCTCTTAGGCGGCCGGGGGGGCGCTCTTCCTTGGAGAAGCCGGGGTTCACCACCCCTGACACCTGGCTCTGGACTCCGAGGGGGTGCAGGCGGGGGCTGCGGGCCTGGTATCTCGGGACGTTGGGGAGCTCTTGCATGCTGCTGGGGGAGGAGGGGGAAGGGCTCTGAGGGAGTTGGGGTGATTCACGGACTAGGTGGTCTAACTCCAGGTCTGGGTTGCGCTTAGGCATAATGCAGGCAGTTCAAGCACGTAGGCAGCTGGGGTCTGGGGAGGCGCATAAGGTAACGATTGATGTTGGCGCAGCTCAGTGACACTAAGAGCAGAAAACAATATAATTAATGACTGTTCTGGCTATACAGTATACCACATACATTCTGACTAGTTAAGCCCCTCACACTATTTCATAGTGGAATGTCCTGCAATAAAAATAGGTAAAAACAAATATGCTTGGCAACCATGTACTGTAAGCAACACATTCCAATCAGACGGGCATTAGAATAATTAGGGTCCATTCAATTCTTTAAAACATACATATGGTTTTAAATGTTTGTTCTCTCAGGTCTCCCCCAGAAATTAGTTTATCTGTGACATTGTCACAGGCAGGATTTCAGCTCCTTTCAGTTCAATCTCAATTGTGTATCGACTTGAACACTGTCTCGAAGAAAGACTGGTGTCTTACCGTCACACTCCTCTTCAATCACCTGCGATTCTTCTTCCTTTGAAAACATAACCGGAAACATTTTAAATCTATTGCTGACATTTTTTTTTTTACTGCCTTCACCGAAAGAACCAACATTTAAAATGTTGCTTCATATGACAAGTCAACAAAGACAATTCAACATGAAAAAGGTTCAGTCTGATTTCTGCATCCTAGCTGAAAGGTAATGGAACTGGATGGTTTGTTGTTACCTGCTCAGTGGACACAGGACGTGCAACTACTTCTTCCTTTTCTGTTTCTTCTTCTTTTACTGGCTCCGGCAGCTTCACTGGTTCTACTGGCCCAACTTCATTTTCTGGTTCTGGCTCTGGTTGTGTTTCTTCTTCTTTTACTGGCTCCGGCAGCTTCACTGGTTCTACTGGCCCAACTTCCTTTTCTGGTTCTGGCTCTGGTTGTGTTTCTTCTTCTTTTACTGGCTTCGGCTCCTTCATTGGTTCTACTGGCCTAACTTCCTTTTCTGGTTCTGGCTCTGGTTCTGTTTCTTCTTCTTTTTCTGGCTCAGGCTCCTTCACTGATTCTACTGGCTCAACTTCCTTTTCTGGTTCTGGCTCTGGTTGTGTTTCTTCTTCTTTTTCTGGCTCAGGCTCCTTCACTGATTCTACAGGCCCAACTTCCTTTTCTGGCTCTGGTTCCACTTCCTCTATTGGCTCTGGTTCTTGTGATATCTCCACTTCCTGCTCTGGCTCCACTTCCTGTATTGGTTCAGGTAACCTTACTGGCTCTTCCTCTTGGACAACTTTGACTTTGTGTCCTGGCTTCTCTCTAACAGGGCTGGGGAAGCCCTCGGCTGGGCACACGTCTACCAAGCACCTGAGGATCGGAGCAAACAGTGAGCTTCATCCCTTCACCCTAAACCTCCACTTTAGAGGCCAGGAACCGATGGTTGCTTATGGAAACTAGGCCTTAGAAGCTATAACTCCTTGACACTAAATCTGCTCCAGCATTGCCTGACGGGATGACACATTTTGAACATTTGTGACGGTTTTCAATTTGACTTGTGGTTGCAGGCTTCTGGAATAGTGACTGGGACATTAAAATGCTTGATTACTTCACAGAATGAGCTGTTGGGAACGCTATGGAGGCACACGGCCAGAGATGGGTTAGTCGAAGCGCTGATTACTGTAACAGGATTAGGATGCCTGAGGAGGTTTAGAAAGTTAGACACTTCTGAATCATGGATACATGGGCAATTGAGTCTTATTGAAGTGCCCAGGCTTGAGGTACAGTATATCTCATTCAGAGGCTTTCATATATATTTTGGAAGATATTTATTTAGTAATATCACTTTGTTTCTAGTAATACTGGGTCCAGTACAAACATTCCGGCAGAGAATGTTTGTCATGTAACAGAAAAAAGCAGCGTTTCAGTACGGGAGCAAGACAAAGCTGTGCCCAGACTGATAGTCATGAATCACCATAAATATCAATGTGACATTTCAATTTCCAAGGAGACTGAATCTTATGTAACACAGTAGAAACCAATTCAGTGCAGGTTATTGCTAAGTAGCCTGTTCTCCATGGATTTGATTTTTTTGGTAACATGTGGCATGAGATAGCATGGCATCAGCTGTACATGTGGTGTGAAACAGGTACCCATTTGACTGCAGAGGTGCTCAATGTACAAGTGTTAGTGTTTAGAAAGTAAGCGCTTTGAGATCCATTGTGAATAAAAGATTCATGCCATTTACCATGAGGGACGTGGCCAGTGGCAATGCCCATGAAAAGCCTGGAAGATGACTGTTACCATATCTCTCTAGCAGCACAGCACTCATCAGACTGGCTGCTGGACAGACTGCCCTCATGATGCTGTGTGTAACCCTCACCACACATTCAGCCAGACAAACACTAGATTGCGTTTTGGAGAGTATATTGATAGCATCTTCTCCATGCTCCCACACCAATAACAGTTTTACACTTGATATGCAGCTACAGGATATGTTTTGTTTTGACATCAACAAATGCAACAAGAAGATCTGAATATGAATAGTAACAAAGGAAGAAGAAGAATGACAGACCACACGAATCTTAGCAAATGCCGATGAAATAAAAAAACATTATATAAACTAGAATTAACACAGTAGGCACTTGTAAAATACAAACTATAATTCCAAGCAATACTCCAGACGCTACAAAGTCGACTGATAATTAAACACATAAAATTATGCTTACTTGTGTTGCTATAAATCCTACGAAACCCCTGTCTTTTTTATGATTATTATTTATGCATTTTTAATATCAATATTCTCTCCACGATAACCCCGACCAGACCAACTTGGCGTGGAGGGTTAACGCAATAGCCAAAAAGCAACTGTAGCACTCGGCTAGAAGTAAACAGACAAACCAAAAAAATAATCCTTCCTTGGATTTCTAATCAAAATGGATCAAACGAAAATCCTCTTTCTAGACAATCGGATTTACTGTAGTTAGAAAGACAAGAAACCAGCTGCGCAGTGCTTTCTCCTTCACAGAAACACAGCGTATCGGGACACTGGCTGGGTTACTAGGCTACGGTACTCGACGGGGCCAACGTTGCTAGGAGATGCTGAGCAGTTGCTAGGGATGGAGCAAGCGTTGCTATGCAACTTCTTCACTAGAGGGCTTCTAGCATCTTTTTGAGCGGTAGATGCGAATTACAATTCTAGAGCTTCTAGAATTCTAGAGGTTTACTGACTTTAACATTTTTGTTTTTCTTTTTAAAACATTTTTAAACCAAATGCGAAAAAAAAACATACCTTTTTATCTTCCAAGCTCTGTATTTTTTTTTTTATTGTTTGTGGGCAGCACAAAATAATATAAAGAATGTGTGTTTTATTACACATGAAAAACACCCTTTACTAAACTAAGCAAATAAGCAAAGCAAACAAACAAGCTAAGAAAGAGGTATGTTTGTTCCCAATTGCCACACTTTGAACACAGTGCAATACTTCAGGCATAGCAGCTCTATATATATATATATATATATATACACATATACACTGTACAATCAGTAAAATACAGTACAATGAAAACCATTTTAAAAGATATGGATAGAAATACAGTATATATGCAGTCCAGCTTATCAAAACAGGCAATTCTTACTCTAAGATCCCCTCCTCATCCTCACTCTGCTCGTATGTAACCTGTAACCTGTAGAGTACAGAACAGAACACAGCTGCATCACACTCAGCTCTGACAGAAATGCACTTAGTCAGCCGTTCCATTGGGTGGTCCGTTTAATTAGCAAATATTATGCCCAGATTGACAAAGCCGTGTTAATGAATATAGCCTAATTGAATTAAGAACACTAAGGGTTAATGAAAAGTGGTTTAAGCTTTGCACTAGAGCGTGGTCTGTGTGGTGTGTTTTGTCAAACCTAGGCTTGACTTTATTGCTTGCATTCAGTCACACTATCTGCTTTCAGGTCTCTGGGAAATTAATATGTGTTCAGTGTCATATTAATCTATATGGACATGTTTAAAACAAAATTCTTTTCATGCCATACCTACCTAGCAACTTCCCAACAAATTATATGAGGGTTCGTCTAACCCTGGGATTCACTCTGAAAATGATTACACAGTACTTGGTGCTTTCACTCTTTAAAACCTGCATGGTTTAAACCTTGGGGAAAAGGGGACCATGTCACAGAATCAATGTCACGATAACCCATTCCCTCATTCCAATCAATGCACTTTGATGCCACCTAATGGTGCCTTAATTTAACATTTCCTTGTAAAATATTCTGTAGTTTAAAAAAAAGATTTTTTAAAATACTTACTCTGGATCCTCTTCATCCTCCTCTGGGATATAGGGCAAACTTCCGAAACAAACAGGAAACCATTATCTATATAGCTATCTGTTTATTACCTATATATCTATTAGTTTTTTATGGGGAATGGGGTCAGAGAGTGAGAGAGACGAGCACATGTTGGTTCATATGAAACGATTGTAAACGATGTAACAGTTACTGAGTGAGAGGGACTTACTCTTCTTCCTCAGAGTGCTCTGTCTCCGCCTTCTCTTCTTGACTGTGTGAGAAAACAGCCAGCCTTGTTCAAACTGCTTTTCAACTGTAGTTTTTACAAAGATATTCCCATCATTCTAACCCACCTACTCCAAAAATACGAGGCAAGCATGGTAAAGCAAGGAGAAGTGTGGGAATGCATACAGTATAATTAAAAACATGGCAGAGTGTAACCATGCTTTCATAGGATGGTCGATGTCCCTTACATTTATTCAATCTGTCCCATACCTATAGAGTCTCCCCCTGAGGGACAGCTCCCATGTGAAGGTGAATGTAGCACAGACTGGCACATCACAGCACTTTTACCTTTTTTCCTCAGTGGCCTCTGCTTGTTGCTGTTGGAGGAGAGGTGTCCACCTCTCTGTCTGCGTCTCTGCGTCTTCCAGCTCCACTATGCAAGTCTGAATCGGTGGTTTCTGTGGCTGCTGGTGTTGCTCTGCCAGGGTCTCTGTGTCCTCCTCCTGCATTTGCTCTTGCTGGCCCTCCTGTTCCGGCTCCTGCACGGGCTCAGCTGGGATTTTTTCAGGCTCCAGTTGGGTCAGCTGTCCCTCGGGCTCTTCTTGTTTTTCATTCTCCCAGTCCGAGTCCACCTCCTCCATCACAATATCCTCCACAGTCTCCGGGAGGATAGAGACTGGAAAACAGAACTTATTGAATTAATAAAAGAACGAACAAATGAATCTATTTATACCTCTTTCCATGTACTATATTTAATTTACAAAGGATTACGACAGAGTGTCTCTCAGGACTGGATTTTAAAACTACAGTATCTTTGAACACATGTATTGAGTGTTTACAATTTAAACCGCCGGAGGGCGGTCAAACTATAGCCATTACATTCAGCACCAAACCTCTGTGCTGGGTGTGGAGAGACTGGCATCAGTATAAAAGGGCCATTTGCCTTTTATTGTAAACATAAGAGAAGGTGCCAGTAATAATAATGAATACTAATGGGCAGTTTTCTGACACAGGCTATGAATTGCACTGTGTTGATTTGAAATGAATGCTCTAACACTGGGGTGGGAAGAGCAAGGTTCTTGGTCCATTGCCCTGACTATCGCTAGTTCTGAATCCAGTCGAGCCTTGCTGTGTTGATGTGAACAGGGTGGTGAAAGAAGTCTGTTTTGAAGTATTAAGTTCAGTGGAAACTGATCTGCTGAGAGCTCTGGCAAAAGATTTCTCCCCAGCCTTGAGCAAAAAACAAGTTGCCTAGAAACTGTGATAAATTAAAGCAGTTCGGACAAAATTGTAATAAAGAAACACAAAGTAATGATGTACTTAATGCACTTTTAACATTACATTCAGAATGCTCAATGACAATACGTGTGTCCACCGCTGTGCACATTCTTATCTAGCACCTGTCTTAAATACCACTGAAAGAAAAAAAAAAACAACCCAACAAATTTGTTTAATTCCAGATTTGTTTTCATTTATTGCTTAATTTACTGTAAACGGAAAAGAAAATGATCGACAATAAACATTAGTAAGCTGCTATGCTTTCTCACTAATGTCATCATAGCCTTTCCCGTGAATAATCACATGCAGTTTTTTACATATAATCATCACACAACGTTGCCTTAAAGCAGGCTGAAGCGTATTTATCTACAAAGGCTTTGGAAAGTGGCTTAGCTAAATAATAGTGACTGGCTCCTAAAAAGAGCTTTATTCAAAAAGCATTTACCCCAGCATTTACCCCAAAGTTATTTGTGACAGGAAAAAAAACAGTAACAAGAAACAACTAAGTTGCACGTAGAAGCTCTTACAACAGCCCCGAGTTTGGAAACCAAAACTGGTGTAAAGTGGGGTACAAAGGCTTTGTGAAAATGCCCCTATGGGTTTAGTCCTGTAGCAGGTACTTTAAAAGCACTTTCAGTTACCCTGGCTGCTCAGAATTGAGGTTTTTAATAGAACATACAACCTGAGGGTTTTAATAGAATACATAGGTTTCCATAGAAAGAACCAGAGTGCTTCTAGTGCACTGGTTTGCACAGAGTTTTACTATAAATCTACAAGCTAGCGGTCTGCGTGTTCTAGAGACATGTATGTTCATTCCTGTCTGTCTGTCTGCATGCCTGTCTGTCTGTGTGCCTGCTTGTGTGTGTGCCTGTCTGCCTGTGCTGCATGACTATGTCCTCAGTCTTCATTTTCCTTTTGTTTCAGAGGCTTCCAGTGCCTTCTTCCCTGAAACAAAGGGATAATAAGAACTGGATTAGGGTCACTGCAAGAGACAAGGTCTTTGTGTGCCTAAGTTTCCCTCGATTACTACATGTTTACCAAATGCATAACACAGCTGTTTGCAGCTTGCCAGTGGGTCTCCCAAGGAGGAATACATGCACTTAGTCTTGCTGCTATGACACCTCGGATCCTGGATACTCCTGCAGACGTAGTTAGGGGTTCAACTCCTTTTGCAGCAAACTGGATCTTTTAGTCAAAGGTCACATTTTCTTTTGTAAAAAAAGAAATAAAAAATGAAGAGGCCCCAACATCCACTACAAGCTGCAGGAGGATCCAAGATTTAAAAGGGTTAATGTCTGAACCAGACTGGTCAGTTATTAACGATCATGTTAGCACCTTCTGTGTCTGACAAAGTACTGTAGAGCATCTGAACCATGACGTGTATCAAGAGTGGTCTTGTATCCAAGCATTGTGTATCATGACTTGTTTAAAAAAAACTATTTGATCAATACTACTACTATTACTACTAATAATAATAATTATACTTTTTACTTACTTTGTCGCACTTGACTTGAAAGTCCATCATCTTTCTCCTGAAATGTAATACAATAAAATGCCTTTATTTGTGCCCTTATTTCCCTAAAGATTTACTCAATAGAAATGGTTGGCACTATTAATCAAGATCATTTTTTTTTATTTAACAGTACCTTGAACCCAGCCTTGCCAAGACAGCACCAAACAGTGGTCAAGGTCAATGAAGAGCCGCTAAGCACACAGGTAATTAGGTCTAGGTAACTGAAAAAGCAACCTGTAGAAACTTTCAATCAAACTGTGACTTTCAAACACTCCCATGTGATTGGGGTGCAACACGGTGTTCATTTAAATAAACAGGCAGAATTTGAATCTGTCTGGACTCTCAGGGCTAAACATGCCTGGCAAGCCATTCATCTTGCCATTAAACGTTTTTAGTTTGACCTGCTCACCTCTGTCCTGTCCTGCTTGGATCTCATCACTGGTTGTGGAACAACCTTCTCGAACCCTTGAACAAACCAGCTTACAACACTGTGAAGAGATACTCAATTCAGACAGACTCCACTGTGAAGAGATACATCACTATCAATCAATCAATCAATCAATCTTTATTTTAAATAGCGCCTTTCATAGTGTAGCCCCGGTCTCTGTCCTACCT
The DNA here is from genome assembly GCF_017654505.1 of Polyodon spathula. Lineage (NCBI taxonomy): Eukaryota > Metazoa > Chordata > Actinopteri > Acipenseriformes > Polyodontidae > Polyodon > Polyodon spathula. The sequence continues at coordinate 40,997,373 of NC_054546.1, read as the reverse complement.
GGTTGGTTTAGAAGCTTCTTCCGAGACTTTCGCTGGCTCTGCGGGTGGTGCTGCCTCTGGAGTGGGAAAGAAAAATACATTTCTGTATCCAGCAATCGCTACTAGGAAGGTGTGTGCAAGCACTGGACCATATCAGCCCTGTTCCATTATACAGAGCTACACTGATTGGGCTCTTGCTATGCTTTAGACAGTGCATGCAGCTTAACCTTATGCAAAGTAAAGTGAATTCCTTGTGTAACGTTACCTGTCGGGGTATCAGCCCTGCAGTTCTCCTGTGCAGCTCTTATACCTTTAACAGGTGGGGGCGGCTCCTTTACTTCCGTTTTCTTTGCTGGCGCTTCTGGTTCAGCTGTATGTGCTTCTTCCTTCTTTTCTGCCGGCTTCTGCCAGGGCAGCAAATGGTACATTGTTAAAAAAAAAAAAAAAAAAGCTTTTGGTTTAAATGTACAATTTGTAGTCTTCCCTGCTTCCCATTCCCACTGTAATGAGCCAAACAATGAAGCTCCAGCAGCAGAACACACAATCCCACTCTGTTGCAGTAGAAACAATGGGAACCATTTCTTTTAATGAAGTCTGCTAAGTTTGTAGTCCATGCAACCCTTTTACAGAGACAGAAGTTTATTCTTATTTTCAACACCTAACCTAATAATGAGTATAAACTCTTCAACTCTAAACTATGAGCCCTGTTGGCCATTATGAGGACTTAAATCTAGTTTGGAGTTCTGGAAATCTTTTCCAGCTGTTTTAGAGAGGTTTTATTTTGTGCAATAGGGCCCTACAGTCCTTAAAATAGCCCCTACATCTTTGTGAATCCCTGTTCAGAACGCATGTATAACACATACTAGCTAACACATCCTTTGCATTGCAGTGAACGGTCATTCAGATTCAACCTACATGACTCCATGGTGTATTTTAAAGTGTCCCATCATCTTGTCCTATACTCCTGCCTTGCTCTCCAGACCCCAGCGTCCCTGAACGCAGCTCCTTACCTGCTTCTGCGCAGCCTCCGTGTTGAGAGGCGCGTGCAGCTCTGCAGGCTGGGGCACCACCTTCTCAAGTCCCTGTTTGAACCAGCTGAACAGGCTGCAGGGAAAGGGGGCGTGGTCAGGGAGCAGACCAGTAGATGACTTGTACACCTTGACCCAAACCTACAACGCACTTTACTGCAGCCTCGTTCTCCCCCATCATTACCACTGCAGTAAAACATTCAGTCCCCTGAGGGCAGGTCCAGTGCCTTCCAATGGCAATGAGATCTACCTCATACAGTAGTAACGTGACAGGAATTTAGATTGTATTCGCGTAACTGTACTTCTTCTCCAGTAGGTGTCACTAATCTATTCTATTCTATTATTTTAATTATACTTAGTCATGAGTGAGCGCCACTAAGAAAAAACAGAATTAACAAAAGAAAGAAAGAACAAAAGAAAAAGAAAAGAAAGAAAGAAAGAAAGAAAGAAAGAAAGAAAGAAAGTGTTCACCTGGCCGTGCTTGCTGTGAAGGAAGGGATAGTCTGAGCTGTATTGTCGATTTCTGACACGGCGTCTTTTGAAACCTCCGACACCGACACTACCTCGATAATCTGAATTCCCGGTTCTGCAAGTGAACGAACAACCAGACAGCTTAAATGAACCTAGCTGCTCTGTAAACATTCATTTAGTTTAGAATTTAGTTTATAACGATCCATGTTAGACAAAAACATAACTGCATCATATACAACATATGCACAAATGGTATTGCACTCAAGCATGGATTCGTTACCTCTAGGAACAAAATGAGAACGTGTTAGGTGAGTTAATGGTATCTTTGCTCACACTTTATATTGACCAGGCAATAATGATATCGTAATATATAAGCTAACTACAAGTTGTTTGATAGTATCTTATAGCAGCTGTATTAGTATATTACTCGCCTTCCACTGGCGGAGGTGGCATTTCTTCTTCTTTGGCTGTTTCCTAGTAAAAGATGGCAACAAAATGTGTTTTGAGACTGGCCCGTTATATAAGGTAAAGAGGCAGAACAAAACAAAACGCAGTCCGCACAGTGTCGAACCATCCCTTGTGGCTCATTTGGGTCAGCTTGGGCCTATCCAAGGATGGAGAGGACAGGGTTGCACTGGGCTACTTACCACTTCTGTGGGGTTCTCCTCCTCTTCAGACTCTTTATACCTGTCCTCGGGCTGGGGGACCACCTTGGCCAGTCCCTGCACTATCCAGCTGAAGACCCCGCCCTGCCTAGTGAGAGACGCACAGGTAAGCGGCGTTCCAGCCAGCCAGCCGCTTGCCCCGTCACGGCACCGTGCGGCCACTAGAGGGCATGTGAGTGCTAAGGGAAGCACGCTACTGTCGAAGCCACTGCGGTTGCCGCCATACACTAGCAGCCTCAGGCAGCTCTCTGATTTACAAGAAAGCACAACTCACCGATTCAACTTTTAAACTGTGATAACGTTCACGCAGTGAAAAGAGTGAATATAGAGCCGTGATTATTCTGGATGAAGACGTTATTAACGATGTGTTACAGAAATTCAAATAAATATTGCTTCATTTTCGTTCCAGCTCGTACACTCGAAGTAACAGACAGTTTGTTACTCCAGCATGCCGGTATGGTTATACGATTGCATTTACTCTATGAGCGATCTTTCTGAGGCAGTAAAGAGGTTGTTTTGCGCTAACGCAGCTCGTTAATCTGCAGCATGCTCTGACAGTTTACATTAAGCACTTAGTTTCTGATGAAGGGAATTGCATTTGCAAAATTGACAAGCAAGGGTTAGGCTGGCACCCTGCTATTCTGTACTGAAACCCTGTGCCTGTCTTCCTGAAGCAAGCTGCCCAAGCAGTTAGCAGCGCTGTCCTCAATGCACTAAACTACTCCCCTGTGCCGGGGGTTTGGCCCCTGCCCCGCTGCTTCTCCTAATAAAAGCTGCCGCAGATTCTCCGCTCTCACATCTCCCACAACACTGTTTAAAGTGAACAACTGCAGTAAACCGAATGGATGATGTACTGCACTTGTTCACCGCACCCTATAATGTCACTCCGCCCCCCCCCCCCCCCCCCCCCCCCCCCAAGCATACCTAGGGTTCCCCACAATGTGTGAGAGACTTATTGGCTACTTACTCTTCTTCTGGTTCGCTGTAAATCATAAAAAAAAAAAAAAAACATGTGAACAAACAGAGGAGTCAAGAATTTCAAACAGCAGTATTGAGCAGCAACTCTACTCGAGAGAGCCCTGCTGTGCTGCAGCATCCCCTTGAACTCTAACTCTAAAATGTTTCAAGACCTTTCAGTTTCTTTTTGTGTTATTCCTGCTTTTCCTCTCATTCCGATGGTGTTGTGTGGATATGCAAAACTAAACTGGATATCCTGTGTTCCTAAAAAGAACTTTTATGAACCAAATGTACTAAATATTTCACCTTATCCTCTTTTAATCAGAAGCATAGCCCCATGTTCTGCCCCTTGTCAGCTTTGCTCTAGTCAAAGTCTCTATATATGATTGCAGCCTATGATTGCAACGGCAGTGGTCTGTCATTAGGAAGCATTAGTGACTATCCATGAGCAGAGATTGATAATTGCCTCAGAATGGTTTCCAAAAGATTGTATCACTGTTAACTTAATTTCTAAGTTTCAGCGTGCCCCTATACTGGTCTGATTTAATTTCCATTGCTCTGTGGGATTACACAATAATTTGAGGGCTTCGTCGCGATTTTCAAAATGCATGTATGTCTGAGGCGACCTTGATTTCAGAATATGCCAATGTTCCTGTTAACATAAATGAACACATACTGTACAGTAATGAATCCATGCACTTAGTACTCTACCTAGTTGTGGCTGCTGCATTCTCCTTGGCCTGAGACACTGTTGAACAAACGAGAACGATTGAATCTATTAATAAAAGTAATTACATTCATATGATATACCTACAAATCGACTCACATGTTTTCAGTTCCGTTTTCAGTACAATAAAAGATCATCCCAAAAGGGAAGATAACACGCCACTAGCCCTTTTACGGTGTCCTTCTTTATTTTGTATTAATTATCCAGGCACACTCAGCAGGGTCACAGATGATTCACAGCCTCTACAAGGTATCTGGATGCCAGGGTGCTAACCTGGCACCCCAGGGCCATATCATTCCAGACCCATGTTTATTATCCATCCGCAGGCAGTGCAGTCAGGCAGCCCTGGGGAATTAAGGGCTTCTCCACAGCGAATGGATGGGCTGCGCCTGGGCTTGCTTTAGGATAGTGCCTCTGTTATCTCATATTTCTTAAGGTAATGTAGGCCTAATATAAACATGCCATCAAATGTATGCTGCTTGGAATGTAGGGCATTTCTGCTATTAAAGGTTTGGAAATGTAATGGGATAGTGTCCCAGAACTGAGGACTAACACGGGTCAGAAAGCCACCTCTGTACTGTAAAATGTCATTGTTGGAAATGAGAATACATAAAAAAAAAATTAAAAAAAAAGATGTAAAGCTGGAACATTTGTATCTCAGAGAAACTGGAGAAACAGATAACGACATAGACCGTCTCTACAGCACTGAAACACCATGTTTATAAAAAATAAACTGTACTGCTGAACCTTTCTTCTTTAATATTAGCATCACAAGGGTATCCATGTATTATAAAAAAAAAATATATAGATGGGCTTCTACAGTGAGTTGCAGGAAGACAATTCCATCTCGGGTTTCTGTGGCAGCTTATAAACTCCACCTTGGGTCTTGTAATTTATAACATCACAGAAACCCTAGATCGAATCATTTTCCTGTAACTCACTGAAGCCCATCTATTATTCTATATATATATAATTCTTTACCATTTTTCTGTTCCTCTTGTTTGGTTTGCTGTCGGAAGAAAGCAGAAGTAAAGGTGAAAAGCAATTGGATAGGATATACTGAGAGATACATTTTAGCAGATGTAGCTTACTTTTTGAAACATAGGGCCAGTAATGACTCTACATGATAAAAGGGTACTATGGATGAAGAAAAGCATACTGAGGTTCAGCTGGGGATATTGAAAACACATTACTGGGTTGAAATAAGAAAGGGATTTTTTAACAGGGTAGTTTGGAGCTTGCTGCATGCTGGTTTTCTGCTATAGAGGAGGGTTTGCGTATGTACACAGCCTTCCAAGTGTGTGTGTGTGTGTGTGTGTGTGTGTGTGTGTGTGTGTGTGTGTGTGTGTGTGTGTGTGTGTGTACTGCATGTAATAATGTTGACAATGCTGCTGAATCCCTGCTAGTAGGAGTTGGTGATTGGAACATATGTTATTCATTTTTTGTAACTTTGGTTTCTTTACTGGTCTATAAAAACCCATCACAAGCTTATAAAACAAGATATCTTTTAGACATCAAATAAACTGCGGAATGACTTTTCTTCATAACCCAGCCCAGGCACCTGCACTGCAGCCCTTTGAACACCCATGTCTGGCAGAAAAGCAGCCTGGAAAACAATCAGGAAGAGGCAGCCTCAGCCCCAGTATATGGCTAAGCTGCCTACCTGCTCTGTCTCTGCATTGGCCCTGGGCAGCCTCAGACTGTCCACTGGCTTGGGCAACACACTGTCCAGCCCCTGGGAGAACCAACTCAACACCCCTCCAGAAGCACTGTGGAGAGCAGACACCGAGGTTAGACATGGCTGAGAGACAATAATCGTGCATATTCAGCAGGGCTTGGATTTCTTCCTTGGAGCACTGACGGAGGCTTTAACAAGCTTTTAAAATATAGCTCCACTCTATCTGGTGTTATAACAGAACTTTATAGCGCAGTTACAATATCAGCCCACCAGGGGTTGTGTTACACAAGTAAAAAACAAAAAAAAATAAAGGCAAAGAGTAACACCTTAAAGGGAAAGTGGTTGTAGTCACTCAGTCTCTGCAATCTAGTCTACCGCAGCGTTCTGGAATTCAGGGTTGATTGGTTTTGATCACCTACTGTACCTCTTTTCCTCTGCAGACACTGCTGATGGATTCTCTGCTGGTTCTGATGGATTCTCTGCTGATTCTGATGGCTTCTCTGCTGGTTCTGATGGCTTCTCGGCTGGTTTAGCTGCAACACAAAATCCCAGAATGAATGTGCAGGGAAGGAGTCCGGGGCGACAGGCAGGGTTGCTGGAGATTTGCCTACCTGTAATATTTTGGGGTTGGGAAACTTTCTCTTTCACTTCAACAGGTTTCTTTACCTGTTACAACGATAATGAAAAGAAAAGATACATTACTAATACAGACAGCAATTCTAAGTGACACAATGAAGACAGTGGAAATAGGAGAGAGTGATGGATAGAGAAATAGAGGATCTGAAATCCCTACAGTTGACAACATGACTGTGGTGAGAAGCAATACAGGAGTGTGAAGAATGATCAACTCAGAAAACAGTGAGATGTGTGACCTTCCGTTAAGCATTCTGTTTGTGTTTGTATTTAACCTCTAACACTAATGTGCTTGACAATCCAGTTCAGACTCAGAGTAACTGCGTTTCTGCTTCCATGTGACTGGCAGATGTTCTTTCAGGGATCAAGCTAACATCTGGTAAAGTAAAGAGATGACAATGATGACAAACATGCAGTGCTGTTTATATATATCAGTACAGGACTGATCTTGCCTAGGGCAGAGCTGTGTTGTATTAAATTATACTGCAAAATACCTAGAGATTTTTTTAATGGTTAATGGTTAGATTACATCAGAAATTTATTTGTTAACATAAATGTTTATCCGGAAAATCGCTCAATTGCTAGATATGTAGACCCAATAAAAAAACGAATACAATGTGTGTTTGTGTCAGTTTTTCAGCATTGCTTGTTGTGTAGCTCAATGGTTGGAGTGTGGAATTATTGATTCAAATGCAACCAGTGTGTCAGGTAAAAGGTGTCAGCAGAGTGTCTGGCTGTGATCTATGGGCAGTATAAGCAGGGCTGTCTGTACCGGCACAGGAGGGGGTGGTGTGGGCTCAGGCTCCGGCTTCACATCCTCTCCCAGGGGTCGGGGTGGTTCGGGAGGGTGAGGAACAACTTTCACCACCCAGCTAAACATCCTGAAACGGGATGGGGGTCAGTAAACACCCAGCATAGCAGAGCTTCAGGACATAGCTAACACACCTAGACAGATAGTGCAGAGCTGCACAGTTAAACACTCTTAAATGGTCCTGGTAAGGCCGAGTATATATACCATGGCTAGTTATCCTCAAACAAGATCAGTACATTCCATTTATCTCTACAGCTTCCTTGCCAAGTAAATATCCTGAGATCAGTATATATCCTGCAAATAAGAGTGTATCTCAGAAACACTGGAATATATATACATACACACACACACACACACACACACACACACATATATATATATATATATATATATATATATATATATATATATCTTCTGAAACGGGATAACGTCTCAGTACTGTACTGTACATTGTGCACCTATGGAAAATGATTAATTTATAATCAAATCCATAAATACTGCATTTTACAAATGTAATTATATTATAGAGAAAATAATAATATAAATAGACAGTATGCAAACAGAAAAAAAGCAGAGTTCAGTTTTCTTTTTGTGTGTTAACCCAATTGGTGTTGATAGTCCCAAAGCATTGCTGTTTTAAACAAGTTAGTATTGCAGTAAACAGGTAATAAACTAAGTGCTGCTTAAATAAAGTGTCACCGCACACAATAGTGCGATCCTATGTTTGAGCAAATGAACTGACTTTCTTGTAATCTGATTTAATTCACAGTACCTGATGCTATTACACATTGAGCCACTTGTATTGTAAAATCCTTCATAACAAAATAGCCACCAAAACGTTCCCAGGAACATGAACACAGCTTGTCTTTGAACTCCCAACCCTCCCTCTGAAACAGCTCCTATCTTCCACTTTGCGATGCAATATATTTCCTGGGAGTGATATGGACTGAAAAGCTATCTGTGTCCAGGGTCTTGCTGAAGTTTTCCATACTTTTATCAGGGTTTCATTATTCTATACTCAGGATAAGAACAAAACATAGCGATACCTGTCCAATACAAGCTTACGACTTACAAATCAATATGATACACAGTCATGATGAAAATCATTGACACACGCTTTATCATAATAAACACTTGAATAAAACCCTTAATAAAAAGGTATTACTCATTCAAAGCAAGGACAGCTTTTAAACAGACTCAGCGGCGTAGAACGTGTCCGTCTTTCATCCAACACAAAAATAAAAATACATATGATACACACAACTAATTAAAAGAAAATACACACGTTAGAAAAGCTTATTTCAAAATTTAAAAAAAGTTTAGAATTTACCTGCGTCAGTTTGTATGAAAAGTATTTCATGCCACTCTATCTCCTGTTCGGCCGTGTGTCTCTGATTGACTCTCTGTCTTTGCAGATTAGCACAATCTGTGCAAAGGCTAACAAGATTAAAACCTGAAGGACGGCACTGGGGTGGCTGGGAGGGAAGTGGATTTGCTAGGGAAAGGAAGGCACAAAGTAGGCAGTTTTATTGTACAGTACAAGCGCTCCAGTAAAGGAAAAAGTACCACTTGATTCTCCTTGGTTCTAAGTAACACTGTATATTGCTGTACTACTAAAGCAATCATGTACGATCTTACTACTATGAATAGTCAAACTTAGTAATAGATTGTTCATTAAACACTGTGGTGCATTTACTGTGAATTTACTACTTTAACTTTAAGCAATTTTTTGCTACAGACAGGATCCAGTGAGCACTTTAATGTCATGGAACTGTTTGAAGGAAATCTGCTGCAGTCAAGAGTAATGGAACAGTCTACAGGAGATACACCCAGTCCCATCTGCTGCAAACACAAGGGACAGCTTGCAATGACAGAAGGCAGGGGTCTAGTCTCTGAGCCTCTTGAAAAACTACTTTCTGTGAAGCTTCTCTGCACGACAATTCTGGGGATTTTTGAACTTGAAGTCATGTCCAAGCTTCCACACCTCAGCCCTGAACTCTAACCACTGAGCTAGTCAAACCCACATCTTTCCACACTGCAGCTCAGCACTCTAACCACTGAACAACTCAAACCCATTACCTTGACGTGAATTCCATTCTAATTAAGGTTGTTAGGGCTATGAGGCATGTGGGCTGAAATGTGGTGTCAAGTCCTGTACAATAGAACTGCCAAACTGGTCACATTAGGGCCCAATAAAGTCAATTAACATTTTAGTGCAGGAATACATGCAAGGCTAGAAGTAGACTGGGGTTTTCAAACTATTTCACATGAGGCGAGTGGTAGGAATATATAATAACACGCCTCTATGTGACCTACATAACGAACAACATTCTGTGCAAATTGAATGCTTAGTAAATCGTATGGTAATTGTGGAACAAAGATGAAGCATTCTGATTCCATGCAGCTCCAGTGGCGTCAGCCCCTCCCCTCTTTATCAGTGTCATCGCCACCCCCCTCCCAGGTAAGTGGACTCTGAGGGCGCGGTAAAGCTGTTAATGTGGTCTGGGGATAAAGAGATAACGAGGCTAATTCCAGCGTCAGCAAAAAAGAGAGGATTTCCAGCCTGACATTCATCATCTCTGCAGCTATTCTGCGTGTCAGCACTGTAGACAATGGGGCTGGGCTGTTTCTCTGTAGAAGGGGCCCAATTCAGTGTTCAACATTTTATCTGAGGAAAAAGGGATTTTGAGGAAATGCAAAGCAATATTTCCTTTATGTTGGTTCTATTAACAGAGGTGTCAGGTCAATCCAATAGAATGTTTTTGTTTCCAGCTAAAAAGCTAATTGAATTTTTCCCACAAAAAATACAAATGTAACCATTAAAAGAAACTATTTCCATTAGAGCCCGGGACCATGTGGTCCTGTCATTCCGTGGCTTTTCTAATGCATACAGGGGTGTGTATGTGGCTTGTTGGCTAATTATAAACCAAGTTTACTGAACAATTAACTCTACTGAAGTTTGACTCTTTTGGTATGACAGCCTTGATTCTATTCTTCTTAGATTGAGGTAGGAAAAGGTGTCTGTAGTTTTTAAGACACCTTGCACCATCTTAGAATCAAGACACGGGACAGGATGTACCCTAGCACCCAAATGACTCCCAGCAGCTGAAAACCTGGGGATCCCATTAAGAGATAAGTGTCTAATCCAATGGACCCCTGAGCACTGTAAGCTGGGCAGGGAGGGATGCTTCTGCTGGGATAATACGCAGCCACGTGTCCCAAACCAAATATATGGGTCAAAAGAGAGGAGGAGGAGGATTATGGGCAATAGAGAGAAGAGAGGAGAGGAAGGCAGAGGCGAGACTGTGAGAGAAGGGGAAAGGGACTTCAATGGCTTCAAGCACACTTTCAGTTTTGCCTGGTTCGTATAGTGTGTGTGTATGGGGGGGCGTCCTTCTGGCATGAGAGAACTGTGTCATTGGATTGCTTGGAGTCATCCATACCATTTTGACAATGTCATAGGGTTAGAGTTAGGTTTAGGGGTTAACGTTTTTGTCCTTGCAATTGAACATGCGCCTGCCTTGTGGACAGATACAAGATTTCTGTCATCACTATGCAAAGCTTTACCATGCAATGACCATTTTACAGTTTCCAATGCTTTTCCCCTTATGTATCAACCATTTACCACACTATGCCATGCTATTACCATGGTCCAGTATACCACAGTGAACCTTTAAAAGAGTTGCTGTGTTGATCATTTGGAGATACCAAATCCCTGTCAAAATCTTAACTGCTCTCAAAATCTAAACCCAGGAATTTCCTTATCAGTCTCCATGTCTGTTAAGGATTTGGACGTGTTTTCTTTCCCACTGCTGCTGGTCAGTGCTATTTAATTACAGCTGGGAAAGTGGGCACATCTTACGCTCTGGGGTCAGGGGTCAGAGGTCAGATTTTATAGGGCGCTGATCTTTGAACACTGGACATGTTTTACCAGCACAGCCTCTCTTACGCTGTGGAACAAATTGATTCTGATGAGAGGATCGGAGTTCAAACACCTCTCTTTTTTTTACTAAAGGCAGTGGCAGGACAGACATTAAGATAACACATAGAGCAGAGGGCTGTCTTTGATATCAGCCTGGGAACGTGCTGACCTGGCTCGTTTGACTCTCTGAGACTGGCACTAACTGATACAGCAGTAAAAAGAGGGGCAGAGAAAGGGTTTAATTGATTTGTGCGGGGCATCTGATCTAAAGCCCCCCTTCAGTTTAAAATGACTTCTCCCAGCTGCTACATGAAACTTGAGATATTAATAGTGTCTGTTTTTTTATCAGGATGTAATACCACTAGCACTGATCATGTTTTATAAATATAAACTACCTTATGCAGGGCTCCCAAGTGGTGCATCCAGTAAAGGCACGTCGTGTGGACTGCAGGAGGCGCCCTATAGGCTGGTTTATCTCTGGTTCGAGTCCAGGTTATGCCATGGTTGCCGGGAGTTCCTAGGGGGCAGCACACAATTGGCCGAGCAGTGCCCGTGTGGGGAGAGTTTAGGTCGGCAGGGTAATCTCAGTGACTGTAGAAGTCACTCAGATCTGTGTTGTCCTCCGGCACTATGGGTCTGGTGCCTTCGCAGTGGACCTGCAGCGTGAAAATAGATGGCTTGTCAGGACACGTTTTGTAGGATGCGTGCGTCTGCTGCCCTTTCCCAGGTTGGCGCGGGAGTTTCAGCGGTGAACCAGGATAAGAAATTATAATTGGGCATTCCAAATTGTGGAATAAAACTGGGGTATATACCATTGACGATGACTATATTTAAATAAATAAACTACCTTATATCACTGTGACCTTCAATATATCTCTTTCATGGATCCTACTGCATCATGAGGTGGTTATCGTTATCTCTACTAAGTAAAAAAGTAATACTCTCTTAGTACATGTACAGCTATGGCCAAAAGTTTTGCATCACCTAGAATTTTACAATTGAGACATAATTAAAAAATATATATATATATATATATATATATATATATATATATATATATATATATATATATATATATATATATATATATATATATATTTAACATCATGTAATCAAATAAATTACAAAATTATATCGCAAAAGTCTACCTGAAGCCATAATAATACAGTAAGTAGTACAATATTTCATGCTTGATTTCGAATTTCCATTTTTGTCAGTTTGTCGTTAAAACTACAAAGCGGTATGTAATTCAATATGTTAGCGTAACATTATTCAACAGGCTTCATTTGACTTTATGAAGCAAAATTAGTTAATTCCATTAGCGAGAGATGCAAAACCTTTGGCCATCGCTGTCCATGTATATCACTTCCCAACAGGTGCCATTACCAGAAAAAGTCTCTCTTTGTTCAGACTAAACGGTATATGTAATATAAAATATCAAATAGCATATGGTGTGTTCTAACACTTTACATTTTGTCTCAGGGAAAAAAAAACACCCTTTTGCTTCTTACGCATGACCTCATTTCAGAATAGGTGAGAGCCAGGGATCTCTAGAACCCTCTGAATGCTGGTTAATTCTGCTCTGTGCAGTTAGGATGGGATTATTTCAGAAGGGATAACAAATGTGTTGTTGAGAAGAAAAACCTAAACTTTGCTAACTGCTGCAGATATTCCCAAAAGCAATGCAGAACCCAGGGCCTAGTCTCTTCGGATAAGTCTGGCCAGTTTATCTCTTGGAAGCCCGCAGTCTGAATGTTGTTCTCTCTGATCTCCGACTCCCAAATGCCCTTAGATCCTTAGATCCTACATCCTTACCCACAAGAATCAATCGCAATAACCCTGATTCACTGGTGGCTGTGCACCTCCCGACAGAGCAAACCTGTCAAAACACTTTTCTACAGTATTTAATAATAACATCGGCCTATTTAGCAGAACTGTTGGTTCTGAATTGCCCAGTTTATTTCTTTGATCCTCATGTTGCACGTTGTTTCTATGGTTGATGCTATTGCTTTCTCTGTGAAGTTTATTTAAGGAGCAGGGTGACATTTGCTTGCTCAGGTTTTATGCCGTCCTTAACAGCAGCAGTAAGCAGGCTGATTGTTTAAACCTACAGCGTTTTGCTTGACGTGTGTTTCTGTAAAAGTTTAAAAGCCTTTGTGTGCTTCCTTTTTAGAGTTGCTGGGTTACTGGTTTTCTATTGCGCAGTTTCCAGCCCGCACGACTTTTAAACATGTGGTGCTTCACAAAGACTGCAAAAACGGTTACCGCGGTGATGACAGTGATGACAGACGGAAGGTAATGCAACAGGACAGGAAGCCGAGTATGACAGTGTGCACAATCAATTATGTTACCGGAAATTAATTGCGCATTAAGAATAAATTAAACTGCATATTCGATGACAAGAAAGGAACATTAAAAGTTATTTTCATTCAACGTCTCTCCACAGGAATTCCTGAACCCCATGTTAATAATGATGTTCCACTGTAAGCCATGCTATTCCCCTTGCTTTGCATTTTATGCTTTTAAAGCACCATCTTACAAATGAGTTATCAGTTATCAAGTTATCAGCATTATAAAAAAAAACTTTCCTTAACTAGGTTTACATTCCTTACATACATTTTCAGTAAACTGACCAGTTTAATATCCTGTGCTGTGTGATGTGTATACTTTTCTACTGCTGTTTCTGCTTAGAGCATTAATTTACCAGCTGGACAAAATTATGTTCTTGTTTCACTCTTCTGAAAAACTGAACAGGTGCATTAGAACAGAAAGATAATAACCAGTCTGCAATACAGATGAAAAAAAGAAATGATATTAAAAATGACCAGGAACCAGGAAAAGGCTAACCAGTGACTCTGCCAGTGTGAGTCAGAGGTCCTCAGCTCTGTAGCTCTGTAACTGGTAGCAGCTGTCAGAGAGGGGCCAGAAATGAAATTGTTAAACAAACAAAAACTGTTTGCTTTGCCCGGGACGCCTCTGTCAGCTCCTAGTCTGGGGTCTGTACCCCCCTCACCCCCGGTCCTTTCAGCCTGCTGGAAGTGGGAGGGAGAGGCTTGTCAGCCTTAGATCTGATTGTGTCTAATTGTTACTTCATTACTCAGAGGGGGGACTTGAGAGGGCCTGGGAGCCTGGCCGGCCACCTGTTGCTTTAATACCCTGTCAGGGGAGCGGGGGGGGGCAGGCTTTGCTGTCTCCGAGGTGCTCCGGGGCTGCTGGGCACATTTCCTAACTGCTTCAATGCAAAGTCTACACTGCTTTACTTTCTTCAACGAACTAGCCATCTCTTAACGTTGCAAAACTTAGGAGACACATCTTGGAAGAGTTCTATTTTGGTAAAATTGGTGCAAAGTTGGCTTCAGAGACACTTGAGAAATCTTTGAAACATAACTCCAGCCTATTCCTTATTCGTTTTGTTTTCCTAGCCCCTCACCAATCTTTCTTCTAAGTAATTTAAGATGTGTTTCACATTATAGCCATGCCCGTCACTGTCTCCCTCACCCGGTTTATGGCCTTGGAGATCATCAAAGTACAACATCTATATCTGAAATATTATACTGGCACTAGTACATAATGAACTGGCAAATTGTGAAACATGTCATGGAGGGGTGGGGGTGGGGTATTTTCTACCTTTCTTTTGAAGACATGCTGTCTTTAACCAGCAGAGGGAGTCAGTAGGCAATTCCAGGTTTTTATGAGGAACAGATATCTGCAGACTTAAGCATGCCCTGTGGTTGACATACAGGCACACATACACACAGGAACACAGACACACAGGCACACACCTGCAGGACACACACACACACTTTCATGCTAACAAACAAACAGCCACCTATAGGTAATAAACAAATGCCCATCACAGTGAGAACACATTTCTAGATATCCCCATTTTTTTATGATTTCATCCAACTCTCACAAGCACACAGTGCACAACACTGAACTAAACGTATGCATAATTTACAGTGCTTGTGTGTGCTATGCCGTGATTTCAATCTGATTTTACTATACTATGGTCGATCGCAGGAAAGTTGTATAAAGTGTGCATGCTTTAATGAAATGCTTACACAAACAAGCACTACTAGATAAATCACAACTGTCAATCACTGAAGCAGTCGCTGTTATTGACTAAATCAATGGCTCTTTTGAATGATGTACTGAGAAATCAATCTGTAAGTCTGAGGACTAATTTGTTTTTCCTTTCGTTTGAACCATATATCCACATACCCATCGCTGTCGGTTTTCAGCTATGAATATTGCATAGCTCTACTGTTTCCAGTAACTGGTAACACATTTGTGGTCGAAATGCTGCTCCGAAAACATGCAGAAAGATCACGCTTCTGCAAATTCTAGTTCAGGCACATGGTATTATTGTGATCACAAGATAGATGAGGTCAGGATTTTGAAATTAGTTAAGTCTTGTGATCTTCATATAATCCTGACATCAGATCACTACATAGCACTAGTTTTAATCAATACACCCTGAAAACTTTTGTAATAGTTCCACTATATTTGACATTAAAAAACATTTGGAAACGACGGAAAAATACAAAGCAGATGAAATATATCTAGGGATACGGCTCTAGGGACCCTAACAAAACACTGCAGCTCCAGAGACAGAAACTGGAAACACTTCACTTTACAGGTTTGAAAGCTCCTTCCTCAAGATTACAGTGTGCAGATTCCTAGGGGGCTGGCTGTTTACAAAGGAATGCTAGTTCCTCTACGGGTTCCTGATACTCAATTTCTTCCCTGTTTAATATCCTATGATGTGTGCCCTCCATCCTTCTTCGTTTGCTGTTTCAGATGACGTAATTATTTACCTTGCTTTTTCAGACGTGCTTCTGAAAAGACTCCTAAACCTGCATTTCTGAAGTTGGGTGGTTTGAATAATAACCATGCTAGGGGTTGTGCCACTTAAACCTTTCAGATACAATTAAATTCCTCAGCCCTGTACAATGCAGACCACTAAGAGTCTAAAATCTATTACTTCACCCTACTGACTCTGCTGCATGAGATACGTACACATGTTAGTTTCCACACTTCCACACAAACACTTTACTGAGCCACACAAAGTCTCTTAGATACTCAAACCCACTACTTTCCATACTGCAGCCCAGCGCTCCAAACACTCAGCCGTTCATACATAAAAACATAACTCCTCGGATCTGCGGGGATCAGAAGGGAACAGGTGGGGATTGGCACATGCAGCGAAAACATCAATGAGAACATAAGCCGGATTTAACCGGGAATCGCAGAGGGGGTGAGGGCGGTGTTGAGGGACACATATCTAAACAGTACTGCAGTGACCTTGCCTCGAATCCCCAACTCCAGAGGATAGACTCCACAGCACTGACCCCTTGAACCCAAGTTTGTTCTGTGACCAACCTTCCTGTCTGGAACCCGGTTCAAATTTACTGTGGCATTACATTTTAATAACATAGTAATGGGTAGTAAAGATTAGTAAAAGCGTGGTAAACCGCAAATAGCGAGAATGAAGCACTTTGAATGGAAACAGAATGGTAAACTCAGCTGCAAAATGACATTCTCACCAGGGTACACTTATTATCACCAGGGTACACTTATTATCACCAGGGTACACTTATTATTACCAGGGTACACTTATTATCACCAGGGTACACTTATTATTACCAGGGTACACTTATTATTACCAGGGTACACTTGTATAAGGGATGTGTCTGGACTGCTTTCATGCAGGAGGCTTTGCCGATGGTTGAAGTCCCTCTTTTCTATTCCCTTCATCAAATTGTTCAACCTGTTCCAACCTCAACATATCCTAATCCCGGTCCAATCCCAACCCCATCCTCCTTGGTTCTACACTAGAGGTATATGAGACCCTAATAAGGATACACTCTATTCGACACAGTGCTGTAGTGCAAAGACACAACGCACACAAAGCTTCAACAATATATTGACCTGCTCTTGTTAGACAGAAATCAGCATCTTTAACAACGAGGAGCCAAGCTGCACCAGCAGCTTCCTAGATGCATCACAAGTGGTAAGCGCTACTCGGCGGGCTGTCAGGTGCTGTCGTCACGGCCTCATGCAATCACGCTCAGATCCCTGCCCAGCAAGGAGGCTTATCTTTCACATGCATGCTGTGGCTGCTTTATTAGAAACACATTTACTGGAATGCATTCCCCCCCACCTCAGCACTTTCTGACCATTTACTAGCTTGCTGTTTCTCTGGAGACTCTAACCACACAATCAAGTCCGGAGGCAATTGTAAGGCAATGTTAAACTTCAGGCTGCATTGATTTTGAAAGGAAGCATCTTCGTCATGGTGTGTGCCAACCCCCAGCCTGGCACAGGCTCCAGGACAGGGGCATCTAGGGTGCGGTATTGGAAAGGTCTAGGCAAAGCTGAGCTTGTGTAATTGAAGTGCATTTGTGTGCTGTTTTATATCTGCGAACATGTGCTCAATATATACATCTTTAGCCCCATTTATTGTCTAGAATATATCTAGTTTATGACTGATGTGCTGATATGTCCATGTGTGATTGAATGGTACTGTATAACACAATAACCCAAAAACTAAATGCAGGTGTAGTGGATTTTTAGCACAGCGGTTTAGACGCTCGCTTGCGGTGTGCAGGTTTGTCGGTTTGTGCCCAGTCTTTCTCTGTTACATGTGCATCTGTGATAGGGTAGTGCATTTTCCTGAATGGAAAAAGAAATTCACTTCTAGAAAGCTGGAACAACTTTTGTCCAAACATGAATAATCAGAGGTATTCTTAGCTAGTTTGGCAGCATAAACCTTTATTTTCCTTTCAGAGAAAAGAAAGTGCCATTTTTAGCCAAAGATTAGTTTAAAAAAAGTCCTTTGGTCTCAAACCTATTGTCAGCTGCATTAAAGCTCAGTTGAGTTGCTGTGAAACTTTCCAAACATGGAAGCAATTTTTCATTGAGAGCCGCATCCCACAGTGACCTAGAAAGAAGAAAGCTGATTTTGGTTAGGTGTTGGGACTCATCCATATCTACAAATAAACAGAGTTTCATAGGATGGAGTCCAATTTAATTCAGCTCAGTTCCAGGCCCCCATGTTCAAATAAACAGCCTCACAATGGAGAAGCAGCAACAGAAAGCAACCTGGCACTCAGCTGCTTGCGTTTCCAGCTGCCAGAACAGCCAGAGCAGAAGATGCAGCCCATTCTTTCTCAGCGCACATGGCTTCTTTGTTTCCAGTTGCACTCTATACAAGGTCTCCAGTGAATCAGGCCTCACAGGCGTGATTGTTAATATTGGTTTCTCTGTGCTTCTTTCAGGTGTGAAGTGTCTTTAAACAAAGAGGAATGAATTCACATTGTCACACTGTGGTGCAGCTGCTTAACAGAGAACACCTTTAATAGATACCGTCTACAGTGGCTGATTTAATGGGAACTGTATTTTAGGGTTTTTATCTGCAATACGGACTGGGTTAAGACTCAATCCTGTATCCTTAATACAGTTTATACTGTCTGAATCTACGCTTTCAATAATACGAGGGGCCACAGCAACAAGAGACCGCACTTACACATTGCAATTCTCCAGTCATCATATCCTGAATTCTATAATGATGCATGCAGTTCACTAGCACTGTCACATGTATTTAGACTAGACAGCATGATACTTATTTTTTTAATCACTTTTAAAACGACTGCTACAGCTTTAACATACCACACACATAGATTGCTCACAACACCCCCTGCAGGTGGAAGCAGAAGTAACATTGCTACAGGCTTTCCTATTAAGGTGATCCTTCGCCTCGTTCCCCTCTCTGTACCCCAGCTCTCTCTTTCTCGCTCTCTCTGCTTTACCACACATGTTGTTGAAGACCTGTGTATTCTGCTGAATCTACAGGCTTTGGAGCAGAAACCAAGCAGCCCTCAGCTCCCCCTTAACTGGAGCATGGCCAAGATACTGGTTCATGTTTAACCACAGTGAGTTATCCACCGGGAGGGGAGAGGCTAACAGCTCCAGGACACTTTTGCATTGAAGGCCAGTTTTCCCTCTGTTAAATCAGGACTCCCACACACCGAACTGGCCTGCAGACCCATTGGAGAGGCGGGCGGAGCAACTGCAGGCTCCCCCAGCTTTCTGCTTCATTGCTAATTGGTGTATCAAGCTGTATGAAGCCATTTTCTGTGGTTTGTGATGTCATCTTCTAATTGAAGCCAGCTGTGGTGCTGCTTTGGTGTTCATGTTGTTGCTGCTATCCACTTTCTTGTTTTCATCTCCATTGTTCTGTTTGGAAGTCTGTTTGCCTCTTTATCCCTGCAGCACCCGATGCTTTGTGCACGCTTCCATCCCAGCTTCCTAGCATCAGCCAATCACCAGCCCTGCTTCATCTCTACTGGGTTCAGACAGGTTCAGACTTCCAGCCAAGAAAAATAAATAAAACCTGTTCCCAGGAGGTAAGTAGGAAGATTAACCCCTTCTGCTCTCAAAACAAAAGGGCCTCTGCCCAGCCTTAGGAATCACAGCCATATTCTGATGCATACAGAGAAGAACCAGTGGCTCGGAGAGTTGTATTGGGAGATGTATCTGTTAGATAGATCTACTGAGATGCAGCACCTTGTGTAAGGGATGCCCAGCCTCTATTCAAAAGCGCTGGGGATCTGATGTCTTTTATCCAGGCCAGGGTGTGATCAGCCTGTGTTGGGATTTAGTTAATCAGGACACTGCTCTTCCAAAGATTGCACAGGGATCTGTGTTAAACGAATACAGGTGACACTTTACATTGTGTCTTTAATTACCGTGTATTTACATAGCAGTCATTTGGTAAATACATGTGAACTTATACATTGTTACGATGTTATTATACATAGCATAGGCGTATGTATCGCACAAAATAAGGGATACCTTGTACCAGTGCTGTATAGCTATCCGACAGCAGTCTTCATTCGAGACTACAGTAAAGCAGTTTTGTGTCTACGGCAGCCTTAGAGCTGCAAGCTTCATAACAATGGTGAGGGGATATCACTTCTCCATCTGAGTTAATTAGCATCTTTGAGAAAGAACATTAATTAACAGGTGAGGGAACACACTTCTGACATATTAGACTGCTTGAAGGGAGCGGTACTAAAAAGAGAGACAAGTATTGTATGGAAAGGGAATGGGATAGAGAGAGAGAGAGAGAGAGAGAGAGAGAGAGAGAGAGAGAGAGAGAGAGAGAGAGAGAGAGAGAGAGAGAGTACTGTATGGGAAGGGAATGGGTTATGAAGCGAGAGATAGGAGGAGGAGAAAAGGAAAGAGTCTGGAGCTCAAGGACACGTATACTCCCAGGTGTCTGACACACGGCCAGATTTCCACATTTCCTTTTTCCGTGTGGAAATCAATCACTTATATTCACAGGCCCATGCAGCCAGGATTCCCAGGGGGGAAACACGTACTGTATGCTGCACAATGCCTTATATGAACTCTTATGAAAGGGGTGCCTTTAACTCATGCAAGTTCTTTTTTGTGTTTTTTGTATGCTGCATCCTGTATGTGTGTACGCAATATGTAACATATTCACTCCTTTATAATTGATTTGTATGTATTTGTATAGCATTGTTTACAATGCATCTCAGATTGCGTTACAGTTGACCTTGCAGCAGTCCACTCTCTCTTTCTCTTCCCATATGTTTGTCTTACCTCCACTGCCCTATTTCTCCTTTCTCCATCCTTCTACCTCCTCTCCTGACTTCGCTCTCTTTCCACTCGCTCGTCTCTCCCTTCCTGACTTTTCCACCCCACCCCCCCATCTCCCCTGCTGGTTCTCGCTCTCCTCTCCCCTGTCTGCTCCTGTGTGTGAGAAATGGGAATTGCTTCTGACAGAGCTGAGTGTGGGGAAGGCTTGACACCATTATCATGATAGAGTCTTTATTAAATTAACTGGTGCTCAGTGGATTCAAAGACTCAGCCCTTTACAATCCAGCGCACGCAGGACACTCAATCACATTAAAAGCCTTATCTTATTTACCACAGGAACTCAAATTATGTTACACCACTGAGGAGGAGAAAGGCAAAAAGCCTAACAAAAGTTATTTGGAGGGGGATGGGCGGTCTAAACGTACTAATAACTGAAGGTTGTAGCTGTGTGCTGGCAAATAACTCAGTGATGAACCACTTAACTGCTAGGATTGAAATGAACTCTGTGCTGCATATCTATCACCTCACAAACCGTTGATTCCCAGCATTGCCTGCAGGTCCTAAATGGGCTTACACAGCTGGTGAAGCCCCCTTTCTGCTTCTCAAAACGCCTGAGGCACTTAAGAAGTGCTTTGACTGACGGGAGATACTTTTCAACTGACGAAGCAGTTATTTTATTGGCCTCAAACACAGAACATGCTGGCTTAAGGGTAGGAAAAAACAAAACAAAACATGGGCACTACACTTTTCTGTAAAATCCGTATTGTCACTCCATCCCTCTTGTGGAAACATACATTATAAACACGTGATGGCTCTAACTTTGACTATGTTTACTTCTTTCAGGAGAGGCTCAGTAAGTGCGGAACCCAGAGTGCTCCAAATTCGGTAGGGTTTGGAATGCGGGTTTTGGCTTTGTGCACATGCCCAATTGTAACAAACACAACATGTTAACTAATTATTGCGTTAGAATTTCACTGAACAAAACACTGTCAAATACTACAAAACACTCGTCTAAATTATGAGTCTACGTGGGACTTGTGTTATTTTAACAGTTGCAATATGGTAGTATAAAATGTGATAAGTTTTGTTCCAAGAGGTACAATAGAGTTTAACAGCCTTAAGGAGTACTTGAAAATGTGCTGCGATTAAAAGTTTGACCTTACCAGCGCAATAGCGCAATAATCTTTTTTCCGATAGTTTCACTCCCAACACAAGACAGCGGACTTGGGAACGAGAAGTCAATTCTCTTCCTGACAGGAAGTAAGATTCTGTGAATGGGCACCCCGTGGGGATTAGACAGTGTCCTCCCCTTTTTGGGAGGAAGTCCATTGTTTGAGCTGATTTAGCGCAGTCCGGATACAGGCCACCTCTCACTTGTAATGAAATTGTTGTGAATATGGCAGCCTTCTCAGACAACACTGGAAACTGCTCTGGTTTTGGAATCTGTAGCTATGGCTGTAACACAGATGCTGTAGTCAGAGAGTCAAAAATAGAGAATATTGATCAATGAAGATCAATGAAGGTTGTGTCACATCAAGAGATCTGGTCTAGAAGGGAGAGCTCCTGAGTGGACCAGGCCCCCTGACCCACTCTGCTGACTCTGCAGTGGGCAGCAGCTCTGTGAAGTGCTCAGCGTGATGTCACGCCTCTCTTCCTGTGCAAGCCTGTGCCCAGATATATTTCCAACACACTTTCATCTCTTCCTCTCTCAATGACCCATTCATTCATTTTAGAAACCATTGTTCATTCAATAGGATCCGAAAGCAGAGATTAACCCTACAGTACTGTATGTTGCATGTTTGGCGCCCAGAAGAGCAAGACAATCATTCAAAATGCTTCTAAATACAGTATGATGTGAGCTGTGTACAACCCTCCTTATGAGTGAAGCAAGCACAGCACTCCACGTAGGTATTTTGTTTATATAGCAAGTAATGCGTGAGAGAGGAAGTTTGTTTAAGTCAAACTAAACATGACTTTCCTTATATCAAGCCCCGCATCTGCTTAGGGATATGAGGTCATTTGTAACAGTGCGATTTGCACGTTCATTCTGAAAAAAAAAATACTCTAGCACTGTCTAAAAAACACATGTAATATCCTGAAATAAAAACTATTAAAAAAACAATAGCTTTTTGTAAGTGATTCCATCCATTGGTTCTGATGTAGAGATTACTTAACCAAGTATATACCAGTGTTGTATACAGTACATGCAGACAAGTATAAACTGGACAGCAGCTTCGGGGTTAAAACCACAACAAAGCAACTGCTCACAGTTTCATTAGGTTTCTGATTCATGACTTTGTGTTTGAAGTTTTGGATGGCTTACAGTGGAATATAGATCATTCCCACTGCGAGTTAGGAGGTCAAAGAGTCAAATACAGTTTAGGGATTAGTCCGGATATAATCCATTCATCCACACAGCACTGGATGGGCTTAGTTACCCCCCTTCAAATGTTAAAATACTGTAGTTTATTCTTTATAGGGAGGTAATTGCTGGAAATATTATTTTTCTTGTTGTTATTAATAATAACGCTGATTGTCCACTTGAATTATACAGAACTAATTTACTAGTGATCGCTAGCACTGCTAATCACTACCTTTTAACAATGGCATGGCATCCAATAATATACAAATTGTACCGCTGAGGCTGTACTCAATATTGCTGTATAAGTGACAAGCATGATCAATTAAAGTGATCTCACTGTAACTGCAGTCAGTTTGAACAATTACTTCATTGTAACTGCGGCTCAAGCTTGGTATTATTTGTTTTTGTAGCTACAGTACAGTGTGCACCCCTTAAGCAACGATTGTTAGGACAGCCCTAGTGATTAACAGGACTCAATGATTCATCCCAGTTTAATGCTCCTTTGTGTTTTCAATGGGGTAGGCAGACGGGAACATACAGTCTAAACACAGAGCAATGAAACTACTGCAGACAGTCCACTAGCTGACCTCCTAAGGACCAGGGCTATGTTCAGATGTGCTAACAGTTTAGATATTCAGAAATGTCCCTTTTGAAAACAAAACGCTCTGTATGTTGCCAATAGGATAATTTTTTTCTTTTAACGAATGGAAGGACACATGAGTTCTGTGAGATTTCTTTTTTTTTCAGTGCTGCACATTAGGCTCTTATAAAACACTGGTACCATTGTAGCATGGAGACAGAGCCCCTATGCACTATCTAAGAGCAGGGAAAATACCATTCCACCCCCTCAGTGCAATACTGAGCGAGGATGTGGATTGCAACTGGAGCACACCAGGTCCAACATGCAAACACACTATCACACAGACACACAAATTCAGGTAACAGGGTGGAGGCCAGCCTGGCGACCCCGGGCACCGCAAGCGACTGTCTTAAACGCTAGAGCCGAACTAGTCTGTATTACAGGACAGAATCTGTAGCAGCAGTGTATCACACGATACTGCCTTTACAGATGTACGCATGTAGAAGCATGCAGAGGCAAATGTTTGCACGCACATATACACATGGACACACATTATACTGTACATACATGTGCCCACACATACCCCCTCCACTCAACACACATGCATACACTCAATCTGTGCTTGCAGCAGATGAAGTATAGTGTTACTCAATGGACTGGACCAGGATGGCTCCTGTAGGCTCCAGATTAGATTTCCTAGACATTAGGCAGGCTGAGATTTAATAACTGTGCTGCTACTAAATTGGTCAGGTTGGAAACCTGTATTGATTCTCGCTGTAAAGCACGGAGAATCGGAGGGGTGGCACCACATTGAAAGACAACATAAAGAACAAAATCAAACTAGGCAGCGGTAAATGTTTATTTGGTTATGGAATACCGTTTCTATTCATCCCTTCTTCAAAAACAGAGAGTTTGTGGAAACTGATTTTAGCATGTGCTCCCAGTGTGAATCTAGCAGTGTTTGCTTCCTGTCACTCAAGCCAAGTACAGCATATATGCAGGATGCATTAGCAATACGTGATGAAAGTTGTCCTGATAGGGGAAAGCTAAACAGGTAAGAAACGGCCATCAATGATTTCTTAAAATCCCAATACTACTTGATTCAATATAACACCCAGCCATGTATAAAGCACACCCTCTGTAACAATGCACACCCAGCAATGTATAATGCACATGGACAAGCAGCCTTGGGTTGAATCTCTTCTATAATACACACCTCTTGTATGACACAAACCTCTAGTGAACTGTCCTATCAAAAATACCACGGTGTCCTATATAGAATACTGGTAAACATAGAAGTCACCCCAATTTTTGTTAAAGGGCGTGCTTTAATTAGAGAACCAAGACCTGCATTTTAACGTCTAGCTGGTTACACTATGGTTTTGTTTTACACTGTGCATTACAGTACCTTTTCTTGTGCTCTCAGGCCATTGACAAAGGAATAAGGGGAAAAAATGAAAAGACTAAGTATTGAAAGCATGAAAGGAACATGAGAGGGTCCGTCGCATGTCCAGCGGGAGCTTCTCAATCTGTTGTGTTCTTCACTCATTGTGTCAGATGTCAATTTGATAGAGTCTAGGCATTACATCATGCTGTCATTGTTCAAACAATTAGCTACCAGTCTGTATTCATTAATGCATTAGGCAGTAGCAGAATATGACCTTTGACATCATTCCTCACTCTTTATTTTATTGTTTTTTTGAAAAATTATTTGTCAGGGATCGCTTTGATTGAGCTTCAGGGTCGAGTCTGGCTGTTCCAAGGCGCTCAAACAATAGAGAACTTTTTATGGGGAGAGAACTGGACTCTGTCCCCGGGAGGCCCTTTACTCAAGGCTCTGAAGCTTGCAGACTTGCAGTTCTAGCAGAACTCCTGCAGAAATATTTTTCAATTAAGAGGGATCCTCAGAATTACTTACATAGATGGATTTTCCAGTTGTCTGTCATCATGCAGCAATGCTTTTTCCTGAAGCCTTAAGTAACTCAAACCACTGAGCTAATCAAACACACTGCATTCCACACTGCAGCCAGGCACTCTAACCACTGAGCTACTCAAACCCACTGCCTTCCACACTGCAGCCCAGCACTCAAACCACTGAGCTACTCAAACACATTGCCTTCCACACTGCAGCCCAGCACTCAAACCACTGAGCAACTCAAACACACTGCCTTCCACACTGCAGCTCAACACTCTAACCACTGAGCAACTCAAACACACTGCCTTCCACACTGCAGCTCAGCACTCTAACCACTGAGCTACTCAAACACACTGCCTTCCACACTGCAGCCCGGCACTCAAACCACTGATCTCCATGTGACATGCCATAAAGTGTCTACAGAGCAGATTGACAGTGAGTGATTTTGATTCCCGATCCAGCGGTCAAGCAGACAGTAAAGCTTTCTGCCTTCAAACATTCCGGGTCAATAAATCAGTTCTCCCTGCCTCTCTCAGCTAATGAAGTTCCTCAAGGAAGGTTATCGTAACCTCATTTCTATTGCCCTCGCGAAACAGCTCTGCATTCAATAAGCCTTTGTCCTTGCCTTGCCATATCCAAGTTTATTAGTATTTAGCTTTCACTATGAAAGCCAGGCTCTGGAACTTATTTATTATTGATTTGAGCACTTTAATGCAGAGCAGGCTTGTCATTGTACAATTGTCTCCATGCAGGTGCTGTTCATACATAACTTAACTTTGGAAGAGGAAGACCTTGCTTTTAATATCAATTCATTTCATTTTATTAAGGTATTTATTTAACCCAGAGAAAGCATGCACAGCCTTGTCTAAAAGGCAACAACAAGGACAGATTCCTACAGTTAACAGCAGTGCTGTAAGTGGGTCTGGGCGAGGAGAGAAGATTGTTTGAAGTGTTTTTGTCCTGTTTGAATGATTTGTCTCTTTTTGGCATTGGTTTTATAGTTTATTCTTGTCACCTTTTCTTACCAGGACCCCCTTGAAATGAAATATATATATCTCAAAGGTCCTACCCTGCTTAAATAAATACATGTGTACAAAGAAAAGAAATCGCTCCAGTGTTTAAAACTGACAGCATCAAATGGTTAAGCAGAGATATTAAAAAAGAAATATTTGAACAGATTTGTACATGCACTGTTCTAGACCTGCAACTAGACCCTGGGCTGTCAGGAGGTGTAGTGTTTCTCCAGCCGATCTGGGCAGTAATGAGGTGATGTTAAAAGAAGGGGTCCTGTTTCAGGAAACCTCTGTCCCGGGACCCGGGAAACAAAAACAGTATCTATGTAAAGTAGGGTGACAGAATGCATTATTTTACATGTAACGAGAAGCCCTTTTAAGTAAATTCCCTTCCTTTACATAGGGCATTTACTTAAAAGATATCATAAAGTACAATAGAAGCCTTGCAATAAGCAACCGCCTCACATCATGTAAACTGCAGGAAAAATATTTCTATACCAGAGTGCATAGTGCATGTTTTAATCAAGAATAGAAAGTGCACGCTCCTGGTGCTGCAATCTAGTATGTTGCTTTAATGACAGACAATACGAAACAGCAGACATGGCTGGACTTGGCCCATCAGTGTGCTGAATAATCAGCTGGAAAAGCAGTCTGGTTGCACTGCGTCCACTCTGTCCTGAGAACAGCAGCTGGACGCTCATCTTTCCATGTGTGGTCCACCTTGTCCTGCCAGGACGGAGTGGACAGAGAGGCCCGGGGTGAGTCAAACAGCGAATGTGTGAATCAGGGATGTTAGGAAGCATCCTTTGCAAGCAGTTTAAACTAATCAGAATAAAAACGCAGCTCGAGAGAGTTGGTCACACTCTGTACAGATCTGAACATTCACAAAGCCTCATGTCATGCCTCCTGGAGGGAGTGCTGGTCTCCTAATGCTATTTCAACAGTTCAGTCCACATAATCCAGGCAGCCCCAAATAAAGGGCCCTGCTTTGTTGTGAAGCCCAGGCCATGCTTAGCACAGCCAGTAAAAGAAGAGTTCACAACAATACAGACAATATCTTCTTTGTGTGCTGCTAGCCCAGGCCCAGTTCTGAGTGGGCTCCTTATTTGAATTTTGGCACACTGCTTCAATTGCTGGCTGTGATTCCAACCCCCTTTCTCCACCCACCCCCCCTTCCCCCTCCTTTTAAGTTTCTGGGAGCTGATGCAATACTCTTGTACAGTATTTAAGTTTCTTTTTAAATAATTTTTACCGTAATTTGATCTATAAATCTAATTTCCATTGCTACTGAATTAGAAGACGACTACTCCACTCTGCTTTATTGTGTTCTTTTTTTTCTGTTGGTATTGGATGTCTAACTTAAGGCTGTGTCTTCATTACCAGCATTGGAAAAGTTCTTTTTTTTTTCCAATAATCTTGGCTTACATTGGTTGAGATGCAGCATATTATTTATGTGTCTATCTGCTTGACAGAATCTCTGCAAGGTTGGGTCCAAGCCACACCACGCATGCTGTACTAGACTGTGCTCAGCTGAGTGCTATTCATAGTGGGCCAGAACTCAAGCAATGCCCCCAACACAGGGAACAATGTCTTCGGGGGTACGAGGCATTCCCTAATAAACCTAAAAGCATTTAGCAATGTATAGTAAACTATGATGAATAAAGCATAGTCAAATATGGTAAATAACAGAGCAAAACACAACACAAAAATCCCTTGTAGTAAAGGAATAGTGAAGGCATGGGGAAATCATTGTGTACTGCATGCTATATCTATGTATTTATTCTTACAATCATCTGTCTGTTCAATCATCATTTATTGTTTCCTGGCCCACCTGAGATAATGTGAAATAAATGTGTGTGTGTTTTTCAACAAAATTCAGCATTGTGCTGAACTGGATAACAGGATAGAGATGTTTATAGCAAACATGTTTACAATACATTTTTTATTCTAGCGGCAAACAACGGCAGAAATGATTGTCTTCTCAATAAGCGTTTGCCTTTGGAAATTCTTCAGGCTTTTGCAAATTCCCTTTGATAAACTGAAACACAGTTGCTATTTTGTATAGGTGCATGAGGCAGAACAACTAGTTCCTCCTAGTAATCATTTTTTGACCAGTTTCTTTTGTTTATCCATGTGTGCAAAGATATAAAGCACTGTTGAAGCATTTGCACATAGTCACATAGTCTTAAAATAACAGCATGCAGAACTAATAGGGAAAGTGGTCTCCATAGCTGAAGGGAGAAGCTGAATACAAGGTGTGGCCCAGCTTGGTTTTGTCAGCAGTCATAAACATTTGAGCAGCGTTTCAATGCATTGACAATCTTCCAGAATGCTTTTGAAAAAAAATCTAGGAAATCAATTATATTTGTAAAGCAACTTCAAAGTCAACCAATGCGATTTTTACCAGTGATTTTTACCAGCAGAGCGTTCCCTTAATCTGGCTTTTTCTTTTTGATGGAGGGCATTCCAGCTACTGCACATTAAACTGCAGTTTCAATGGAAGCTCTTAGAATGCACAGATGAATACAATGTTTTGTATAAAACCAACAGTGTATTGCATTGCCTATCGGAGGATAGGAGTATTTACTAGGAGAAGGTCTGTGCAAATTGAATGCGGTTATCATGTTCGCTCAGACAGACAGGTTGATTGCATTAAGACCCAAAATATGGGACTGATAAACTGTGGCGTTTGCTAAAACAGAACAGCTCAGTAAAACTGCATTCTTACTGGACTGCACATGCATCTGTGTGCAGCTGTTCTAACAGTGGCACATACCCTGTAACCCTTACACTGACAAAGAAACCCGTCAGTGAACTGATTGGAATCTGAATGGAATGCATGCAACTGCACACTACACAGCAGCTCCTCGTGAAGCAAAGAGAAAGAGCTTTTCTACAATTCCCCTTCATAGCAATGATGCCAGCTGCGTTACATAAAATAAATATGAGCATTAAAAAAAAAAAAAAAACATCCAGTCTATGAGAATCTGTGTCTAGCGGGCATTTTCTGACTGCAACATTTACAGATAAGGAACAGTACAAGGAAAAACAAAACATGCCTTTTTTCAATATATTTCAAAAATAGATAAATAGTGTTGATTACATAAAAGTTTTGTTTAGACCCTTGGCTTCACCACGGTACATTTGATTGCCCACTTATTCTAAATATAAAACACCATGATGGTGCAAAATGAGGTAAGTGAGGTTACATTTCTTTCTCAGTCATTTACAGAGAGGATGCATTACTGTTCTGCGTTTCATAAATGAGGTTGGACTGTAATCAAATAGAGAGCTAAAACAGAACTGCTGCATCTTGATTTATAAAAACCTGACTGCCTCCTGTCTGTCTCTCAAAAGGGTTTTAGTATTTTACTCTACAGGAGCAGGTACACTGCAGTCCAGGTGCTAACAGTCCACAGAGTAGGTGTAGGTCACATTGAAACTGGCCAGGAATGCCTTTTCTAATTGATTTGAAAAGTTTAGCAAATGCACCAGCAAGGCTTGCAACTAGAACAGTTTGGGAATCAGCAGGAGAGTTCCTCTACTCTACTGACCCTCTGCATCTCCAAGCAGCCACGAAAACATTGGTTTCTGCCCTGGCTGTTGGAGTAGTACAGCAATTTAGGACTGCCACAATTGAAATGTCAACCTCCGTTTAACATCGCTGTAATATCCAATTACACCAGTGCTATGGGACCACAGTCTCTTACAGTAAGACACCAGACACAAGGTTATGAGAATGGAAAGAGGCCATTTGGTCCCCTGAGGTCTGTCCCTGTTTTAGACTACCAATACTCCCAAGATAGTTACTTCCTGATCTTTCCAGGATATTTGAGCCTCTGCAACCTCACCCATTCGATTAACTCCACAGCTGGTGAACCAGTGAAGTGTGGTATGACTGGCTTTCTCCATACTTACTGAAGTATGTCGCCAGGCTAGACCCACAGGGGATGCCCACTGCCGAAGTCTCTTGTCAGTCTGATCTGTTGGCATCTACAGATTACTACAGCTGATCTGAGATCTGCTCCAGCTGTCAGTGTATAGTTGAGTTATAGTTGAGTTGAGATAGTTGAGCTTCCACAATGGCACTTTACACACAGTTCAGCATCTTCTTAATGGGTCATTGTGGTTGGTGATGTAGGGGGATGTGGAAGGTCAAGGTAATCAGCAGCCTTGTAGAACTAGCTTCTTTGCGTGTGAATTGGACTCGTTTGCCAATTAGGACTTGCTTCTACAGGAGGGAGAGGAGGAGGTCAAATCTATTTTTAACCCCTTTTCTGCCAGATCAAAAGTTAAAATGCCATACTTTCAAATATTTCCAACAGTTTTGCATGTACAAACTTATTCATAGGCTGCTTTGTACATGTACTCACTTTTTATAAGGGAGATAAACTTTTAAGCAGCCCTAGATTCCTGTTGAGGTCTATACACACTGTCACAAGGGATGTTCAACTAACCTTATGAAGTGTGAAATACTAGGTGATCGTTCAGGGGAACCAATATTCAGACTCCAATATTTACACCGGTGTTCATTACTTAAGGTTGACTAAACTTGACTATTTATGCAGTATGGGGTTAACTTTAATTTTTTAGGATTGATTTCCTACAGTATGTGAGTGCTGATAATCTAATGGCTTTGTTTGTTTTACTTTAATGCACTCCCTGAAGTGGCTCTGTAATTATGGGAAAGGTCCTGGGGGTCAGCTGAGGATACTGTGACAGTTCTCTGGGGGGGGGTCAAGCAAAGGGATTTCAGATGAGAAAACAGGCGCAGGAACAGATACAATTTTGACCAGATGTTTTTTGTCGAAGCTCTAAACCATTGCATGCAACCTGGCTAAACCCTCAAGTGCTAAAATCATGTGCACAATCAAACACCTAATTTGGAAAAGCATCACCCCATCATCTGACCCATCACAGGTGCCAACCACGTCACAGAAACCACAAACCCCAGTCTGGAGCAGCATGTAATGAAACAGGTGGATTTGAATTGCCGTGCTCAGTGCAATCTGACAGCTCTCTGGGGAGAGGGGTAAGGGATTATATTTATTTAAGAAAGCCCACGCAGGTGCAGTGCTTTCTCAGCCTTGGTGTTGCAAATCATATAGTCTGGATCATGCTGGAGCAAACAGAGAACAGGACTCACCTGAGCTCAGCTAAGACAGATGTGACAGGAGCCACTGTGATGTAAACACAACGAGTGCTCAACCAGGGCTGTAGTAATTAATCATGAATCACACATGCAAAATCAATGTAAGGATTTAACAAATATTATCTGGTGCCCTGATGTCATCCTCTGCATAGTACATACGGCACAGTTCTAAAGTAAACACTTTTTATGTTGATGGTAGTTTTTGCGGCAATACAAAGGCAAGTCATTTGTATGAACTGTGGCTCGGAATGTGCTGGGATGGTCAATCCCAGGGTGGTCCGACGGGGAAAGTGGGCCACACATTCTAGAGAGACCTGGGGAGGGGCTAATGGCTGCTCAAGGGGCACAGGCGTTGGTTTTACATCCCCTAAATGGACAGTGGGTTCCCTGAGCACTCATATCCAATTTTCTGTTTAGAAGGAAATGCAGTCCAGGCCTCTATGTGTATTTGCAGAGCTCAAGGGACAAACAATTAGATCTGTGTTCAGTCACCAGGTTTGGTGTCCGATCCCCATTAGGCAATTCCAAAAGCAGAAAAGCAGATTTTTAGGACATGCAATCTCTGTCTACAGTATTCATTCTGCTGTCACTGTGTCATTAACTTTCGAGTGTAGCTGCTCTACATATTCGCTGCCAGTGTTCCAGAATCTTTTGGTACTCAAGTCTTATGATGCAACAGCTTCCTTTGAAGTTAAATCCTGGATGCAAATTTCATTTCAGGGAAATGACTCTCCCCCTCTACCTCCCCATCACCAATACTTCAAATCAAGGGGTAGCGATTAGGGATGGGTGGGTATAAAAGGTTTTTTGGTTTACCGCGCTTTAGGTACATTACGGTATTAATACCGTTCCTTTTATTCTACACCGCAATTAGCGTAATTACTTTATACAACGGTTAACGCATTTTTCAACAGCAGACACACTCCTAATCAAGCGATGATACTTTCAGCCTTGGCAAAGTGTCTGAGGAAGATCTTTTTGTGAACCGATGCTGTATTTTGATAATGGTTTAAAGGAAACTTTGAACGACACAGAATAAACGTTTCAATGTCTCAATTAAAATTAACAAAGACAAGGGGCTGAAACGGGAGATAGCCTACATAACATCAAAGTAGTTTTGTTTAAACAAGTTATTTACAGTATTCAAATTTTCTTAGGTAAGTGAAGAAGTCTTTTTTTTTGTACAAACTCCACCTGTAATAAAATAATAATTTTGTGTTTTAAGCAATAAGACCGGTCATTTCTTAATTCTGTTTACTACATCATTGTTATTTGGTGTAGTAAAATACAAAATCCCAATGCTTAAATCATTCCGTGGAAGGAAGTTTGATTTGTTGGTTTTATTTTAGTGAATCACAGTAATTTAAGTGATTTGCATTAGTCTTTCTTCATTTTTTGTAAGCCTTTATTTTATAACTTGCATGATGTACTTACTGTATACCATGATATTAAGGTTACCACAGTCTTTTTCTTTTAACGGGTATCATACTGTGCACATTTTATACCGCCCCATCCCTAGTAGATTTGACTTCCCTTCAATTGTTCCACTAAATGTTTAGTTTTCTACATTCCCTTGACGCTCTCCAAGGACACCTCGCTGATGAACTTTCTGTTTCACTCGTTTCCATAGACTTGCTTGTGCCCTTGAAAGGAAAACAATTCAACATCAGTTACCATCAAAGGCTTATGATAAAATAGTCCCCCTGTGTACAAGTCATAAACGTACTCAGAAACTGGCACCCTATTCTGAACGCTGTTCCTTTTATTAGCGTTCAACTGCATCTGGAAGCTGTGTGGTCCAGTGGTTAAAGAAACAGGCTTATAACCAAAATGTCCATAGTTCAAATCCCAGCTCTGCCACTGACTCATTGTGTGATCCTGCGTAACTCACTTAACTTTCCTGTGCTCTGTGTTTGGGTGAGATGTTCTTGTAAGTGATGATGATGATGCATAGTTCACACATCCTAGTGTAGTCTCATGTAAAGTGCTTTGTGATTGTGTTGGTCCACTATGAAAGGTGCTACATAAAGATTATCTGTCTCACTAAAAAAACAACAAAGCAAAACAGGGGAGAGAGAGTTTCATTTTTATAGCATTTATTGTTCAGCATGGACCACCAAACACCCAACACAAAGTGAAAAACACATATCAAATCTTCTGTGTCTGGAACTAAGGCAGAAACGGAATGTTATTGACAAAAAAAAAAAAAAAAAAAAAAAAAAAAAAAACACATATTTACACTTGTCACAATAAATCAAACATATATTAAAAAAAAAAAGTAAAAAAGGAAGATTTATCTTTTTTTTTTTACAGAACAAGATTAATATTGACCAGGATATTCTTAACCCTATCCATCTATAGAGTCCATGCTTTGAAGAAAGTTATTTATAAGTTGTATGTCTCTCTTTATAATAGCGTGTAGGCTCCACAGTTCTATTAGCAGGCCTGTTGTTTGTTAATTGCCTCCCTGAATGAGGACTTAAACACCCAGTACAGGAATCGAACTGGTAGCGTGGTTTCTGATGGCTCTACAGAGAGCATGCTTCTTTGCTGCTCAGTTGTTCTGGACAGACAACAGGGATTTCCACTGAGGGGCTCTGCAAAGTATTTCAACAACAGGACACTTTTATCAAGGACAGCTGTGCTAGAGGCTAGCTTCATTAACCCTCGCCAACACCATGCTGGGAGAAAATATTCAATTTAATTTGTATATAAATCCCAGAGAAAACCCCCTGCCAGGTCCCCATACATTCCAGTGCATCTTAATTTGCTGTAATGAAAGTGTTGAGTGTCATACTCATGCACTGAGAAAAATCAACTGGCAAAAAGTCACCTATAGTCACCTTGACTATAATGTCCTTGATATAAGAGTACCAGCCATGAAGCAAACCTGGGGGTTGATGAGGAACTGTTTGACAAAGGCTTCTGGGGCAAGCTGATACTCAATTGGACAATGATGTGCATGTGTGAAATTCCAGAATGCCTGCAATAACTAGAATCCAAAACCAGGCTTGGGGGCAAATACAAGACAGGCACAAGCGAAGGGCATCTGAGGGGCTTGGCACAGCTAAGAACTCTGCTGACGAGAATAGACAAGCTGATCTTCACAACTATCAGCACCTGTCCAGGCTTGCTATATGTTCCAGTGTAAACTCATTAAGGAATAAAAATAAATCCTGCCTAACATTTTTGGATCAGTTTAATATCCAGCCCTTTGAGTTTTCTCTCTTTAGGTAACGTAGCCTCTTCAGTTGGGATGGTACAGGAGCACTGTGTACACGGCTCTCCCCTCAGCCAGCAAAGGCTGAGAAGGAGTGCTTTCTGGGTGGGGGCCCCTCTCACTGCAAGCGACTGGCCTGCCCAGCCCTTGGGAAAATTCCCTGCTTCTCTTCCTGCACTACAGCAATAAAATGGACAAAACGTATGAGTTACTGTAGCTGTCCCTCAGGAGCAGAGGCTTTTTGTAACCATGGGAGCAGAGATGAACTGGGAGAGAATCCAGCTCAGAACCAGGGCTACTGGCATAGAATACTCAAAAAGGCTACACTAGTAGGTCTGATTTCCTTTCTATACAGACATGCGCACACACACACACACACACACACACACACTCAGGCACTGGCAAAGTCACATGCACAAAATGTATGAAAGTGAAATCCTGTGATTGGCAACGCTAGTAGCATTATTGTCCCCAGTTGTCATGTTTAATTGTGTTCACTGATAAAAAAAGTGAGTTTAACGATTTCAAGCAGGCTGTATGATGTATGAAAAATGTGATTAAAGAGATTGAACAGCACAGATAAGCACACAAGCAGATACACTTCTGTACACATTTTCACATGTACTGTACTCAATCACACAGATACAGCAAACTGGAGCCTCTTAAGACCATTCCTGACACAATATTCCTCTGCCTCTCCTATCGGTGCTGAGATTATTCATCTAGCTGTCAGACAACGGAAGGGCTTTTAACTCTAATGAGCCTGATTCCAGACCTCTCTGGGACTAGTAAGGAGAGGAGATGGGAGCCTGTTGCCAAGCAACGGGATCGAACAAATCCATCATAAGATGGCAAATATAAGTACCGGCCTGCTGTCCTCCTTCTTGGTCAATATTTATAAAATATCACTTTCCCCACTTAAACCTTTACAGTTTAGCTGAAAAGCGATTATATTACTGGATAAATAAAATGGACTTCTAAAAAACCCCACTTCTAAATAATTTATAGTTCGGCCTCTGTAAACCACAACCTCTTACTCAGCATCAGGTCTACTGATTTATCAGCCTAGGTAGAAGATACAGGGCTTTTAAAAAACAAATGTTATCTGCCTTGCATTCAGCAGAACTAAAACACTCCATTCTCTAGAGTGTGGCCGATTGGACCTCAATAATAACAGCTCTCCAGGATCACAGCAATGTGAAGCTGTGAGCTTTCAGCCATTCCTGAGAGACCTGAAGAGCCAGTAAAAGTAATTAAGAGGATAATGCACTGGAATAAAACAAAGAGAGCACTGTACAGCACCAGCGTGTCCTGCAGCCAGCAAAATAGCCAACTGGAATAACCAAGCCAGCAAATTCAATTCAGAGCTCAGGACAAGGATCTTACAATACAGACAACTATTAGCGAAGAAGACGACCTCATCACTCAGAAGTATGTACTGGAACTCTATAACCAGCTAGTTGAGAGAGTTAGAAAAAGCAATACCTCCGGCTCAATATCAGGACCCCACAACATTAAAGCCTTTTCCCTTTTTTGTTCCTTGCTCCAAACCCTTTGCCCTTCAGCACCTATAGATTAATTAAGTAACAGCCCTGCCTGGCAGTCTGTAGCAGCTTTGTCTTGCACACAAATCATTATCTATGATAGTGTCAGTGGGGCCCAGGCATCAGGCCTGGTCAATATTAATGGACGGTCAGCCATTCCACACACTCATCAGATAAGGTTTTCTTTATTTGTTTTTTTTTCCTATGGCTCCTCACAACCTCGGAATCAACTTGCCTTTATAATGCCTCAAAAAAATGCTATCATCAACACTGCATAAAAAAACAGTTGCGAAAAAAAGAACTGAAAAGGAATAAGAACAGACACTAGACAGTTAAATCCTTGTCCTGGGATGGCATCCATGGTGGTTTCTTCAAAATCTAATTTATATTTGGCTTGGGTGAGGGTTGTTTTCTAATTTTGGAAGCTATCTCTCACTTACATTTTTAGCACAAGAAGAACCAGTACTGTAGTCCATTGCCCTACCTTGCACCGCCCCCCACCCCCACCCCCCCCATGGTACGTCAGTCTTTAACAGTAAAAAGTCACTTCTAATCTCAGATTCTTGTGGTAGAGACCATGCATATTCTTTCTAGGTGTGTCCAGCTGCTCCTAAGTAAAAGGCATTGGGTGTAACATCATCTGAAAAGCATGTAATGCATGTGTCCAGTGCGCAAATTTATCAACGCATAATGCTTACTCTGAACTTTGTTTAAAAAGGGTGACAAGACGACAGTGTTGCATAAAGTGAAGGCATACTGCAGATCATATAGAAATAAAAGGAAAAAGAATTCCAAAAAACATCCTCGTTCAAAACTCGATGTGCAAACTTTTTGATATCAGTCTACAGAATTGGTAGCACCATGGGAAGGGCGTGTTGGGTCAGGAGGGGCAGGGAGGGTTGGGGAAAGTGTCAAAGGTGAAAGGTCAAACCCACTCCTGCAGAGACCGTTTGCAGTGGACCAAAAGACGGGGCACCCCTTTCCTCTGCATCTGGATGATAATGTAAATCAATCCCAAAATGCACAGCAGCAGGATTAAAGGCACAATCACCATGACGATGTTCATGGTACGCGTGTACTCGTCGATTTTGAGCACAATGTCCACGTCGTTGTCAGTTTTGTCCTCATCTTTGTAATCAACGTCATTTGTGCCGTCATTGCCATCTGTACCAGCATCAGGGTTAAACGGTGTCCGGTCCACATCGGGCCACTTACGGCCCACATCCTTATCCCGGTCCAGGTCATCATGGCAGCCCATGAAATCCCGCAGGATGGATTTGGGATAGCCTGGCTCGTTCTTCATCCTCTGGTTATCGAACTTCCAGTACTTGGTGCCTTTGTAGAAATAGGTATAGGCTGGGAAAAAATACAATGTGTTATTTTTTAGACTGCTAATCACATACACATTCACTGCTTGCAATGAATATACATACAAAGTGATTCAGTTAGCTATGACATAATGTACATAATGTAAGGTGCGATTCAATCAAATGTATCTTTAATTAGTCTGTAATAATGGTTTTAGTCTGTTTACTGTATGATTCACCCTGTACATGTTTGTTTGGGGGTCTGATGTTCATTTTGATATATATATATATATATATATATATATATATATATATATTATTTTTTTTTTTAATACAAGCTCTTCAAAGTGACATTCAGCCTATTCTGAAAATGTCCTAACCTGGTCTTAACTGAGTCAACCTGGAGTAAAAAACTTGATGAATAACGATACGATATGGAGACGGTAGGAATGAACTTAAACTGAGAGCCGAGTCGGGCATCCCAGACAGATTCCAGACCTTCCACAAAAAAAACAAAACAACAACAACTCTACTGAGAACCCTTGGAAAGTCCCAGGTAGAGGAGCGGAAGAGGCAGCCGAGCTCGGACTAGAATTTAGCACTGGGAGCTATACAATCCCAAATACAAATCCATGGTTATTCTAAGCAGGGCCCGACTGGAAACCAGACTCCGCACCACGTTTACACAATCCTGAGTAAAAGAGAAGGAGATCTTCCATAGACACACTTGCCTAATAAAGCAATTGAGACCTGGCAACCAAGGCAACAAACTGCTAAGTTTATGCCAGAACAGCAAAGCAAAGAGAGACTATGCGTGAAATAGCCAAAGCAATCCCAGTTAATTACACATACGAGCCCAACAGTGCAGTTTGGAAGACTGGCTTGGAAAAAAGCTAAGCAAGAAAAAAATAAAAAAAAACAATAAAAACGCAGTTCTCCATTGGGTGAAATCATTTTTTCCTTGTAGCTCGAATTCCCTAACCTCTCACGTTCCTTTTTTCCCCCCTCCTTCATTATTAAGTCCAGAGCATTTTCCTGGCCGCTCTTCCCTCTGCTCACTTACCTCCGTCGTCACTCAGGAAGGCTCCCTTGGGAGAGGACGGGATGCCCCCCCACATGCTGATCGGCTTCGGGTAATCCTTGTCAACGGCACGTGCTTCCTCGCTGAACCGCCAGTACCTGAGGGACAAGGGAAAGCAAGGAGATAGAAGCCCAATATGATTCTGACAGTAATATTCTCTACGAGTGTCTTTCTCGATGGGCACCTAACATTCAACAGCTTTATTTTCTGTATGCTAGTGTAGGGCTTTCTGGGATGATATTGTGTAACGTGATACTCTGTATTGTGATTCTTTGTAACAACTGTAAGTTGCCCTGGATACGTGTGTCTGCCTATAAACAGTAATAATAACAATAATAATAATAATAATAATAATAATGTCAAACATTAGCATTGATTCTCACACATTCTGGTTGGGCCAAGGTCTCCTGCTTTCATCTCTTCAGGAGTTTGGATCACATGGGCTTGGTCCCTCTGAACTTCCTGTAATTCTTTTACAGAACTTCAACTAGGAACCACGCTGTGGCTGTGGCCTGCTGCCACAGCTATTTATGGAGCTTTGTGGACTTCAATCAAGCCATAAAACAACATGGAATTCACCTTAATCTAAGTCACTAGGTCAATGTTCTCGAACTGGGCTCACAGGCTCTATGTTATTTTTTTGCAGTGTTTTACCTGTCTCCATTGAAGAAGTAAGTGAACCCCGTGGGTTCCCACCAAATGGCTGTTTCTATCTTGTCGTAGGGGATGCCCTGTCCGTACTCCACCAGCTCCTGGGGGTAACCTGCTTCCAGGTTGGCCTCCCGAAACAACCAGAAATTACTGCCTGGAAGTCAAGAAAAAACACAGCCATCCATCACACTGCCTTTGAACACAGGGGAAGCAGCTTTGATCTCTGTAACATCATGCTGCAGGTATAGCGAGGGTGTGGTTTTGACAGCATCAATAGGTGGAAATGTTGCTCAATTGTGCTAAGGAATGGGGAACTGGATGCCCAAGTGTTTGGGCCAGAAAGAGAGCCTGGAGATGCTTGTTAATCCCCATTATACTATTTGATCCCATTAATAAAAACCTCATCGCTCAGCATCTGGAAACCACAGACTGATGTAATACACAATTTCAAATCAGCCAGATGTTTCTTTCCAGGTTTTTTTTTTTGTTTCCATGGCTGATATCCAGATTTCGGAATGTTTTGCAAGTGACATCATTCAGCCAATAGAAATTAACAGCTGTGGAGCCAGCTGTCTTAAAGATGCATGCTTCCATTTAACAAAATGCAAGTTAGCGCTTTTCAAAAAGAGCCTGCTTCTATGCTTCACAACTGGTAACAGCAAGACGTCAAGTAGGCTTAGCGCTGCGGAGAGATCTGATCGTCATTCGGCCTTGTCTGAAACTTAATCCGCTTCAGGTATCAAATATCTTAAACCTCTCAAAGGATCTGGGAATGGACTGGGTCCACGGTGGCAAAAAAAAAAAGCTGCTTTATAGATATTCATTTATTCACATCGTTTCTGTATGGGATACACAGGGCGTTTCTGTATGGGATACACAGGGCGTTTCTGTATGGGATACACAGGGCGTTTCTGTATGGGATACACAGGGCGTTTCTGTATGGGATACACAGGGTGTTTCTGTATGGGATACACAGGGTGTTTCTGTATGGGATACACAGGGCGTTTCTGAAGGCAGAGGCACAGTACCATCAATAAGAACGGGTTTTCATCCTGAATATTGGTTCACACACAAATGGTAAAGACAAAAGCTAGCAGTGCGCTGAAACCTCTGCTTGAATCCTTACTGAAGATGGAAACGAGGGAGCAGAACAGGCTAAGGCAACAATGCCGAACCATCATATAATTTTGCAGATGGAAATACCTTTAAAAAAGACGAATTTCCCGTCATGCCTCTCGTAAGCTGCGTCAATGTCCCCAGGAAGCCCTCTCCAGAAGTGACCGATAGGCATGGGGTAATTGTCCAGCACCCGATTGTGTCGTACCCTCCAGAACCAGCTCCCCTAAACAGAAGACATTGGACAAGCGTCACCCATCAATAGACTAGATCCCACAAGCACTTCTCTGCTTCATCAGGCTTCCATTGTAATATGCATCCATATGAATTACTAATTTAAAAACGGTCTGGTTTTCTCTGCTTGTGGATATCTGTTATAGTACATACCATCGTGCATTTCAACTAATCACGCTGCAGAGTTTTAGTCCTACACACCTGTACAGTCATAAAACCTTAAGAGTTACCTCACCTAACAAATTAAATCAAAGGGTCTTTGGCAGCAGGATTGATTGCCTCTGTCGGGTCGTTTTTCCTCAGCTGTGTTGATATACCAGAAAGGCTGACTTGTGCAACAGCAACCCTGAATCCTGGGCTTGCTTTGCTATGACCCCAGAGTGTTATTATCCTTGGCTGGTATTTGCGAGAAGCCACACAAACAATTACAAATAAAACCTAATAACCCTATATTGTTATTATGATCATGACGAGCTGTTTTCGTCAACCATGTGGCTTTACTGGCTACCAGCAAGATAAACTAGTAAATTCTTGAACTTGTTTCCTCGAAACGCAGTGTCAAGAAGACACCCTCTCATTTCCAAGAGAAATGGCACAGTCCTCTGAACTGCAGCAGCAGCCAGTCTAACACTACAATCCAAATGCTGGCTCAGTGCTAGACTGTGTAGTTACTTTAGTGATATTCACGAACGAGACCAGGAACGAAGCCAACGCCTCTGAATTTACGTTTCCTGTTAAATCCACCTCCCCCCAAAGGATTACTGTAATTTACCCTGGTACGGTATTCAAATGAATTTCCCATAAACAGATTTTTTTTTTTTTATTGTTGAATGGGACTTTGAGTTGCACAACAGTGGTAATTGTGGATTCCTGTTTTTCTGTAACAATGCTGTACCGGGTGTGCTGGGAGACAACACTGCCAAAAGTGATCAGACAGCTGACGGTATTGTTGGTGGCAGCTTTGAGTACCTCCATCCTTGTGACATATCGGTCCTTACAGATCTTCAATGACCCCCCTGAGACTGGCCAATCTAGCAGTTTGGAAAGGTACCACACAAGACACTGTGTATCAGTTATGTGTATCAGTTATTAGGATTATTAATAACGTTATTAAACGCAAATCATTTTAATACTAATCTTAAACAGCCAAAATGCTGCTTGCACTAAATCCAAAAATTAAAAATGCAGAAATGGAATTCAGAAGCTATGGGAAGTTTTGATGAGTGGGCATGGAGAGCCTATGGAAAGGCTTCACTTTGGGATCATACATCTTTAATGACCAGAGAGAAGGATTCTAAGATTTGACGGGTGGTTTTTATTTAATTCTGAAAACATACTTCTGAATCTGAAACAAATGCACATCTTTTCATGCTGGAAGTTTCAGCGTAGCGACATGCACAAGCAGTTCTCCAGGAAATGAATGCCGGATGAAGATCATGTTTCTCTTCTGCGTAATGATCATGTTCTACTGATAAATCAAACTGTGTCTTCACACAGCGTGCATTACCAAAAGGCCTACAGTGTGCAGCTACTTTTATTCTGCCGAGACGTTTCACTTTAAACTTTATAAACCTGTGTTATCGTGGATTTATCTCAGTTGATAGTAATATTGAATCTTGATCCATTGTGGTTTTAGCGTATCGTCAAGCCTTTTGTCTCAAAGTACCTTGAAGACGAACATTTCCCCTCGCAGGACTGTGACCACGTCGAAATTCCCGTCACATACATTGGGTCCATAGTGGTCTGGCCGGTCAGTGGTGCGTGGCCTGTCCAGATCGGGGTTCCTGGGTTTGTCTGGTTTCCCGCCGGGTGGGGTTCTGGGTGGCTGTGGTGGTTTGGGTTCAGGTTTGGAGGGCCAGCGAGGGGTGACACTGGGCAGGGTTTTGGTGGGTTTGGGGTCACTGTCCGGTGGCCCTGAGGGAAGCAACAATAAGGAACCCGTGTGACATTTACAAAAACAGGCTTCTGGTTAACAGACAGCAGCGATATAGTCTGCTGCGTTACACTACTGAACATCTGGTAGGTTCCTCATCTACTGAAAATCATCCTTAAGCAAGAACATCTAAAAAATAGAAAAAAGCTTTAAGATCCTTTACCGGTTTAGCAGTTTTCAAAATAAATGATTTGAGAGAATGGTATTTTCATTACGCATTCCCCTGGTAGTTGTGAAGAATGGTGTTGCGTGTGTGGGCCCACTCACTTGCATTTATACTGCAGCATTAGGCAGAGCTTGTTTACCAGGATTAAATTGATTCCTAGGATTAAATGTGTTCCCTGCCCATCTACATGGAACACAGAATGCCTGCTGGGCTCACCATAGATCTGCTGGACTCCTCTGCGGTCATCCTCTGGCAGCTCAAAGTTCTCCGTGTCCATCCACTGGTAGAAAGGGGCCATGATGGCAGAAGGGTTGTTGGAATGCTCCAGCCCGAGAGCATGACCCAATTCATGGACAGCCACCAGGAACAAGTCATTGCCTACAGGAGAGGATATGCGGGTTCAACAAGCGTGTCAATGACAACCACCCCCCACCACACAATTAGAGCCAGTCCCAATCAAGATGCTTCACGATTC
Source organism: Polyodon spathula (assembly GCF_017654505.1). Classification (NCBI taxonomy): domain Eukaryota; kingdom Metazoa; phylum Chordata; class Actinopteri; order Acipenseriformes; family Polyodontidae; genus Polyodon; species Polyodon spathula. Next base: position 40,954,126 of record NC_054546.1, on the reverse strand, counting down.
TCAAGATATTTGTAAAAAGATGTAGGGTCGGACAGACACAGACAGCAGCAGCTCCACTGAGCCCCAGGTTACATTAGACTCAATAACTTGCACTATATATGCATCCCCAGCAGAGGACAATAACTAACCATAAACACTCACTAAAGCTTCACTGATGAAGGTTATTGTGCTCAGCTACAGTACATGCATCAAATCTGTTCTTGTTGAGAACAGCCCTGTTCAACACCCCCCTAATGAGAAGTAACAAAATTCAACCTCTCCTTTATCTGAATAGTTTGAGCAATCATTCTTATTTCTCAGAACTGAATGAACCAGCCTGAGGCAGGAGGGAAGGACAATCTCTGGAACAGTGTGTTCATTGAAAGCGGTTTCCAGAATGGGGCTCAGGGTAGTGGAAACACAATCCTGAGGTCTGGGGAGCTTCACAGCTCTGCTTATTCCTCGAAGGTTTGCCTTCCCAGGCTCTCAAAGAGGCTGCAAGGCCTCTCATGAAATGTTCTCCCCTATACAAACATATCCATTCAGCCATCTTTGCGTGCGGATAAAAAACGTTTTCAGTATCAGTGTTTATAAAATACTGTAAAGGGTTTGGTCTCATATCCCTTTAAAACAATTGCCTATATAAAAAAGCCGCAAGTTCCTTTGTGTAATTCTATCCATTTTTCCATGTCTTGTAAATCTTAAAAAAAAAAAAAAGCCTTCAATTCTCCTCGCTTGGGGAGCATTTCCAAGTTTCTTTGTGTTCTTCTGTACTTCCACTCTCATGTCTGTTTATTGTTAAAAACTGCACTGTATACAATACTGCTAGCATATTGAAGTTCTCCAGCCTGCAGTTACTCTAGCAGCATTTACATCTCCATTAAAATATCAACAGTTGCTGTCTGCTTAAAAGGAAGGTTTTGTCCACTATCCTGCAAAGCACAGCACAGTGAACGAGAGACACACAGAGATTAACTGTAATTCTTATGTTTTTTTTCCCTCTGTACTAAAGATAGTTAAATAGTTAGACCGTCATGCAGGGCATAAACAAGAGTCACAGACACATCTGGTATATACTCTGCTCAATTAAACTAAACTCCACCCTTAGGAATTGGTGCTCAGAGAACATAGAAATAGATGTTGCAAAAACCTGCCTGTCCCACTGTCCCAGTATTGATCATGCAAGTCTGTGCCACTCTCCATAGCAGACACCACAAAGACCAGTGGCTTTCATGTCAAGAGATTTGCCAGGGGTAGGCAACTCTTGTCGCGGAGTGCTGATCCATTCTGAGCTTATTATGTTCAATTAACTGATTAAGTAATTTAAGGCCTGGCCAGGAGTTTAATCTGTATCCTTGATTAATTTAGGATATGATTCGAGTGAATGGGAAGTGCTGACGCTGTCTACCCATGCTCTACAGTATACTATGCTGGTCAATAGACAATAGAGGAAAGCTGGGAAATGCAGACAAGAGATGTAATAAGAATGCAAGCCACATACACCAGGTCAACCGTGGTGGAGTGGACCAAATGAAAGTTGTTACTAAATCATTGTACAGGGCTGCTGTAGGTTTATGGTGGACTACACAAAATCCCACTGGCTTAGCATTATACCCGCTTGTGTTCCAGCATCCAGTCAGAATTCACAAGCTGTGTTTTTTTTTTAAATTCTTTTTGATATATAAACCCCTGGAGTACACATAAAAAAAGTACATGTTCACCTCCAGGTCTATAAAACACAAGTCCTGCTGTGCCATTACCTCAACACAATCTCTGCCATAAAACTTCATCGTAACGCACCCCCAACCCACTGCTAAACATGTAACTGACTGGCTCCCCATCTGTCTCTGGTTTAACTCAGGAAATTACAGGATTTCTTCCCCACTCCAGGACAAGGTCCAATCGTTTTTTGGAGCTGCATCAGTGACTGCTTGCGCAGGTAGAGAGTGACCTAGCTGGACCTACTGAGCAGTATAGCCAGGAATTCCACTGCAGCTCTCTTGTCTTCTGGCATTCACTATTTAGAGCCTAGGGAACATGTGATGATGCTGTCAGCTGACAGCAGGAAACTGCTTTCTGGTATCTCTTTCTCGGATGACATTCCCTGAACATACAGCTAATACAATAATGAATGAATGAAGGAATCAGTCCATCAATCAATTAGTCAATTATTTAATCAGTCGGTCAATTAACCAGTCAATAAACTACAGCCTGGGTGCAAGATCTCTGCCAAAATTGCTGCTCAGAGGACTAAACTGAATACTGCATTGTACCTAACCTTCTCTACTCTAGCATGGAAGCGGACTGTTGTGAAAATTAGCTTTTAGTCTAAATATGGACCTCTGAATATGACAAGACTTTGGAAGCAGGTGTGCAAATCCAAACGTTCAGAGGTTTGCCACCCATCTAATTAAATTCCTTTCCAGCGGGGGAGATATTTGCTGTGCACCATGTTCCTTACCGCTGAGGTCAGTGTTGCCAATGGTCCAGGGCTCGTCTGAATCGAAATGGGTGTCGCCCCCCATCCCGGGCCCGGGGAAGTAGGCGTGGGCCAGGAAGCCCCCCTCGCCATCGAAGGGGGAGCTGTCGCCGTGGAAACCCGAGGCGAAGAAGATCATGATGTCGGGCTCCTTGCGGCGGCTGTACTTGACCTCGTGGTAGGGGATCTCCTCGAAGCGCAGCGGCGTCACACTCTCCCACACCTTGAACGCCTGTCGGATCGCCTGATACGACTCGTACTCGCCGATCTTGGGGGTGTAGTTCTGGATGCTGCGCACATGAGGGAAGCACAGGGAGGCTGGGTTAAGTGTCCGACTCTCTCCTATCTTATCTTACAGGAAAAAAAAAACATTTTAAGGATGAAGTCGCGAGAACCTTGGGGGAAAAAAAGAACCTAGCGAATCTTAATAATAATGCCTTAATAACATGGGCCCTTACTAAAGAGTCTTGCATGTGCTGTTAGATGCTTGATTTCAGAAACTTGGTATACAAACAGTTTTACTTTAATAATGGCAGTATTTAGCAGGGAATAATTGCCTTCAATAAGTATTTATCGGCAGGTATACAATAAATCCATTCATTAATGTGTTGATTTCAAAACAAGAACAGCGGGCCTCCCCTCAGCTTTACAACTGATTACCAATCAACGGCAATTAACTTGTTTCCTCTCATCAGGGGCGCTGACATTTCTACTGCCGTAGTAAATTGCAAAGGTGAGGGAAGGACATGCTTTCTTGTTTTGAAATCAAAACATTAATGAATTGATTTATTTAAAACATAAAGCAGCTGCCGCTGTCCTGGGTGTGTTTCGTCTCCTCGGTTCTTACCTAAAGGACAGCAGGATCTTATTCCACTTGTGCCCTGTCAGAGCAAAACGCTTCCTGCGTACGTTTGCTTTGATTTGACCTCCGAACTTGTCAGGGACGCCACACCGCGGTCTCTTCATTGAACTGGAGGGGGTAAAAAAAAATACAGATAAAATAATGTTTTTCATAGACTCTGGATGTTTAATTGGAAGCAGGGTGGTAGCTAGGTATTAAGCCCTATAGAAAACAAATACAATGAATCATTCAGAAAACAGTGTATTGAATACAATGAAACTTGTAACAGTAGGTTGTGCAGTGGGTTCATCCACAAGCCTTTCACATGGGGTGGGTTTGCAACTGCCACGAAACTGGTTGAAAACAATAAAAGCAGACGTACGTTCGTGTTTCGTCGTCCATCTCTCCAGTCACCGTCAGCCCATAAAATCGCTGCATATCCGCGATGGCACTGGACAAGATCTGCGCTGACCGCATGGTGGACATCTGCTTGCTGGCCTGGGGGAGGTAGCCATACATCCGCAGCCAAGACTGCCCGACAGAGTAAGAGAGAGAGAGAGAGAGAGAGAGAGAGAGAGAGAGAGAGAGAGAGAGAGAAAGGAAAACAGCCATTAAAAACAGATTGTAATGTCATGAATTCAGGAAGACAGGCATCTCTGTAAAAGCTGACAGACAACAGGAAGTTCCGTATTTACTTTGTATCTGTTGACAGCTGTAACAATGATCACTGACGTATTGACAGCTTTGATGTCTGATAGATTCAGTACGACTGAAGCTACCACAAGATGCCACAAGCACATACAAGAATGCACAAAGCCTTACAATACAGTCCTTGATTACAATACTTAATACTGGGAAGACTGGTGGCGGTTTGTCGACAGCATGGCAGCTCTTTTCGGAAGCTCTTTTTGAAACGTTAGATTTAAATTAGAATTAGCCTGCCTCCATTAAAAAAGGAAACAAAGGTATCTCTGCTCCAAGTGGTTTCAACAGGGCCCAGAACATCACACCCATATGGGGCTTGAAGTGCCCTGTCGGCAGCTGACCTCTGTAACAGCCCTGAGAGGAGTTCCATTCCATTAGCAGCAGCATGACTAACAAGGGGGCTGTCGGAGAGAGACTCAATCATGCCTAGCACCCTGCTGTCCTGGTTGGCAGGTTAGCACAGGGGCATTTCCTCATGCTTTTCCATGCAGTAAAACTCCATTTTATCCATATAGAAAGACAGTAAATAGCTTGAATAAATAACACCATTGAAATGCTGTAGTGACTGGAATTGGAAATGTGCTGAACTTTAACTGAAGCAACAAACTTCATTATTGTGAAAAAGAAGTTCCAAATTTGCACTTAAAAAGCTATTTATTCAGGGACCACGTTGCAAAACAGACACGTGATTCCCGTCTTCCTTACCTAGTTCTTGCTGTTCTGAAGACAGAGCGATACAAAGTTCAGTATGAGGTATTTTGTCGGACTACATTTTGTTATGTGTGTGTGTGTGTGTGTGTGTGTGTGTGTGTATATATATATATATTACAGACATAATTGTAATTTTATTTTTTACTTACTAAGAACGTTCTGGCCAAACAATTTACTGGCAATTCTGATGCAAAGAAGACATGAGCAATAAAACAGTGTAAAATGAGTCTCCTGCTTGTATATGAGTCAAACACAAAGTTTGCTAGGATGGCAATAGTTGGGATATGCATTTCATGTATCCACTGAGGGTCTATCATACTAAACAAGAGGACAGAATAAACTGCAGAACCCCCCCCCCCCCCCCTCCCTCCAATAAAACTGTATACAGTCTCTAACCTATCTAATGTATTTAACTATTTCACAGCAGGAAGTTCCCAAATTCCCAAAGCAGAGCTCAGAGCTCAGGCTGCGTTCTATCGGAATTTGGAATTCAGAGGACCCGGCTTTTTTTCGGATTAGGAAGGGTTAAGATCTGGAGAGATAGGGTTTCAGGAAACCTTACAGCCAGTGCTGTGTTTCCAGACTATTATAGCCTCCCCCCCATCACCACATCCCTCTCTAACTCTCCGATACAGTCACTTTCAGAAAAGAGGCCTCACTGTTGCCCCTACCCTGCCTGGGAGTCATGAAGCCCTCTCTATTGATCTCTTGTTGGGAAACCAGGACAGAAAACAGCTGTTGCATTTACCAATCATACACCGCACACAGTGGCCCTGCCATCAGAGCTGGAAGGCCCAACACAGAGAGCTGATGAATTGGAGACAGGGCCTGCCAGTGGTTTATGAATTGGAAAATAGACAGGGCGAGGGGTTAGAGCTGCAGGCTGGGAGGTTGCCATGCAGTCAGAGATACATCTGCGTGGCAGTGTTGCTTAGCAGTTAGAGTGCAGGAATGGGCTGTGGTGTGGCATACAGGATACTTCTGAGGAATGGAAGCCAGTGTAGTCACTTTGAGGTCAGAACTGGGAGCTGTGAAACATTACCAGCATGCACTAATAGTAGCTCAGGGAATGTCCATAAAGGAAATTGTGTTCAGATGTGTCATGACGCCAGCCCCTGACGCGAGCTCCTGCGCGGGAGCTGGCCGTCCTAATGATGCTTGCTCTGAGTTAACAGAGGAAACAAGCTTTCTATTTTTACCTTTCACAGAAGTGGTTGAGAATGAATACCAATGAAGCGCTGATAATGAACTGCCGTGGTCCCTATTTTGCATGGTTGATGCGCACACACATCCTGCACCAGGAAACCCACACATGAGCACATATCCCTTTTCTCTCTCTGACAGGACACAGACACCATCCGCCTCCACTGGAAAACTGTCACAGCAGGCTCACACCTGGACAGGCACGTCTAGCCTCCCACGGCAGGCTAACCTCAGACCACAGGGGCCGGGCTAGGTGCCTTTCATGGTCCCCTGTTGTCCAGCGCAAAGAAGCGGGTGACTTCACAAGCTGGGAAATTCAGAATCAAGACAGAAATATCAAATATCAAGACCTCCAGCAACCAAAGTGTTAACTTGAGCAATGGGCTGCTGTGCAGAAGGTAGTGGGTTTGGGTAAATCACTGGTTAGAGCCCTGGTCAGCAGTGTGGAAGGTACTGTAGTGGTTTTGAGGAACTCAGTGGTTGTAATAACAGATATTTTTTTAAATTCTGAAAATAAATACATAATTTTTCTAGATTTCTGTGCATCTTCCTACAGTAGAAGGCTCAACAATTCTAGCATACTCTGTTACACCCCTAAGCTATCTGCAGACCTGCAATTTCTGTATATTAATGTTTAATATTAAGATTAGCTATTGAGGTTTAAAACAGAAATAATGCATCTACAGCCTTCCTAACTGCCTCCTGTACAAAGGAATCACTAAACAGAAAACAATGGAATTATCCATAACCAGTATTGGGCGTTTTTATATGCGGCTCACTCACTTCCACCTGCTAACCTTGCAGACCTGCTGTTTACAGAGAGCTGACGAAAGGCAGGGCCCTTCCATATCTAGTCTGGCCCTGGTGGGTCGTTTTTACAGTAGATGCTTCTAATGTTTTTTCCAGGGCGTGCATGGAAATGAATTGGAAACAAAACACACATCTTTAACACCAGATCGTATCCACAAAGCAGAGCCCTTATCAACAGTGTGGTGGAGGCAGTGTGGTGCAGTGGTTAAAGTCACTGGTTCAAATCCCACCTCTGCCACTGACTGACTCACTGAGTGACCCTGAGCAAGACTCTTAACCTCTTTGTGCTCCATCCTGCGGATGAGATGTGAAATCAGTGTCCTATTGTAAGTGACTCTGCATATAATGCACAGTTCACAGCCTACCTCTGTGATGGTGGTCCACTACGAAAGGCGCTATATAAAGATATTATATTATTAATTCTATATTTTTTTATGAATAGAATTCACTTTTCACAGGGAACATGTAATCGATTTCTCGTGAAAGACCAGGCACTGACAGCATTCTACCGACACCAACCTAAACTGAAACTCAAGGCCTTATTCTGACTACTTCTAATATCAATAACCCCTCACCTCCTGGCTGCATTATAGCATCACAAAACTAGACATATAAGCACAAGTATATACGCTAAAGCCACCTGCTGGACATGCAACACATTACACTTGACTCGTATGTATCACTCTATATCATCATTCTGCAACCACATGTGATCAATAGATTTGGAACATTTGAAGTAAATTATACCATTCAGTTCAAATGGGAAACTAAGGTACAGCTCCTAGAACAACTGCTACCAGGTGTCCTCTGCTTTATCCCAGAATAACCTCAATAGCTTAAGCATTACAATCAAAGAGGGCTTCCACAGTTAGGTACAGATGAGAGCTCCTTTCATCAGACTTCATCTTGCAAAGGCAGGCATGAGGCAGACTCAGAGCTCCATATGAAACTGTAACACCTGCTATTTTCAGCCCAGGGACGACCACCTGAATTGCTGGCCCTCTGCCAGCAAAGAGAGGAGGGATGTGGATAGGGGGTGGGGGTTATATTTCTTAACAGAATCTCCCACATGCTTCTCACGTCTTTCATCTCTGGTACGTTTTGAGGCTGATCCAAGATGTTCAGCAAGCCAGTCCAGTAAGATCCCTTATGTCTACCCCATGTTCGTGCTTCATGGAACAGAATACCGACTGCAGAACTTGGAACACAGAAATTAGAACTTGGAAGATGTACTGTATTCCACACAGACAATGCTAACTAGCTATGCCAATGTTAACAGTAATACTTTAAATACTTAAAAAAAAAAAAAAAATGCTATTTAGAAACCTGGCTTTTTTGATGATCAGTGTTTTTGTATGCATTTGGATGTATTAGCTTTGCAATTAGTTTGAAAATGATGACTCTTCAGTGTAACAAACATATCATTTTCAGAAAAGCCCAAACCGTCTATTTTGTTTTGCATGTTTTTGCACTTCTATTTATGTTAGGTTATGGTACCAGTGGCCTAGGTTTGTGTTTGCACATGTATGTTTGTGTGTATAAAGTGTGTTGAAGGATATGGATTAGCGTGTCCATGCATGTTTAATGTGTGTCAGTGAGTGAGTGTATTTTGGCTGGCTGTCTTCCCTAGGCAGTTGAGCTACCCTTGTAGAGCGCAGCTAAAGCAGCCTGCTATTGTTGCAATCAAATGCAATGGCTGACCTTGAAAGCCTTGGCCCGCCATCAAAATAAGCTGATCTAGTTCCCAACATTTCCAGAGCTTTAAAGAAGTAGCTATACAGGCAGATGGATAAAGAGAGAAACAGACAGGCATGCAGACTAGATAGAAAAAGGATTCATAATAACACTTAAGATGGGTCAACTAGAGGGCAGACAGGCTCGGACAGAGGGCTAATAAGAGATTACTATCGTGGCGTGGGCTGTGAGGTTTAAACATATAGTGAATACAAGGGCTCCCTATGACATCCTGAATCAATCCCTTGAAGTGTTAGTTATATGATGGCACAGTCTGTAAGTGTGGGCATAGCACAAAGATTATAAATGCATGATAGAGCTGTCGTCAAGGTAGTAAGTGTAACATTAAAACAACATCCCCACGCACCGAAGGGCAGCACTCATGTAAACAAACTGAAGCCTGGCACCCTGGCAAGCACTGCTTTGTCCGGGGTCGTTTCTGCGTGTGCTGCAGCACCCCTGAAATCACCTCACAGCTCTCCAGAAGTCCCCGGACCCCAGTTTGGGTACCACTCCAATAAAATACAGTTAGAACAAGATGTTTGGCTGAAAACCACCTCCCTGTTGCTGCTGCTGGCAAGCGATACTAAAAGCTAAAGTGTCCTCAAGATCTGCAGTGGCTATATGCGGGAGCCTGGATGAGCTTGAGCCACAACTCAGTTCTCTCTACCAGAGGGACCAGCCGATGTCACCCATCCCAGTGAGAGAAGAACAAGACATTCTACACAGTCCAGGACAACGGCATTGTAAACTTATTTTATGTGTAACAAGGACCTCAGAGGTGTGCTTTCTTAAACCAGTGTTGCTGATTCCTTAGTGTACTTCTATAAACTACTACTACTGCCACTAATAAGAATAAGAATAAGAATAATAACCTCTGCGCTGAATCTGTCCTCTTCAGTCGATGCAGTTCTAGTACTGCAGACTAGAACCAGGAGAATAACAAGCATCAGATCCCAGCCCGTCATCACTGTCCGGCTCCTCCAGGCGACCCCCATCCTTCCACGGCAGAGCCCGTCCCGTCAGTGCGCTTCCACGAAGCAGGGAATAGGAGGTTGTTTCTGTCAGTTTAAAATGTCGACCCTCCTCTTAGTCTTACTAACAAAAGGAGGTACGGTTTGTAAGCGGTAATCGGTGTAACTTTTTAAATTTTATTTCCGAAAACATTAATTTGTCACATGCCCTCGCGAAAATGATTTAAAACAAAAGGACGTTATTGTAACTATTATTATTACTGTAGCGTGGAAACAATGGCAAACTCTTGTAACTGCGCCCAGTAAGTCATTCTTTACAAACAGTACCAACACAGCAGCAGAGATCTCCTTTTCATTCGGAGTTTTCCTGTGTCAAAATGTAAACATGCTCTTTCCTTTCTAAGCGCTTCGTTGGCGTGCGTCGCTTTTGTGGAGAACTGCAGAATCTCAGTCTCTGTCTCCTTTCTGAGCGTCCCGTACCACTGCACAAAGGAAAAAGAGATCCCACGACAGCTTCACTACACACCAATTAAGCGCTGCACCCCAGCCAAGCAAGTTCCACGAGATTCAAAACCAACATGCGTGCCAGGCTTTTTAATTGAATTATTATTATTATTATTATTATTATTATTATTATTATTATTATTATTATTATGTCGATGGTTATTATTTTCAGCTTCCTTGCCAGCACCGGCGATCTGAAAAATTGACAAAGCGCCAACGTACAGTAATTGTTCAATTACAGAACATTTCCTAAACGGCCCCTTTCCAATATAAGGTGTATGTACAGCCGGCTAGTATAATGCCATTACATTACAGTAACGCACACACACACACCATCTGTTGTCTTTGTTTTTTTGTTTTTGTTTTTTTAATAACTGAAACAGAGTCCTCGCACACTAGTAATGCAATAGCTATTACTATTATTTTACTGCAATTCAACTCGAAAAACGATTTTTTAAAATCTACTCATCGAGTCCACAGTTGCTGTGCTAGTATTTGCAAACCTGGAATATTTATTCTGTACACTGGAAAGAAGCAAAGTCCATACCATGCATTCCACATAAATCGAATGCACACACAACCCTGCTTTCAAGGCTGCCAGATCAGTGACGCCTCATTAAGCCTCACGAGTGCTCCTGTTAAATTTTATGTGCTCCTTTCTGCCCATTTTAGTATCCAGATCTCCTCGCAGTTTTCCTGGAATCTCTCCACTCGCGCACTCCGCTCTTAGCGCTCCCCCGGGTTGCGTGTCTATAATGTGCTTGTCTGCGTGACTGGCGCTGCCTCGGCTCCGGTGTCCTTGTGTTTTTTTGTAAGTTAAAATACATCCTTAAATAAAGCTCCCCTGTCAGCGCCTAGCGCCCCCTACCTAGAGCTCCGTTCGCGTGGGAGAGCGTATGAATGAAGAAGGAGGCAGGGCTGACCGAGACTGGAGAGAACTGAGAAACTACACAGCACAAATGTGACGAGACTGAGTAAAGCATGTGTACACACAAGCGTTCTATATAGCATCTTTGTGCAGAACCCTTATTTTGTTTGGGTTCCATAAAGAACAATTCTTATAAATTCTACCACAGTGTGTCCTATGTACTCGGCTCCAAAAAGCCCCATTAGTGTTCAAGATGATTCCAATTTGGAGCCTCTAATTGAAGCATCTGAACCCCCTTTGAAACTGCTAAATATGTTTTGAATGGCTCTTATGTGAAGGAAAAGTGTAATCCTTTGACACATCATAAAGTCAGCTGATGAGTCATGCCAGCATGGTACAGGCAGCATAGCCAGATATGGTAAAAGCTTAGAAGCCTACACAGTTGCTGTTGTTATTTGACAATATATCACTTCCCATACAAAAAAAAAAAACTTCATTGCTGTTTGCTGTTTGAAGCTGTTCATCATATGTTTTTGTAAAGGGTTTTTGTATCTGTGGGAAGTTGCATAGGGAACATAAGTGAGCTGTGTAATCTAATACTGCTCTTGCAAATGTAAGCATCCATCAGAACACAGTATTCCATAATCCAGTACAGAGAAATGTGAAAGGGGTTCATTTGAAAAGGGTTCTCAGGGTGTTCTCTGGATAATGAAGCAGCAACAGACTGCAGGAGGGAGGCTCAGCCCTCACCCTTAAGGGTTCATGGCATGAGGCAGCAGATTGTCCCCTGGGGTGAGATTAGGATGGCCACCTGGACTGCCATCTTGCTATAACGAAGAGCCAAGCGCTCACAGCCTCCTATAAACATTTCCAGTACAATCTCGGTTTTATGTGGTTGGCATACATAAGGACAAACTCCAGTCTTGGTTTGGTTTAATGAATATCAAATCTTATTTCATTTTCTGAACTGGCTTTAACTAGTCATAAAGCAAGGGCTACAGTTTTGTATATAAGGAGTATTATCCAGATTAAAGATAGAAAATAAAACTCTTTGTGGGTTCTGTAAGCATGAGATGAGGATTATTAGTCTTTAATAATTTTATCATATTTCACACTGCATCTCTTCATATTGCACGAGTGCACTAGCTGCTTTAGTGCCTCTATTTGGAATATCCCAGACTGTGTTTTACACGGTACTGCAGTCAATTTGCAATAGTTTGTGGAAAGCCACGTTTTATTAGGAAGTCTCCAGAAAAAGATCACAAATAAATGCTGAAAATACATAAATAAAATAAAATACCAAAATAAAATTGCAATAAATAAAAATATGTTTTTCACGTGCATTGTGCGATGAGGGAGGCACATGTGTGCACAGTTGCTGTTGTGTCACCTGTAACAACTTTAGTTTGGCATCAAGATATCAGGTTCTGCATTATGAGGTACATCACTAGAGGGCGCTGTCGCCCAATTACCAGGACCAGGTTTGCAGAAAGTGAGGGTACAGTTTCTGCAAGGTGACTGTAGGCGTGCTGTGTTTTATACTTTTCCCTGTAAATTGCGGTACGCAGTTCAGCGCATCCTCCTCTGTCAATCATATAGGTGGAGGTGAGAATTTAAGACAAACCGAAAGAAAAAATACATACAGGACTGTGCAGTATGTGCCCTGCAGATTATCACAAAACACACGTTTTGCATTTATTGCAGGTCCTCTATAGTTAACATTCAATAATCATTCTTGTTGATTAGGTTGAAGCTCGTTCATTTATTCTGTTCTACCTGGTATTTCATTGCCATTTACAGTGATCTATTTATATCAGATTACCTCAATTACTCGCCATGTCAGTTCAAAACCAAAACTGCATTCATTTCTCCCCAAGGTTTAAGTCTCTCTTAATTAAAAGTGTTCTGCTTTGGCTTGCGTGCAGCTTGTTATTACAGGGTGCAGCTTTCCAACACCTGCTCTCGTTTTCTGTGTTGACGACTGGGCCAGCGCTCCCGACCCGCCGCTAGCAGTGTCGCGATTAAAATATCTATATTTAAAATAGCTATAGATCTGAGCATCACAGTCGCTTCGTTTGTGTGCACCATTGGAAGCGCCTTGTATCTCCTTTTCACAGTGCAAAACCTCCCTGACCCCAAATACAAGGCTCTCCTGCTGAGTGGCAGCGTGAGGAATGGGAGTCTATCTAAAAGCTGTTTCCTCAGGACATCCCCACCTCGGGCTCCAAGGGGTTTGCTGTTTTGTAAGATGTTAATTAAAAAGAGGTAAACAGAGAGAGCTTCCGTTCCTCCACTCCTAAAGCCCCTCTTATTAAAGCTCTCTTATTTGTCAGGGTTTCAGGAGTACCGAGTGAAATCGAGTACCGTTTCTAATCTGAACAATCAAAATAAATTAAAGAATGCAAAAACCTATGTTGCTTGAACCCTAAAAAAAAAAAACTAAACAAAAACGAGTTTCTAAAGTATACCAAAATGAGAAATATAAAAACAACCACTCTGCATTCACCCTCCAATTCCCTTTGTTCCAAACAAGAGCACCCTGCAAAGCAGAAAATACAGAACAATCGTGACCAGACATATCATTTGTTCAGACTGCTTTTTGCTTTTTATTTCAACAACAAAACAACACATTACTTCAACCATTTCACCCAGCTTTCAGGTAAAAGAGCCCACAGCTACGCCTAGTGGATAATCATTTACTCAAATCAAATAATCAGATACTGATTATCACAGTATTTCTTATACTAAAAATAAAACAACTTTAATAAAATGTGCACAACTCTGTATGCGACTTGTAGTTTATTACAGAATAGGACGTTTGGCAGCATTGTATGAATAAGGCAATCTCACTTTACCTTCACCAGGCTTCAATTAACTAAACTCTTAAGAGCCTATTCACTCCATACTGTATATGTAGCTTGTTATACACATACTTTTTTGCTCTGCACAAAGGGACAGCATACTCTCCACAGCTTGCATGGTAAACAATGTACCTTTATTTTGCGTGCCTGTATATATTACAGGATGCTACTCTGATAATTCTGGGAGAGATTATTACAGTGGGGAATACATTTCCAATGGTTATACTGTGCAAATATTATAGTGTTGTTGGACTGCTATGGTGGTCTGCCTTTCACATTTAAGAGGAAGGAAGTTTGATTGATAAATGCATGTTGTCGCGACAGACACTCTGAGAAACCAGCAGGCTGTACACAGAATACAGAATAAGCACAACGTCAATTTAAGCTTTACTTAAGTAATGGGTGCAAAGCTTGTTCACCTGCATTGCATGCACAAAATAGCTACAATGTATATTAACACGTGATCGCTGCACTATGAAAGGGTTCTTGGTGTTCTGTGTGCTGAGGTCTGTGTGTTCTGTATGTAACTGCCTGAATAAACCACATTCCATTTTGTGCAGTTCTCTTTGTCTGGGCTCACTTATTCCTGGACCCACAAGACATAACAGATTACATTACTGTAATCTGATTACATTTTTTAGTAACTGTAGTGGTTCCTTTTTCAGACAGGTAACACATTGATTAAATTTAATGTGAAAAAATAAGTTACTTTTATTTAAAAAAAAAAAAAAAAAGACGTTTTTAAAAAGGTCTATGACTAAAACCAAAATCACCAACGTGCTTTTCATATCATTTTGATAGAAAATGGCGTTGGGTGAATGAGCGAGTGGTTTTGATAATAATTTAAATAATATTTGGAGCAGCAGCCTGACCAAACCGAAAAGCATGTCTCTGTGAAATGTAAACTGTGCGTGAGAAGTAACTATTCAAAGCAATATAGGTAAATTACTGTCACTTATCTGTGCTAGCAGTCAGGAGAAGCAGAACAGTATGCAAAGCCGATGTATTTGTGACTGTGCTTGAGGGGCCGTGGGTACAGTGAAGGGAACTTCTACAGTATGTTTATTGTTCATCCCTTTAAATCACGGGAAGTAATGTTAAAACTGTACAATGCACTAGTAAGACCTCATCTTGAATATTGTGTTCAGTTCTGGTCACCTCGCTATAAAAAAGATATTGCTGCTCTAGAAAGAGTGCAAAGAAGAGCGACCAGAATTATTCCGGGCTTAAAAGGCATGTCATATGCAGACAGGCTAAAAGAATTGAATCTGTTCAGTCTTGAATAAAGAAGACTACGTGGCGACCTAATTCAAGCATTCAAAATTCTAAAAGGTATTGACAGTGTCGACCCAAGGGACTTTTTCAGCCTGAAAAAAGAAACAAGGACCAGGGGTCACAAATGGAGTTTAGAAAAAGGGGCATTCAGAACAGAAAATAGGAGACACTTTTTTACACAGAGAATTGTGAGGGTCTGGAATCAACTCCCCAGTAATGTTGTTGAAGCTGACACCCTGGGATCCTTCAAGAAGCTGCTTGATGAGATTTTGGGATCAATAAGCTACTAACAACCAAACGAGCAAGATGGGCCGAATGGCCTCCTCTCGTTTGTAAACTTTCTTATGTTCTTATGTTCTTATGTTCATTTTATCCCTGAACAGATAACTGACCCGTCTTTAAATACATGCCCAGTATTTTACAGAACAACCAGCAAATGCATTGCTATAACAGGTGTCATTCAGAAATAGTTTTTTGGAGAACCTGCATTTATCATAAATACTGTTTTGTTTTATTAAGTGTTTCTGGGCAGTTTCTTGTTCGTTTAATACTGTCAAAATTATTTTTATTCCTCTCTCTATAAATGGTCCTTTTCACTTTAACTCTTTCTCAAAATTCAAAGAGAAAATAACTACCACTCGGTCTTGCTTAAGTTTATAAAACCTCTGTGTTGTTAAAGGTTTTGATCATTATTAACCAGGGATAACATTTTGTTTTAATAACATTGTATAAATATTCATATCATAGGCAAAGTTCTTATTACCCTGTGTTGCTTCGGCTCTTTGCAGTATTAACAGTGTAATATTGTATATAGCATCCTTTAAAATATTTTTTATAGATGCAGTGTAGCTAAGTGGAAGTACATAAAATATATTTAGAAAGCTGCCTAGTGAATAGCTAGTAGCATGCATTGCAGTCCAGACTTTATCACTGTTTAGAACAGTATTTGAATAATCTTGTCTATTGCACTTTTGATTTATTTGTACCAAAGTAACGAATGTGTATGTATGTCTTTGTTTTTGCACAATGACTGATTTTTGTTTATTTGCTTGTGAGAGCCACCGTATCCTTTTTGTTTTAAACTCACACAGTTCTCTTATAGTAGTTACTTGCATCAGAGTGCCAAGTTTGTTTGTGTGAGCGCTATGGAGTTTGAGAAGTTGCCCGGCCAAAACTTAAAAACAAACAAACAAAAAAAAAAAAAACCCAAACAAAACAAAAAAACACTATGCATTGTAAAATATTTACATAGATAGGAAAGTTAACATGGTCCAATTATACACACAGTTACTGAAGGGGATATTATACACAAAGGACTAAGAATACTCAAATCTAGCCTCCTGGATAGTTTGATTTTTGTGACTCTTGACCAACTGAATGCCTGTTAGTTCATTTTTAAATTTGCTTTACCGAAAATAAATTCTCTTTTCCAAACCCTTTTGTTTGCATTGTGCAAACGTATTAACCACAATTCCATTCGAATGGTATTTTGATAAGGTACGCTGCAGAGCTAACAGCCTGAAACACAGTCAAGCAGGCCTTTGCTTTGTTCCGTTCCACTGTACTGTCAACGAGACAGTCTTTATCAGAAACATCAAGGGCAGTTTGTGCTTGCAGGTTTGCATGAAACGAACAAATGTGACAGTAATGTTTGTTCTGTGGGATAACATTAACTTTCCTGCCCTCTTCCCAAGTTTGCATATAGTTTATCAGTATACAAAGTCATGGATAGATGAGGAACATCAAGAACAATAGATAATTGTACACCTGGTGTGGTTCATACTGAGGCTCAGTCTGCTGTTTACGGTTCTGATAAGACGCTGGACAGTGATCTTGGAGCTAACACTGAGCAGGTTTCGGTGCATGTGGACACTGTCATTAACGCTGGAGCCAGCCCAGAAAATAGGTAAGATGCAGGTTAGGGTTAAGCATTTTACATGTCATGCTAGAGTTGACTTCAAATGAAATGAAATGAAATAAAACCATATTGCCTGTTACTTGTTTTGGAGGAGCAGCACTTGCAAAATGTAAATTGTTCTATAAAATGAAGCCCGTAAATGAATCAAACCCAATGGGGATGTAGTTCTTTCCTCACCCCATTCTCGTGATCATTTGTCAGAAGAGTTGAAATATCAATTAAAATGTGAAATGTTAGAAAGTAAAAAAAAAAAGGTAATAAGATATGAGATACACAGAAAGTTAGCTTCATGTGTAATAGATTTTCTTTTATAATTGGTCAGTTAACTAATTAAGTACAATGTTAATACTTTGTAACGTCCTGGAAGTATTATTGTATACATACATCCTACAATATAGGATCAGAAAGTGTTTGTGGGTATATTTGTAATCGTTTCACTCCTGAATTTTCTGTCAAGCTGGAGAAGAAACTCTTTTATTGATTCTACATGAGAACAGAAAAAAAAAAAAAATCTTTACAAATATTTATGTACTACCTTAGACTAGGACCTAGGAGTCCAGTGAAGTTCCAATGTGATTTCCGACAGCTTATGTTAACATATGCCACTAAAATAAGGCAGGACCTTAAAGGTCTGGCCAAGAGTGAAAGGGTTAATGTATATGGTGCTCTATAGGGCTTTTTTTGCTGTTAGGTCCAGTCCAGGATTGAGGAAAAAAATATTATATAGATTTTTAATTTCTTTTTTTTTTTTAAAGCTCTTGGTTTAGCCAATTTATGTGACTTTTTAACATTTTATTGAACTATTCTAGAGGCTGGTAATCGTAATCAATAATCGTAGAAGAACGTACCTAAATTAACATTAGGTAGACCAACATTAGTGCTAATCAGGATTTGTGAAACTAGCCGTAGATGGTTTTTATTGAACTCTTTAATGCAAACTAGTCTAATTACCTGTTTTAGTTTAATCTAAATCAAATGAGTTACATCATGTCCGAATGTTTTTGGAGTGCGTGTTTAGAACATGTTGGTCTTTTAACAAGAGGTTTGACATGTCTGGGGTTGCTGATGCTGGCATGCATGTCCTTAATATTGAAGGAGTAAACTGAGACTGTGAAAAAAATGGCCTAAATTGTGAGGTGGTCTTTATACAAGGTTATTGAAAAGTGTGGAATGTGGCCAGGTGGTAATTGAATTGTCACTCCTTATGAAAAAGAAACAAGCATGTTTGTGTGGTGAGTGACTGGAGCGAGAGAGAGAGAGGGAGGGAAAGTGTTCAGGGCCGGTGCTACCAAGCCAAAACAGTAAGAAACAAAGAAAGCATGCATTGTGTCAGCTGGGCTTGGGTGCTGTTTTATTTAAACTTTGTTTTGTTCCCAAGTTTTGTTTTCTTTGTAAATGAAAGTGTGCAAAAGCCCTGAACTGCATCTGGGTGTGCTACTCTCGACACTGACCAGCTTTGACTGCTCATTATTGCAGAGTATCTTTAGGGTTAGGTAATGAATATCTTGAAAATAAATAATGTAATATTAACAGAGTTAATATAGTTTTGCATAAATTCTCTTTTGATGTCTTCATTTCTTTGATTTCATCTGCATTTCTTTTGTGTGTGTTCTTTTTGTGTGTGTGTGTGTGTGTGTGTGTGTGTGTATATATATATATATATATATATATATATTACTTATTTCTTTTTTTTGCAGAATCACATTTTTATGGAAGTGTACATGAGTAACACACAATGCTTTGCATGATTCTAATGAAGCTGTCTATTTATCTCCTTGCATTCAGTTTAGTGAAATGCACAGGTATTGTAAATATTGTTCCACTTTCTTTTTTTATCTGATAGGAAAATAACAATGATACAAAACTGAAGGTTTGAAAAACAAATATGTTAATATATGGGTTTCATATTTCATATTTAGGTAATAATGTAATATATTTCCCCACTATGCATAAACACCATTAAATATCTTTAGTCAAATACAATCACAAATGTGGTACATTTTAACTGGTGAAACACAAGCAGATTGATACCCATGTAAGTTACTGCAGTAGTCGCCCCATATTAAGAGAACAATACGTCCATGTAACTTATAGTACATGATACTGAATGATACTGTTATCATGACAGGTAATCCGTATCGTTTAAGAAGTAGCCTGAGCACATTGAATTATCGGATAGACAAAACCATGGCACTGGTTTTCATTCATAACAATCACACATCAAACTGTTTGGTGAAATGTTTAAGTCACTCCTCAGGAATGTATATATATATAATACAGCTATCTGGAGAAAAAAAAACAAAACAACAAAGCTATTTGTAGCTTTGTAATTGTAATGCACACATAGTATTCTTTACAGGGCCAGTTCTAATAACTGTGACAGGCTATAGCAACATAGTCATTGCAGCAAGGAATTAAGAACACCCTCTATAATGCATGAATAACATGGCAGGAAGTTAAGAACACCCTCTATAATGCATGAATAACATGGCAGGAAGTTAAGAACACCCTCTATAATACATGAATAACATGGCAGGAAGTTAAGAACACCCTCTATAATGCATGAATAACATGGCAGGAAGTTAAGAACACCCTCTATAATGCATGAATAACATGGCAGGAAGTTAAGAACACCCTCTATAATACATGAATAACATGGCAGGAAGTTAAGAACACCCTCTATAATGCATGAATAACATGGCAGGAAGTTTTCAGGATCAGCTAAGCATTCATAAGGCATGTGTTAAGCATGCATTACTCATTAATAACAGCATGGCACATATGCACCCTAAAAGCGTCACTAATAGATTAATGCCAATAAACATATTGTAGTGGGTTTTTTTTTGTTTTACTGAAACAACCAATTTGCCTCTTTTTTCTTTTTACAGAGCAGAAGAACGGCCTCATTAATCTCACCATAAGTATACATGGGAAACAAAATGGAACAAAGTTGCAAGCAATCTGGAACGGCTCTAGCATAGAGGTGTTTGACAATGTGTTAAGGAATGACCCCCCAGTGTGCACCTATGGAGATTATAGCTGCTATATAAATTGCACTCAGTTACATAATAAAACTTTTATTTATAATATTACAGACATGGAAACCTCATTTGAATTTTCAGGATTCAGTTTGAAATTCAACTTGTCTCTTGCATCCTGTAAGCATTGCACTTTTTTTGTTTCCCGCGGTATGCTTCTGACCTCTGCTGGTGGGTTGTATGTACAGTGCAGCTACAACATAGGAGCATGGTTCATTCTGCTGCTGTATGGATGCCTGTGTCTTTGGAGTTACAGTAATGCATCTTTTCTATCAAAGATAGTGTTATTTGTTTACAGTTAGCACCAGCATTGAGGTCAATTCCTGCTTTTCAATTCCAATTCCTTTTTCAAATCAATTCCCAATTCCAATTCCCATTCCCTTGTAATCAGTTCCAACACATCACTGATCAACATTGCAATTAGCTGTATTCTCCCCGTGGCAACAAATGACTTCAATCGAAGTCCCTGTTTCTCAATTAAACTGGCTTCAAATGAAAGCAGTTGAACAATCACGACAATTAGGGTGTCTCTTCCTTTGAAGGAAATTGGATTGGGTATTGATTTTTAAAAGGAATTTGAATTCAAATAGTTATTTTCATTCAGTATTACTATTTCTGATTACAATATAACTGCATCATTACTAGTATATTAATTGTATAATTAACAACATATTGACAGTTTGGTTAATGTTATTTGCATGCTCCATTGTAGGTTAGTGTAAGTGGCTGATCACAATTAAAGCTAATGGCTGTATACTGTACAGGGCTACTGGTTTGATCTACAGAACAACAACAACAACATCTGGGATTGCAGAGTCATTATACAATGCTTTTGTGTCCCTTTGTCTGTCCGATTTTACTGAATTAAATATTTGTATTTTTGATTGCTGTCTGACTGTCCTTCCTTGGTTAGTGTCTTGTAGCGTGTTTGCCTCCTCTTCATGTGAGATAACATTATGCGAGTGTAACCACATTGACAACAAGCTTGAAAATCTGGAGAACGAATCAGGAGATCCAGCGACTAGATTATGGGAACTGACAAGCATAGAAAAAGAATGCCCAGGACAGTTAGAACACTGTCAATTGATGTACAAATATACCCAGTAAGTTAAAAGCATCAACTGGGCGATTCTTCCCTTTCATTTTCTTCATTTCAGAGGAATCCCAGTTGAAAGTTCCAGTAATGACCATCGCTGCTCTGTCCTGTGCAGAGTGGTACAGTCTGGTCAGCTGGTCACACTGACTCTACAGTACAAAAGAAACACTGATCTTTTTAATCAAGGAACCAGCACATGTGTTGCCAAAGCCTGACTCTTGCTAGCTCGCTGGCAATTGTTTGAATTTGATAGGGGTGGTATTTGGTCCATTAATTCAAGCACTCAATCAATAAGTATAATGTTAAAATAGATCAGTTTTTATGTGCTGATCAATGTTATAGTGATAACAGATTTGAAGATCTGATACTGTTTATTAGATTAACTATGATGTGAAATCACTAAAAGACTCTTTTGGAGTAAGTGAAAATTCAAAGAAAAGGTGTTTTTTTTGTTGTTAGCAAAAATGTAAACAATATATGTAATATAACACCTGTTTAAATGTTCACTTACACCTGGAGAAGAGACTTTTGAGATGTGGAAAGCTAGTGTTTTTTATATCATAGATAATCTAATAAACAATATGAAACCTTTAACAAAATTAAAAAGGAGTTTATTTTATATTCTTCTTATGTTTCAATACAAACCTACGCACAACAACACCTGAATAAATTGTATAGATTTTTTAATGTTTGTCAATGGGAAAAGTAGACAATTTTTAACAGGCTTAATCCTCTCCTGTTTTTATTTTCTCTTACAGACTGCAAACCTCTAATTTACAGCATTTATCTGATGAAAAATTTGAAGGCACCAGAAAAGACTACAACTTTAATGATATAATAATATTGTCTGTGAATAAAATAAATGTTTCTGAAGAAGGGGAAATGGAAATTCCTGTGCCAATGGTAAACCCTTTAAGAAATGCATATTGGATGAACCCTGCTGTTACAGTGTATATAAACACTCTACAATTAAAATAGGCCCTGAGTTACCTGGGTGCACAATTGTACATTGTTATGTTTCCTAGCTATGTGTCTGTTTTATAATGCATATATGTTTTATTCAAAGATGGCAGGGAAACTTTTCAAACTCTATATAGAGATCACACAGACTATATATTTCTAGAAAGTACACATTTGAAGGGGATATAAAATCAATATATTACCAATATATACTAGTATAACACTTAACCTAAATATGAGTACAATTAGATCTGTGTCTACAATGTATAACAAGTTAACATATGGTCCAGGATGCCTCTTTTTGTTCAAGAGACTTGACAGCATGCAAGCTGCTCTTCTCTTATAGAGGAGAGACTGAGTTGAGGATACTTTACTGTCAGCTAGCTCTTTCACTGTACAATAACACTTGCTTATTTTAGCTCCATTCTTATTGTACCCAGTTTTCCTCTGAGGAGCAGAGGAACTTCACACCAAAAATAACCCTGCCGACCGAAGCAATACTCAAGGGCCAGCAGATGGATGATGGGTACAGAAGGGTCACTGTCATACTTTACAATTCATCCACCCAGTTTGAGGTAAGACGTGCTTCGTGTGCAGAAATAGATGGATCTGTTTGATTTCAATTTCAACTTCAATTCAATTTATTTATATACCAAAAAGTAGTACAATTACAAAGTAATAATAATAATAATAATAATAATAATAATAATAATAATAATACAATCTAAATCAATTAAAGAAAACAGGAAATTAAAAAGAATGATTAAACACAAGATTACAAAAATAAACAAATAAAATGAATTAAAAACAATTATATTTGCAAGTCAGGTTAAGAAGACTAAGCTATAAAAAGTCTTTAAATCTTGATTTAAAAATTTTGACCAAAGAATCTTCTCCACTAGAATAAGGCAATAAGTTCCTAATTAAGGCACTTTCCCCTCTCCTTCTCAATTTTACCTTTGGGAGGCACACAGTCTAGCTATTGTGAAAGACTGAGCCTGTTGCTATAGGAATAATTTTGTCTGTGTTTGTCGAGACAACTGAAATCTCTCTCGACTTTTCCTTTTTCCACAGACTCAAGAGAACATGACGGTTGTAAGTCTGGTGATTAATATTGCAGTCATTCAGCCCCAGAGCAGCATCTCAAACTTGACAACTCCAGTTAAAATGTATTTCCCACTCTATAATATTTCAAAGGTAAGTGTGTGTGTGGGGGGGGGGGCTCGTTTATAGCGCTTGCTGATGAAAAACAGCCCCCACTTGGATGAAAACTGACAAAACCTACCCTATTAGTATTACTATCAATGTGTGGACAAAATTTGAGAAGATGTCTCCTCAAAGATAGCAACTCCTGAAAAATTATGTTGTGGGGACGTCCCCACTTTGCAAAACACCTTTTTAAGAACTAAATATGCATTTTAAAAAACAAAAGTGCTAAAATATTTTTGTTGTCAACTTTCACCCTGTGTGGAATTTTGTCTGACTGGAGTTACAAATAGTAAATAAAAATATAGTGAAAGTCAATGAGAAGTCCCTACAAATATAGGAACAGCAAACATGAGTGTGTGTGCGTGTGCGCGTGTGCGTGTGCGTGTGTGCGTGTGTGCGTGCGCGCACACGTGTGTGTTTAGTGTGCTTCTTTGTTCTGCTTGTTCAATTCAGTTGTCTCAATTCTCCCTTTCTCTTCCCTTTCCCCCCATTTTCAGAACCATAAAACAGAGTGCTTGTTTTATGATGAAACAACAGGTACATTTAATGTTTCTTTTTTATAACACATCCTTACAAAAGTTTCCCATAGTAAAAGCATTGCAAAGTGTACTAAAGCATAGTGAAAGCATGGTAAGGCATAGGTAAGCATTTTAAAGAATAACAAGGCATGTTAAACCATATCCATAAGCATGGCAAACCAGGGTAAGCTATGATAAATGCATAACCAGGGGAAAAGCATATGGAAAAACTGCAAAAAGCACAATGAAGTAGTCTGTCATTGGTCAGTGTTCCGAAAGGTAACCTGAAGAGGCCAGCTTGGGGCTGCATCTCTTAAAATGAGAGTAGGGCACTGGTTAAAGTAAAGCGTGGTTTGCTGGTGTAAATGAATATTGGTTCCCCCCTACATGCATGTTTGTCATTTCTCCTATTTTAATGTATATTTAGCATGTGTAATGCTGGTAAATGGGAGCAATGTTTTTTTGTTCTCATGCATTATTGTAGGTGATACTGGATGGCACAAGGTTAGGGTTAGTGTTAAGGTTAGGGCCAAGGTCAGGGTCAGGGTCAGGATTAATGTTAGGGTTAGGGTTCGGGAAAGTGTCCTTAGTTGAAAATGCATGGATATAGACTTATATGCAAAGAAAGATAACTTTGTTACCAAAAAATAAGGGGGTACAGCTATTCCGAATGTTGGTTTCTAGTTGATTGTCTAGTTTTAAAACAAAAGTAAAGCCCTTGATTCTGTTTTGTTTCTTTATGCAGCGGATAGTCCACAGTGGAGTGACAAGGGATGCCAAAAGACCAGTGAAACAGAAGCAATAACAGTCTGTAGCTGCAACCACATGACTGCCTTTGCTGTGCTCATGGTACTGCGTGCTCAGTTTGATCTTTGAGTCTTTTTCTGCTTCTGTTTTACCCAGATATTCACAAAGGAAAATACTGACAAAACTTTAGAGTGTTTTAAGTGGTTTTTTTTGTTATTAAAGTTATTAAAGTTCAGTTTGATAAACTAATAAATCGTCTTTCCAGATCCCTGAAAAAAAGTCATGAAAATGATTGTGTTTAATTAACCATAAGGTTTTGTAAATATACAGTTAATAATAAAATATGTCAGACTGGGCCCCCATTGATCATAGTGTTCTAGCGCTTCAAGTTCAGTTTTTTTTTCCTTTTCAAAATCCTTGTTTGATTATTGGTTGCAGTTTATTCTGCAGTTTGTTCAATAATAATGTCTAAAGATCACACTAGACTGAGGTTTCAGGTAATGGCTTCTTCTGTGTTTGTCTACTTGCTTTAGTTTGCTTGGAAGAGGGGCCATGGCATTTTAGCCTGGCAGCACAATCTAAATAATATCTAAATGAATATGTACCCTGCATCGTATTTCACAGGTGCCAATAAATGGCATAGATTTGAAGAACTGGGAAATACTGTCAGTTATTTCATACATTGGCAGTGGACTCTCTGCAGCTTTTACAGCAATCTCTGTGCTCATGTACTTTATAATCAGGTGGGTATTCAGTTAGTTCCTTTTCACTTGTTATTGCTCTCATTTTACACAAACTCCAACTTCTCCTGTTACAAGTTTACCACATTAAAAGCACAGCAAAGTGTAGTAAAGCATAGTAAAAGCATAGCAAAGTGTAGTAAAGCATGGTTAAAGCATAGCAAAGTATAGTAAAACATGGTGAAAGCATAGCAAAGTATAGTAAAGCGTGGTGAAAGCATAGCAAAGTATAGTAAAGCATGGTGAAAGCATTTGTAAAAGACCAATGATGTATGGTAAAGCACACTAATAAATATGGAAATCCAGGGTAAACTATGGTAAATACACAGTATAACCATGGGAAATGCATGGGAAAACTGCAAAAATATCATCATAAACTTTTATGAGTGACTTTGAATGTTCTTATAAGTTCCACGTTTATTTTTTTTTAGTTCTCCAATTAAGGAGATAACATCAGTCAAGAAACTATATTTTTTTTTGGCTAGAAGCTGCTTTAATGAAATTTTTTTTTTGCTAGGAACCACAAGCAGGATCATTCGACCACAATCCACGTGTGCCTGAGCGCTGCCCTCTACCTGCTCAACATGAGCTTCCTGCTCAACGAGTGGCTGGCCAACATGAACCAAGACGTTTTCTGCAAAGCCATTGCCATCCTCATGCATTACTTCCTCCTCTGCTGCTTCAGCTGGATGGCCGTCGAGGCCATTCATCTGTACCTCCTCATGATCAAGGTCTTTAACACCTACATCCGCCACTACATCGCCAAGTTATCACTCTTGGGCTGGGGTAAGAGTACAGATGACTTGAATTACAGCACGACTGTTTGGCTAAATAAACATGCGTGTTCCCTTGCACAGTGATTTTGCAATATTTCCCATGCTTTTCCCATGATTATATTGTGATTCATTTACCATAGTTTGCCATGGTTTGTAATGTTTTTTTATGCTTGATATGCTTTACCATTCTTTCACTGTGATTTATTACACTTTGCTAAGCACCTTCCCAGTCTTGTGCACTGAAAACAACAAACAAATAATAATAACAATTATAGATATATATGCTTTATTTATAATAGACAGAGGCTTATTCTCAATCAGTAATACTAATAAATACGAGTAAATGCAGGGTACCCCTAACTGAAAGGCTAACCATGGATTGATTGCAGCCAACCTCACATATCATTCTGTTGCTGGATTTCAGTGAATGCAGGACAGATTCTAAAATGATACCCAGCACAAATAAAAAGTTATTTACTCTGCAGCGTTGTTAACAGAACAGTTATTGAGATCTTTCAACACTTTTTGTATTAGTAAAATATGAGAAGCAAAAAACAAAAGCGTAAGCACACAAATCAATGGATGGAAATTATTTTGAATTATAATAGCATTTCACAGGCGTAACATCGGAATATTGGTGCCTGATATTTTCTTATGAGATCAAGTGGAACGCCATAATTTAACATAGTTAACTGAATAGACTATGGCCATATTAACAAAGTCACCTTTTTGTAAAGCAGAACTCAAACTTGTATGTTACAGATCTGGCAAATAAAAAATACAACTAAGGTGCATGTTGCAGGAGCTCCTAAATTAGTCTCTTTGCTTTGCCCAATACCTCTCAGTTATCTGTTAAAAACTAATCTCATGGTTACTGTCCAATTGCAGGAATACCATTCATAATTATTGGGATAAGCGTTTGTGTCAGAAACGACTTCTACGGGTCTATCAGAGTGACAGTCCACAACTCAACCAACCCAGACAGTAAAATGTAAGTGGCTGGTTTTTTTTGTTAGCTCAGTGCAATTCATCTACATTGCTGATATTGACACTTGTGAAATTAACCATCTTTATTATATATGAAGGAAAGGTGTATCTTTCACATTTTTTTTTTTTATCAGATGCTGGATAACCAACCACACCTTTTTCTATGCTTTAAATCTCTGCTATTTTGCAATCATATTTCTGTTCAACACGGGCATACTCATCACGGTGGCAGCAAAGATCGCTCAGCTGCGGAGGTTTGGAAGCCCACTCCCGAACAGAAGAGCCGCCTGGAAAGACGTCTTCACCGTGTTTGGGATGTTCTGCTTGTTGGGGACAACCTGGGGGCTGGCTTTCCTTGGATTTGGGATTTTCACCATTCCCGTCCTATACCTCTTCAGCATCTTCAACTCCCTGCAGGGTAAGCGCTTGTCATGTCTACAAACATCTCATGTGATCATGTGCAACAGGGCAGGGGCTACATGCAATCCTGCCCATCATGCCCACCTCAAGCTTAACCACTTATAGTGATTATAAAGCACAGGGAAAGCATTGTGAAACATAGGTAAAGAATATTCAAATAGACACATGGCAACCATGACAAACTACGATAAACATGGTTCGGCCTTGTTTTACAACCCTTTTTCCTTTGTTTTTATTTTGCCGTGATTTGAGATGGCGTTGCCATGAAAGACGCTATATCATTTTTTTTTTTTTGGATTGATTGATTGATTGATAAATGCATAGTATAGCCATGGAGAAACTGCTAAATTATAAGCTTTTATAAGCATATGCAAGAGTATGAAGGATGGTGGTTGTGCCAGTTTGATTCTTCTAAAGGGCAGCAGTGAGCAATGCGTGCCTTTTGTTAGTGTGCTTTTCAGTACAGTTTTAAATACCACCACTGTATCAATATTAAAACACGTATTTGACACCAACAAACCTGGGATTTTACTTACAGTACAAGACAAAAAGAGACTCACATACACCACTCTGTTAGTAATGTCAAAGTCTTCTGGAGTGATGTGACCTTTTAGATTAATTGAAGGGTCCCCTTTGCATTTTACAATTCTCCTGAATCCCCCTCCCCCCTTCTTCGTATAACAATAGAACCAACACATTTTATGTTGCCAGTAATCTATGTAATAAATGTACCAGGGGAAGTAAATCTTTAGTGCAGTACTTAAAACATTTACCCCCCCCCCCCCCCCCAAAATTAAAAAAAAAAAATAAGGTGATAAAGGGGAGCAGCAGTGAGGCTTGTAATGAAAGTGAAAAAAAATTCGTGTTACTAAATAGCTATTAAAGTCTTGCTTTCTCGTGGCAGGATTATTCATATTTATGTGGATCTACGCATCAAGAAGATCAAAGAAGCTGAATAACCATGAGACAACCAAGACAACCAATACAGGCAGGGAACCAAGTGCTCTCTTAAATCAGGAGACATGCATTTACCCAGGAGTCAAACTCAACCCCTGCCAATAACCGAGCCGTGTTGTGCTGTATTTCTGTGTAGAAAACTCTATCAGTGTGCTTAGCAAATTGACAGCACAGTAATGTATCATAGAAACATAAAATAAAGAAGCTTATGGATTACTTCATTTAATATTTCTGAGTTTGTGTTTAATAAGCAATATTCTCTTTAACCTTCAGGACTGTAGCTAGTTTATATATATATATATATATATATATAAAATATTTATATCTTCTCACTCTGGAAATCTGGTAAAGGACAGAGTTTAAAACAGTTGCGTGTTCTGCTTGTAATGTAAAAGTGTAGTTTTTTCTGTAGTTTTTGTTTGTCATTAAAATTGGATTGTAACAATTTAATAATCCATGTGGCAGGTTTACTAAACTTTCATCGTTGCAAAGTTTGTTTTCTGAAACAAGATTGTTACTATTATGTTTATTGCATAAACACAGGCAATTTATCTGCATGTTTACAATGTTGCATGTATGCTTTTGTATTCAAAACAAAATGATATTGAAGGAAAATCACTGTTAGACGGTCATGCTGATCCTCCTTATAATGAGACCGTGCTAGTAAAATGGCAATATCATTTCCACATCACCTCATAACTGGTTTTGCTGTATAAAGGATGCCATATGAAGAGGCAGCACTATGAGTATATACATACATATATATTGTTTTAAATACTGGTTTCAAGGCGCAGATGGAAATGTGGCATTTGTTTATGGAGCTGTGCTGGCATTGACAATCCTATTTCACCTGTGTCCTATGCTGGATTTGAACCAGTTTTCTACACTAGAAACACCAAAACCTGGTCAAACAGTGCCTGTAAATCTGTCTCTGCCTTCACTCTATGCTACTGTAAAACATTGTGCTTCTCTGGATTGTTTATTAGTGGCAAGAGTACACTGATGTTTATAGTCACCCTTTATATAATTGATTACAGTTTTAATATTTGAGTACAGAAGACTTTCACAAATTAACATTTCTGTACATGGTGTATTGGTATGTGAAATGCATATATGTAAAACAGCTTTTTAGCCTGTGTTAAAATGAAGTTTATGCTCTATATAAAAAAAGTTAAAATTAATTTTTTCAATTTAACTAGTGTGCTCATTTGTGTTCATTATGATAGACTATATATTGCAGATGATTGTGTTCACCGTGATAGACTTTGCACAGCAGCTGGAACAACATTTGAATTAATGTAAATAAAGAAGTAAATGGATATAAGAGATTAAACTCTTGTATCACTTCATTTTAGCTCATTTGTAGCAGAAATTATGCAAATATTAGAAAGGGGGAAAGGAGTCTGTTTAAAATGCAAACCAGTAAACCTGTTCTCCACCCCCCCCGCCCATTTTATGTGGGGCAATTACAGGAATATATCAAAGCTATGCTAAGGTTTCATCTACAGTCTCCACACTACCCTCTGACTTAAGAAATAAATCTATTTTGATGTTTCAGCAATGACAGTACATTATTCAGCAGATCCACATTAAATAGCAAATTTATATTGTAGAATTGTGATCCTAAATTTTAGGAAGTGAAAGATGACAGTGGTTTAAGAGGTAGAAATACACACTTATTCTCCTACCAAGGTTGTGCTAAAACTTTCTCCCATTATATAGTAAAGTGACAATTATGCAATAGAATTCATGTTGATATGGTTCTTTATTTAATTTTTTTTTTTTTTTTTTTTTTTTTAAAAAAAAAAGAGAGACTTCAACCCAACAAGCTGTTATTTTTCAAAGTCACTTAACCCTCCCCAAAAAAAAAAAACTGACCCATTGACTGCTCTGTATTACAAAAGACAAGTCTCAGGACTATCAGTATATAGGAGAGTTCAATTAAAAAAAAAAAAAAAAAAAGTCATTCCTCTATGTAACATTTCTAGAGGACTTTATCTTCATGGTCAGCTGGGATGCTCTCTTATTGGCAGCTTTAGCAATCGCAATCAGAATGAAGAGAAACACGATGACAAGAACCACAGCACCAGCAGGGAATGCTGCCACCAACAGCAGGTCTGGGGAGAAAAGTCACAAATACACAGGAGTGCACAGAATATACCGGAACTTAACACTGCTTGATATGCGAGAACGTTAGGCAGGCATTCAACCGAATAGCGTTTGAAAGGCGAGGATTCAAGCCTGCCGTTCTTACTCTTGCACCCCATACTTACAAAGTTGCTACATTGAGCACATATAAAACCAATGCACATGGATGAGAAAGTGGTTTAAAAATAAATGTTACAACAAACTAGAACAAAGTGGCAAAAGCAACCTATATTCGTTCAGGATTACAGAAGTTAGATAATGAACTATGTGCAAAAGAAACCAATGCATCTATGACATGTCAAACATTTCTACTGCAAAGAACAGCCTTCTTTGAACAGGTAATTTGGGGTGCCACGTTTATCAACCCCCCCCCAAAAATTAGTCAACACGGGGAGGGAAATACGGTCGTCCCCATCACTAAAGTATGCTAAGGGCTGTTCTGGTTAGTCATTCTCCCACCTTTTGAGGGAACTTTTATAGCACACCACTTTGGATAAATGCTCGTTTCAGACATTTAAGATCAATAGTTATTTTCCAATGCATGATCAGCACATCACAAGCAGGCAACACTTACTGAGTCTTTGGTCCTCTGGCATTTTGACTTTAATGGGACCATATGACACCATTCCCTGGCCCTCGCTCTCGCTCTCCAAAACATGTCTTTGATCCCATCGCTTAGTGCGGCAGATCTAGTGAAATAAACACAGGGTAACTTTAAAAAAAAGTCAGGTCTTTCATTAGTTCTTTTGCATAATTAAAAAGGACATGGTTGGAACAAAGATTTAGACTCTGTCCTGAATAACTGGAAGGGCCAACTTTGTCCACTTCTGGTCAACACAAAGGACTGCGAGGCAGGCTGGCTTGGTAGAACAGTCACACAAGCAGATTTACTGTACGAGCAGAACACAAAGCACTTGCAGCATGCACAGGCAGCGTTCGGGGCTCTATGGGCTTGTTCTACTGGAAGACACGCTACAGCACCATGCAGCAGCTCATTCCTGGTTAGTGCTCTATAGGGCAAAGTAGGCAATAGAAGAGCTACACTCACTGCTATGCAGGTATCCTCGCTGGCTGGTACACAGAGACGCACTCTGCAGTGCAAGTACCACTCAAAGGGATGGACCACAAATCTGAACATTTCAAAGCTGAACTGGACAGAGCTGCCTCCTCCATTTGTATTATGGAACTTCAGTGTCGGATCTGCTTTGCACCTACGTTGGCACACAAAAAAGCAAAACAGTTTATCAACTGGTTTCACAAACCTTAGTCCCAATTGGTTAAGGCAGTCAGATTTGGGTAAGTGACACCAACTAAAACTTGTTTCTAAGTTTCACTGAAGTATTATATAGCACTTGGAGTGTCTAGTTTAACATTTCAAAATGCAAGAACAAGGATTTGTCACTTCCAGGGCCCCCCTTTGTAAATTAAACTATCGTTACAATTCTAACAGTGTTTTATAGGTGATCGAAGGGGACTACAGGACGATCAGAATAGGGACTCTGGGTTTTTTTTTTTTTTCAAAAAAAAAAAAAAAAAACCCAAAGTCAAGCTTCTTTGCAGATTTCATGCATACATATCACCCAAGTCAAAGCAAATTCAAGTGAAACTAAAAGCCAACATATTTTGCCAATCCCAGTACTTTCTACAGTGCATGACGAACCCAGGGGCTTACCCATCCGAGATAAGAGTCTGTTTGGGGCCCACCAGTCCAGCGTTGGGGTCAGAGGACTGCGACGCCCAGCAGTCAATGACACGGACCCGGAAGAAGCTATCATCCTCAAGGATCCCGATCTGTATGTAGACACTGCTTTGGAGCTTCAGGGTGGGCACTGTGGTGTAAGGATCTTTGTAGGTGCCGTCCTTGTAGATGTCAATCCCAACTGTGGCCTCTTTTTGGTTCATTCGAATCACCGAGTCACTGATTAACAAAACACACATCTTTCCTCAGCCATGGGGCAGCAGACAAGTCTATAAAGCCAGTGTCAAAGTAAATGTTGCGCATCCCAGAAAGTCCCTTTGACTTCATACTGCACGCTGTGCTCAATGACATGACTACTTCAGAACGCACAGACCCGTTTAATTCAGTTAGGTAATCTTAAAAGCAAGTGTTCCAAGTCTAGAAACTTGCTCACCTCTTTGAAGGACGGATGGGGATTGGGAGGCTGACCATCCTGTCATAAGGATAGACGCAATGGAACGTCACGTCCACCTGTCGTTTCCTCACTACAACTTCTGTTGGCCAGACTCCAGAACTCAGCACATTTGCATAAATGATATGAGTCTTATTAACCTAGACACAAACATTAGTTATTCATGGAACTGGACTCTGACTACCTTAAGTTTCCTGTTAGGCATCACATGATTTCCATTTTGAAATGACATCTTAGTATGGTAACTGGATTTACACATCTTCCCTTCAGACCTGGGGCCAATTAGAATTGCAAAATTGCAAGCACAATTTCAGCAGACAACTCTGCGGTAATAATTTACCGAAGACTGCCTCTCACCAAATAGTTTTAGCCACCAACACGAAAGCTCTCCGTTCCGGGACAGAGCAAGCCGATCACGCTTACCTGCGGTGTCAGCCCTCCACACATGGTGTAGTTCTCATTATTCATGGCAGCTGTGTAGTACAGTACCCCCTCCAGCTCTTCCTCAATGGCAGTGCAGTTCATATTCAGCAGGTGCAGCATGCTCAGACTGATATTATTGTACTCAAAATACTCCTTCACCACCATCACTTTAAATAAGTCCTTCTCACAGATCACCTCCATGCGCAGCTCTTGGGGGGGGGGGGGGGGGGGGGGGGGGGGGGGGGGGGGGGGGGGGGGGGGGGGGGGGGGGGGGCAAAAAAAAAAAAAAAAAAGCATATTTTTTTTTTTTTTTCCCTTCGTAAACTTCAAATTAAATTTAAATGGAAACAGAGTAGCGGTCAAAACATTGTCGGTTACGGTCACATGCGTTTTCCAACCAATAATATTGCAGGTATGCACCATGCGTTTCCATAGAAGCCAGCTACACAGGAGCAACTGCCGCTAACCGAGTCCAGTTCACAAGTACCAGGATCGACGCACAAGCTGGGATCACAACCTGCGAAGGAAGAATCTCATGGGTTTAACACAGACACCCCCACGAGCCTAGTTTGTCTTCAAAGCCTTTCAGGAAACAATTTTAAACACATGAACAACTGGCCACCAACTACATGGTCTATGCTGAATATCGCAGTACAGTTTTTTTAGTTATTCATATTTAGGGCTTTTTTTGGGGGGGTGGGTGTTTATTAATTGGATTTCAGTTCATTTTTTTTTTTTTTCGAGTGGCTGGAAGTCTTTTTTTGGGGGTGGGGGGGGGGGGGGGGTGTTAAATTGGATTTCAGTTCGTTTTTTTGCCTTTTTCGAGTGGCTGGAAGTCTTTTTTTGGGGGTGGGGGGGGGTGTTAATTGGATTTCAGTTCGTTTTTTTGCCTTTTTCGAGTGGCTGGAAGTCTTTTTTTGGGGGTGGGGGGGGGGGGGGGTGGTTAATTGGATTTCAGTTCGTTTTTTTGCCTTTTTCGAGTGGCTGGAAGTCTTTTTTTGGGGGTGGGGGGGGGTGTTAATTGGATTTCAGTTCGTTTTTTTGCCTTTTTCGAGTGGCTGGAAGTCTTTTTTTGGGGGTGGGGGGGGGGGGGGGGTGTTAAATTGGATTTCAGTTCGTTTTTTTGCCTTTTTCGAGTGGCTGGAAGTCTTTTTTTGGGGTTGTCATATTCGATGCCGTTAAATTAAATTAAGCTTTAAATCCAACTAACACGTCACTAACCCGATCGTAATATGTTGGAGTGCCCAATAGAAATGTAGGAATGCGCCGTCAGTCAGTAGTCGGGGCGGGTTTAAAGCATTCAGAACGAACCAATGAGGCGCAAGGCGGGACATTGCCCAGCAGCACTGGAAATGTATTTTGTAGCAGGTTTTATTTTTTACTAGAAAAAGGAGTCAGCTTGAACTGTGTAATCCTTTCCAGTTTTCCGGTGTTTATTGGTTATCCACCGATTTCATTTTTTTGTATCGGGGGTGTTTTATCGGTTAAAACCGATAATCAGAAGCCCGAGTCATATTGCATTGACGGTGTTACAGCGATAACACGGGGAATCAAACCGTTGAAGGGTCTGTACTCATCAAAAACGGTTTCAGCTGTCAAGCATCATACTGCATATTCGCCGAGTCACAAGGGGAGATAATTCTGGAAAGCCGAGACAAGTCTGATCTGTGAAACACGCTAGTTTCTGGGAAAAGGCAACATCAAGGTACAGTTCGAATAGAGTTAGAATTAAACGACTGTAACGCTACGATTGACTGGCATTCTAGCATAGCCTAAAGCTTTAACCAACTGAAATGCTAGGCAACACTTACCTAGTCCATAGTTGAGTGAGCAGCAATGTAGGAATACCCCAATAAGGAACTAGACATGAACGACAAAGTAAATTGCATCAGTAAGCAAACCAGCAAACAAATATTTACTCTCGATACTGTGAACTGCGACACTAGCTTTTCAGAACCTTCATGCAAAAAAACTGGAACGCGAAATCACATCTATGAAACTTACTTACAAGGAAAACATGTTTTTGTAGCATTTACTCTTTGAAAGATACAAAAATAATTTAAAAAAGTAATTATTTTCGATTATAATCAAATATTTACGTCGGTCAGTTTTTGTAAATATGTATCCCAATAGCTGTAAATACTTGTACATACCGCTTTGATCATTTTGATTATAGTATAAAAAACTATATCGTTCTAGACAAACCAGTTACCAAACTTTACACATAGACTATTGCGTCTACGATGGCTGGCCGAGAAGCATTATAAACCCTTTTGACAATTAGCAACTGACGTTCTCAATTGCCCTCCACATCAAAGTCATTTAGACAACTAGGCTGTTGCTAATTAAGAAGTGCTTACTGACACTGGCTAGACGCGCAACTTTTTGCAGTTCAATTCTAACAAATGCGCCAATTAATTTATTGGCAGTGTTTAGGGGGAATAATAACAAAAGGCCTACCAGTATATATTATTATTATTATTATTATTATTATTATTATTATTATTATTATTTATCTATCAGATAATTATTGATAATTATTGGGTAATGCATGTACATTCACAAAATTTCTTCAACAATAAACCCACCCACCAGCAAGGCTAACCACGCCTAATATAACCAATCGTATTTCTATGCTGTGTCCTGACCCCAAACCAACTGTGTTCACCTGGCTTATTTCTGACCCTGCAGTTTTAGAAATATATTTAAGCAGATATTAAAAAGTCATTATTGTTTTTTGTTTAAAAAAAAAAAAAAAAAACTAGAAGTGCCCAAATATTTTCTTTGCTGTTCACTTTCACCCCGTGTGGAGTTTTGTTTGAGTGGAGTTATGAATAGTAAATTAAGATATAGTGAGAGTCAATGCAAAGTCCTCATAAACAGTAACAAACGTGTGCATGTGTATCGAGCGTGACTGCGGCTGTTCTTGGGGTAAAGAGAAAACGAGGTGACGCGGCGCTCTTTCTCACTGACGCACAGTTCTGTCTTTAAACTCGCCGCTGTAAGGGCTGCACGGTGAAGCCTCGTTTCCTAGTGCACAGGGATGCAGAGAGAGATGATATATATACAATCTATAAGACTCGAGGTTGGGAAAGCAGTCCACTTTTTTTCTTTTTTTTTTTTTTTTTTTTTTTTTTTTAATATTTTAGCTGTGTTTAATTTATAAAAAGACATTTAATGACAAAACGCTTTATTTACATTTGGGATTGAAATGTGACGTGTAAATTCCACCATCACTATTATGTTTTGTAATTATAATACAAAACACTATGCTAAGATATATATATATATATATATATATATATATATATATATATATATATATATATATATATATATATATATTTTTTTTTTTTTCTTTATGGGTAATGCAATGGGTCCATAGCCATAGCCAGTGTTAACACTAAACTGATTTATTGTGAATATTGTCAGAATCTTAATTCCTGCTGATTTCATTAAAATCCACGACTGGGTTCTTCCTATCATAGCCTTCAGTTCTGTCTGCATTTTTGTTATTTTTTTCTTTGCAGCCAGAGACTAAACAAGCCTTGCAGTCCAGAGATTAAAACCTACTTGTGCCTTTTTCATAGTGACGCCCTCCTGGAAAGATTGATTTCTGCCAGCCTGCAATTAGGCATTAGGCTTAGAGATGAAACACCAGACTTCAGAAAGTTTGTGCTTATTCTATATCAAATCCTGCTGTTTTACACAAACACACACACATTTCTGTACCCATTTATCAATTTTTTTTTTTTTTAAACAGATCAACAGCCAGTTCAGTTTCAAACTGTGTGTTGTTATTTACATTTTATCTCGCAAAAGAATAGGCTCTCTGTAGCTAACTCTGCCCCTTTACAGTTAGTAAGACTGTATTTCAACTCTTCTTGCAGGATTCTCTGGTGCAAAGCACATCCAGGTTTAAAAGACAGAAACCAGAAACTAACTGGGGAATATGAAACCAATAGTGAAGTTCAAAGTTGTTTCTGCCTATTTTTATGAGATTCACACACCCTCTTACAAAAGCACAGCCCTTGACTGATTGTTTCTTGCTTTCTTTTTCCTAGCTGGTGCCCTCTGACCCCGAGATGATCCTGTGTAAGTCGGCAAAGCTGATCCGGGAGAGGCTGACTGTGTTGGACTGTGGAGCGGGGGTGGAGCACTGTGAGAACGAGAACCAGTACGAGGATGAGGATGATGAGAACGACGAAGGGAACGGGAGGGATGAGTGTCCCAAGGAGGAAGATGAAGAAGATGAGGAGAGAGGTAGGTCCCAGTTATGTTTTGGTGGATTTCCTCAATAAAGGTCAGGGTTTGGTCAGGGAATGGATTGAGTGGGAACAGTAGTTAAAACATCTTGGTTGGATAGCTAAGCTTGCATTACATAGCAATTTGACCTATTCCAGGTTTTAATACAGGCTTGAATAGCCATAGTGTATAGGTTACAAGCTCAAGTGAGACTAATTAAATTCATAATAAAACCAGGAATGGATCAAAGTGCCATGCAGTGGGAGTTATTTCCATCCCCTGTATTTATTAATGTTAGAAAAGTTAACTAAGCAAAATAAATAAAAGCATGTGTCTTTAGGTTAGGCAAGGTGTTGTAAATGCCTTTCACGGACCATTGCCTAATGTTACTTCAGGCCCCTGTTGATAACTAGGTGTGTGCTTATTCCTGCTGGGCACAGCGACAGAAGTGAGTGCGACTCTGTCGCATACGAAGGGGTGCAGAAACACGGCAGGAGGTCATGGGAACAGTGCCAGCAGGAAGTCCGGAGTCTGAATACCAGTGCGAGATGGGGAACTTTGACTCAGATTGACTCCACTGAAATAGCATTCGAACTGTGTGAGCAAGGGAAGTTGCTGCGTTCTGATTGGAGGGTGAACCACAGTCCTGTGTAGGTGGGGGAGGGGGGTCAACTTGTTATATGCAAATTGCGTGCAACTGAATGGCCTGTTTTTCCAGAAGCTTTTGGGTTTT
Organism: Polyodon spathula; assembly: GCF_017654505.1. Taxonomy (NCBI): domain Eukaryota; kingdom Metazoa; phylum Chordata; class Actinopteri; order Acipenseriformes; family Polyodontidae; genus Polyodon; species Polyodon spathula. The sequence goes on along the minus strand of NC_054546.1, from coordinate 40,916,117 downwards.
TTTTTTTCTGAACAGATAGCTATACTATATACATTTTCTTCATTAAGGTAAAACCTGGACTGTAAATAAATAAATTATATATATATATAGACACACATATATATACACATACACACTAAAGATATTCATCAATACTGTGGCTTCCTGTATTTATTATTACATTGTAGATATGTCATCGCCAAGTCTTTCCGCACAGTCAATCCTTCAGTCAGGCAGATCGATGCCGAAGTAACCAGCTTGCTAGAAACTACGCTGCTTGATAACAGCGCCACAAACTCGAAAGGTGTACTAACCATGCTTTATCTTACCTAGCTTTATTTACATTACTTCTATTATCAAATCCAACACTACAGCCAAACTGCTGAATTCCATCCTCAACCAGGAATGCTATAGCCACTGACAACAAGAATTAAGAAAATTGATTTAACCCATTTACCACTCCTTTAGACAGACCATGTGAAAGTAGAACCATTCCTTACTTTGAATAACTTCAGAAATATTTGACTACTAGCAACACGTTATGCTTCCAAGTTTTTTTTTTTTTTTAACAATTTAACAGCAAATTACATGGCATTGCTACTCCCCTTTTAGGCAGCAACTCAGTTGCACAAACAGTTGCTTAACATGTATGCCAACAACTGGAAGAGAGTGTCTCAGTTTAATGTGACTCATATGACTGGTCCTGAATATAGGTGAAACACCATCCATGGAAACTGAAATCAAACCATCTCTTTGGATTTCCAGGAGACCCTAGGACACACCTGCTCAGGGTTACGGGTCTGATTGGACACACATAGTGGAGAGCTTTCTCTTGCACCAGATAGTCTAAAGAACAATTAACAATGTAAACATGTCACTGTGGAACATGCAGCGCTGTCATCTTTAACACACACCTCCCCCCAAAAAACAATACGGCAATACCCAATCCCCCTCCTATTATTACAGTTAATTCACACATATTCATACACTAACAGTCATACGTAACGGCACTGGAACTTAAGTGGAAGACTGATGTGAGGTACAGCACATCTTCTCCTGGCGATTGTCCCGTCAAGTTTCAAAATCCTTACAGTACATTCTGTAAATCATCTCATGCCTAAACATGCTGTGCATTAAAATATATATTAAATATATAAGGATACAACCATCCTTACTCCATATATATATATCTATATTATATTATAATATATATATATATATATATATATATATATATATATATATTATATTAATCTCTTGGAGAGGCTTCATGCACCGAGGATTTATTTCTTGAAATCCCAAAACAGTTTCTACAAATCAAGTATTCAAAGTGGTGGGATTAAGAAGTGGCTCATTGACCCCACCGACAACATCACCAGTAGACGAAGTAGGTGTGTGCGAGTGACAGCGGGAGCACAATGTGGAAATGTAGAAGTTCGGAGCACTCCCGTTTGTAAGGAGCATGACAAAGCTGCAGCTCAGTGGCTGGAGTGCCGAGTTGTGGATTGGAAGACACTGAGCAGAGGTGTTTAAAACACCTGTCTGCAGGTAGGAAGTTAATAACCTCAAGTAGTGCGACTCCTGCCAGTGGTTCAAGAGTCTACATTAAACATAGATGGATTCTATCTGTCCTTGTGTGTTTCTTCAGGTTAGCGTTTAGTGTCTGCGGAATGTGCCGGAGTCATCAATCCTTCGCTCAGCCCCCCAGATTGAGAGGCACTGGGATGGGGGTGGGGTCTCTTGTCCTGTTCACTGATGTCCATCTCTGTGAGCACACAGAAACAGATGAGCTGAGTGACTCGGGTCAGGGCCGCTGTCGGGAGGGAAACACAAAGAAAGACACTGAAACCCAGTCCATGCACACCTGTATTAGAAAGAAGCATTTCAAACAGTTTGCACGATCTGGATGTTAAGAAATCATTTAACAGAACAGTTCTTAGAAGCAGGGTTGACTGTACGCTGGCAAACAGCAGCTACACTTTGTCCACTTTTTTTTTTTATTTCAGACACGTAACATTTTGTACAGTAAACGCAACAGAAATTAGGATTGAGGCAGATGTGCAAACTACTAAATTACCTCAAAAGGCAAATCTTTTTTTTTTTTTTTTTTTTTCAAAATGTTCCAGCATGATTAGTAAACAACCTAACTTACTTAAAATGCCTTGAATTATATACCTGTGTTTATTTCTAGTTAATAATAAATAAAACAAATACCTTAGTGTCATTTTAATGACTGGTCCTCTGATATGAAAACATTCAACAGGCCAGAACTTGTAACATTTTACTTCTGGCAAATTTGGCCAATTGATAAATCACTTGCAGCTGAAAATCGAAAGTGAGGGGACAACCCAAGTGGGATTTTGGAAGTTACAACTACCTACAAATATCTTAAAATACTGCGGTCTGTTTTAAAAACGGGAAATTACTGTTAAGATCTGCTTTAAGTTTCTTGCATTTCTCTGCCCAGTTTCCCTTTTTGGAAGTCTTGGTACATTAATTACAGATGCTTCTCCATTTCCACTGACCCCCCCCCACCCCCTTACACAGAGTTGCAATGCTCAGCTCACCACCCTGCTCGTGTGACACAGCTTGATAAGCAGGAGCTCTGTGCGGAGAGCCGGAAGGGCACCTACCCAGCAGCTTTCTGATGCAGGGCGGGCGCTTGGACTCGGGCAGGTGGATTCCCAGCAGGTAGACGGGCACCCCCGAGAGGGCGATGGCGATCCCGATGAAGGAGCTGAGGGTGTCGCTGTAGAGTGGCACCGCCACCAGGAAGACAGAGCACAGGCAGAACACAATGGGGAAGAACAGGCTCAGCTGCAGGGAGAGACAACAATGATGAAAGCATGCAGCGGCTGGCCCGCTTTTATTGCCCGACTTATTTTTCCCTCAAGCAAACACACATGTGAATGTATAGCTCTCATTATGCAGACTTTGTATTAACAATGCTAAACTCCACGTGGTCATAGATCGTCACTAACGTGAAAGTCGGATTAAAAGCTTTATCTTAAAGCAACGTTTAATAAAAAGTACTAGAGCAAGCCGTGATCCGCTTACAACACGTTCTTCAGTAGTTTCCTCGTTTGTCAGGGCATACCAAACTATGCTATACATGCACAGGGTGGTTTTGTTTAAGGCTGCACAGATAGTGCTCCAACCTTGAGTGGTCTGTATCTGTCAGGCTCCTTCCAGCGCAGGTAGATCTGTCCGGCTATCGACAGCCCCACGAAGAACCAGTAACTGAAGCTGTAGTAGTTAATGAGCTGGAAGACATCCTCCACAGCCAGGTATATCAGGGCCATGGCACACTGTGAAGACATCAAGCAAATTACAACCAGAGAGGAACTTCTTTCCATTCGCCACTGTAACTGGACCACAGAACACTTCAGACAGGAACTGTAATTCAAATCAACTGATTTGTATCCCAATAGGTCAGTTGCAGATTGCAGGTTATACATGCATATAGATCTGGAGGGATGGGGAGGGTCAGGACTGGGCACACTCACATTGAAAAGCAGCGCGGGGATGGGAGTGAAGCGCTCCACGTGGATCATGGACAGGGCGTCTGGGAGATGGCCTTCACGTGACCCCACGAAAAACAGCCTGCCAGCAAGGAACAACAAGAAGACATCAATTTCATATCAACCTGCCTCCTCATCCATGCTTTGCACATGTAAAAAAAAAAAAGGTGATGGGTGGGGGAGACGTCACTGACGGCAGACCTCACACACAGGCGCTGGCTGGGGAGAAGAGGGACCCACCTGGAGGCAGCGATGATGGATGCGTTCAACCCCCCATAGCAGGAGAGGGCCACAGCGATGGGGATGGACCACCTCATCACACCCAGGGTCTGGTCAGCAAAGGTCTGAGGAAAAAGGGGAAAAGGAGCTTTACTGTGCTTTACTTCAAATACTGTGCATAGACAGAGTGGCCCCACTCAAATTGCACATACCAATGCAGTTAAATACTGCTTTACCATTAAAATGAAAATTAGGAGAAACACACGTTATGTTGGAATTCACTAAGTTTTTGTTCCAGAGCATAGGTTATTAAGAAACAAAATTAGCAGGGAAGTAGCAGGGTTGCCACGCCTTTCATTTCTGTACAAAAACAAACAAAACAGAAAAATGGGGATGTAAACTTGCCACTTGAGCAACATAACTCTGGATTTAAATAAGCAGCCTTCTCACCACGGCGACCGCATCACTTGCGAGGACGGCGTTTATGTCCAGCACTGCGTAGTAGGCCACGTTCGTCAGGATGTAAATGACAGTCACCACCGGCATGGAGATCGCGATGGACAGGGGCAGGTTCCTGAGCAGGGAAAGAAAAGCCTTAAAAAAAAGAAATCAGAAAAACTCCAGGACTACGGAACTGAGAGGCTGGGATTAAGCGTGTGCAGAGCGAGGACATCTCAGCTCGGAGAGCTGGCAGGGTCAGTGTTGAGAAAGGAATCGTCTTGAATCTGAGTGGCCAGGGATTTCAGAGGTCGAAAAACTTTTACATTTTTAGCAGTCGTGCTTTATAAATGAGATACGATGACCGAAATTTGCTTGGATCACTTGTTTTTACTGAGCACTTAAATGTTAAATCACTGAGTAAATGCCTCAACATATTTCTATTTAAATTTCTCAAGTTCACCCCAAGCCTTGGAGTGTTAAGCGGGAAACATCTTTCCAATCTTGGAGAGCATGGACAATGGAAAGGTCTATGCTAGGTGATATTCCTCACTTCATTTCACTGCATAGAGACAGACAGACAGACAGACTCAACAATACATCCAGACAGGCCTCGGCACAGTACCTCTCAGGGTTCTTGATCTCCTCTGTGACAAAGTTGAGAGTGTCCCAGCCGGAGTAAGAGAAGAGAGCAGAGTAGAGGGCCAGGGCGATGTCCCCGGGGTTCCAGGACGAGCCTTCGAAGGAGGACTCGAAGTGCTGTGTGTTCCCTGCCCAGAGGAGACAACCGCTGGGGTCAGCACCACTGGGCACTCCAGCCCTTCCACCTCAATATTTCAACACAGTCTCACTACCACCCACACACACACTATCCACTTCACCAAAACCAAACCCTAAAAAGTAGACTGTTAAATAAAGCCAATTGTAAATGTGTCCGGTTATTAGTAGTACCCAGTCTGTGCAGCGAGCAGCAACAACCTGTTCTGCAAGCACTTGCCATTCCTCACCAAGTGCATTTTTAAAATTGTAAAATGCGAGAAAGTGAAAATTCAGTTTTGCAGGCTAACAACCCTAAATGGAGTGACGAGGAGGGAGTTTGCACTTACCCTGGCACAGCTTGACGAGGCCTGTGACAATGATGACAATCAGCGCGATCACCTTGGCGTAGGTGAACACGTCCTGAACTCTCGTGCCCCATTTCACGTAGGCAGAGTTGATGAAGGTTAACAGACCTGCAAAGGCAGAGAGTAACAGTGGAATAGCAGAGCTTCACTAACCAGCGTATTCTCCTTTCACACTCATCCGTATATTACCATGTAGAAACAGTGCACTGTATTAACACGCGGCACACCGAAACATGTCAATCATGACAACGTTTTAGTTTTCTTTACTGCGCCCTAAAACTATTTAGTCCAGTTTAGTTCTACTGTCTCAATTTAAAATCAACGTTAAATGGCTGTTGGGGAAGCTTATTACAATGAAAACGGCTAATCTGACCGGTCAAACAGGTTTGTACAGCTGCTGTGTTATTGAGGTTGTGAGAGAAAGCTAATATCCACTCATAAATGTACATTTGCAGACATTCTAAGAACACTTCAATCCTGCGGAAGATATGTTGCAATACTGCTAGTGCTGTGGGGACATATGCTATCCAGAGGCAATATTCACACACAGCAAAACATTCTTGATCGCAGTATTCACCAGTGTGTTAGGGTGGATGAATTAAAGGTTTTTAAACATTCCACATAAACTGCTGTTTGCCATTTAAACATTTTCACTGAAAAAGTAGGCTTGATTTTGTTTTTTAATATTTTACTTTGAAGGTCTTTTGACATCGACTTCTTCACCGCATGGGTTTATAATGGATCGATATACTGTAGAATAAATATCTGAAATCAATGCAACGTTTTTGTTTACTAAAAAAACTGACATTTTTTTATTCTGTCGACCCTTTAAAAGTTAGACCTGAAACCTACTCTAAAAACATCTGTGCCTTTCCCAGTAGGGGGTGCTGTGGAAGAGGGTACCCCATGCCAAGCAAAGTAGGACTTTGGTACAACTGTGCTTGGCAGTCATTTGCAGGGAGCCTGGTATTACAGTGATTGTCTGTGCGGTATTCCTGAAGCAAGCAATTAGCCTCATTAAGTTGACACAGTGAGTCAAACAGAGACTCAAAACCGGAGAGGGTTAGAGAATGTTTATGCAATCAAACAATCTTCTTTTTGCTCTTACACATTTATAAAAAAATCGCTCTCATGTTACTTTTCTACTGCAGTATTTAATCATAGCTGTGTCTGTGTGTGCGTGCATGTGTGGTCCCTAGTCTCTTCCAGGTTTTACGAGATGCATCACGCGTGCCAGGGCTGATGGTCAAGTTACGGGTAATTCATAGTCACAGGGTTCAGAGAGTTCAAGTTTTGCGTCCCTCTGCAGCACGCAGGCAGTAGGGACAGGTCTAAAGCTGAAACTGGAGAGGTACAATCTGGGACATGGGTCAGACTCGTCTAATTTCTAAAATAGGAACAGCATGTACACAACACAGAACAGCAGGACCGGTACTGGAAGCACACCCTGTGCTGTAAGTGAGAGGGGTAACGGGCAGAACACCGGAAGAGTTACACAGCCTTGGCAATGATAAAGGAATTAGCCAAAAATAACTGGTTAACTTTCTCTTAGGTTTCTTAGAAGCGTTGCCTAAGAATACATAGAATAACCTTATACTGTGTATTGTTCATGTTCTGTTTTGAAAATAAATGAAAAAACTGAAGGACATGTTTCATGCAAGCTGATTTAGCAGTATTGCCACGATATAGAACTGAAAACCTACCAGCTGATGTAATTTCACAGTGCAAATCCACCTACCTTACCTGCTCACAGCAAGCATCTCTACACACAAAAAGACAGCACATCAAGCCGAGGGACACAGCACAATTCTACACAGGCAGAGGCAGCTGGGGTACTCACAGATGCAGGCGGATGCGATGAGTCTGGATGCCAAGTAGGGTGGCTCGCAGGTGGGGAAGAGAGGCTGCACCAGGTAGTTGGCGAAGGTGATGGCAATGACAGCCTGGCTGGTGGGCTCGATGATGAGCAGCGAGGTCCACAGCCTGATGAAGGCGATAAAGCCCCCGAAGGACTCCAGGATGTAAGCGTAGCTGGCCCCGGACTTGGTGATGGTGGTGCCCAGCTCAGCGTAGCACAGCGCCCCCACCACAGAGAACATGCCCCCGATCACCCAGATCACCAGGGACAGCCCATAGGAGCCGCTGTAGATCAGAACCCCCTTCGGAGACACAAAGATCCCAGAGCCAATCATGTTGCCCACGATGAGACTGACCCCATTCAGGAGAGAGATCTCCTTCTTCAGCTGCATGGTCTCCTGGCCACCTTGTTGCTGCTGCAGCGATGCCTCTCCATTCAAGTGCTTGCTTGCTTCACGTGCCCCCAAACTACCACTGGCAATGCCGTCGGACGCTTCGGCTTGTCTCTCCCCGGCCGCCATCTTCAATTCTTCCTCCTACTCCTCCTCCAATCAAGTCTGTCTGAAAGAGCATTTCATGACAATCTGTTACACTGATAAATTGTTAATGTCAAACTCTAATACAAAGGTTAGATCAGGTTTGATCGTCAAAACCTCTTGTGCTAGCCAGCGGCCTGCTTGGCGACACATCCCATGTAGCTCATATTACATTTTCACAGCACAGCCTTTCAGTTGATTATTATTAATGTTTTCATATGTTCCTGCTGATGTTTATCATTTTATCATTCTCGGAATTAAGCAATAATTCTGACTAACATAAACGCTGATTGTAGATAAATTCTGTTTGGCATGTCTGAACCAAATTTTAGGGGTCTTGTATTTTTTTTGTTTATAATGATGTGTGTTGCACTTTTTCAAATTCTAAATTATTCTCATTCTAAACTTTGCAGGCTTTGCCTGATTATTACCCAGAGTTTCTTCCATTTTAATTTACAGAATCAGCTAACCGAACATGCTAATTACCATATGAATGTTTGAAATGGTTTTTCTATCCTGCAGCCTTCTTAGCAAACATTTTTCTGACATCCCTTCAAATATTCCCAGTGTTTTGTGCAATGACCCAGACTCCTGTTTACTCAGAATTAAAATAGAAATCCTTCTGGCAATTGTATTCCTTCTTCTATTGTATATCCTTGTGTGTACTCCACTAGCAGAAATCAGAAAAAAAAACAACATTCAGACCGAGTACTATAATATAGCTTAAAACAACTTTACATTGCATTAATGGACAAATAATTCTTAATTTGGCACAGCGCCAACAGGGAACATGTTTAAGCCTTGAGGTTGTTTTTGTGTTTTTCTCTCCAGTTGCCTCGCCTCTCCTCTACTCCCATGCCTTCATTGGTTCTCAGCAGGCCAGCAACTCTGGAGCTCTCTGTAGTTCTGCATGCTGAGTTTCCATAGGCTCATCCTGACTTAGCCATCCCTATCCTGCTTAGCAACAAGAGCCATGGGTCACAGAAGTAAACTGGTCATCGCCATGGTGATTTGTTATAACCGAAATAGATCAATACCTACCCCCTTGGGACAGTTGGTTTGCCTACCCAAAAATACAGAACTCTTTGTTTAAAGCAACAGCCTTTTTGTTTACAATTAGTCAGCTAAACACCTAGAGACTGGTCTGCTTAGAACATGGTTTTGTATTTAGTTGTATTTTTGTTGTTGTTATCGAGCTAGGGAACCTAATTCATTATAGATTTTTAATGTTTGTGTGTTTGTGTTTAAATCAGAGAAACCAACAGGCTGTATGTGATGATTCTTTCAACATTTATTACACTATTAGCTGGCTGTTTATTCAACTTAATTGAAACAGTCAGTCCTGGGATAACATTCCAACATTTCTGTGAATACTCCTTGTTTTACTGATACAACGTCTGTGGAGAGGAAGGGCTTTTTGACCTGTACTGGCCGACAGTAACAAATCTGTCACCTGAAACCATATGATATGAACGTTATCCGTGTTAGCGGGTTTTGTCCCATACATGTCTAAATATGAAGCCAGTCACATTTATCTATTTACATACTCACATGGCCCCAGAGCAGCTGCAACAAACGGTTAACTTAACTCCCCCAACTCGGACCTAGATTCCAGACTGGACTTTTCACACGCCCTAAAAACACCAGGGTGCAGATGCAATGACACACGATTGGGTGCTTATTCCTGAACAGTGCATTTATGCCATAAAAAAAGAGCAAAAAGTCAAATTGGTAGTTTTATATCTTTCTAAAGTTTACCACAGTATTTCTGCACTTGTCCCCTGGTTATACTTCACATTTACCATAGTTTACCCTGGTTTGCCCCAGTTTAAGAAAAAAAAAAACCCAAAAAAGATTATTACTTATGTTGTCTCTGGTAAAGATAGCACAGCAAGATAGAGTGAATAAAAACAAGCGTTATATTATTTTGATATCTGAAAAAATAGCATTGTATAACTTTGATACTTTATAGTTAAATGTGTGCTAGGTGTACAGTACTGGGCTTGCTGTACTTCGCTGTAGGCAACATTTTAATGACTCACGATTGTCAAAGAAGCTCATTTGGGGGTTGGCTGAAAATGATCATGCACAAAATGAAGTACAAAAAAGCCCCCCCTCCTCACAGCAACACAAACAACCTCATTCCTACCAGCCTCCCGTCTCTTTCTTTGTCGAGCATTTCTTCTCGTTTATTCTTTGTTATTTTGAAAAACAAAAACACCGCTATCAAAAAGAAAACAAACAAACAAACCGTTTCTCCTCAGGTGGCAAACACACAAAACCCAACAAAGTTAACACTTTACTCTAGTCAACACCTTTTTTTTAACCCCCTTTTGAAACGCTGATTAGAAGTAACGACTAATAATAATAATAATAATAATAATAATAATAATAATAATAATAATAATAAGTAGCGGCAGCTTACTGGTAAAATTGAACCGTTTATTTGCTTATAATTATGTGCTAAATTAAAATGAGGGTCATTTTTAAATTACATAAACGCTGTACAACAATGTAGCGCTAATGTGTGCACAGTGTATACACAATACACAAACACGCCGGTACAACTGTATAATATTAATAAGATACCTGATACGCTGTCGAGGTATATCTCTGTTAAAATGTGAATTTAATTTAAATGCAGCCAACTATTCAGCTATAGCTTTAGAAAAACAAATTTTCATCTGTTTTGCTGCAGCCACATAGCGAAATTTAACACAATTATCGCCAGCCTCTACAGAATAGGATTCAACCGTTATAGGTATTCAGCATTAGTTCTTTTTTTATTATTATTAAAAAAAAAACGAAACAACAAAAAAATATTTTTCTCTTCTGTTATCATTTTTAATTCTGTTACAAAACACTAAACATATATATTTTCGACAATACCCCATTTGGGATATAGAATATAGAAACCTTACTTCTCTGGGATTTCCACTACACAGTAGCCCCGCGGTCTGTTTACACCTCCTTCCAAGAGCCAAGCCTTGCAATCTCACTGCCCCTCTGCACTCACGCAGATTCAGGTAGCTTGCATCAGGCAACCAGCCAAATACGATCACATGGTACCGGCTTCTGGAACTCTGTCACATGACGGCCGCATCAGAGGCTGACAATTTCGTCAATCCTATAGTGTTTCTGGCTTTTGCAGCAGGTTTTCCTGCTAAAAGCACAATTCACTCTGTGTGTGTGTGTGTGTATATATATAGTATTCTAGTATTTATTTTGTTTATTTAGGGTGTCCTGGGGGAAAAAAAGTCATCCCACAATTTCTGATTCGCCTCGTTTTGTATTTTCTGTACAAATTATATATATATATATATATATATATATATATAATATATATATATATATATTATATATCTATATGTGTGTGTGTGTGTGTGTGTGTGTGTGTGTGTGTGTGTGTATATATATATATATAAAAAATAAAGGTCAGATGTTTAAACAGAAAATAGTCTCCATCTAAAACCCACCTCCAATTATAATATTATGTCAAATGCTCTTGTTTATGTAGCCTAAATACACCTGTCACCCTCAGTAACACAGCAGTGGCCTTTCTAATACAACATATCGGCTCTGTTGGTATTATAGCAGTGGTCTTGTGAATACTCCAAGTTAACAAGCGATGTTAAAGTTCTGCCAGTAATCCCCGCAACATCATACACATAACCTGTATTTATAGGGTTTTAACGAACAACACTTAGATGGGATTAAATAACAGTGGTCACTATGATTGCTGCAGCAGACCTGCATGATTGTCATTGAACAAAACCACGAAAACCAAACCTAGCCTACTTGCCCTCGAGCAGAATCAAATTACACAGCAAAGCCGGATTATTTGTGTTATAATGTTATGGTGTTTGCATGACTGAGAAACAGCACTTACAATGGACAGGACCACACCTAACTTTTTTTTTTTAATGATAGCAAACAATAACATATCTGTTCATGTTTCCCATAATCAGTGCTGGGCTGCAGAGAGGGCAATAGAGTGGTTTAGCTGGGGGAGGGGGGAGTCCTATAGCCTGTACTTAAGTACACCAAAGACTGAGTCAGATGGAGAGGCTGCCATTTAATGAACAAAGAATTTAAGTCCAGACCTTGTAGCTAATATCGCATACAGACTATTTTATAATTATTTCCATTACTTGATCAGTTTCCCAAAAATTCCCCAATTGCAGCGAGACACACACAGTTTCTCATGCGCACGTGTTTTTCTGAGCATGCATAGGGTTTGCAGTACGGCTGCTGCAGAATTCCATGGGAGAACTTTACACACGGTTCACCCTGGCTTGATAACCCTGCCTGACTGGAACAGGGTTCAGCTGCCCCCTGTGTTCTTTCATAATGTTGGCTAAACATGCACTGCACACTTTGGTTTATGGGAACTGTGTGACTGACAAGATTGCGCATTTCGCAGGGCTACGTGACCATGGGGGGAAAAAAAAAAACATTGAAAATTTTCAAATATTTAATTATTATTATTTATTTAATTTGTTTTAAAAATTGTCACACATTGCACAAAATCAAGTTAGAAAAATAAATAAAAAAGACAACCCCCTCTCTCACCCCCGTCTTTTCATATATTCTTTGCTATTTTGAAAAAACAAAACAACCAGGACAGGCTATAAAATTATACATACAGACCAGTATTTCAACAACATTTCTATGCTTGTTTTATATATTTTTATATAATTCCTAATTTCATCTTGCCATCTTCCTGGAGGTGGTCTTCTTGGTCTCTTTATCTCTCTTGGGATCCAGTCTAGTATCTCCTTGGTCCAGCGATGGTCTGTTCTTCTTGCTGCACGTCAAGCCCACGCTACCATTTCAGTTTTTTCACTCTTATAATAACATTGCATACTTTTGTTTGCGCTCTTATCCATTCCTTCCTTTCCCTGTCTTTTCTTGTTACTCCCAGCATACTCCGTTGAGTCGTTTGCAATTTTTGAGTTATTTTTGCATTGAGGGTCCAGGTTACACACCTGTACGTTGAAACTGGCAGGACGCATTTGTCAAAAACTTTCCTCTTGAGGGCAGTTTCCCTTTCAGAACCATGCTTTATCTTCCAAAGGCACTCCAGCCCATTTTTGCTCTTCTGTTGATTTCGCACATTTGGTTCTCCATAGCCGAAATTAACTGTCGTAAATATATTAGTTATTGACTTCTTCAAGCTTGATCCCACTGACTTCAATTGCCTGTGGAGTGGTATATATATATATATATATATATATATATATATATATATATATATATATATATATATATATATATATATGATATATATATATACATTAATTAATAAATTACTAACTTATTGATTGACATGCACCAGTCATACTATAACACCAGTACTAGCAGATCCTTTGTTCTTGATGCAAGATATGAATACCCAGTACTATAAAATGATACAGAATTATATTCAATAATGTTGTGTACAGTTGCTGCCTTGTGAGTAGGGAGAGTGCAGGAGTTTCAATATAAATTCTCATCCAGGTAAGAAAATAATAAAAAATAAAAATCTTTTTTTAAAAATCTAATTGAGACCTCATTCAATGTGATGTGTGGCGAGCAGTAATTTAACAATTTAAATTTAGCAACGCTGAATATTTATTACATTTTAAGTTAATGACTATAAAACTCCTGCCCCCTTGGCTATGATCATTAACACGAAAAGACTAGAACCAAAAACACTCAAGAGATGAGGCTCTCATAGCCTTGCCAGTAGATATAACTACTATACACGACACAGCAAAGTATAACGTTTTATAAAAACTACTTAAACTGCGATGGTTTAACGAATACATTTAAATATATTAACATGACAAAAAACGTTCTACTCTGCGAAACAAAACACTTTGATAAGTGAACCCAAGCAGACCCACGTCTGCCTTAGAAGTTCCTTTGTCTTTGAAGTCTGCTGTAAAAGTGTGTGCTATAATTACAGCACAGATTACAACCCTTTTATTATTACGTATTAGAAACAGTTTCTTCCAAACCCTGCTTCACGATACAGCTATAAATGAGAACTTTCAATCGCGAGTTTGGATATCACGTGATTGCATTTCCGTTTGAATCCCAGGGTCTATCCACCCCCCTCCCCGACACAGCCTGCTCCTGCGAGTTCAATCACCCAGCCCAGCGACCCTCTCACTGGCACAGCCCCCCAGCTGAGCCCAGGCCCAGGGCCTGCACTACCAGCTGAGCCGTCCCTTCTCCCAGGCACAGGCAGGTGTCCAGCAGGCAGCGAGTGCGGGCCGCCAGCGTCAGGGCAGCCGTGATGTACTCATAGTCTTCTCGGGCCAGCGCCTGTCGTGAACGCAGCCTGTCCAGCACGTAGTTCAGCCTCCCCTCCGTCATCCCCCGAACGATGGAGCCCCGCCTGGCCTGCAGGATCCGGCAGCAGCTCCTCTCTGGAAACCACGCTGCGGAGAAAAACAAGTTCAGCTGTCATCCTTTTATTAAAGTAAATAAAAAAAAGTCATGATAATAACACATTTACAGTCAGTAAAGTAGGGTAAGGGTTAGTGGTACTTACGAAGTATCTTCTAACTTTGACAGTGGTTATTATGTGTGAATAACAGCTTTACATCTTTTGTCTGTTGGTTTCATTGTACATGTTCACAAAATACATAAAATAATCAAAAACACTAAATTCCTTACCTCCAGTTAATTAAAAGCTATATATAACATTCATATTCTTATTTTTTGGGGAGAATCCCCCTCTATGTTGCTCTATTTTGTTTAAAAGGCAGTAGTAACAGGCCAGTTTGAGCACCATTTATTTATTTATTTAACCAGTAGAACTGCCCATTGAGGCAAGGCCTCATTCACAAGAGAGCCCAGAAACAGGTACAGAGAGAGAGAGGGCTGGAACAAGCTGCAAAGAGATAGTGGAGGAATATACAGTCAGCACAGGAAACCGCTCTCCTATATGAAGCAGCAGTAGCTTCTCTAAGGAAATGGAGGGGAGGAAACTGAGAGTTTAGAACAGGAGGAAGCCAAAGGGACACTGATACTGTAGATACAGAGGGCGGTGCAGACAGCTACAGTAGATAGGCCAGCAGGAAGCAGCACAGCAGTATTTGATCAGATGTGGTCTTTGTGAAGTTCAGATGTTATTTTGCTGCGGGGTTTTTTTTTTTTTTTTTTTTTTTTTTCTGAAAGGATGACAACCTTTTACACATAAATTTAAACTGTTTCAGAGCTCTTTTCAAAGTGGCCGCTCTAGTGGGGTTTGAGATCTGTCTTCAAATCACTGCAGAAAGTGCAATAAAAATAAAAAAAAACAATACAAGTGTTCTGGCTTTTCTGTTCCGTCCCACATCATGGATCGTTCTTGCTGTGTTACCTGTTTGACAATGTGGGCAACAATCCTGACACTGTCGGCCACTTTGAAAAGAGCTTTGATACTGACTTTAAAGTTATGTCTAAAAAGTTATCAGGATGTTACTGAAAAATTCCAGGCATGCTATTTAAACAGCTGTAGCAGCACATGGGGACGTGGAATGCTAGATTTTTCGGAACCCCGCTACTTATTCTTTAAGATTACTCACAAGCATCTGAGAAAGGTTTAGATGTGGCTTGGAAACTTTACTGGAGAGCCTTGACTAGTCCTAAATTTGCTGTTTCTCACATTATTTATATAGGGTTATGGTTATTCCAGAGTGCCAGTAATCAGACCCCTTACCCAGTGAGCACTGATCAGGCTGGCTGAAGGAGCCTGTTCGGTGCAGGGGTGGGGGTGGAGGGCTCTGCCCAAGACAGCACCTGCCTGGGCTGCTCTGTTGCTCCCAGCTATCAACTCTGGGACAGACTGGTCTGCTGGGCACAGAACTTGCAAAGCTACAGCTCTCTGGGGAGGCAAAAACACAGCAAGTTGAAACCTCTACAGATAGGATCATGCAGAGAGGCTACAAAACATTCTCAAGCACAGTGACCAATGTTAGTAGTCAACCACAATATCTGCCAGGCCAGTGTTATAATACTGCATACCAGAAATACTTGTGCGTTACCTAGTGCTACCTTAAGGAAGGAGGTCCATCATAATGACTGTTTGGTGTTCTGTGAAACCTGGTAAAAGTGGTGTATCAGTCCTCACCTCTCTGGGACGCAGCCTCCATGGGAACGCCTCGCCTCATCTGGGGGACTGGGGGAGTTTTTGGGCTTGTCCTGTGCGGGTCAGGGCCCACTGGTGCAGAGGTCAACATCTGTAGTGTGTGCATGGGAACAGACTTGTTTCCAGCAGTCTTGGGATTCCTACTGGAAATCTGTCAGCAACAGCAACAACAGTAAAGCTCATCAAGTAGAATTCCTGAACTCAGTCCAGGCATCAAGGTATTAATTGCATTGAAATATTTCTGGTAACATCCTATATTTTCCACTGCAGTGTTAACAAATTCCATAACTTGAATCTATAGTATGGCACACTGGTAATTAAACCTAATAATAGGACTCGTACATTGATATACATTAACTGCACTAGTGTGGATTTATTTATTGTTATTAGGAAACCATAGCAGCACAGTTGGTTTACAATTGCATGTAATACCTTTCAAATGTACTATTGTTGTTAACAGACAAGCAGGGACTTGCTAAAATTAGAATAATTAAATATCTCTGTGCATGTGAATATCTCGCGCATGTCCGTTCTTATGTTTTACTAAATATCTGAATTAAATACCCACACAGTGTTTCAGCTGCAGAATCGTAAAAATAAATAAGTTATAAGCTCTTGCTTCTTCAACCACCAGTCCTGCAGCGTTTGCGGCATATTGAAATCAATACAATACAGCCAACAATTTAGTCTGGGCTTAGTAATAAAATCATTGTGAAATAACGTATTATAATCTTGTTGAGTGCTTGAAACACTGATGAAAGTCATTCTACTATTATATATAATCATCATATATTATTATTGTTTACACTACATTTCTCAGGCAGAACGACTGTGCCACCCTGAGTGTGATGGTGCAATAAATAAATAAAGAAATGTGCGTATTCTAAGCTCTCTGCACAGATCAGTGACCATCGGGACTGATGCTAAACGAAAGCCAGAGACTGCTGCATTTTACAACGCAACGAAATACAGTGTGGATATACTGGATCAAATGGCACGGCTGTATTCTGTCAAAGGTGGTACTCACAAGTGGCCTGTGGCTGTTTTTTGTAATGTTTTGTACCTGGCAGCCATCAATGCTTTGGTTTTGTACAAGGAGTGCACTGGCAATACAATCACCTGGAGGGACTTCATTTTGCAGCTAGCCCTGGAGCTACAGCAAAAATATTTTGACAAGAGACACGAAAGCTGGCTGCCAAATGACCATCAACCTTCAGCCAGCGCTGCGCCCACTGGCACACGGAGTAAAAGACAATGCCAGGTTGCTAAATGCAATAAAAACAGAACTTTTGATGTCTGCGCTCGTTGTGAAAAGGCAGTCTGTGGTAAATGCACTGGTACAGTTGAAAAGCGTGTTTTCTGTGTAGATTGTACTGTGAAAGCTGTAATAGAACGCTGAACAGACAGACAGAACCTTTGAACTCTGCTTCACTCAAAGCGCTTTCACGTTGCATAAGTTATATTTTTGTTTTACTCTATTTTTATAACTAGTTATTAATGATTTATAATTTTATATGTGCATACAGCTTTCTACACCTGTTTACACAGAAGTTTATTGTGTAAAGGTTATTTTATTACAGTTTTTCATGTTTATGTATATGTGCTCTTTTTGAAACAAATAAGAAAAAAGTTCAATTTTCAATGTAGATACTGTGTTTCTACTCTGCAAATGTTATGTATGATGTTCATAAATAAAAATATTAAGTTGTATCCGATTTTTTTGTTTTTCGTTTTCATATCAAAGCTGTTTTAAAATGGAGCCGCACATTTTGCGGGGGCGACGGTTGTATGTAGTCCAAAATCTTGGCGGTTCCAGTGTTAAATAAGATAAGGACCTACAGAGCAAGGTATGCAGGCTGTAATTATGAAAACATGTCACACTGCATTATACGCCCAGACCCAGGTGGAACAGGACCCCAGCACTGACCTCAAGGTTGTTGATCTCAATCTGTAGCGCATGGGTCAGGTGGTCCTTGCAACCCTCTAGCGCCCTCTCCTGGGGAAAAATAAAAACATTAAATAAAATGTTTTCTAGTCTGACACTGAATACAATACTACACTCTAGTCTAAGGTTTATATGCCAGGCTACTGCACTTACAACACAACCAGAATGTTAACTGTGCATGCTTCTTTTAGGACAGATTTGGGAGTGACCACATAATCCTGAGGCACTGCGTTAATGAAATCTTTACCTCGAACCCACTTCATTTCGCACACGTCTTTCTACTGTAGTATACAACCCGCTTGCCTGAGTTTGGTATACTGTATTTGAGTAAAGGGAACAACTTGAGTTTGGATTGGGATTGAGTCTGGGTCAGAGACTCATTGTAAAGCTGTATAAACAAGGTGTTTGGATTGGGATTGAGTCTGGGTTAGGGACTCATTGTAAAGCTGCATAAACAAGGTGTTTGGATTGGGATTGAGTCTGGGTTAGGGACTCATTGTAAAGCTGTATAAACAAGGTGTTTTGATTGGGATTGAGTCTGGGTCAGAGACTCATTGTAAAGCTGTATAAACAAGGTGTTTGGATTGGGATTGAGTCTGAGTTAGGGACTCATTGTAAAGCTGTATAAACAAGGTGTTTGGATTGGGATTGAGTCTGGGTTAGGGACTCATTGTAAAGCTGTATAAACAAGGTGTTTGGATTGGGATTGAGTCTGGGTTAGGGACTCATTGTAAAGCTGCATAAACAAGGTGTTTGGATTGGGATTGAGTCTGGGTTAGGGACTCATTGTAAAGCTGTATAAACAAGGTGTTTGGATTGGGATTGAGTCTGGGTTAGGGACTCATTGTAAAGCTGTATAAACAAGGTGTTTGGATTGGGATTGAGTCTGGGTTAGGGACTCATTGTAAAGCTGTATAAACAAGGTGTTTGGATTGGGATTGAGTCTGGGTCAGAGACTCATTGTAAAGCTGTATAAACAAGGTGTTTGGATTGGGATTGAGTCTGGGTCAGAGACTCATTGTAAAGCTGTATAAACAAGGTGTTTGGATTGGGATTGAGTCTGGGTCAGAGACTCATTGTAAAGCTGTATAAACAAGGTGTTTGGATTGGGATTGAGTCTGGGTTAGGGACTCATTGTAAAGCTGTATAAACAAGGTGTTTGGATTGGGATTGAGTCTGGGTTAGGGACTCATTGTAAAGCTGCATAAACAAGGTGTTTGGATTGGGATTGAGTCTGGGTTAGGGACTCATTGTAAAGCTGTATAAAAAAGGTGTTTGGATTGGGACTGAGTCTGGGTCAGAGACTCACTGTCTGCTCTGTGTGCAAGTCTTCTTTACCTTCATTTCTTTCAGCTGGAGGGCAGCCTGTGAAAGTGTGTAGGGGTGAAACGTCTCCACAACTCTGCGCAGCTCCAGGACACAATCTGGGGGAGGAGAAACCTCATTACAATCCATCATGGACGATTCATCATCACAAAAAAAACCCAACCCAATCAGACCTAGACAAATATAGGCATTGGGCTGTACTGAAATAAATGGTAACATCTTCCTGCTGTTTACTCAGTACATCACTGAAATTAACATATGTAACCAATATAACAACTACAGCACAAAGATACAACTTGAATGCCTGAAATGCAAGATGTAGCAATCTTCTTATATAAAGGCAGCATGTAGACTGAGATGCGTCATTACCTCTGATCTGAGGTCTGGTGTGTAGATCAGGGTGCCAGCACTGTGTCATTAGCTGGATCAGGGAGCTTCGCTGAGGCACGGTACCACGTATAAACTCCTCCCCAGTATCGGGGCGCACTCCGCTCTGGACCAATGAGACCAGATCCTGGGGCTGACCAATATCTACAGACAACAAAAACAAGCAGCATTGACTTTTTAGTTGCACAAATTATGATTCACTTTTGCTTTGTCATTTGGCATGACATGTTCAAATTCACGTAGAATTTTCTGAGGGAACAAAACGTATTTAATATAGTCATTCTGAAGTCATACAATGAAACAAAAAACAAGTGAGTAATTTGCTGTACAGTCCCTGTAACATGTCTCTGCAGCTTGATAACAAAGAGCTAACACAAATGAAGGAAGTGAAGAGTGAACAGATGTGTCGGGGGAGAGGAAGGGGTTGAGACATCTAGCTCTGACCAGCTCTAGGTCACAGCTCAGGTGACATGAGGGGGCTGGCAGCTGGCTCCAGTACTGGCCTCTTCCCTCCCACAGTCTCTGACAGTGCTCTGCAAAGTGCTTGCTTCAGCACATTACAGTGTACCATGGTTCAGAGGAAGAGAAAAAGAAAACCCCTTAAAAATTCTCCAGAGCATTTTTCCATTGCTGTGAGCTCCTATCCCTGCCTTGGACTTTATAACATTCTTTAACATTGTGTTTCTCCTCATTCAAATATAACTGGCCCTTATATTACAGGAAAGAAAAGGCTGGCATTTTGGAGAGCCCCTTAGCCTGGTGTTCTGAGGCTGAGTTGTAGGTTTCACCTCATACCTTGATACGGCCTTCTCCTGCTGAGGGCCTCCCACATGAGCACGGCAAAACTGCAGAGGAAGAGGGTTGAGACATTATAGCATATTCAGAGTATTCTACACTTTATAGCTGGATGGCATTACACATTTAAATCATCTATCCATTTTTTACTGCAACATGCTCCTCTAGTTGAGTCAGGAACCAACTTTTAGGGCATGTTACAAAAAAAATATTTCGACATAGATATGCATATACAAAAGGTAGTGGAGAACATTAGCTAAACTATTTTTTAAAAGGTATATGCAGATACATTACAGTCTCAAAAGAGGGGCATGCTGAAGGTGTATATTTTACAGGGAGCTGTTGTGTTGTCTGGATTCTTTATACATACAGTGGGTTCAAATGTAAGCAGGGACTCTGTTCCTGAACTCTGTGTCTGCCCAGCAGCCTGTTTTCTGTTCAGAGTTTA
Organism: Polyodon spathula; assembly: GCF_017654505.1. Taxonomy (NCBI): domain Eukaryota; kingdom Metazoa; phylum Chordata; class Actinopteri; order Acipenseriformes; family Polyodontidae; genus Polyodon; species Polyodon spathula. Next base: position 40,895,420 of record NC_054546.1, on the reverse strand, counting down.
CAACAGGAGGAGTAATTCAATATTGATGATTCTGCTCATAAATATTCATAATACCGCTCTTGGGCTGAGGGAACATGACGCCACCTTGTGGCTTGGAACTTGGTTTCACAGATTAACAGCCATGGCCGATTTCACCTTGAACAAAACGTTTACAGTCCAACTGCTTTCCCTAAAGAAGGGAACCAGACTGGGTACTTTCAGTCTGTCTTGTGCTCACGTCACGCACACAGCAATTCGCTTAAATTAGTAACACCTGTATTATTCCTGTTTAAGGAGCGTCTCTAGAATACCATGCCTGTATATTCAAGACTCACCTGTATACGTCTCCCTTTGCAGACGGTGCCTCGCCTCGCAAGGTCTCTGGTGATAAATAGGGCAGGTCTCGGCTGCACAGACCACTGTAGTCTGCAGGGACTGACTGTAGATTCCAGGCTCTCCACTGAGACAGCCCATAGTCGCAGACCTGAGCAACGAGGGAATGAGCCCGCTGGTTACTTGTTTAGTTAAATCTGTTTGTACATGCTCAAAAGAAGCAATTTCTGTTTCCATTCGGAGCGGGGGCAAAACAAAGATATTTACATACACTGGTGTGGCAAAGTGCCCGCCCCTGTGTGTATCCTGTGTTGTGTGTTAATGTTGGTGTATAGTCATTGGTACACGGGATATAAACGGGTTTGTGTAACACGAGTGTTTAAAATGTATATTTGTATTTAGGCACGAGGATTACACAGCACTTCACGTGCAAGTAAAAAACAGTAAAAATATGAGCACAGGGAATTGCACTTTACTAATTCACGTGCAGTTGTACCGCGACTCCAACTGAATGATTGATTAGCAATCAAGTCTCGGTACAGCTGCATAAAAGCTGCATGTTTTCACCCACTCGGGGTTGTGTGTTCGGTGAGTGGAGAACTGGATTGGAGACGGAGGTAATTGTAATAACGTAAAGTAAAATAGAAGCTCACCGTGTTTGTCTGTGTAGTCTGTTTTGTTTGTCTCTTTTGTTTTAGCGATTGTGCCGTGTCCTGTGTTTTTTTGTTTGTCTTACAACCATTTATTTTCTGGCTGTCTGTTCATTTATTAAATGCTGAGCGAAACCATTCGCTCAGCTCCACCAAACTCCACCTCTCTCTTTTTGTTTATTTCCTGTTTCTGGTCTGACGTCACCCACTGCAGCCGTCTTTGTGACAACTGCTCATTTCAGCGTTCACAATCGGATGTACTTTCTCACTCACATGCGCAGTTAGATATGTCGCTTGACTAATTTGGTCTACAAATGAACAGATGCAGAATGGACAGTGATTTTAAATCAACATGATGATTCTGGTTCAAGCAAAAGATAGGAAATGGAATTGAGAACCACTGGTTTAGATCAAATCAGTAATATGTTGTTCTGTAGTTTCACTGTCCCGGTACTCTTACCTTAGCCCGGTTCTGCGTGTCGAGCAGGACATTGCTGGACTTAAGGGCCTGGTGAAGAAGAGGCGGAGTCAGGCTGTGCAGGTGACACACCCCTTCAGCAACATCCAATAGAATTCTGAGGAGCAGTGGCAAGGGCAAGTCCGGAAACAGCTGGCACTAAAAATATAAAACCAAAAAAGTATTGTTATGGGTAGGAAAACATTTTACTACTTGTGTGTCAGCATGAGACTTGAGTTTGATGGCAACTTTTGTCTAAACCCCAAACACACATTGCACATGAGATAAAATGACAAACTCATTATAACTCAGATGTCATCGCTATATCAAAACTTCTGTATTATTAGCAGTATTATAAAAGACTGTATAGGCTTGAAAAGTCACATCAATAATGATTTCCTTTCTTTAGTGGCTTTACAGTGAGTTTTTTATTATATATTGTTTATGCTGTGCAAAATACACTCCTTTGAAATCCCACCTATTTTATAAACTATATTTCAAGAGCATTACCTCATGCAAGCGGGAGTATAGAGAGCCACCGCCCATCCACTCAGAAACCAAGCCCAGGAAGAGATTGGAGCGATAGATCCCGAGAGGAACCATGACCCGGTCCGATTGGACCCGGCACACCAGTGCAATCTCCTTGAGATGCTCAGTCCAGTCACTGTGGACAGAAAAACACTGGGTAGAAAATATAACTTCACAAAACACTGAGACGAAAGACACTGAGTAGAAAATATAACTTCACAAAACACTGAGACAGAAAAACACTGGGTAGAAAATATAACACTGAGGCAGATTCCCACTGCAAATCAACATTACCATTATTTTTGGTCCAAAAGGAGAAAAGAACCTCAAGGCCGTTAATTAAAATGTCTATACTTGTTTGTTATTTAGTTTGGTGATTGTATTTGGTGACCAATGCATTCTTCTTGTTTGGATTAATTTGGTATCAAATCCTTGTGACTTTTTTCTTTTTAACTCCCAAGTTTACATCATCCCTGTAGCCTCTATAGGGCTCTCAAGCACATCTTCTCTTGAAGTTCAGCTGGCACACCAGAGTGTAACGGATAACCTGTCCCCCTGCAACACTAAGGATCTCAGCAATACATCAGTGAGAAATTCCACTTAAAACAAAAGTGGTATTTCTTATATCCACTAGGGGAAGTGTTGCAGGGGGGACAGGTTAATGGTTACACCCTGGTGTACCAGCTGTACAAATACAGAACGTGTGAGAGCTTAACACAAGCCATAGGGGTCAAACATCTGACTTTTCAAAAGTATCCTGGATGCGACCACACACAGAAAGAAAATATACAAAGTGATTTTAAACAAGAACAATTCTGACCATGTTGGTGTTTTAAGGTCTCCACACACCGGACGAGATGCGATTTGTCCTGCGATAAAATGGTACTTTCGCTGCGACACTACCTTTCACACCAGCGGCGACAGGCAACTTTCCTCCGATTGTATCATCAACTGGAAGAAAAGTCACACGCCATTGTTTACTGAAGGCGCGCTGGGGAAGCCGTTCCTCATTGATCAGTTCCTCAGCTGTCACGCAACAAAATCACAAAAATAGACAACGGTCCGATTTTATTTTCACATCGCTTCAGTGTCCCCCTGGCGCATCGCAGAGGAGAGGCAGAGTGAACGGCTCGTAACAAAAATACATGTTTAATTTTTTTACTTGCGGTGCGGAGTGTCAAAGGACACGTCCGCTTGTCGCATCGCAAACGATGTGTGGAGGCCATAACTGTTACACTGTGATTAGAAGGTGCTAGCTGCTTTTACTAATGACAGTTATAAAAGGTTGCTGGCACCTGTCTTTATGTTTGCAATAAACAAGGGTCGATGATACACTGGGTATACTATGCACCTATTGAAAGCGCTGATAACATGCTCTGCGGTTTCATTTACTGAAATCTATATAATATTGAATTTGGCACCAGTTTGCTTCCTTGTAGATAAGGCGAGAAATAAATCAATTACAAAAAAGCGACCACACCGAACGCGTTTATTAAAGAAATATCTACAAAAAAAAAAAGAAATGGCGAGTCAGAGGATTGGCCTTTCAGTACTGGAAGCCTGGGCTTCCAATAAAAATAATACTTTGGTGACAGCAGGTCCACAACACAAAATACCCCCATCGGACAGCCCACCCATACTAAACTCAAGGGTGCTTGTTCAGGTCAGGACTGAACCGCATACAAAAGACTGTCCCATACCTTGTACAACATCTTGCTAATGTTTCTGGATCTCCTTTGGCATCCATATCATACCCTTATAAAAGTTTACCATGGAATTTTTGCACAGTATTTAATTTCCCTGTGCTTTTCCCGTGGTTATACTATGCATTTACCATAGTTTGCCATGGTATACCATGTTTTTTAATATCCTTTACAAAAACTTTTACTATGCTTTATTACATTTTGCTATGTTTTTGCAATGGGAAACTTTTATACGAGTAAATTCACATAATCTATGAAACAGATTGAAAACATGAAATGCCTCACCTCTCTGTAGTGCGCCGGACAGTCAGGACTTTAATGGAAACCTGACGGCCGTGACCTCGGAGCTGACCTCTCAGACAGGCCCCAGAGCTGGTCCTGATCAGGGTAAGGTTCACCACATCCAGGCTGGGGATCGAGAGCACAGAGAAGGGCTGAGCCATCCTACATTGACAGGACCTGGGAAGAGAAGTTGCTTTTCAAATGATGGTCATAGCTCAAGTCATTGCTGATTTCACTGAGTTTAATAAGACACGCAAGCTTGTTATTACCTACACACTGTAACGAAATCAAGCTCACAGGAAAACCTGGAATGGATGGAACGCTACACAGTAGGAATCTCTTCCCCCATCCCTATGCAATTGTCATGCAGCTCCAGCTGACATATACAGATATATAAAAGATCTGATAGTAGTTTGTATTTGTATGTATTACCGGTATTAAAATAGATCCATATTTTAAAGACGTATTTCTAAAAATGTATATTTATTAACAGGCAATATACACGAACAATTGAACAATAAATACATTTGTTATAAAAACAAGCACAACTACCAGGGAGTAAAAATTTGTATAATTTATACTGAATCAGTTTTTTGTGGCATCGTATGTCATCCGGGGCTAAGTTCTTTTTCACGATGGAAACGGCCATTAATTTGAAGCCTGTCTACATATCACTGGTTTTAATTGATACTTTCAAATAAATAAAAGTGTTAAAGTGAACTCTTTTTTTTTTCCAACTAGCAAGCGCAGACTGCACAGCGGTTGAAAAAGTCCCTATACCTCCTCCAGTCCCCCAGGATCACGCGTTGTTTTTAACAGGACAGCTATACGCATGCATCACACGTACCTCAGAAGCAGCTACACCTAACGATTATAAACCGTCCAGTTAATCGTATATTAAAGACGTCGTGACTCATATATATACATAAAAACTACGTAACCCTGGAAGAAACTCAACATAACGTTTACATCTGCAATCGCATTCTTATCTCCAGCAGTTATTTTTCTTTACTAAATTTGTAAAGTTTTGGATAAGTAAAACCGGGTAATTAAAGTCCCATTATTGAGCTTAATCGAGTTTTTATCCTGAGTCATGATGAGACGCGCTTCCCTGACAGAAAAGCGCCTTTTCTTTTTTACCTGTTGGGCTTCTTCTGAAATGGTACCTCAGCCACACAATAGGGATAGAAAGTGACTTCATCCACTTGCTGCTTCCTTACACTTTGAAAAGACAAGCAAGCAGACATTCCACTCTGATGATGTTTACCGTCCCTGTGATTGGCTGTCGCACTCCGTTCAGAATTCCCCTTTGTGTGTGTGTGTGTGTGTGTGTGTGTGTGTGTGTGTGTGTGTTGTGTGTGTGTGTGTGTGTGTGTGTGTGTGTGTGTGTGTGTGTGTGTGTGTGTGTGTGTGTGTGTGTGTGTGTGTGTGTGTGTGTGTGTGTGTGTGTGTGTGTGTGTGTGTGTGTGTGTGTGTGTGTGTGTGTGTGTGTGTGTGTGTGTGTGTGTGTGTGTGTGTGTGTGTGTGTGTGTGTGTGTGTGTGTGTGTGTGTGTGTGTGTGTGTGTGTGTGTGTGTGTGTGTGTGTGTGTGTGTGTGTGTGTGTGTGTGTGTGTGTGTGTGTGTGTGTGTGTGTGTGTGTGTGTGTGTGTGTGTGTGTGTGTGTGTGTGTGTGTGTGTGTGTGTGTGTGTGTGTGTGTGTGTGTGTGTGTGTGTGTGTGTGTGTGTGTGTGTGTGTGTGTGTGTGTGTGTGTGTGTGTGTGTGTGTGTGTGTGTGTGTGTGTGTGTGTGTGTGTGTGTGTGTGTGTGTGTGTGTGTGTGTGTGTGTGTGTGTGTGTGTGTGTGTGTGTGTGTGTGTGTGTGTGTGTGTGTGTGTGTGTGTGTGTGTGTGTGTGTGTGTGTGTGTGTGTGTGTGTGTGTGTGTGTGTGTGTGTGTGTGTGTGTGTGTGTGTGTGTGTGTGTGTGTGTGTGTGTGTGTGTGTGTGTGTGTGTGTGTGTGTTTGTGTGTGTGTGTGTGTGTGTGTGTGTGTGTGTGTGTGTGTGTGTGTGTGTGTGTAGCTGTGTCAAGCTGTGCTGGGCTGGTGCTGTGTGATATATATATATATATATATATATATATATATATATATATATATATATATATATATATATATATATATATGTTTTCTGTAAAAAGACATTTTTTTAACAAAACATTCACTTTAACGAGTAAATATAAAAATTCATTTATTTCCAACGTAATAAGCTCTTTATAACGACGTTCTGTTTAATTTGCTTTTAGAAAAAACAAATGTAAAATCTTTTTGCATACATTTTTAATTATTTTGATTAATATATTTATGGGCTGACGACACCTTTATCCAAGACGACTTACAGGTGTTACAGGTCAGTAGAGTATTACAATGCAAAATTAATAACCAGAATTACCATACAAATAACTAACTTTGGTAAGGCGCGCATTATTACGTTTCTATAAAGTCAATAGCCAGAAAAAGAGATCTTTATTTCCAGCAACTGTTGAAGAACAGTTTTGGCAGCACAGCAGATGATGGTCAATACAAAGGAGTTGGATTCGTGTGTGAGAACCAAGTTTTGTTTTTTTGAACCAAGTATTGTTTTTTTTTTAACCAAGTTTCGAATGTCGAAAAGTGTCAAACCTGTTTATAAAATCTGAAACCTTCCGTGACAGAATCGCCTTTTTTTCGGGGCTTGGTTCAACGGTTCACACAGGCATTCATACAGCTTCATACAGCACTTCTTGTATATAAAATAGAGTGCCAAAGACTGAATTAAATACAAACTGAGACTCTGAGATCACATCGAACCGTATAACCAGACTGCCCTATTTAAATGTGGCAAGTATGTGTCTGGAATTACACATGATATTACATATGGTTTAAGTAATTTGATCAATTATATCCACTTAAAATCCAATTAAATTCTGAAGGTTGTGTCCCAGCCCAAATGGTACAAACACTAACAAAAACAAAAATAAAAGGCACAAGGGCCAAAATAAAAGGTTTTACAAAAACACATGAAAAATAGACAGACAGCACAGAACACAAAACATGAAATACAAAATACAAAACAGGAAACATGAACCACGAATCAGAAATCACAAATCAAAATCACAAATCACAAACCACAAATCACAAATCACGAACCACCACCACCAACCAACCCCAATTCTACCCCTCTCTAACAATACCCTTTTTTATACATCTGCAGCCTAATTAATCATTTATCATTTATTAAATTGTCGGTTCCAGCTACATTCCAAGCTTTTTGGCAGGGAGAAACTTCCACTCCCTTTACCAATACTCCCCACACAAACACAGTCCCCACACTGTCGCAAGCCTTCGATTAGAATTACCAGCCTCAGGGCATACACAAAAAAATTGCACCTGCTTTAAGATGACTTCACTGCTATCAATGGAAAGACTATTAAAGCCGTATACATTTTTGTCCCTTGTTAACCACAACTTTCTCGGTTTCATCATAATACAATTCTATCACGTGTGCCTCATTAAAGCCAGCTACTGTATTTAAACATATTATATTTCCTCCATTGCCATGTTAGAAACACTATTCAAAAACAAGATTACAGAAAAGATATGGAATGTTCCCCAGTTATTCAAGCAATGCATTTCCCATAAGGTGCATCATCTTACAAACAAAGAAAACTCCCACGAAACTCTCTCATAGAAAACATTCCACAAGCAAATTATTGTTTTTATTTTACAACAGGACCCTCGAAGGCTGCGTTTAATATAAATTATGACATGAGAAAAGTCTGGTTATAAAACTTACTTTGTTGACAAGAAGAGTTACTAAAAATATTCCTGTTAATGAACTCTAATCAATCAGTCAGACCCTTTCTCAAGTCTGCTCTTGACTGCTTGTAATAGTGATTCAAACCCTTTAATACTAAGTCACTATGATCAGTGTCGTTCGACCACCAGATGAAGTGTAACAGAATGAAATAACAAAGAGATTTGTAGCCAACATCCCTCTCAAATCATCATGAGATTCGCCAAACCATTGTATTCTATAGGTAACATGCCCAAAAACATGTCCCACATTACATTTCCACTAACTCCAGGAGGTTGAATGAGTCTTTGTAACTTCTCCCTTCTAAAGCTTTACAACCAGCAGTTAGTGCATATGATAAGGACAGTGCGATGGTCATAAATGAATGTGTAGTTTTTATAACCCTTATAACAGTTTCCCATAGTAAAAGCATAGCAAAGTGTAATAAAGCATAGCGAGAGTATGTAAAGCAGAGGCAAGCATTGTAAAGAATAGCAAGGTATGATAAAACAGCTTGAAAAAAAAACATGGCAAACCAGGGTAAGCTATGGTAAATGCATAATATAGCTATGGGAAAATCATTATAAAACTGCAAAAATATCATTAAAAAATACTATGGCAAACAACTTAGGTGATGTAATTCAAGGTCTTGAGTCGTTAGCACTCTCAAGTTGTTAGTTTCTCTGTTTTGTAAATATGCTGCAGTAATTTAATAAGAAATCTCCACCTTTTTAATGTAAATGATAAGACTACTATAGCGTGTTTCCGAGTGCATAGAGAGCAAACCACCCTCTCTTCCCTCATGCAGATGTCGGATCATTAAAGCAGAATGAAGAATTTGGTTTCATCATGTCAGACGATGCCAGACAAAGGATGACAGCTCTAACCTAGCTTGAACCTGGCAAACTCACATCACAAAATGGTTTATGAACAAAACATTCCTTAAACTAGTCCTAAAAGTTAGATGTATCGGGCTACACTTAGCTGAGGTTGCATACTGACAATAGAGCATTGATGTATTAATAGATAACCATTAAGCAGTGAGGATAGCATGTGTAGCTGTGGTATGAAATAAGCAACCCACAGTGTACAGTACTCCATTGTAAAAAAAATAAGAAAACTGTGTATAGTGAAGCAATCAATTTCCATTCTGACTGAGCTTTTTATAGCACAGGATAACAAGTGATGTAACACCGCCCAGAGCCTGCGCAATTCCTTCCAGACATGAGATGCATTAACCCATAACCCAGCAGTTACAGCTGATTGCATGCAGGGATTATGGTCTTGTGTGCAGCACTGCTTGCCTGAGTTGTTGAAGGTTATATTTAGAGAGACACTTGTCCGGTAGTCATTAAACTATGCAGAAACTATTTTTGTAAGCCGTGGTTGTAGTTTTTCATGATACTGAGAGCTCCAAGTTGTTTTTCATAGCTATGTTCACGTTGGTTTATGTGATGGTTTTAATACTTGGCTAGCCACAGTATTGGACAAGTTTCTAAGTCCACTGGGATATGCTCTGTCTGTGATCCAAGTCTACTGCTGTTTGTAACCAAAAGAGAAGACCAAAAGAGAATACTGTATTACAAATATTCATTGTGTAGTTAGTATAAAAGGTGGAGAAAAACTACTATGATACAGAACTTTTCAGCAAAGAATCGAAATCTACGTTGTCTCTGAACAGATTTCGTCTCCACTTTAAATATGCAGGTTTTTATGATCAGGGAGTCCCACTAGTGCAGTGATACCCCAAATATAATCCAGTTACTACCAACATGGAAGCAAAAATTACAGAAACAACAAATGACTTACAGAGCCACTGTAAATCTGTAAAAACAAAAGTTCAGTATTGTTTTTTCTGCACCTTTTCTATGAATTGCATTACTGGTACTGTAGGAACATCATCACAGTTATTCCAAATGTTGGAATACTATTATTTTTAAATTTAACTCTAAACATCACATGGAAAATATATTTTACTATGTTTTAAGAGAGAAACAGGCTTTCAAAAAGTGGGCATGCATGTTTTTATTTGTGTTGTTTTTTTTGTTGAAGAAGCAAACCCTATTGTAGTCCTTAATTCCTCAATGGAAAAGCTGTTTGCTGACTGATATGAACTAAAAATTGGTCTGGTACTGTAGACTCACTATTAGGACCTTTCTATTGTCTGTTTAGAATGCTGGTTAGTTGTTTGAGAATGTGGCTGAGCACTCACAGTAGTTACTGATGACTCCCAGTCGATAAGGGAAGTGAAACGTCAAATGGGAAGGGGGAGGGGGGGGTGGATTAATTCCCCTTCGCAGAACTTCTTCCACAAGCGTCTTCAGAAATTCTAGCCCACCCCACCTCGCCCCCTCTTCCTACCTCTACAGTAAAGTGGTTGACATTTTAGTGGAACATTTTTAAGGAACTGTAGCTACTGATTTAAACAATATAGTGTGATGGGGAAAACGCACCATAGGATATTTAACAGGTAAAGAAGGAAATGTTATGAAAAGGCAGGCGACATAAAGTTGCAATATATCAGGATATAGGTACCCCTCAACAGCAAAACCCTGTGGAAAAAGAAATTAAAAAATGGAGTGATTGCCAGCTCCATGGAAACAAGTTGACTGTACAGTAGCTCTTTGATAATACAGTCAGTATGTTGTGAAATTTTCCTTCAAAAATCTCCCCATTTTTCTCCCAAGACCAAATTTTTCAGTGTAAAAACAAACACAGAGATAGATAGAGAGAGAGAGTATGTTGGGTGTTCTACTTTCCCTTTTAAGCTGTGATGAAAACGACCCTGATCTTTAAGTTTAAAATCTCAGGTTAGTGGACCTGTGCTATGAAGAGGATAATGGAAGTAATATAATTGCAAAAAGTAGGTCAGTATTTGATCTTACCAAATAAATATTTATTTAAAAAAGGTGCCACATTGGCTCCTATTCACTAGACTGTGAGGGCTGTTTTCTTTAAAGAGTGTTAAGAAGCAATTTCTTATGGCTAAACCCTTTCTGAAACAGGATTCCTGAACTGCACTGAACTTGGTTTAAATACTCTAAATATACTTTAAAAAACAGTCTTAAACAAAATATTCCTAAAAACAGTCCTTGTGAAACAGGCCCATTGTGCAGACAACACCGGATCAATTGTTACACAGTTAGGGGTGTTTCCCACGGTTCCCATTGTAAAGAACATCTCTCTGGAATAATACATGGACAACAACATGCACCACACTTGTAAACTTTATTTAAAAATACATATATTATTAAGACAACTACATTTTTTTATTCAAACAATAACTGAGAAACTAATTTAATTTATACAAATAGGTAAAACTTAACAGTTAAACTAATAAAAATGTACCCCCGCCATTAAACAAAACATTTATTGCACATGTTAAATAGCTTAAAAACAGACTACCGCTGATAGAAAAGGAAAGTAAAAGGCTTCAGCACATTGCACAACTAAAGAGCTTTCAAATGCTACTATAAAAAGAAACAGCGTTCCCTGATAGCATTATTTATATTCAGCGCCACCCGCTGGCCATAGTACGGTATGTTTTTTTTTTTTTTTGTTCAAAATAATTTCACGGAAAATATAATGTATTTTCCTGCTTGCGTGTTTTAAGGGTTTAAGAATGCATTTCTATTCAAATGGAATCAAATTTATTACTGTAGGCGTAGTGGCAACACATAATAGCTCTCTTGAACCAGCCGCACAGCGTAGCACGATCTCTGCTGAAGATGCACGTGTGCTTATACTACTAAGAGTTCAGCGATTTAGATTCTGCAGCATTAGTGGATGAAGTGCTTCTGGAAGAAACTAACAACAACTTGCTTAACCCGGATCCACTGGAGCCTTGTTTGGGTCTCATAATGAAGTAACGCACACAAAGGCAGAAACCTGCAAGAGACAAATAATGGGGAAAATCAATGTGTTTGAATTGGGAATGTCCGAATAGACTGTACTCAGCTCTCTCACAGGGCTCTGAATTATGGGCTCTGCACAGCAATGTTGAACAAGTACAGTACATTTAAAGTATAAGTGTAAAGGATGCTTCCATAACAGTTGACAAGAATATCACACTTTATTTCATTCTTCAAAACTTTAAGTATGTTAAATAGCTTTAAATGTCATTTTCTGTACCTTTTTATAAGATTATTGTGTTTTTGTTTTTTTTAAATCAATTTTTGATAAGGCTGTGAAGTGCTTTGCCTAGGAGCTCAGGAGCTCCTCTTCAGTTCTATTTCCTACCATAGACACGCGTAACATCGGCTAGTGTCAATTAATTAGCAAGCATTGGCGCCATCTAGTGCGCAGGTGTGCATTACAAATGGAAACTTGATCTAAATTGCAAGACCACAAGTTGCTGCTGGCTCTTACTTTTATAAAGACTCTTGGCTGATCTAGCCAACATTTCACATGTCTATGGCAGACACCTGGAAGTGAAGAGCAGCTCCTCATACTGCATTAAAGTCAGTTTAAAAAGTGAAACAAATACAATTACTGTAGCAGTATTTAGTCCATGTGAAAGTACAGGATGCTTTGCAAAAACTCAGTAAACCTTTAAAATCACCAGAGCAGTCATCAGTAACCCATTAAGTGCCACTGTCCTCATTTGAGAACAGGCTACTTGTGTCATTTTTTGGAGCATTTTTAACTGACATCTATACCTGTTATTGTAATTTTCTCTTTATGTTTACTCTTACTTTTGTTAACCACAAGCGTCTAAATGTAAATTATCAAACTACATAAACACAACTTGTGTTCTGAGGCGAGTAAAATAAACTTGGCGATGTAAATGCTGTACCCACCTTGCAGGGAGTTTAGGATGGTGGATAACAGCTGTCCAGTATAGGTGAAGGAGAAGAAATTCAGTCCCCAGGTGGTCCCAAACAGACAAGTGAGCATCAGCACTGACAGAACCAGCTTCCAGGAACTCCTGTCCTGAGCGCATTTGTGTTTCTCTGAATGTCTGATCTTGACAACAGTAACCACCAACATGGAGGTACTGAAGATGAAAATCCCAGCAAAGTACCCAACGTTTGTGATGTAATGGACCAGCGGATGCAGTATCCAGCACCTGTTTTACAAAAATACAAATAAAAAATCCACATATCAATGAGCCGGTCCACTCTTTTGTATCTTTCTTCCACTGCATTTGATGGTGCGTTAGAGCAGTTTCTTACAAGACATTAACTTTATTAACGTTTGCCTCAGTAAATGAACACAGGAATTTTGCCGTGCATTTACCATCATTTACTGTGGTTTGCCATGCTTTTAAATTTGTTTTACCACACCCCTCTTTGCTTTATGTAGCTTACCTACAGCTGTGGCAAAACATTTTCTGCTTCACCTGGAATTTTAGGATTGAGACAATTAAAAAATAAATAAATAAAATAAAATAAAACAACTATATGGACATAACTTAGATCATGCTATCAATAAACTACAAAACGATATTGCAAAATAGTCTACTGGTCCGGAAGCCATAACAGGAGTTGAGTATTTCATGTTAGGGTTAGGTTTTGAGATGTCACATTTTTCAATTTTCGTCTGTTTTTCGTTAAGTATATGGAAAACTATAAAGCGTTTTGTAATTCAATATGTTAATGTAACATTACTCAGCAAACTGTCAATTCTAATGAGTGATGCAAAAGGTCTGGTCATAGCTGTATGCTTTACAATGCTTCCACTGGTCTTTATTACAGTTTGCTTTTACTATAGCAAACCTGTACGAAGGTATATGTTACACATGTCCTTCTGTCAAACTCACTGGTGAGTGGGACTTACATTGTTGTTTCGGTGCCCGTTGAGGATGGGATGCGATACGAACCATAAGCACCTCTTGAAGCAAATCCAATGGCAAAAGCAGAAGGGAGCACTGTGAACGCAAACAAGCAGAAACACTTTTTAAAAGCAGCGAGGTTTTTCCAGAGCTCCAAAAAATAAAAAAAAACCTTGCAGGAAACACTGCTAAATGTACACTGTAAACATCATAAGAGAATTATAGAAAACACATTGCACATTAGCCAGGTAAGAAATGAAATACAGGGTGTCTATTCAATTCATTTAGACAGAAGAAGATCTGTTTATTATTTGAACAGGGGTCCTCTCTGGAGTTTTTCTCTCATTACCCTGGTAATTTAGAATGTCTTGAATAACAGTCAGTAGTTTCTGCAGCATTTCAACATGGATCTTCAGATACTCTGCACCATAGCACCTATCCATACTGTAAATACCCTTATACAAGTTTACCAGGGTAGTTTTGCATGGTATTGGTGCACTTTTCCCATGCTTTTCCCATGATTACACAATGCATTCACTATGGTTTACCCTGGTTTGCCATGTTTTTTTAATATGCTTTACTATACCTCTCTGTGTTTTACAATGCTTGTCTGGGCTTTACCGTACCTCTCTGTACTTTACAATGCTTGCCTATGCTTTACCATGCTTTCACTGTGCTTTATTACACTTTGCTGTGCTTTTACTATGGTAAACATGCACAAGGGTAGTGTTCTCTCTTTCAAATGCACTTGCTTCTTTACTTACCAAAGCCCACAATGCAGAGTTTGAGCATGTATTGACTCGTGTAGGTGAACACCTGACACAGCAGCCTGTAGACATTGTAGGCTTCGATTCCCATCCAGGTGAAGGAGCAGAGCAGGGAGTAGTGCAGCATGAGGGCCAGCAATGTGCACACTCCTTCATTACTGAGAGAAGCCAGGGTCATATTTAAAAGAAAGCTGACATTCAGCAGCAGCAAAGCCATGGCTAGGTTCATGTGGATCAGGCTGGATTTGTCAGAAGTATATTTCCTGCAGAAAAAAAAAAAATTAAATGATCAGCAGTTTGCAAGGACTTGAATTTGCAGGAAAGTCATTATATCATTTCAATCTGCAACATGCAACTTTCAAACAACTTTTGAACCTTGCAGTAGTCTTTATAAAAAATGTGACAAACCTATATCATGGTAAAAAAACAAACAAACAAAAAAAAACAGTTCCTCTATTAAGTGTAGTCATTACATCACAGAGACCACCTTGGAAATGAACTTGGATCCTGATCTCTATAGAAGGAATGCTTTATACCGTTTGCAGTGAAGTGGAATCCTGACACTCAAACTAATTCAAACAAATACCTCTGACACAAAAACAGCCCGATAGTGAGCATGCAGCACAAGGCAGAAATCACACATCCGATGTATGTGATGTGTGTCTGGACTTCCAGATTGTGCACAGGCTTATTAAGAATTTGCTGCAACAGAAAAAAAAACCAAAATGAAACTTGCAAAGCTCCTCACCACAGACAGAAGATAATCATTCAACTGAACATCAGTTCCCACTTGTGGTAGTGTCAGGTTTTGCTTGAGTTGCTGACATGGATGATCTGCTGTCAACCATACAGTTTCCACATACTGATTTATTAGCTAATGCAGCTTGTTGTCCTGCACGTTCTTTAACCTCAGTGTACATTCAGCACAATCTGTCTGCTGTGGTGAATCACCACAATTCACCAACGCACACTGGGCTGGATTCTCAAAGATGTTTACTCCAAACTGACATTAGTGTTTTTGCTTTCAGGAAGGAAATTACAATTAAGAATTCTAAAACAAATAAGAAAAAGCATAAAACTACTTCCAAGCCCCTGCTTCGTTTAATTCTTGTTTGGTACAGTAACTTTATTAAACTTTGCTAATGAAACTTGCAAGTACGCTACTACAGTTGTCAGATGCATAAATGTGCCAATATAAAATCTAAATGATTCTACCTACCAATAGCACTGCAAAATAGGTCAGGTGATTGCAATGGCATGCAGTTTGTGTGTCATTCCTCAAAGTTTTACAACCTGATTCATTCCAAAACATCTTCCCTTCTGAAACAAAGATTTGTTTTTTTAACTGGAGGAGCCATCTGTCTTTAACTTACATGTCATTTAACAAGCTGGCAATGTTAACCACCAATTGCAATATTAATGTTGCAGAAACAAACAAAATTATGTTTTTTTTGTAAATCCTTTGTTAGATAACTAATTAGTTAAAATCAATTTACTTACAATGTGGTTTTTTTTGGCGTAAATTTCAATGCGGTTTTGAAAACTGAAATGCAGAGCTAAACATATGCGGTAAGCATCTCAACGCAGGAAAACCCACTCTTGTCTCAAAAAGTGTCTTGATGCAAAACTGTTCCTTTTGAATGTTCAAAAAGCATTAGGACACACAGCTGTAAATGCACAGAAACTCAGCGCATTACCTACCATTACACAGGCATTACCTATGAGGTTAAAATACATGTAACTGTTCTTTAAAATTACCATTTGGCAGCACATCCCAGAAAACACATGTTCTTGTCATATTCTCCTAGAAATGAACAAAATAGTGTTAACTACTATATATTATAGGCTTTTCACTGCATCAGTGTTTTTGAATGCAATACTGCTGCTGACCATCTAGATGGCTCCATTGAGACTGTATCTCAGTTTCAGTATGAAGAGGAGAGCGCCCATGAGCCACAAAAAAAAAAAAAAGGGTGAGACTGAACTACCTTTGCTATTTTGAAATAATGTCAGGTTCTTCAGTTCTGCAGCCTATCACTATAACTCCAGCCTCCACTCTATGTGTTGTCAGATCTTACAGAACCTGAACTAAAATGACTGGTAACGCAATGAAAACATCTTACGACCCCCGTTCAGTACAGCAGGCTGTATAATAATGAAAAATATATACAATATGAACTGGTAAAAAAAAAAAAAAAATAGTTCTTTGACATGACCATTGTAGGAAACAAGAAGCAAACAATGAGACTCAAACAAATTGCAACAGGTTAAGAGATTGCAAATGATATTATTTTGAAAGTCCAATGATTCTGACTTAATTATTGCTGATTTGCTGTTGTTATGCTGCTTGAGAAGCTCACATAGTAAATGGATGCAGTCATACCTATAAGTGGAAAACAGTTACATAAGTGTCTGGAGTGGAAGTTAACTGCAGGTAATGACTGCTGGTCTGCTTGAACCTGGTTCCTGAGAGGTCCCATTGACAGTACCCTGCAGCTGACACCTACAGTGAATGCATCACTACTGTTGTGTTAGAACCTTCCACTGAGAGCAGAATTGCTGCACTAAACAGAAAAAGATCTCTTTATAGAGACCTGACATTATACTGGGCTTTGATGTGGTTTACAAAACTTTATATGTGAAACTTCTGCCACTAACAGGAAGTAAAAGTGGGAAATATAAATCTGTTTCAGACAAGACGACTCATCGAAGATGTGCAAACACTGATCATATTCCAATCTAACCCTAGCACACAATGCCACTGATGGGCAGGGTATGTCAGTTGGATGAAGTTCTAATTGTCTTGCTTCCACTAGCCCTTTAGTACATGTTTGGCTTTATAAGCAAGTAAAAACCCACCCTTATCTGCAGATACATGGAAATAAGTCAATTTATAAACTATTGCAACTGGGTTTATTTAAAAATGTTGGGCACTTACTGGCTGCTTCTTGTGAAAAAAGGTAAAAATCACTGGCTCAACGAGGTCAGCGATGACTTCGTTTTCAACCGTCACTCCAACCACATCCCCATTTAAAATCATGTTGTTTTTGTCCTGCAACATGTACAGCGTTGAGGTTCAGTGAACATTCTTCATAGCTGTTATTTATATATAACCATACAGCATGTTACATTAGTAGTTATAAAGACAGGGATGGAAATAAGACTCCTATTGAATAGCAGTTTCGGTCATGCCAGGTTTTAATAGGAGCTTGGTTAGCCACTGTGTATAGGTAACAAGCTCAAGCAAACCATTAAATACACAGTAAAACCAGGGGTGGATCAAACCGCTATGCAATGGGAGTCTTAGTTCCATCTCTGAAGAATTATAAAAATGTATTATGAATTCAATAACATTTGGGGGAGAAGAGATGGCTGCAGCTACATTACCTGGAAAAGGCTGTTGTTGTTATAAAATGAACAGACAACTTTTGGCGTTTTCCATGCCCTGGTTTTGTTTCCCAGCAGAGTGGTGGGGATGTACACAGAGGGGGGCTTGTTGCTGCCAGGGAACCTGCCTTCCTGTAGAGCAGAGAGGCCGTTATCACTGTGTACAACTGATGCATGTGTGTGACTGAATACAGGTTCCCCATCACTGAGGTGGAGTGTGTTCAAAGGGTTACACAACAACAATCTTGGGCTTCTACAGCTCTTTACACATCCGAAGATACTGAGAAGCTCTTTACAAAAACGCACTGCCAACAGACCCAAGAATCACTTCCTGACTGGCTTTAATGTTGTGAGCAGGAACTCACAAGAAATGTTTAATCACAAACTCTGCTAAATAGAATTTGTGCTGCACATGTGGCTGCACTACAGTAGCTACCTGCTCAATGACTGCAACACACCCTGAAATATTACTAGTTACTGCTCACCACAGCAATGCACAACAATCTTACCCTGCGCACAGCATACAATGTGCCAAGCGTTATCTCAATAAGGAGGTAATAGGCTTTTACCTGCCTGTGAAACACCATGCTTTCACAAAGCTTTCTACTCTCTCCTATGCTTTTCCCATGGCATGGCATCTTCTTGCACTTCTTATAATAAAGCGCAGATCCAGAAAATTCCATCTTACCCGTTGTACCACAGTGTTGCCCTTAAAATCAGGTCCCAATTTAAAGACTGTGGAATGGATCCCGCAGGGCAGGTCGAAGTGCTGCATGTCTCTTGTGAACTTTGACTGCATCAGTAACCTCTCCAACCTAAAGGGTAAGACACACAGAGGATTGAAGAGCTGGAACTGACACCTAGTGCTTCATTTCAAATTCCATTTCCACAGCACCATACAAATCCTGAATACCTTTAAAAAAACGATTTAACATTTAACATGAGAGACCCACTATTTTAACCCAAATTAATTGCCCACATATTTCCACATACGATCCACCCTCTTTGCAGTAACAGCCCACTGACAGGTGTAATTGGAACAAGTGTGCCCATAGCGAACAGTATTTTCACATTGTCTCTTCATCACCACTATTCCTTCTGGTTTTGAACATTGCCCCTCACTATTATCCTGCCCATTGTTTCTTACAGTATTTCCTGTGCCTCAGCCACAATTCCCTGTTTGCTGATAAACCTCAATATTTAATAAAGAGTGGTGCTTATCTTAACATTTTACAGTCTTGATAAAGGCCACACTCAGACTTTGTTTTGTTAAAGACGGTAGTGGAAATACGTCTGTCTAGAGATAAAAGTACCTTTCGATAATATGACCGTACCTTACTGTTCTGATAAAGAGGAGAACAAAGAATTCTACACAATGATATTCTGTACTAAACAATAGATAAACTTTAAAATAAATATGGTACCAGATGACTGAAGCTGGAAGCAAACATTGCAATCAGGTGTATACACACTGCTGTGTAAAAGTTTTAAACATTTTTGCATGTTTCTGCTCTTTGCATTTTTTGCATGTCAACCGCACATTGTTTATCTATCCCTGCCATGTCTTATATCAATTTAAATGATTTTTATACCAGAAAGATAACTATATATATATATATATATATATATATATATAAAAGGATATTAATATATATAAAACTTTTCCTTTTTTTATTTTGGATGCTTCTCACGCCTCCCTTGGATTGCTTCGCTTCTCCCCCATTGAGAACCACTGGATAAATGTGATGGACTAGCTACCACAACACCAGCTGGCCATGCACAGTTCACTCTGAGTTTCCGTGACCACAAGTTCTTGAAGACCCTGATCAACGTGAACCAAAGACCGCTAAATGACAACATGGCCTCCCCCAACCCGAACCAAGATGCATCAACATGAAAGCAGCACAACAGCAGAAAACACCAGTGGAGCGTCAGAGTAACCCACTGAACCCACTGATTACGCTTGTTTCTTCCTGATTTCAAAGGCCCAATTTGAATATCGACTCCCCACATCCATCCTCACACTCATAAAGAGGAAAAATGATAAAAATGTTTTGTTGTTGAGTGACCCACATAGTTAATGAAAGAAACTGTACTGGAACCAAACTTACTCTTGCCCCCATTTTATAGCTGTTTGTCCATTTCTGATGTTTACCAGGGCTTGACACATCTCTGCGTCTGTAATAAACATAGTAATCATAAAACAGGATAGCAGTTTCAGTCCAGTTACAAGAGGGTGTAACTTTAAGATAATCTAGTAATAGCCTAGATATATGATGCATGCATGTGACTGATAAGTGTACAAGGACTGCTAGTGTCAACATAAAGGTTACTTTTCAAACACATGCATACACTAGATATTTTATACAGTGGTTGAGACACTCGCTTGCTTGCAGAGTGCATGGTCTGTTACACCACACAGCAGGCCAACACATTTTCACAAAGCATTAACTCAAGAGTTATTTAAATCATCCTTTTTTAAGTCTGTTTATGTTATTAACAAATCATTTAAAAATAAATAAATACAAAAATAAAAATTGCAGCAAGTTTTGTAAAAAACAAACAAAAAAAAAACAGTTAATTAAAGACGGGTAAAAAGTTCTGAAAATATAGTCCAAACAGTCTTCTAATAGTACAGTGCTGAAGTGTGTGCTGATATAAGTGTAAGTTTTAATGCTGGTGCTAGTGAGGTATACTTACCACATCGACCGCTTTCCCCTCTGAAGATATAGAATTCCTGGGTACTATGTTCAATAATATCTCCACGCACACTTCCTTTGAGAATGCCAATATCTTTACTGCCACTCTTATTGTGCAAGGATAAGTCTGTGCAACAGGTGGTCTGAGGAGTCGAGGGACCGCAGAGAGTATAATTTCTGGTTGTGTTGTACTCAAGCAGCAGTAAATCCAGGAACCCGTTCCAGTGCACACAGAAAGGGGTCTCCAGTCCTGAGCCCCGGGGCAGGCTGATGCTGGATGTGTTCACACAGCTGGCAGTGATCTCTCCTGCAATGAACAGGGTATCCTCGGTGCTTGAGATGCTCAGACTGCAGCAGCCTTGCGTCACGTTCAACTTGAGCTTCTGATTCTCATCGCTGTGCTTTCTAACACCGCAGAATCGGAAGTCTCTTTCGCATCTCCCTGGTGAGGTGAAAAAGAACAAACCAAAGACACTTCAGATTGAACGCTCTTACACAGTAGATGCACCAGACTGTTGTGTACGAAAGGTACCTGTTTCACAATATTCATGTTTTCTCCTTCTCTATTAAAGTATTGTGAGAAGTTTCACATTTGCTAATTTACACTGAAACCTCGCTTCACTGTAGCTACAGAATAAAGGCCACCAGTCAGTGCCTTCAACGCAAGTAGTCCTTTAATACTATAGCCTTGCCAAAAAACATATATAGCACAGAAAGCAAACTTAACATGGTACAATTATACATGCATGACCAAAGGGGATATTGCCATTGCATTTACATTGCAGTCAATGAATAGAAACAGGACTGTAAAAATGTGGTGTGGTCTTTGTACTGAGGTGGCTATTAGGCAAGGTTTTCCTGTATAAACAATGATATAACACAATCATAACATTAACCTACTGTGAGACCCAGATCATGTAAGAACTCAATAAACTTTCCCCTTACACCTGGTTATTAGTCATTTTTCTTGTGCGCTGTAAGTATGTGACTGGCACTTTACTGTTTCTGCTCCCACTGAAGCCACACCTCTACAACCATGATCTCTCCCCCCATGCAGCTAGAGCAGGAGAGTGCAGGGCTGTTGTCAGGGAAGGAAATCACCCAAATAATAGAATATATCATTGCAGTAGCCTAAAGTCCCAGGGTTTACATGATGGAGGAACGGCACCAAAATGTCTGTAGACCCATAACACATTAATGAGCCAAATGACCTCTAGAACTACAAGGAGCTAGACCTAGTGGAAGCTTTTGAAAACCTCATCAAACTTGACAATGCTAGAAGTGAATGCCTTTTTGGTTTAACTGTACTTACTATAATACAGGCATGGGAATAAGGCTCCCGTTGCATAGAAGTTTCACCCATTCCAGGTTTTAATACAAGCTTGATTAACCACAGTGTGTTGGTAACAAGTGCAGGTGTGTCTTATTAAACTCATAGTAAAACCAGGAATGGATCAAACTGCTCTGCAATGGGAGTCTTATTTCCATCCCTGTAATATTGCTATGTAAAATGTAAAACCTAATAAAAGTATAACATAATAAAAAGTAATATTTTATTTACCTTGAATCCTTAGAGTTCAAGGCCAAGGTGCAAAGAGACCACATGTACATGCTACTACGACTAGTACACAAGACAAAGCTAGAGATGCTGATAGGTATACAAAAGGAAAACAGTGTATACATGAATTCCGCGGTGGGCAAATGCGCGGTTGGCGAGGGATTACTGTATATACCTTTGACACGTGACTTTTAACACAGTCATGTGCAACCCAGTGTAACAAAACAAACAAATGAACTAAAAACAAATTTATAAAACTATACCTTACCGTCATTCAGAAAACAAACAAGAAGTAGAAATGCACAAATCCATCCCAGTGTCACTGAGCACATGGTCTGTCCTGAGGGATCTCCTGCTTTCACACAACAATCTAAAACACAAAAGATGTTAGTTAATTAGCAAACATTTCTTGATTGTGAAATTTTCACTGTTTTACAGGAGCAGTTACTTAGTAAATACATGTGTACTTACACATAATTACAATGTTATTATGCACGTTTACAATGTACTTCATGTGTAACTCTTTTGGCACGAAATACCCTAACCCTATCTTAACCCTACCTGATACAATGGTGTACTACCAAAGATTGTGCAAAAAGATGTACACATTAAGTACATTGTAATGATGCATACTGATATTATTAATTATTAAGTACACATGTATGTACTAAGTAACTACAACATAAATACACAGTAATTAGAGACACAATGTAAAGTGTTACCTAAAATATCCCTACTTTAAATTATCATGCATAGTTATTTTATCAGCTTACTGAGCTGGAAATAAAACTTAGCGAAGCTTTCAGGTAAATTTTATTAACGTTAGATTAAGGACTGCTTTTTAAAGCTCATTTTCGATTATTTAAATGAAGTGTGAAGTGTTTTAAACCTTTATCAGCTGTTTTAGAGAATGTTTATAAACATTGTTAAAAAATCCTTAAAACAGTCCTTCAGAGTTTTGTGAATAGAGCCATTCTGCCTGAAGCATGAACAAGCAGGTGAATTTAATTGCATGAACAAGCAGGTGAATTTAATTGCATGAAGAAGCAGGTGAATTTAATTGCATGAAGAAGCAGGTGAATTTAATTGCATGAACAAGCAGGTGAATTTAATTGCATGAACAAGCAGGTGAATTTAATTGCATGAAGAAGCAGGTGAATTTAATTGCATGAACAAGAAGGTGAATTTAATTGCATGAAGAACCAGGAGAATTTAATTGCATGAAGAAGCAAGTGAATTTAATTGGGCAGCCATGACAAGGAAGTGTAGTAGCCTAACAGTGGTTAGTGTGTATGCAAATCACCCGATACTGTGAAGGCAACAGAGAGTCGCATTTACGCATCTAGACGAGAAGTAAATCATAGTGTGCGTAAATGGGTGCTGTGTCTGAAAATGGTAAAAATCTTCTTTGACGAGCAGACAGCTTTCAGGCCATAATGCAAGTCCCTGGGAACCTCGTAGGGCACCCCGCTTCCCCTCCCCACCCCACCCCCCCGAAACACACTGCAGCAGGTGAACAGAGCCAGAAGCAACGGCAGCCGCATTGCTGCTTATTGTTTTTCTGTTTCAAGCTAACCACAACCTCAGAAATATGGCTGCCATTCAAAGCAGCAGGGAAATGTTGTTTTCTTTGCTGAAAAACAGTGCTTAAAAAGAAGACAAACATATCTGTGGTGTCCTTGAGAAATGAGGAGAAAAGTAAAATGAAACCATGTCTTTTGTGTAGTCACTCTGCTGAACAACAGAATGCTACAGATAAGCAACAGTTGCAGGATAAGGTAAAGGGAGTTGAAACATTCCTAGTAACAAAGACACACATTCGCTCATATTTTTCTGTACTGGCGGAAATCCTGATTAATGTCAATGAATTAACATGGGAAAAGCATAGGGGAAAGGGAAACTGTAGAAATACAGTGCAAAAATACTGGCAAACTTTTATAAGGGTAGTCGCAACCCTACTACAGTACATGATAAAGAGCAAAATAGTGTATTTTCAATCGTCATATCCTGGTGTAAAGCACACCTGTGTCTTGAAATGGGGTCTCTCACACTTTAAGTATAGCTAGCACACCAGAATGTAACCATGACTATGTCCCCATGCAACGCTCTACCAGGACCTAGAGGATGAAGCGGTACACTGTTTGCTTTATCTTTTACTTATATTTTGTATTATTAATAAAGCTTACAGGACGTACCACACAGACACACTATGTTTTTAAAAATACGGATACTATTTTGTTCAACGTTAATGTCCACGGGCAGACATTTATTTTTCTATGTCTCTGTATTAACATAGAGCTTGTGCTTAGTATAGCTAAAGGATGCAGGTTTTGGTCTTAATACACAATACAAGAATCCTAACCCTAACCCTATACCTAAACCTAAACCTAATCCTAACCCTAACCCTAACCCTAAACCTAACCCTAACCCTAACCCTAAACCTAGCCCTAACCCTAACCCTAAACCTAGCCCTAACCCTTTTCTGCTACAATTGTGTATTTCCATATATCATTCAGAAAGATTTACATATTAAGCACATTGTAATAACACTGTAATTATATCTAAGTACACATGTGTTTAAGTTACTGGAGTATAAAGGGTTGCCATTTGTTTTAGAATCAAACTACAATGCTAGATGAACATTTATAGAGGTGCATGACATTTCTGCCAAGGATGTTGGGTCAACAAGGACAGTGAGGTCCACAGTGCTGGTGATAATGTATTTAAATAGCTTTTATGTTTTTTTGTTTTTTTGGTGTTTTTTTTTTTCGCTGCACAGGCAGTACTGTATCTTGACAAGAGCTGTAGGGAATGCATGGCAATATATAGCATTAGAAAGCATGATGGTATCACGATTAAAAAAAAAATGCAAAGTTTACCCTGTGATGTACACAACTGTGTTAGATAATGAGTTCAAGAACAATAATTCTACATCGATCATGTGAGAATAATTTGTACCTACCTCATCTGTGAGTAACCTTGATATGGGCAGTGTTTCAGCTATTAGGACAAAACACGTTTCCTGTAAGCCTCACTGGGCCAATTAAGTAGTTATTTCTGAATCACAAGCGTGCTCAGTTTAAATAATTTGAAGCCTTACTATAGAAAGCAGCCCTTATCTCTGTCTGATAGAACTGGCAATTTCCCAAATGACACCGCTTTCTTAAAACACCTGCCTGATTACAAAAGACTTCCTCTCAGAAACCTGGAGCGCTTTTTAACACGCGGTTAGAGGCGTCAGTTGGAAACAATAGTCTGCATCTTTTTTCGCTATCTCGCTTTACCACCACCAAAAAAAAAAAAGTTAAATATTAAGATAAGGAGATAAGGTGCTCAAGTTCACCAACATTTTGAGGAAGGGTCCTTACACACGTGGACAATTTGCTGTAAATGTGGTCTAAACGTGAATTTACAGCAGAGTGAGATAAAGTGAAAGCAGCATAAATAATTTATATTGAGCTGCACCTTTTTAAGTCAACACGCTGAAACTGCTAACCATGGCTTTGCTGGTTTCGTTTATTTACTAAATGACCTCGTGTAATTATACTTTTGTATGATTTTAAACCGCTAGAATATCACGGAGCAGGGGTACTTTAAATACAGCTGTGTAAATAATTCTGGCTGGAAGTAACAATAGCAAACGAGCAAGATGGGCCGAATGGCCGCCTCTCGTTTGTAAACTTTCTTATGTTCTTATATAGTCTGCTGCGAGGCACACTGTGCTGGATTGAAAACAAACACACCAGCGAGGAAGCCTTAATAACAACAGGCAACTGACATGATTTCATCATGGGAGCAAATTGGACTTTTCATATGCTTTCTATGCAACGAAAAAAAAACACAAGTTTCTCAAACAGATAAGAAAAATCTACTTACAGCCCCAAAACCAGAGATTTTTAATTGTATTAGCTATAGCTTTACCTTCCATAACCCATGACTTGTTCACAATTAAATCGACGGCTGCAGCAGTGCAACTTTGTATATGAGTAACGAACTCTCAACCACACCCCTGTATACTAGACGAACATCCGATACCGGGAAATATTTGTAGCTAATGGTTAAAATTATTATTAATTTTAACAGTTTATCAGTTACTTTTCTTTTTCGTTAAGTGTTTCCGGTGAAGATTGATGTCTATTCTGTTGAATCCTGATTTTCCTTGAATATAGAACTACTTCTGTTTTAATATATATATATATATATAGTATATATATATATATATATATTATATATGACACACACACACACACACACACACACACACACACACACACACACACACACACCTTCACAAGTGTGAATCACTTATATATATATATATATATTATATATCATATATATAATATATATATATATATAAAATATATAAAAACTAAACATTTGTTGTTCATATGTAACACTGATGCTTGCAACGTTGACGGCACTCATAACTCAGAGCGTCTCTATGTAGTACAGATCCTAGTATCAATGCGAACTAAATGTTTTTCCAACAAAGCAGTCCCCGAAGAGGAAACAGACAAAAGCCTAGTTCACAAACTCTGCAAGGGTTCTACAAGCACACTGTAACAGAGCAACAGCATACCCGCTTATCCATCCACTAGGAAATTATACATAATAGCCTGTGCAACCGTGCAAGGCGGGTCGACCTTCGTTTCCATGGTAATGCTCAGGCTCCCAATGACTTGCTTAACTAAACATGTAGACCGTGTCCTTTGTTTTGTTAAAGGAAAAGCAAACAGCTAACGTTACAGAAATAGTCAGACACAACTGCCGTGCACGAAGGAGCTGCTAAATTGACCTCTGAATTATTTTAATGATTTATTTGAAGCTTTGATAGGATCAGCATTTTAGAGCATTTATTTTGTGTTGTTCTTAGAACCGTGTTAAAATTCTTTGAGGAAAGATGCGTTTGCAAGGTGTTTTCTCAATTGTTGTTTGTAGTTTTTAAACTATAAAGAAGTCAGAAACTGGTGAGAGAAGTGATGTGGACAGCAAAGATACATTTTTAACAAAATAAATAGCTTTCAGCAATAAGTAAACTAGCTTCGGGTGAAAATAAAACTGTACTGTGTATATCTGACATGGGGACTGTTAACAGCGTATTCTCCTTTAATGACCAACTAAACAGAGATTATCTTAAATTAGATACAACATTGTATTACTAACTCTTTATAATGAAGGTGCACAAATACCAGTAAGGGGTTACAAGATATAGTACCCCTTACCCTTACCCAAATCCTATGAAAAGTAACAGAACAGAAAGAAACACTGGCTATTACCTCATTAATAGCTATAACTATTTATATTATTAGTTTATCAAAAAACATCACTATATATGCTATAATGATCAAAGACACAACGATTCAGTACCTTTAGCAGAGCTCCTTGGCTTTCCCCCTTCTTCGGCGATGTGTTCACAAGTGAATGGTATTCAGAGTAGGCAGGAAGGGGCCAGGAGCCTCTTTTCATTAACAGTAGAGCTGTGTTTGTCCCAAATTGTAAAGAGAGTGAGCGAGTTGCTGGCTGCTGAGAACCTCCCCTCTACATCAATGCTAGGAGTTCCACCCACAGCACAGCAGCAGAGTTAAAATGGTTCAGTGGTTAGAGTGCTGGGCTGCAGTGTTAAAGGTAGTAGGTTTGAGTAGCTCAATGTATATATATATATATATATATATATATATATATATATATATATATATATATATATATATATTTTTTTTTTTGTTTGACTGTCTATGGAGGTATTAGGAGAATGGGCAGAGATTAAAAGAGACCTGCACAGGATATAGAATATATTACATTAACACTCAGTCTGTCAGCTTCACTTCTGTTCTTTCAGACCAGCTCAGCAGATAAGTATTGTAACTCACAAAGAACTGAAATACCATGCTTATTGGACATTTCCCCTTTTCTTTGTAACAGCACAATCAGAATGAAATTAATGGTGTGTTTTGCATGTGCAGCCTCATGGTGACTACATGGGTTTTAAAATAATTGAAATAATAGTAGCATGTAACATTTTACTTTCAGAAATAGTCATTATTATTATTATTATTATTATTATTATTATTATTATTATATTATTATTATTATTATTATTATTATTATTATTATTATTATTATTATCAGTAACAGTAGTATTAATTATATTGAGTAAACTGAATTTATTTTGCCTAGAACAAAGAAGAATAAGCAGAGACTTCATTGGGGTTGCCAGAAACTCTGACAAGCATGTCTGTCTAAATGTTTATACACGGAGTTCTGTCCTCGAGGATGCAACTACATGCATGTAAATGAGGGGATTTCCAAACTAAACCTCACAATTTCATTGCTCTTTGGCGCAATTCAATAAAATAAAATACATTTTAAAAAGTCCACACCCAATAAAACAAACATTGAGTTTAATGTAGAATATCTGAGAAATAAATGTAGGCTGAGTTAAAAGTACTATGTTGAACCTGTCAACAAAAAAAAGTACTTCCATACTGTACAGCATCCCTTTCTTTCTGTAGAAAATACAATCTCTGTTTTCCTCTCTTTCTCTCTCTCTTGCTTCTGCTGTACTTTACAGGAAATAGAAACATATAAAAACAAGGGCAGCAGATTCTCACCTGTAATGTTTAACTCAATTTGCTTATCTGAGAAAACCACAAGGTGGATCTCACCCCATACATTATTAAACTCATTCACAGCACATGCAACACAGTTCTGACACTGAAATTAGCAAAAGAGCTCAGAGCGCTACCATGCTGGAATCTACAGCATCTGCTGTTGAGCTGGTGACCAGTAAAGTGTTCAAGAGTAAATTCAAACAGATATTTACTGACCTTTCACTGGTCCACCAGGAAGTATATAACATGCCAGACAAGGTCCACAGCAAAAGGGCTAGACAGCATTTACCATTAGAACTGTACAGTAAAGGGATTTGAAATATTCTGTGGACCAGCTTCTTAAGTGTCCTGAACCTGCACAAACAGCTGAAAACTAGCAAACTGCCGGCTCTGACCAGCACACACCAGTGCTCTGCTTGTGAATCACTTATTTATTTAGTTGTACATATTAGATGCAGTTGTGGTATTCAGAGTCAGACCCTATTATGAGAATACAATGAAGGGTACTGTGCAATGCGATCCAGTGCCGTGGATCACACAGTCCAATGGACTGCTTGTGCAAACCCTTTCTCATTCTAACGGGTTGCATCTGCAGTATCTTCCCCTGAATCTATCTTGTTATATTTACCATCCTTCTTATCTTGCTGATTCCCCTTCCTAGCTGTTTGCTGATATCACAGAATGCTGATCTATTGGTGACTCCAAAAAGTTGGTTAAAATCCTGCAGGGCTAATGGTTTCAATTTCTGTTCATGCTGCTTATGGAACTTTCTACCAATGCATTTCAGGAAAGCCCATTAGAGATTGTTTAATTTCAATTGTGAAGTGCCCTGAGATGCATGGACATTAAGAGGGCTATATATATAGCTTTATATAAGCAGCTTTGTTTCTGCTCTTTAAACTGATTAATCTGCACTGTTCTGTATGTGGTGTTTTTGTTCCTCTGGCTCTTCCTCTCTGTTTGCTTGCCTTGGTCTTGTTTCCTCTCAATGTCTCTGTTTCTCTGTAATCAGTTGGTGAAGTCTGTTATTAGCGTATAACACCAGATTGTAATGTGGTTGAAAGGTACACATATAAAGACTTGACCACAGTCTCTTCCTTCCTGTATTACACGTTTATTACAAAGATCAGGTCAATCCAAATCTGACACTCAAGAACCATAAAACAGTGCAGGGTTTAGTTTGTGTCTGACAAATACATACATTTTAAACCTGCTTTAGAAAATGCAATTCTTCTGATATAGGCATGAATAAAACAAACAAACAAAAAATGAAAGCTGGACTAGTAACAGCTGTTAATAAAGTGATGAGGCTGTTAACATTAACGACATTATCTGCAAAGATCTCTTGGTTCTCTGCTTGTGTATAGTAAGATGTAAGGAAGCAGATTTTAATCGTTGCTTGGGTGCGGGATACATTTTCCTTTAAGAAATATTAAGGACAAACTGGATGTGATATTCTAAACCTAAAAATATATACAATATACAATACAGGGCATGCAAGAGAGAAAAATAAACCCTGGGGCTGTGCTTCCATCTGCTGGCGAGAGGGAGGTATTATTCTATAGCTTGCACCGTGCATTTAGCAAGGTCTGCCATATCCATCAGCCAATAACAAAATGAAGTTTATAAAGCACTTTGCATCAGTAAAAATACTCCAAAGCACTATACAATTAGTAGAAGCAGCACTATAAAGTTACAGATACACAACAGCACTAGCAAATAAAGCAGTTTAGCCCAAGGGCAGGGGCATGAATTTCCAACAGCTCACAGATGATCCAGGATGCTGGGATTCAACTCAGTCCGCTAAACCAGGGAGGAGGAACAGTGAGCTGCCTTCAGTGCTAAAGACTGTGGGGGAGAGCTATGAAGCTTCTCGGACATGCAGAGCGGAGACACAACAAGACAGAAACTGAAAGGAAAGACAAAGTCCTACATCACAGAAACACAGAAGGCAGGGGGTGGATTGATACACAGTACAGGCAGGCAAGTACCTTGCCAGACAGAGAAACAAGCTGATCGATGGATAACGAGGTTTCCTGGGATTACAAGATCTGGATGTTTGTATTAATCCTTCCAGACTTTAAATAAGCCAAATAGGAATTGATTTATTAACAGTTCTATAGTGAATTTAGAGACAATGCTAGAATGTTTAACAGCTTGTAAAGACAGCATGCCTCTATTTTGGTAGATTTGAAGCATTATAATCTACCACTGTTTCAGTTCAAAGGAATATACCCCAATTATGTTTTTTTTTTGTTTCTAAAATTGTAAAGCTGTAAAATGGAATGCTTATTCAATAAAAGCAAGAAACAAACTAAACAGCATGATGGAAAAACTGTAAAAATGAACACTGATGTTATTAATCAATACCAGGCTTGCTATTTTACTGCTGCCGGGAGGTTGGGTTGTTTTTCACAGTGTTCTGTGATCAGGGTGATAAAGCCTGCAGACAATGGGACCACAAGCCATAACGCAGGTGCAGATATGAAGACACTGAGATCTGGCAGTACCAGAGTCATCATCTTTTACAGTCACACTCCTCCAAACTAGGCTTCTTGCTGCACAAGGGGGTTCCTTCCTGTGCAGACTGTTAATTTGGGAACACAAACACAGGAAATAAAACCCCACAAGACCCAGAATGCTTGCAGTACACTGCCAAGCTAACTCCACTGGCAGTCCACCGCCAGTCTTATTTGCTCATCTTCTTTTAATGGCAGGGGGCAAACTAACAGTTAAAAAACAATGCCTTTTTACATGCATATTTAAAGTTATCTACTGTATAACACAAGTTGTCTCAATAAACCATGCTACTTCTAAGAATGTTATACACTTCAATGAAATCCTTTGCCTTGCCCAACTTCTTCTATTATAGTGTATTTCCTACTCTGTCCTAGAATATAAGACAATAATATGGATATTTTTACTGAGTACTGCTGACATTCTGCCAAAAAAACAAATACAGTGTTTCCTATAATAAGTGAACCGGAGTAAAAGCTAATCTCGGTAATAAATATGGCGTAAATACTGGTGAATATGAGCATGCGTCACATGATAGGATCAGCATTTGGGTGAATTCTGTTTGTTCAGGTATGCGAGGAATTTTGCACTGACAGTGACACTGCAGTGCACTCTTGAATCACAGTTCAGACAGAACCCCCCCCTCCACACAGACAGCTCTGGATTACTAGTCCTGACACACAAAGCAGCTCACCTGGCTGGCAGGGAATGAGCCATCTGTTTACGCCCAGGAGAATCTGAATAATATCTCAGAGCTAACCTGGAGCCTCTTGGGTTATTCCGCTGTCACATTTTTATGGTTTATGATGCTCTTTACAAATTGAAAGAGAGATGCTCCCTTTTTATACAAACAAAGCAAGAATAAAATGGATTACTTGGTGCTTTAACAAAAACAATAAAACACTCTCCATCTATCTACAATATTGTAACATCTTCTGTTGAAGATACTGGGGTCGTTTCAACTGATCTAAATACTGCCACTGTTTGAATATTAAAAATAGGATCAAAGCTGGCATTTTACTTATTGTATACTCACACAGACTGTTAGAAACACTGTTTTTCTCAAAGTGGCCCATCTACACAGATTTAAATGGTGTCAGTAATAAGATCCGCCACAATTTACAGTCAATCAATTGACCGACAGACCGACCCCAGCAGAGAAATTGTTTAACAGTCTCCTCGCCAATGATATCATTTATATCAACACACCTTTGTTTCTGAAAACGGAATCATTCTGTTTTGGCGTTAACCGCGAACCCAAGACCAGACTTCAAAGTCGTCTCTCATTAAAACAGCTCAGCACGTCCCCTGAGTCACATACACATACAAACACTCTTAATTAAACCAATATCCTAGTGCTGGCAAAGACCTTGCACTCCCTGTTTCCAATTATACTCCCTTTTCAGCTGCGCCGGGGCCTGTTCGATTTACAGCACCCAGGAGTGACAGACAGGCTTTGAGGAGCTCGCTCAAAGCTTTTGGCACGGATCGGGTCTGAATTCTTCAGGTTCAGTCCAAGACCGATTAGTTTCATCTTCCTTCAAACCATCCATTTTAAGCCTGGCCTGCTCTAGTTTTCAGCTTGCAACAGTTTTAGTCTTGTTTGGTTGCATCTTATTTCATTCTTTTGATATGGCGAGTCTGCCGCAGTGAATAAGCAGCATGTGTTTCTGTAAACCTGCATTTATAAATAACTATAAAGAGCAATAAATAAAAATGGTAGATTACAGTAAGAAATGTTGACTACAGACCCTAAACAACATTATCCAAAGGAAGGTGACCACCTCCTTGTAACCCACCCCCAGCACTGCCCCTATTATTGCCATGCCTACCAGGGAGGCCAAAACGTATAGGGGATTTCAGCTCACAAATATATTGCAATACATTTTGTTTGACCTTGTAAAAAACACAGCTCCTTGTCTCAGTGGAACGAAATTGCTACAAAAAAAACCAAACCCCTCTGGCTGCTTTTGGACCCGCCCATATTCCCGCACTGTCGCGTCTTGATTCGCCTATAAATCCACAGCTCCCTCCTGGGGCCCCGCCTTCATCCGGTGCCCCTCCTCTTCGAGCTTGCTGCAAGACTTCTGAGTAAATTCCTGCTGGCTGAAAAAGGAAACAGAAACGTGCACAGGAAAAGCGACCGTATCTGCCAATAAATTATTTCAAACATTCACATGCATCGCACTACACTGCTGGGGCCGCCACAAGGTCAGTATAGCCACTTCATTATTTTATTGCGAGGTTCAAGTAGAAATGTAATAGTTTACAAACCAGAGAAACTGACGGAAATGGTACAGTACGATTCCACAAGAGATATTATTTCTCACTGCATCAACTACTACAAGGAAGTCTGCATTTTCGTGTTGTACTGTACGGCAAGACACAAAATTGATTGCAATTGATTTGTACTATATAGTATTTTCTGACTAGTGTACATATACAAATATATATATTCGTCTTTCAATCAAATTCCTCGCTTTCCTTTATAAGGTTTGTTTGAGTGATAGCTGTACAAATTTTGAAAAACGCCAGTGAATGAAATTACCCAAACTAATCCAATGAGCGGTGTTATTGCCCTTGGCGTTGTGGGTTCTCTTATGCATGTGCAATTGCATTGCGTTTTAAACCGGGAAACTGGGTTTTATGACGTATTGTTTCTGCCTGTGCTGTCAGAAGTTTCAGGTAGGTTGCGCTGGTATCAAAAACCGAAAAACTGGTACCGAAATTATTTTGATGGATGGCTCAGTCAGCCAATGGGCAGGAAAAACTTGGAATGTTTGTGAAACTGTTTATCCAATCAGATTTCCCAGTAGGCGGGGTCAGAAAGTTTTATTTTTCTTTCTGATTTCTGTCATGGAGCAGTGTGCGCACAGGTGAGATTGATGAAATACCCACATCAGCACTCCAGATTAATTTTTTATTTATACATTAAGTTAACTTGAAAGACTTTGTTTTGTTAATTTTATTTTAAAGTTCAAGTTGTTTTTGGTGCGCTGTACAGTAGTTACAAGCAGGTTTTGAAAGAGGGGGTGGTGGTGGTGTAAAATTACTTTAAAGAAGGTAAACAAACTGGACTGCCAACAAGGTGCACAGACACCTAGAAGTTTAATTTATAATAAACAAGATTGTGGAAGATAAACACACATAGACACTCTGCACAAATACGGGACTGCCCTAAACCCTCTAATAGTGAAACGGCAGTGACTTTTACATTCAATTTCCTTGCAAGCTAATTTGCTTTTTGCAAATCAAAATGTATGCAAAGCTTCATGTGGTTGAGACAGTGTCTCATTTCTGAGTATATCTGACTTTGGATTTGTGTTTCATGTAGTTACCATGACAACTCCTACATCTCAAGAACCACTTGTTGAGCACGTGGAAAAAAATAAAAATAAAATGGGTTACATAACATATAAAATGCATGCATTCAAATTTGTAATAGAATCCGTGAAGCTTGGTTGGCCTACATCAGAGTAGCAAGTCAGTTATTATGAGAGAGAGTTTGTTTGCACAGTGGCAGCCCACAGGCACTCAGTAAACCATTTAATGTGTGGCTTCTTCAAATCCTTTTCACTACAGCCCTATTGCAAAGCCAAGCTGGCATACGAGTTGCATTCAAGTTATACATTTATGAAGCATACACCCCCTGAATGTATGGGCTTCTCTCAAGCCTAGACTGCCTAATTGTGTCTAATTGTGCCTAATTGCGTCTAATTGAGTCTAATTGTTTTGTGGTTTGTGACATCACCTTGGGGCAAACTGTACACTGTATTTAACCAAGGGGGGAAATGCCTGAGATCCACTTGGACTGGCCTGTTGTTTCCCACCCCCAGCTTCTTTTTAAATAAGAATATGTAATTTTAAACAAAAGTCAATGCAAACAGGGCAATTTTCCACAATTGTTGAAGTCTGATTGCTTCCAGGAAACAGAGCTGCATTTTACATCTGCAGTGCATTCGTTGGTTTGATTTCCATCTCTCGAGGCCTCAGTCAATGATACATTAAAAAATAATAATAGTGGGCTCCTGAGTTGCGCCCTACAGCCTGGAGGCCATCGGTTCGAGTCAAGGCTATTCCACTGCCGACCGTGGACAGGAGCGAGGCCGAGCGCTGCCCGAGGAGGGGAGGCTTACATCGCTCTGAGGTGGCTCCATGATGGGTCTGCAGTGTGTAAAAGAAGCAGGTGGCTGACGGCACACGCTTCGGAGAACAGCGTGTGTTCGTCTTTGCCGCTCTCGAGTCAGCGCGGGGGTGGTAGCGGTGAGCTGAGCCTAAAAATAATTGGCTATTCTAGATGACGTCATGAATCGTTTATGCGTAAGAGTTTCAACTCCGCTGTTTTTTTTTCACTCGCTTTAACATTACTGTGTTTGGTTGTTACTGCTGGTAACTGATATTGGATAAAGTAATAATTGGTTACTCCTAGCCAGTGGTGGCCTATTGCAGCGTCTAAATTGTATTGACTAGCCCTGACTTTTTTTTTTTTTTCAGACCTTTAAAATGTAACTTTAGAATAGCTCTGACTTAGCTTAAAGAAAAAGACAGATACCAAAATGATCTTAAGTTCGGATTCAGTGTAAAGTATGCTAAATGTTTTTTGTAAACCTCGCTGACGTTGCTTATTGGTTGTTTGTTTGAAAAGGCAATTATGAGGGACTTGGATTCCTTCCCACTTTTTATATACAGTATAAAATGTACCAATCATGCATTCTTTTTTCAAACAGAAACGGTAGAATCCATATGCTCAGCATTATACACTGTGTATGTGATTCTGATTGTAAAACCCAAGGGCTTGACTGTATCGCGTGAGCTGTGTTTCAGAGTGTAGGCTCTGTGTGGTAGTGGTGATCCGCAGTTTCTCAGGTGACTTGGTCTGATTAGTAAAGTGTTAACTTAATTGGCTGCTTTTGAAGAGATGAAACCAGGTTGTCTCTGCAGCCTTTGTATCTTGTTATGGCGGTTCACTATGGGGTTTTGGTATGCATAACATTCTTCCTTGGACAAGTGGCCTTGACAGAGTTGTTCTGAGCAGCTAGCTACTGCAATGTTCCCGTTACATTCCACTGCACCCACTGTGGATAAACTGGGTCAGCTTTGTACAATACAGATGATATGAACACTTCTTGGTCTTGGTGTTTAAAACCTGCCAAGGTCTTTTGTATAAAAACCTTAATTCGGTACTCCTTGTTACATCTGCTTGGGACGTTCATACAAGTAACCTAAATGAAACATGAATTATACAGCACCCCTGCAATGTCTATGTGTGTGGGTCACGTGTGATAAAATACCTTGCAACCCTCTGTAACAGGATGCATTTACAGGCAACCTCAAAAGCGAAACATTTCATATGCCGTTATTATAGTTGCATGAATATAACCGCTTTTCTCCACACAGAATACAACATGGGCAGTACAGTGTTAATGTTTGCAATGTTTACATATTTCCTCCCAGTCTGTAGGTCAGCTGGAAAGAGAGCATGACTCAGACCCACACTGTTGGCGCTAATAAAGCACCCAGACTGGAAAGTCTTATTGTGGTGTTCAGGTACTACTGGCTGTGCAGTGCAGGAAACAGATGCACAGCACAGGGTAACGTGGCATCAATAAAATAGGATACGTGTTTCAATAACCAGATCCTCAACACAGAAGACTAAATCACAGTAAGAGACTGCTGGAAAGCTGAGGAGTGTGGAAGAGTCCACCACCCAAACCAGGTCTGGGAAACACTGTAGTCCAATACACCAAAGAATGAGTATAACAGCAGCAGTAATAGTGTATCATGCGTACAGTATGAAGGGTAATATAAATGGGTCGCTGGTGTGAGTGTTGCCACATCCATAGCAAAAGAGATGCTGAAACAGCTTTTGATTTAATTGCAAAAGTGTGCTACATATGAATACTGTAGGGGTCTCGTTACAGTTCATTAATATTGCTACTACTGCTAATAAACATAATGATGTGCAGAAAGGTTCAGCAGACCTGTCAGAAAAAAAAGTACAGTATAGTCTTGTTGAGATCTGGTTTAGTAATTGGTATAGTGCTCATTGTGGTTCAGATCATTATGCTAAGTTTGTAAGGGTTTCGATTCTCTTCTGAGATATCTCTTCTAAGATATTGTCCAACACCCTGGAGACATCACAGCACATAAGTCTATTGAGATCATCACAATGTATTGCACACTGAGCTGAGAGGAGCCTCGGCAGAGTAGGAGGGCTGGGGGCCAGGGCTCTCGTGGAGGGTGAGGGGCTGCGGGGGTGTTGCATTGAACAAACACAGGGCAAGTGTATTATCTGTTTAGTTTTCAATGATGGTTTACCATAGAGAAACATGTCGGTCAGCCAGCGGGGTTGTACAGTGGGCTCATTGAGGTTTTGTTTGGCAGGGATGTGACCATAAATTCTAACTAATGGAATGCCCATTCTTCTCCAAAGGCTTTGCCTCTGTAAGAATCTGGGACTGTTTAGCTAAATTGTCCATGGCGAATGAGTAGCTACCCTAATACCCCGGTAGTATCTGCCAGCCCAGACAGCGATGCATTAAGCTGAAGCCAGCTGTTAAACAGAGCCTCTTCAGAGCCTCTGTGGTCAAATAATAATAATAATAATAATAATAATAATAATAATAATAATAATAATGCATTTTATTTATATAGCACCTTTCATTGCAGGAATTACAAACTTACCCAGTTCTGTTAACCCCTTAAACTCCAGCTGTTTTGTACAACTTTGACTACCTGCCCCATACTGTACAGATCTAAATCTCTAATGAGCTTCCAGGTGCATGCTGCGTGTGCTCACCTGCATCAAAATGTAACATGCCCAAGGGTGTCTTGGGGATCAATTTTTTCTACAGTAGATTCCTGATGACGAAACCCGGAATCAATCTGCAGTCCCTTGCATCCACCTTCTGCGCCAGGCTCTGTGTAGTGATGGCATGCGCTAGTTAGTGTGTTTTTAATTGACCATATATAGACTGTAAGAAACTGTAAGAATCCTCAGGCTACGAGAAGGAACACCTCTGTCTGTGACAGTGAATTCTGACCAAATGCTTTCTGACCTTCCTTCGGTGTCTCAGTTAAAGAGATCAACTGACAGGGTAAGAAAGTGTTTTTCTTTCCCCCCTAATGGCATTGAGATTATACTGTAAGCAGACTATGCAGTTTACCCTGAAGACAAGTCTCAAGTTTATAACAATGACTGTTGGATGAATATTATTCAATTGAGATACAGTATCTCCTGAATCACACTGGCAGGCAGACGCACTTGGGAAATTAATAATTATCAGCTGCAGTCTTTATGGAGTAGGGAAATCAGGTCAGGGTGCTGGGCTCGTACTCTCAAGTTTTGTATACTGTATGAGTGTCAAATGATCTGTAATATGTATGCTGTCAGCCACTTAAAAAGCAGATCTGCAAAACATAGCTTTTTTGTTTTCAAGGGAATTTATTGGGTGAAAATCAGTGCATGAAATGATCTCCCTGGCTTTCCTGGTCGCTCTGAACGGTCTGAGTGGCAGTGGAAATGATATTGGTATTGGTATATTAAATAGGGAGCCTTGTATTGCACTAAAGCTAATGAATTATTAACTGAAGTTTATTTTCTGAATTTAAAGTGGGTGTCTTAGTATATATAAGGATATTTAGGTTACATTTCACGAGAAAACAGAAACATAGGATTTGAAAAATAAAAAGTAAACAGCCTTGTATATATGATGCAGTTAAAAGTTTTAAATTCACGGTCCTGTGGGGGGAAAAAAAAAAAATTGTGTAAAATTGCATTATTTTCAAGTCCACGATGCAAATCCTGAAAGAACTGGTACCTCTAGAATGCAAGTCCTGTATGATTGTAAAAACGACATCATGGTAAACTGAACAAAAGAACAGCATGCCTTGGCTAAATCACCCATCCATAACTACTACAGATGAGACGCCAGCTGCTGTGGCTTTTTTTTCTGTCAGTAAGAATTTGTCATCCAAGAATAATTTGCAAGATCAAATTTCATGCAGTTACAGTAGTTGCACTGTGTGTGGATGATACGTTTGCATGCTGTTTATCGCACAACTTGGAGTCTTTTAATGCTCATTTTAGTCAGATGCTTTTAACTGCTGTTTTAAATGGCCTTGTTCTCGTAAATGGCAGCTGTATTAAGTATAAGAATGTGCATGCTGGTACTGTAATTCCATATTCACAAATGACTTCTGCAGGGGGCTATGTGCATACTAATGCTCCCTTTCCATCTGACGCAGTTGCTGCTCTGATCCACTGGCACACGTGGCATGCAATTAGCGTTCTTGTTAATTCGTTGATTGTTGAACTCAAGGTTGCAAATCATTTCACATATTTGATTATTCTCTCCTTTACCACAAATTGCTCTCCTCACACAGTGGTTTGCAGTAGTATTCATCCCCTACCAATAATGTCGCATTTTGTTGAATTACAAATAATGTATGCACAGTTTTTCAAACTAACTTTTTTATTCAAAGCTGTAGTGGTTAAACTGAACACTGTTATATGAGGAGGAGGTTAAATGTCAGCAAAACTTGAGAAGAAAATGTACAAAATAAAATTTACTGGTTGCATAAATATTTAGCCCCTTAAGTCAGTACTTGGTAGAAGCACATTTTGCAGCAATTACTGCTATCAGGTGACCTGATCTGGGTACCTCCTTTGTTATGTCAGTGTTATCTCTGTAGTGCATTGGGCTATGAGATACATCCTTTCATTATTTTCAGTTTCATTCATTGAAAGGTTTTCTCTGTTTTTTCCGGATAAAAAACGACTAGAGACCTGTGCTTTACGTCTTTTTAGTGATGTCGGATAGGGTCTGACATCGGACTGGAAAGGGTTAAACCACTTTGAGTGCACACAGGTTCAAACCATTTCATGAATTTTGTGACCTTTCAGACAAATCATTTGCACTTGGACTGATTTAGGGCTGCAGTAGCAAAGGGGTTGAATACTAATGCAACTGAGATGAATCTGTTTTTCTCTGTAACTCTTACTTATTTATGTTCTATATGCGTTTTTTAACTCTATCAATGTGGAGTAGTTTGTGTAGAGTCTACATGTAAAGTCTAATTTGAAAGCGTTGTGGAGTACGCTCAGGTGCCAACAGAATGTGAAAACTTTGCAGGGGGGTGAATACTTCTGCAAACCACTGTATGTGTATAGATAGCGGTTGTTCTGGCAATGGAAAGTTACAGCAGTGTGCATGTATTCATGATTTCTGTGCTAGTCTAGTACATCATGGTTGTGTCATTCATTTTATTGCCATTTCTTTTCGCCCGACCAGTGAAAGGGGTTACCCTCTGACAGGTTAAAGAACGATGAGCTACGTCTGCTTTATTGCTGGCCGTTGGTTAATTTAGTGATGTTGGCAGCCTTGACGGAGACAGTGAACAAGCCAGCCAGTAGTCAGTGGATGTAGGCAGAGAAAATGCTCCACAGATACAGGCCAGGAATGGAGCCCCCTGAGCAGATGTTCTTGTCAGAGACTTTATTGCCCCAGTGTGGAGTTGGTTTATGGGTCAGGGGCTGGGAGGGAGGCACTGACTTTGTGCTGGGAGGAAGGGGGGTTGAGGGGGTGGGAGCCTGTCTCTCAGCGTGCTGTGAATTCAACCTAAACGGGACTCCCTTGCTGAGCACCTGCTATTTCTGGGAGGGCCTGGAAAGAAGAACTATATTCAGGCCTGGGAATTATTAAGGTAAGAAAGCAACAGATCAGATTCCCAGGCGTCCTACATTTCTACTGTCTGCCTTTGACAGTATGGTTTGAGGTCTTTGACTGTACTCTCCTCGCTCTGCAGCTGTGGGACATGCTTTGAAGGCATAGTGAAGGATTTTTTTTTTTTGCACTAACAT
This sequence comes from Polyodon spathula, assembly GCF_017654505.1. Classification (NCBI taxonomy): domain Eukaryota; kingdom Metazoa; phylum Chordata; class Actinopteri; order Acipenseriformes; family Polyodontidae; genus Polyodon; species Polyodon spathula. The sequence continues at coordinate 40,854,506 of NC_054546.1, read as the reverse complement.
TTGTTATTGAGGTTTGCTGGAAAGAAACTATTTAAATGTAAATGTATTTCAGATTCATTCTATCTCCTTCTTTCGGGTCTGTGTCTTTTCTCTTTCCTAGCACTCTCTCCTTCCTCCTGTTGCTTTGTGGTGAATCTTTAACAAGGCACTGGGCATCCTCAGCGGTGCAGGAGTGTGGAGTTACCGTCAGGATGGAAACTGCTGGGCTTGTTTGCCAAGTAGCTGATCACAGCATCTCAGGGCTGGCTGTGCTCCTGCAGCTTTGCTTGGACTCTGTGCTGTCCCTCAGCCTACTTGTCTGATCAGCACATCCAGGGGCAGGCTGGCTGTGCTCCTGCAGCTTTACTTGGACTCTGTGCTCCCTCAGCCTGCTTGTCTGACCACAGCATCTCAGGGCAGGCTGGCTGTGCTCCTGCAGCTTTGCTTGGACTCTTTGCTGTCCCTCAGCCTGCTTGTCTGATCAGCACATCCTGGGGCAGGCTGGCTGTGCTCCTGCAGCATTGCTTGGACTCTGTGCTCCCTCAGCCTGCTTGTCTGATCACAGCATCTCGGGGCAGGCTGACTGTGCTTCTGCAGCTTTGCTTGGACTCTGTGCTGTCCCTCAGCCTGCTTGTCTGATCAGCATGTGTGCTTTGTTATCCCCACATGTCTCACCTTTTGCTGTTGGTTTTTCATCTTCTGTTTTTGTTGATGAATCACAAAGCTTTGCTAAGTTTAACTAGTTTCTGTACTGTGATATTGTCCTTTTTGTATGAGAACAGCACACATTATAAACACAGGAGTCTGTCGCGTATCTGACTGCGATGCAACCAGAGTAAGGGCGGATATGTAAAAAGTCGGATGAATGAATCCTCTTTTAAATCCCACTATCCACAGCTGCAACAATTACTATATTCACACAATTGTTTTGAGATTCAGCTTTTACTAGGGAGCTCCCCTAAATCCCTTGTTTAGAGAGATAGAGGGTATTAATGCTTGTGACGGAGTAGCTGTCAGCTGTGTGGGTGCATGCATTCGCTGCTGAGTGACAGGCAGGAGATCGAGATGACGTTTAGGGCGGATTTGTGGCAGATAGACACATGACTGATTAATGTACCGGTTTATGTGTTTTTTTTTATTTTATTGATGTTGAAAAAAGTAGATTAGACCAGATTGACTTTGAAGTAGAAGTTTCTCCATTTTTTTTAATCCATTGCTCTTAGCTGTCACATGCAGAGGACCATGGGTTTCACATTGACTGGTCCATGCACATGAGTTCAATACTTGCAGTGTGAGGATTTGGTCTACTTCGACAAGACGTCACTCGCACGTGCGTGTTTGTGCAAGTGTACTGAGAGGCACACCCACGTTTTTTTTTTTTTTTAGGTAACTAAGCGTTTCATTAATAAAATCATTGGAAGCAAACAGTGGTGTGTCTGTGTGCGTATGTGTGTTTTTTTTTCATTCTTTTGTATCAAAGAGAGATCTTCAAGGATCTGGAGGAGTAGCACACAAGCTCACTCAAACATGTACTGTACGTTGCGTTCTTTAGTGTACACAATTTTACAACTAGACATTAACACTCGCAGACACATACAGACAGCATGGCGAGGTGCACTGTAAGTAACGTGTCCCAGTGTTGCTGCACTGTGGGAGTTTGTTGCTGGGTTGTGCTGGGTGGGAGGCTGACCCTCCAGCTGTAAATAACCTCTGTGTCGTTTTATTTACAGAGCAAAGGGCTTGATCAATAGAGTCTGCCCCTGCCATCTGCTGAGCGCTCAATAAGCTTTTTTTCCCTTTCTTTTACTTCCCAAATCCCTTTTTATCCCTTTTAGACTGGAATGGATTAATAGAACCAAAGTTCGAAACTTTTACGCATCAAGATATTATATCACCTTTTTAACCGCATCTCTGCTGTTTGCTCTCCCTCGATATTTGTGTTTGATTTACAGTACGTGACTCTGTTTTAGGTCATAGCAAAAAAAAAAAAAAAAACACAAAAAAAAACTATTGGAGTGTCTGGGAATGGAGTCTTTTGACCCAGGATTTCTCATAATTTCCTCCTCCTCTTTCCTGTCCTCTCTTTTGTAATCCCTCTCTGTCCTGAACTGGCTTTATTTTGAAGCGTCTCTACACTCGAAATAACAGATTCATTCAGAGTTGACCAGTAAAACAGGATCAATGTTAAATAATGGCTTTTACAGAACGTTACACAGACGCACCATGGCTGTGCGACCATTAAAGCTGCACCTGCTTTCTTTTGGCACCTGGGGATTTTTTGTGATGAAGAAAGGTGATATCGCGTGCAATTTCTGTAGCAAATTAGGGGGCCAATGCTGAAAGTCTAGCAGTCCTCACTGTCATTTTTTTATGTCCCTGAAGTCTACAGAAAACTTTAGCTCAAAGTGGCAGCCCATCCATCTATGCAGCAGTTTTAGTTGGTCACACGGCAAAGACTATGCAGCAAGCTGGACTTTAAACTACCTCGCTAACTCTCTCTTACTTCTGTTCTCACTCTTACCTCCTCTGGGTTTCCTGTGACTTATCCCCTCCATTTAAAGCAATGCACTGAAGCAGCATTAAATCAGTACTCAATGGGTTTGATCCCCACAGACCAGGGTCAGAGACACGGGTACTATAACTCTGCCTGGCTATGTCAGTTTAGCCCGTGCTGTCACCTTGCAACCTCCAGCTGCCCTGGAGCCCCCTTCCGCTCCACCTGGCAAAGAATTAGTCCTGCTTTCAGTCCTACAGTATTGTGGCGGTGCTGTGCTGCACAACACAGCTGCTTTCTTACCATCTGCTTCCCCACTGTTGGCTGCAGGTTAAACACATACTTGCATCACAAATTTGCAAAGGCTTTCAGTACCACGGGAGGGTGTGTTTTATTTATTTATTTATTTTTTTAAATGTAACTTTTTGTGTGCTATGAATAGGCTGGAATTTGAAGACATAGGTTTTGTTGTTGTATTATGCTGCATGTTTGAGAATAACTGTTTAAAAGTAGCTTCTCTAAGGAAAACTTGATTTCCAGTTTCCACAAAGTCTATTTTACAGTTAGAGGGATGTTACGTCAGGATCACAAAAGCTACCCACAGTTTCAGCCAGCATTGGCAAGTCTTTCATTGCTTTCTCGGCAGCACTTTCAGTACCACTATTGCTTTTTAATGGAGTCGTTTTCCATTGTCACTGTAATTGTATTGTCTTTTTTTTTCACCATACATTGGATTGCATTGTGTGTGTGTGTGTACAGTAGTAATATGCAATTTTAATTCTGATGCATACACTGTGTAATTGCATGAAATACAGTACATGTTGATTTAATACCCATTCATGGCAAAGGGATATGCTGATTATACTGTAATCTTTTTATTATACACATACTGCATCTTTAGTAACTTTGTTTGTGAAGTGGCCGACTGTGTTGAACCTCTGCAAATTATTGTGGTGTTCGGCATCCAACTAGTGGCTCTGTTCGTTTAATTTATTTTCATAATGTTTTCTGGTGTAGGTCTGTTCAGTCTGAACAGAGACAGATCGAAATACCTGGAGCACTGCTGGGATAGTGAAAGTGGGCCTTTGTGTGTCCAGCATATGGAAATCAGACACACATTAACATTGAAATGTCTTGAATGTGATTCTGTATAAATATGCAAAATGCCGCTGAAGGACCTTCTGTTTTTGAATGATTTAAAAACAACACTGGTATTTAGACCCCCCCCCCACCTCCATTTAGGTCAATTGAGTCATCACAGTAGTTAATGAGAAATCCTGGATAAGCTGCTTCAGTGGGCAGCAGGACTTGTTTGCTGTATAATCAAGTGGACGTTACTGTCCAGCAGCACAAATAGCCCCCCTAAGTGTATATACACTCTTCCTGACTTAAGTATGCTACATTTCTTAGCATCACCAATTTAAGTCAGGTTCAAAGGTTCAAGCTCAAGGCAGAAAATACTAAAGGTCATTGAAACAGTGTCTCATTCTCAGAAGCCTCCTGGCAAGGCAGTGACAGTCATTCTAACTCTGCAGCCTAATTCTTAAGAAATCCAGCACACATTATAAAACTTTGTCTTGCCAGTGCACACCTACACACACGCACACACTGAAATCATTAACAGAATGCAGATATCTTGCATAATATCCTTGAGCTGTTTAAAACTGAGGAAGACAGATGCCTTATATCACAATTTAAAGGCTTGTTTTGCATTTGTGTGCAGCTGCCAGGAGGCTTGTAAGCTATTCAGTGTGCATGTTGCGTTTCTTGGAATGTGCATTTTCTTTCGCATTAAGGCCTAGTGATAGAATTCTTAACCCGACTCTGCTCGGTGGTCATGCCCAGCTGGAATGACTCAAACTGTGACCTTGTAGACAGTGTTCACTTTACACAGGTCTCCAGACAAATTAGCTGTTCTCATATGTGTAGTTCAAATGCTTTTGTACCTTTTTGGATGCTCTGGGTTCCAGTGAATTTAAACAACAAATGAAAGGTTTACAACAGCTGATGCTACTGGAGTTATGCTTTATCTGTGAGTTACTTGGTGAAACAGAAACAATATAGCTTTGTTACACCTTGTAATTCATATTTTACACTCATGAAGGCATGTTTTGTCAGTTTGATTGAGTGTGTTTCAAGTTGTGGATGGATTTATTAATAGCCCCCCTTTTCCTCCTAGATAACCTGTATTTCCTCTCGGATTCAGAAGATGGGCTCCTAACCATATTCACTTCCTGCAACTAACGCTGCAACCGCAATGAGCCACACTGCAAGCTCCCACATGACAGACTCTGCAAGAGCAGAGGCGAGCCTCCTCTCGAGCTTGGGCCCTTCTCTGGACAGAATGCGCTCCCCGGCCAGCCTGGCCACCCCCAGCCCGAAAGGGGGAACCCCGAACTCCAGCCCGCCCCTACTGCTGTCCCCGGGATTCGGGGGAGGTGAGGGGGGAGACTGGGAGGGCCGGGAGGAGCTGCGTCTGCGGGAGCTGGAGGAGGCGCGCGCACGGGCAGCCCAGATGGAGAAGACGATGCGCTGGTGGTCAGACTGCACTGCCAACTGGAGGGAGAAGTGGAGCAAGGTCAGGGCGGAGAGGAACAAGGCCCGGGACGAGGTCCGGCAGCTGCGGCAGAGGCTGGACACCCTGACCAAGGAGCTGACCGCGGTGCGTAGAGAGAGGCAGGAGCTCGCCAATGAGAACGAGCAGCTCAGGCAGGAGACTGGACGCCTCTGTGATGACAGGACAACCCCCACCACCGACGCTACTACTAATGCCCAGCCCTGTCTTGCTCTGAACCCACTCCCCTCCCAGACACTCAATGACAAACTGATCTCTGAGGGACTGGGGTCCCCTGAGCAGGAGCCCGTGCGGGACGTGGGGACGGAGAAACCCGATAACAGCAAGGTGGGTTTGGTGTCACAGAAAGACCCTGCCCAAGGTCTGCCTGTAGCTGAGCATATATTTTTGAACCTAGCATTACCACTAAACCACTTGTGGAAGTGTTGTTGAATATAGCGGATTGAAAAGAAAGGCTGAATCACGACAGAATCTGCTCTCTTTTTTTTTGCCCTCTGAGAGTCCCAGCAGACACCTTGCACATGTAGAGAGAATGCAATAATTGTTCCTGATATCTCTGTCACAGTGGCTTAAAGCTCCCTTGTGTCTGTACAGGGGATAACCTATATTATCAGAAATCCCCTTTGATCTCATTCGGCTAACAGGTGATCAGTTGTGTTAAAAAAAAGACAGTGAATCTTACACAGTATATTCTCTTGAGACCCCACCCACTCCCCCATGCAGTGTACTGTACAATGCAAAGGGCATTCTGCAGGCACATGGGTTTGCAAGATGATATTTGTGCTGTATAGTTTTCTATTCTTCAAATATATAATTTGAGTTTAATTAATGCTCTGTAATGCACACACAATAAAGGTATTTTATTATAATAATAATAATAATAATAATAATAATAATAATAATAATAATAACAAAAACCAAAAGATTTGAGAATAATATGTTGTATCCTGTTATGATGACTCGGATAATCCACAACACATGTGCTAGCAATCACATCATACCAAGAAGCCATGGGGAAATGGCAACAAGAAGTCTTCACTGTGCAGAGATGGGGGGAAATAGTTTAGTTTTTGCTTGGTGTAGATTGCGGTTCATAGGACTGTGCCAGGAGGCGTGTCTGAGTGTCTGTGCGTCTTTCCCACAGGAGCTGGAGCTGCTGGAGTCCCTGCTGCGGGCAAAGGTGGCAGAGGGTCCAGAGAACAGGGACGGGCGCAGTGCGGGCAGCCTCCGCTCACCCCTCAGCCGCCAGGACCGCAGCCGGCTGCTCTGGGACGACGTGTCCATCATTGAGGAGGACACCAGCAAGGTCAACGCCCTCCAACTGCGCCTCGACGAATCACAGAAAGTCCTGCTCAAGGAGAGAGAGTAAGGAGGGGAGGGGCTTAGACTGCATCTCACCTGGGAATGGACAGGGTCATACAAGGGGAGGGGCTTAGCAAGTGCCTTACCTGGGAAGGGCAGGATAATTAAGTGGACAGAGATTTTGAAACAGATGGGAATGTTTGGGTCACATTCAAGTTGTATTCTGTGGATTGTCTCCATTTCTTTTACTAGGTATGACTGCTACTCTCTCGCCAGTATCTGCTTAAAAAATATCCTTGATCTCAAGGTAAAATAATCAATCTAAATGAATTGATTGAGTGAGCAGAGAGGAGTAAGGGAAAAGGGTTTAGTTGGGACCCCAGTGTCCTCTTTCATGTTAGTATTTTACAGACTCCATTGCACAGTGTATTAAATGTTATAAAATTAAATGCATGCAAAGCTGTCTGCTAGAGGTGTCCATTGAGATTACTTGCCATACAAGGACAACTTGATTGAGCTATGATTGGAGACGTTACCAGCAGTACATTTGCACAGAAGTAATTTAAATAAATCAAACAAGCCAGAAGTATAAGAGTGCTACATAAGTAGGTGCTTTAAATACCCCCCATCTAAAACAATGGCTGTGTGTGCCCTGAGCATATAAATGGGTAATTTAAAACCAGACTGAGAGGCAGTTATATGTCCTGCAGAAGATTGCTCCTATTGATTGTAGAAAATGTAAAACACAGTAGATCTTTGCAGCCGTTCACCAGCTCTCTGTGCTTCTTCAATACCACGCTTGAGCAAGCTTGCACAAGAACGAGGAGCAACAGCAGCAGGTTCAGTGCTATTGGGTCAAAAATTATGATGGCATTCTTGGAATGGCTGTTGGAGGCCAGGAGAAAACCAGGGAGTAAAAACAAAACTGTTCAAAGCTGGATACTTGAAACAAAATAGCTTGCTGATTGTTACAGTATTGGCCTGTATTTTCGTTGTGGAACATATATAGTTTGTAGGTGACGCAGTCTCGGGGGGGTGGGGGGGTGGGGGGAGTGGTAAATCTTTCCCAATGTGTTCTAAAACAACTTTGTGTGAATCTGGAAATTCTATTTCAGAACTCGTTTAAGTTTGTTGACGTGTATTGAGAGCTCATAAATCATGAAGCTGGCCACAAGAGTTCTCTGGGCAGAGATAAATCTGTGCAATGGCCTCTAAAGATGTCAGCATTTTAAAATACATTATATATTTCTATAGCATTGTGTACTAATAGCTACTATCTGTAACTTCAAAAAGCCCTAGTCAAGTGAACAAGCGTTTCGGCTGCTGTGTTCTTCAGTGTACCGATGCAGAGCACAGAATACAACCAAGCTGTTGTTTGCAGAGTGTGCTTGTCATTGGCCCCTAAGGGTGTTGTTGTTTCATTCCCCTCGGGGCTCCCCAGCCCCTCTGGTGACTCGCGTGTTTCTCCTCCTCAGGGACAAGCTGTCTCTCAGTAAGAGCATCGAGAAGCTGGAGGCCGAGCTCAGCCAGTGGAAACTCAAATACGAGGAGCTCAACAAGACCAGGCAGGAGACCCTCAAACAGGTGAGGGGTTCATGATGTGCTACCACAGAGGAGGGGTGCACGAGTCTCTCTGGTATGCATCTAATCCGGTTCAAAATCCCTATCCTGAGGAATCTGTTCCAAAACCATTAATGCATCTCGCATGTAACCATATTGCGTTGAAAATGGGTGTGTGGTTTTAGTGTGCATACTGTAGGTCCATAAGTATTTATCAACCCGGGTGAGTTTGGCATGTGAGCTCTGCATATTTGTCTTTAGATTCAAAATAATCCGTTACAAAGGTCATTGGAAATGGTGGGTTTCAAATTATGCATAAGAAGTCGCTGTTGCATATATATGTCAGAATTCCGGTACATTGTATCCTGTGTACTGATGTCCCCCCATATATGGAACACTGCAGATCATTTTAAAGCTCATTTAAATTTATTTTTTTTAAAAAATAGAAAAACGTTTTTTATGTTTAATAGAAGTTTCTGAGAATCAGTTTGATCCTTGTAATGTTCTCAATTAATTAAAAATATTTACGTTATTAAAATATTCAAATGAGAAAAGGATTATTGATTCCCATGTATGTTCAAGATACATACTGGATTTGTATTTGAATACAATATTCATTTACAACCCTGGAGACTCTTATTAACTAGATAAATATCAAATCATAGTCCATCCCATTGTACAAAGTCCACCCATTTTCTTAAGCCTAATTCCAGTATTATTTGTTCAGCATTGTGTCAATTTGTTTTAACGATGTGGCCAGTAGAGGGCTCCCTAATTCCAGGCTGGATTCACAGCAGAGAAAGACAGACTCATTAAAATGAAATTAGGGAGGATTAACAAACAAAGAAAGGGAAACTAATGCTGCCACAAGAGAAGACCAGTACGCAAAACCCATTAAGGACCAACACAGTACAGACAGAATAAATGTTGTCAATCTTCAGATCTTTTTGCATTTACCTTCCACACCAAGACTGTGTGAACAATGTAGATTAGTGTAGTTCAGTACTAGAAACATACCCTTCCAGGAGTTTATCAGAAATGAGCAACCCTGGGGCTTCAGCCCCCCAGCATGTTGATCGCTCTCTTTCTGCCCCCATGCCCAGCTGAACCTGCTGAAGGAGGTGCACCAGGACGAGCTGGGCCGCATGTCGGAGGTCCTGGAGGATGAGTTGGGCTCCCGCTCCAGCATGGACAAGAAGCTGGCTGAGCTGCGAGGGGAGGTGAGGACGAGAGCGCTGACTAATAAACCCTCACTGTATTAATCTAAAAACCATGTAGACACATCCTGAGCATGTTAGCTATACAGTACACTGTGGCAAATTTAAGATTGTAATAAAACCTTGGGTAATACTGCTTTGCAGTTATTGCATTTATTGTGCAAGGCCACACACCATCAGCTGCAGCTGTCCTGTCTCCGTGGGGTGAAATAAGAGTTTGTAAATGAAATGATAAAAGCTTGGTGTCAGCCATGGATGAGCAATGATGTTTAACCCTTTACCCCCCCCGCCCTGTGCTGTCACGCTCGGCTGCCTATCTCTTTGTGTGTGGCTTGATAAGCTGCTGTGAGCTCAGGGAGGATTACAACCTTCAATCCTTTTACACAAACCGCCTGGAAAAAGGCAGCCGTGTTGAACCCCGGCAGTGAGCTGAGGGGGCGATTCTGGCTCTGGTTCTGGCTCTGGCTCTGCTGGCCTCAGGGCTCCAGGCTGCTGCTCGTACCACAGCCAGCTGGGGGCAAGGGTGCAGGCACTGTCACACAGACCCATTGCCTCACTGCATCTGGCACAGGCAGGGAGCTTCTCCTGCTGCACTGGAAGAAGGTCATCAAGGCTGGAGCTGACATCATTAAGGTCATTCTGTCCAGCATCGTCTCTGCATCTGGATTTGATCTCGGTTATTCCATGTCAAGCCCATTCATAGATAAATAGATAGATCTGGGGTGATGGAAAGCATTTGTGGGGGAAAATAAGGAAGGAACATAAAGTAATTGTATTATAAAGGTAACAAATGTGGAGCAGTATTAATTTTGGATTTCATAAAGGTTTAATCAATTACTCTTATTAAATGGAATCCAAATAAAGTATGCTCCACATTTTCTGTTTTATTGCATGATTTCCCCACCATCTCCACTGCAAAAAGGTTAATTGAATTCGGTCCCTATGGGATTCGTCTAGTCATTTCATCTAGTGTCAGTTCATTCATATGGACCTGATCAAGTCAATTAATAATTTTTTTTTAAATCTACGCAGGAAACCCAGTTGTATAAGCGCTCCGATCTTGGTAAACCAATGTCAGTCCGAAACCCAATCCCAGAGATTTCTATCCTTTTTGTTACAAGATTAAGATCTAGTATAAAATAGTATAAAAAGTCTAGTATAAAATAGTTCGATCCGTGCTGAGTGGTGGCATTGTGTTAATTCCTATGGAAAGCTGTTCCATGTGTAATGTATGGGGTGGCCCTCTCTCTCAGATGGAGAGGCTGCAGGCGGAGAACGCGGCGGAGTGGGGGCGTCGGGAGCGCCTGGAGACGGAGAAGTTGACGCTGGAGCGCGACAACAAGAAGCTGCGCACGCAGATCGAGGACCTGGAGGAGCAGCTGGCGCACAAACGCAGGCAGGCGGCCAGCGCCCTCGACACCGACCTCAAGAGCATCCAGAGCGAGCTCTTCGAAAGGAGCAAGGTGATGATACCGCAGAGCAAACATTCAGACCTGCAGTCACTACCTGGGGGTGAAGGGGGTGCAGGGGAGGTGAGGATACCGCGGAGCAGACACTCAGACCTGCAGTTACTACATGGGGGTGAAGGGGGTTCAGGGGAGGTGAGGACACGTGGAGCAGACAGTCAGACCTGCAGTCACTACATGGGGGTGAAGGGGGTGCAAGGGAGGTGAGGACACCGTGGAGCAGACACTCAGACCTGCAGTCACTACATGGGGGTGAAGGGGGTGCAAGGGAGGTGAGGACACCGCGGAGCAGACACTCAGACCTGCAGCCACTACATGGGGGTGAAGGGGGTGCAAGGGAGGTGAGGACACAGAGGGACAGACACAGACCTACATTCACCACATGGGGGGACAAGATTAGGGGGGACAGCAGATCTAGTAGATCTAACAGGACAGCAGAAAGGGTAGGAATATATACTAAATATTGTGTAAATATTCTTGGTGGGGAGAGTGAATTGGTTCACATCCAGGTCCAGTGTAGAATTCTCTGTCATTCTGTCTGTCTTCACTATATATAATATGAGGCCAGGTCTGCATTTATAAGAAAGTATTAAAGAAATCTATTCGGAGATAAAAATCGCTTACTGCCGGGGTTTATGAGGGCCATTAAGGGCTCAGCTGCTTTAGAAACTGACAATTTATAGAGTTGGCTTAAAGCATTTTATGGGACAGGTCATAAATTTCCATCCCTCCACTTGCCACAGAACAGCCCTCGGGGTGCGGCAGGACTTTGGAGTGTACCCAGTGTTGGGAGAGTCGTGTGGGTGTGGGGAGAGTCAGGCTTCCGACTCCACACTCCCCTCTTCTTATACTATAGGGCAAATAAAAAAAGACTTGTCAGGTGGAGCAAGGTAATTGAGATGGTGAGGTACAGAGATTGATGTACTGCAGAGCAGCCATTGAGATGGGTATGTAGATTGAGTTATGGAGGTGAAGACCAACCTATTGATTTGGACAGACAATGTAGAGACTGGGGTCAAATAAAGTGAGATTGACTGACACCAAAGGGTGTGAGGATGTAAAAATATAAAATACGCTGTGAAGGTACGGGAGATCGATGTCGTGTATAGAACCCCTGTAAAGCAATGTGGAAGAAACACAGTAGAATATATGGGTAACCCTATAGAGATATATAGGTAGATGAGATGAATGTACTGTATACAGTAGTGCCAAAGTAGATAAGGAGTTTTTCTGCAGAAAACGCAACATGTGGATATGAAAGCATACATACTATGTAAGGGCAGATGTGACCCTCCAAATATAGGATGTTATTATAAAAAGTGCCAAGTTAGGAAAAAGAGCAAGCTGTGCAAATAACTTGATCCAGCTGATGGGATTTTGCTCCAGTAAATTTCAAGTTAAAAATAGTGGGCTTTCAGTAAGGAATGGTGCCAATAAATCTAAAGCAAAAACTTGGTGAAGTCCCAGATGTTTTGACATAGATACAGTACAGTATGTGCTGGGAAGACCATGTGACAGCTGTCTGCAGAAGTGTTAACACTTTAACCTCGTCGGGATGCATCAGAAATGGCTGATTCCAGATGGGAAAGGGTTAACCAGCTTGGAGTCGCTGGAAATGTTCCCTAGCAGTTTGACCTTGAAATGTGCACTCGCCACACATTGCTAAACAGATTTACAACAGTGTCCGTACAGTCACGCTCCAGCGCCTGCACATTTAATACACCAACTATAGATTGTTTTCAGTTGTTCTACGCTAGCTATGAATTACTGTACAGTAAATTAAATATACATTGTTGAACCACTGTACTTGATTTAAGTGCTGTAATTAGTTTCACATCACAGCACAAATACAGAGACTGTACAAGTTTACAGTTTGATAGTCGGATGCCTGTGATCGTGCTCGTTCCATATTAAAACAGTATTATGTTGGGTTGTAATGGCAGATTATTCCCATGTGGTATTTATTCTGGTACATTTCTGTAACATCCAGTAAATGAACATTGTGGTACAAAGAGCCAGCAAGGTTTGGTTACACAGTCAGTGAAAATACATTCAGAAGTGGAGTACTGAAGGGATTTGTGCTGTACAGCTTGGCAATGAGGGTATTTAGACTGAGCTAATGTATTATACAGAACTCATCAGGTCAGCTACCGATCAGTAGCTATGGTGACTTCATTTGTGTTTTATTTGTAAGAGGCATGCTTAAAGGCTATGTGCCATGTAAAAATATAAATAAATACAAATAAAAAAGAGACTTCTTGATACAAGTTTTAAAGCCTATCCCTGTACTAATTGCTTGTCTTTTTATGTTGATCTAAAAAGCTGTCAGTTCCTGGGCTGTTTCCATTCCATTAAACTCAGCTTTATAATTCAGATCACTCGATTTTCATTGTGATTCGCTGATGAGTGTCTCACAGCGCTTCCAACTGGGCCGTTCTCCCTAGTGAGCCGAGGGAAGCTTATGTTTTCTATTTGAAAAAGACAACAACAATGCTCTTTTAATGATTTATTGTAAAATAATGCTAAAATAGAGATGGATTACAGTCCATAATGAGTAAAAGCAGCCAATTCTGTTGCCTGTTTTTTTTTCTGGAAATTCCCTAAAGCTGAAGGCAGTCTTTTATTCTGGTAATTCCCATTGTGACAGATATTCTTGCTTTTATTTTTCAATCCATGCATTAAATGCTGATTGTTTTAATATTGTATCATTGAGTATTTTAGTTTTTCTTTCTTAGTTTTCCTTGTGTTTTTCAAGCTTCTGTCTGTACAACCTGGCATCTCATCACCAGCATAAGTGATGTCATATTGCTTCTACCCACGTATAGAATGTCTTTCATGGGTTCATGAGAGGGCTTTGTTTATTTGCTGATCATTGTCAGTGGACATGCTCTGACATTAATGTAGTTCATGCCCTATACTGGGCCCTAGAGCATTGTGCATGGATTAAACAAGGGCTTTTGTAAACGGGTGCACTGCAATGTAAAGAGGTGCCCTACAGGGTACACCAACAGAAAATCTTCATTAAACCACAGTTTGAGTGCCGCTTGAAACATGCATGTTCTGTTCCCCTTCGTGGCCGAGTCCCCTTTTCCAGTGCATTTGGGTTTTAATAAGTCAATCACTACCCCTGCAGGGCACATTTGTTTTTTGATGTGTGTACAAGCCTTTCTATTTCATTGTGTGTTGAATCAGCAGACCCTTTCAGTTTATGGATTTGTAACAAAAAATAATAATGTGGTTCGGAGAAGAAAGGATGATGTCACAGATGCTTCAACAGAACATAATGGACCAATTAGAGAGAGAGAGAGAGTAAAGAGGTGGGGGAGATGAAAAAAAATGAATAATGTACCATGCAAAATAAAGAACAAATGTCCTGTCATCCTTTTGTGCTTTAGTAGCAAATGTATTCGGGGTCACCAGGATAGAGCGAGGGAGCAGAGAAGGGTGAAATTGGAATAGCTTGTGTGGTCTGTACTCCTGTTATAAAAGACTTCATCAGGGAAGCAGTTTGTCCCATTGTGTCGAGCTCAGTGTTGAAATTCATGGGATCATTCATTTTAGTAAACGTTTTTTATAGAGTGAGTGTGTTGATTTACTCCGTTTCGTTTGACATGCTGTACTAATCTGCTGGTTAATTATCCTGAGATCCAGATTGGCTAATGCAAGGTTTACCTTTCTAACCTTAAACATGACAGCAGTGTCTTTTTTTTTTTTTTTTCAATTTCAGCATTTCAGTTCTGTTTCAGTTTTTATTTATGTAGTAAGATTATTATTATTTCAGTTTTAGAAAAAAAGAAGTCAGTTTCAGTATGTTTACATTTTAAGAGGCTTTTTTAGGGTTTAGTATTAATCACTTAAAATTCCAGTTCTTTTTTTTTTTGACAGTGAAAACACATTCATCCATATGCTTTGGGCAACAGTGCCACATAGCAGGAAGTCATTGAAGATTGGTTGTAATTTTTATATATAGCATTTTCATGAAGCGATATTAATACTATTCAGAATATTTCCTTTTCATGTTTATTTTTCCGTTTTCAGTTTTGTTTTAGTTTTGAAACATCTTTTTTTTAATAGTTTTTTATGAGAGAGAGAGAGAGAGAGAGAGAGAGAGAGAGAGAGAGAGAGAGAGAGAGAGAGAGAGAGAGAGAGAGAGAGAGAGAGAGAGAGAGAGAGAGAGAGAGAGAGAGAGAGAAAGAAAACTTTCTTGAACAATCCTTGTGCTTTTATCAGTCTTGTGTGCAGGTCACAATTGCAGATCTGTACAGTTTGCCATCGGAAACAAAGACAGATTGGGGGGGGGGGGCATGACTGCAGGCAATTCTCCTTTCTCTGCTGGAGTGAGGTGTCTCGTGTCTCTCGTTTGTCTCCCAGTGCAGGTGTGTTTGAGTATTAGTTCTCCGTGCAGTGGGGGCTGGCAGTGGTCCTCTTGAGAATCCCTGCCTCTTTGTTTCAGAGAAATGTATTACATTCAGTGGGAACGGTTAGGAATCGGGAACTGGTCATGGGGAAACATTTAACAGCAAGCCTTGCGTGACAGTGAAGAGCACATGTAGTGCCGTCCCATCACCGTCTTCTTTATTACAAGGAAAATCGAGTGTGTGTGCGCACACATACACGCTGGCACACCCCTAAGTCTGAAACCTCTGGCAGTAGAGAAGTGAGGCATTATGCTTCAGTGGGCTAAAGGCACTGTGTTGTAGCTGACAGTCTCACTGGTAGTCAGGCATCCCGTCTGTGTGCCGTCTGTTTCTCGGAGATTCCCTCCCTGACCCACATTTCTGCTTCGCAGTACCAGGCACCGCTCCAGCTCTCTGGCTCCCTGATCCGCAGGGCTCCCCTGTGATCTGTCTCTCTGTCTCTCTGCTTCATTAGCAGGTGCTGCTGGGGACCCTCTATGCATCTGTTGCATGTTTATTGACAAGCAATTAACCAGGATAAGGTGACTAGGCTGAATTTTTTATTTTTCTTGCCAATTTTTTCTTCTTTCTCCTGCAAATTGCATTTATTTACAAAAACAAATCTCTAATGCTTATTTATTTCATACACAGAAAACAAATAGCCTAATGTTGGTTCTGATTGTCAGAATAAAATAGCACTTATTTTATGGAGCACTTTCAGAATGTACAATCTGGGCAGCTTTCTATTTTTTTTTCTTTGTTTTTAAAGGGTGGAAATGTACTGTGTTGTCAAAAGTCTGTCATTCTACCCTTTTTCCATATATATATATATATATATATATATATATATATATATATATATATATATATGTATATGTATATTCAAGTGAGGGGGGACTCCCTAACTCCACCCCCCCCCCCTTTGTTTCGTTCCATGTTCCACGTTCCACGTTCCAAGGTGTTTCATGTCGTATCGAATCTGCAGTAGCAGTGGTGGTCTCGATATACACATCAAAGAGCAAAGAGCTTGTGTCAGTGAGAGAGCAGCGCTGTTGCGATCTGGCAGTGCCTGTCTTGTCAGGGACTAGCCCGGAGGTGTTCTGTCTCGTGCTGCTTCCAGCCCCTCTGAACCTCAGAACGAGGCTCCAGGGATTCTTCTTATCATTGGCAGTTTACACAATGTTGAATTTGATCAGGTGGTGCATAGATACAGCAGTAGTATTACCAGTACGTTTGTGTAGATCTGAAGACAAACAAACTACAGCCTGTCAAAGCTGTATGGAAGCAAGCCTCAGCTGTCATGTGAGGTCTGTCATGATCCAGCCTCACATACACAATGATAATGTAACCGTTTAACATACCCAGCTTCGTACAGTGGAGAATATTTCTGAGATGGTCACAAAACCTATACATCTAGATTTTGTTTTTGTTTCCCAGTTATAATGTTTGTTTTTTATATTTATATTTTCAGTAAAAATGGGAGTTACACTGCCGTGCTTTAAAAAAAAAACAAAAAAAAAAAAACTTTCTATTCTTTAACCTAAAGAGAGCTCTTCTTTACCAGACAACACGAGACGGATAAGAGCCGAAATCAAACTTTGATTTAAAGACATCAAATCACACAACCACACAGAGACAAGTAATAAAGAGTGATGATGCAACTGGACAGTGGTTAGGTATGTTAACAGTTATAATACTGTCAGTTAATATATGTAGCAGTACTAAACTGACATTCAGACAAACGGTTTAACAGGACGCTTTTATCCGTGGTGCTGTATGCGAACAAGTTAACATATATGGACATTTTGAAAGGCATCTCAATGGATTCCCACCTTTCTCTTTAGTACTGCTGTATTGCAGGAAGGGATAATTGGATTGTCTTTGTCTTTGATTCTGGCAGCACTCCCAATCTCCCTTGATAGGCTGCTCTTTATCAGTAATAGATGTAAGTTACCCTGGAGGTGATTTTTAGATGCTCTGCTCATCCCAGATTCTTCCACACATTATTAATGACCTGCTCTCTCTCCCTCCCTCCCAGCCACCCGTGACGACCCGGGTTGGCCTCCTCCGAGTCATTTAGGAGAAATCCTGAACCTGTATTCCTTTAAATACGGAGCCACGTCTGGACGGCAACCAGGCTGCCCTCGTCCATTTTCTGGTTCAGTTCCCACTTTTCATTCATTATGTATAACGCTGCCTTCTTCCAGAAGTAAACTGACTGAACAAGTTAACCAGACCATCAATTATTAACTCGTACAGTTAAGTGTCTGTTATTCTGTTGCTATCGTAAGTGTATGTCAGCAGAAGTGGCAGCTATCAAATTGTACCGTGCTAGGCAGAATCTTTTACAATTCCCTGACACACCTGATTAGTGTAAAAGGTTGTCAATCAAATTCTGTGGTGCATCCTCTTGTGAATGGAAAGCATTCTTCTGTACTGAGTGTCACATGACAATAGAGTGCCCTGGCACTTTTTTCGGACCCACCCCAGCTGGGTTATAGTGGTGTAATAGACTGATCTCTTGATATCACTGGTCACATTGTTGGAAAGCCTTCTTTATCTAAGCTGTGTAGATCTGTAATCATTGGGAGCTCCACCAACTCCGCTAACAAAACCAACCTGACCATGCCCACTGTTGCTCTGTGCAAGCCTGGCTGTGTGTGTGCATGCTGGCGACATACATGCAAAGTCTTTGAATTAAAGTGGAAAAGCTGCCTTCTATAACACGTGGATGGTGGCTAAGAGTTAGTTTTAAAAGGGGTCTGTGTGATTGCTCCCTGCAGGAGCTGTCAGACATGCGGCACGTCCACTCCAAGTTGAAAAAGCAATACCAGGAGAAGATGGCGGAGCTGGTTCACGCCAATAGGAGAGTGGAGCAGCACGAGGGGGAGGTGAAGAAACTGCGACTGCGTGTTGAGGAGCTCAAGAAGGAACTGGCCCAGGCAGAGGACGAGGTGAGCCGTGGAGGGGCAGTGGAGACTGCGCTGGAGAGCTGGAATGTGGTGCTGGCATTAAGATGCTGAGCACCTATATATGCATCTAGTGTGGGGCCGTGTAATGGGAAAATATAGCTGCCTATCGGAGGGATCGCTTTCTTCCAGAATAGCCTAAAAGTAAGAGTGCTGGTTCAGGGACCCCCCCCCCCCCACCCCCACCCCCACCCCACGCTCTGTATTACATTAACATTTACATGCTGCTGTTTTGTCTGTTTTCAGCTTGACGATGCTCATAACCAAACCAGGAAGCTCCAGAGGTCCCTGGATGAGCAGACCGAGCAGTCGGAGAACACCCAGGTGCAGCTTGAACACCTGCAATCCAGGTAAATCCAGACATCGCCTCAATCAGACTGCAGATGAATGCACAGGCAGCCTGCCTTCCACACTTGTTAAACGTATTGCATTATCATCACTTTTATTTTTCTGTTGTGATCGATGGTATAGTAAGTGGCTGTCAACCTTGTATCTGTTTTAAGATCACCACTTTTATCAAAACCAAACCCATTTCTTTCATTCTTTGAATTGTGCTGTAATTTGGGTTGGGTGGCATGGTGGCGTAGTGGTTAGTGCTGCTGCCTCACAGCGCCAGGGTCCTGGGTTCTAATCTGGGGTCTGTCTGTGTGGAGTTTGCTTGTTCTCCCTGTGTTCACGTGGGTTTTCTCTGAGTACTCCGCTTTCCTCCCACAGTCCAGAGATTGATTGGTCACTCTAAATTGCCCTCGTGTATGTGTGATGGACTGGGGTCCCATCCAGGGTGTAGTCCTGCCTTGCGCCCTGTGTATACCGGGTTAGGCTCTGGCTCACCGCAACCCAGTAAAGGATTAAGCGGTTATTGATAATGGATGGATGGATGGATGTGTTTTGGGTCATGTATTGTGCTTCTGACCCTTTCTTTCCTCCTGTGCTGGCTTCCCCTCACTGGGTTTGTTGGAGGAACCTCCTTCCATCCTTTCTCCTCCTTGTCCTCCATGTACCAGCATAGTCACTGTCATACTGCCTCTGTCTGTCAGCCTTCTTTAAGTAGTCAGCCAATCGGACAGGCAGACAGCTAACCACGAAATGCTAATGAACTCTCTGAATATGCAGCCCTTGATGCTAGGATCCCAAACAGATGAGTTGCCTTAATTTACTGCACTGTGAGGGGTTGAAGCAGGTGAAGCCGAGCCGAGAGAGGTGGTCTAGTGACTAACGGTTGATTATTCTGGTATATATTTATTTGTTAAAGTGTTCACAGGGGATTGTGCTCACTGAGATGTAACATCTCATTTTCATAGGCTGCTTTTGTCAGGCGGCAGCACTTTTCAGTAAAGTCGTTAATCAGCAATGTTACTAAAATGTATTCTAAGCACATAGGATGATAAAAAAAAAAAAAAAAAAGTGTTTTAAAGATATTCAGTTGGTAGAAACATGATCAAAAAGCCAATGAAAGCAATGAAGCACTATGTTAGCTAATGGATGAGATACCTAATTCTGAACTACACACTTCAAGGGATTTATTTTACTGCAGAGCAAGAGAGGCAATTAACTCGTACACCCAAAACAAATATTATAATGACTGAATGATCGCTGCAGCGGAATGCATGAAAATACCAGGTGGGGGTTGTGATGACATATTTACAGAAAACCAGATAAACAATTCTCATCAAAGTGCCTCTTCTTTTAAACACAGCTTATTAAAAGGGAACTATCCAATAGGGAGTACAACTGGAGCAGGCTTGTCTGAAACAGATCTTTGAGTAAGCAAATCTTTTTATTCTCCTTTTAATGAATAGTTTTTTTTTTCTTAAATTAGTGTTCTGCCAAGCAGTCTTCTGTGTCATACAGATCAGCCTATTTTTCCTACCCACTTAGTAAAATTGTAGAGGTAGCGGCAATTGAAGACTTTTTTTTTTTTAAGATAACTTGACTGTCATCTTCTTTGGTTGCAATCGATGTTCACTTTGAGTATTGTGTGTGTGTGTGTGTGTGTGTGTGATCCTGAAGGAAGGCGCCAGGTCTACATCTTTAGGAGGCACATGGGATAGTACTTTGTTGTATTGTTTTAGTTTTTTTTAAAAGCCTCAATAAATTGCTCTGCATTTTGTGATCTTCCAGCATTTACTGTAAGGTTAATGTCTAAATCAATAAGAGATATGCAGGCTGGGCACTGGGACTGGAATAGCACTTCTCTGCGTTTCTTTTTTTTTTTTTTTGCTTTAAATCCACAGCAGTAAAAGACAGGGATCACTCCACCCAATCAAGGTCCAATCGCATTTTATTGATCAGTTAAGGGTCATTAGTTTTAGTGAGTTGCATCTGTACAGAACAACATGACTGTTTTATATCACGACTCAAACACAAAATAGTTTTTGCCGTGATTTTAATTTGTACCCCATTGCAGATACTTGGGGTCGTTTTTAGTTTTTTCTGTGTAAATCTTTCTGACTGTGACATTTTCTTTTTATAAAGTGTGAATGTTTCAAATTAAATACAATTCTTTACAGACTTTCTTTCCATCACAATTCACATGTGCTTCAGTTGTTTAGGGTGTGCCATGGAAATACCCATGTGTGCCAGGAAAACGCTTTTAGATGAATCATTTTCTTTCATACGAAGAGCACGCTATGTGGGTACAAGATCAGCAGATTAGCAAAAACCCGCGCAAGCACTTTTTTTAGTCAGGAAGTTTCCAGTTCAACTAAAATACAGCACTGTCATGTTATATGGAGGCCCTGTATACCTTGGGTATAGTTACAATGCTGAATGGCCACGACTCCCATTTGCCCCATAATGTGATGTCGCTAACACTGGGATTCTCTTCAAGGTCATATCATTGCATAGCTACTTCAATTGTGGTCCTGACTACAGCGTTATAGCAGGTAACTGTTCAGTATGTGAGTGCAGATCACATTTATCCAGGGCTGTTACAAGTTAGTTGAATGTTTTCCTTACTGGGGCAGGCTGTTCCATGTTCCATGCCAAAGTGAAGGGAGGCAAGTATTGCCCTCATGTGTGCTTCTGGTCTTGTCTGAGCACCGTGGCAGTGCAGCCTGGCTTCTCGAGCTGAGGAAAGGAGACCCTTGATTTGAAGCCAAGTTCAGGTGCTGTCCTTGAAAGGGAATGCCTTCCCTTCACCTCCTTCAGCAGTGCTGAAGTGCAGGTACTGCTGGTTACCATTCAAATGGAGAATCTCTTTCTTGGTCTGAAGAAGCAACCACTTGTTGTACTTGCTTTCCAATCCCAGATTGAATAAGCTCTTCAGAAACTTTTTTTTTTGTATTTCGCTGCTGGCCTGTGGAGGAGATTAATGGCCGCTCACTTTAGTATGATGCAGCTAAGTGTCTCGGCTCAATCTAAAAGCTTTTAGCGAGCCGATGAGTGGTCAAAACACCATTATATGTAATTTAGCACCATTAAAATGCTCACAATTCTCGTCAATGTTTCCCAGCGCCCACAGAGAGCGAAGGGATCATCTTCTTCTTGTTACTGTGGTGGATTTCTAATGGGCCGGATGCAGCTACCTTCGCCTGGAGAGTAACTCTTGATTCTCACAAAAAAGCAAACCATTTATTTCATAGTCTTATCTGCAACTGTTCTTTTGATTGCAGCTTGGCTAACAAAAAAGTCTGCTGAAAAAGTATGTGTGTGGTCATCTGTTTCTTTTTCAAGTTTACTTAAATATACGTATGTGTTTTAATGTGCATGCATTGGTTATGTGTGCATGTGCTTATTTATAGGATGAGCTTCTAAAATGTGTTGCCTTCTCTGTGTATCACAGAGAATAGACACTCTTAACACAACTCTTAAAAGCAAGTCCTCCTGCCTATATCGCAATGAGACGGTGTTTCCAAAAAACTAGACCTGAAACTAGTCAAACCTGTGTATCAGCCTCATAAGGAACCATCTGAAAGTGATCTTAAGAGCTGGGTGGTAGTCAGATTGTTTAAGGAAGGATTTTCAGATACATTAGAAGTCTTCATTAGTGGAACAGCAGCATGCCACACAGACGGGTATTTACAGAGTTAATTTGGGGGGGGGGGGGTTTGGATAATCTCTACCGATGCAATAATGACAGAGTTTATTTCATTTTTTTATTGACTTTCTATTAAGTTTTACATCAGTCATATACAGTTATGTTGTGTAAAACTGACAGGTCTGCTGAGATTGGGCGTCTTGTGCGATCGAATTTTACACTTTGTTCTCCGGTGTCCACGGAGAATGGATTATGTTCTGTGTTAAATAAATTAGACTAGATCTAATCAAATAAAGAGTTAGAGCAGCACTGCTGCACTTTGGTTCATAAGACCGTTGAAAGGCTGACTGCGCTGTCATTTAAATTGCCCTTCTCTTCGTGTATGAGTAAGTGTGATGATGTAACCCTATATTACAGTCCCAAATAAAGATCATGAGCTAATAACATTAAATCCCTTTTTAATATGTATTAAAATGCTACGCATGTCTGCATCTAGTGGTTGGCATGTTGGCATGGAATCCTTTTCTTTGAACTCCTGCCTTTAAAGCACCTTGGAGGGTTTTTTTTTTTTTCTTGATGCCACAATTGCAGTAAAATGGCTAAACAAATCTCTTCTGATTTGTATTGATCGAATCACCACATGAAGGTGCACTGATCAGATTTTGGAGATGATCTGATCGAAGGTGACCTAATTGGCTTTTTATTTGGCAGGTGGCTTCATAACTGTGTATTCTGCTGCAGGTAATCTTTACAAACAAGATTGTATGAAGTGCTCAGATACTTTCTGCTGCTCTCACTGGGACAGGGAACCAAGGGTGCACCTAGTGCACAGCATCTTCACTTACCCCTCTGTCTTGGTCGCTAGCATCTTCAAAGAGCTTGTCTGTGATGATAACAGTTGTAAATATCAGTTTAAAAAGATCAGTAACTGCCTGCCACTGCTTTGCCTAGATGTATAATGTATTGAACCTGATCTAAAAAAAATTAAATATGAATGGTTTTCCACCCAGGCTGCGTCGGCAACAAAACCCATCTCTGTTTGATAAGATTCGGAGCGGCAGGTTCAGCACTGAGGACCCAAATGAGATGGCCAGCGATCCTGACGAGGAGGAAGAGGAGCTGCAGATCCAGATTCCCTAGTGGACAGACTCTCCGTGAGGCGTCAGCGACCTCAAAAACACACACACACACGCACAAGCACACACACACGGGCCAGTTGACCTTCTACGAGCGCTGTTACTCTCATCAATGGCTGACAAACTGGTGGATCCGCTTATAGTGCAGGTATTGTGGAGGTCTGAGAGAGGATGGCACATGATTTAACTTTGAAAATTATGTTTGTGCTGAATTGGAACGATGGGTGTCAGGAGAAGGCACATTCAAAAGCAATAAGACGTCAAGTATATTTAAAAACGCTGTCAGGGGACCAAGCCATTGTCACAGTTACAGTGAACGTTATTGAACTTTTAATGAATGTTACTGCATTTTCTGTTTACCTGTGTAAATACTTGGATCCAGTTTGTGCATAGCTCTACGGTGGTGTATGCACCTCTTCGCTTGGTTCATTGTAATTGAGGTTGTATATTTTGAAGGGATAGACACTGACCTCCTTATTCCCCTTTGAGAGTGTTTCTTTACATCTGCAGGTCAAGTCTACAGTGACAGATCTTTGAAGTTGCAGCAATAATAGAGCTCATCTTTCAGAAAAAAACAGTGTTTGCTGATTCTGTTTATACAATATCAGTGCAGTGAAATTGCAAGCTGCTCGCTTCCAAATGTTTGAACACAGGGTTACCTGGTCCACTTATTGGAAATGAGGACATTAATATCTGATTACAGGGATGTGAGGTCATCATTGACCGCCCCCACAAGCAACAGCTGTTACCATGGAAACTAGATAAGTCAGGCCTTGTAGGGAATGTGACTCTTGAGCGAGAGAAATGGATATGTACGTTTTTAATTTAATTTAAAATACTTGAGTGTTATTTATAGATGGGTTGGCTAATTTCTAAATCCAACCCTTATTTGATGGTGGTGTACTGTGTCATCATCAACAACAGTATAGTCACCGGCAAATGTGTTCTGATCGAAAAAAAAAAAATTGCTGCTGCTGACATCTGGTCAAAACTGCTTGCAGCTCTCCCTGGAGGTTGACCTCAGATGGCAACCTCCAATCAGATCACAGATATAGCTTACACGATTGTTGCTGAATGTATCTGAATTAAGATCAACTTCTGGCAGACACCATCACCATGCTACACTTTATTCTGATACTGACTCTCAGTTTAACAGATGTTCATTTCATAAAATTACCCAACAATTACGAGGGGAGATTAGTTTCGACTAATGATGTAAATGTCTTCACATGACCTTTGTTCATTATCTGATTGTGCATTAGACAGTGATCCATAGTGGGTTAATGTCGGAGCTCCTCCACTGTTTATGGGAGCAGGGAGAAGGTGATGTCGTGCTGCAGGGAAACACTTCCACTTGTCAATCTCAGTCAGTCATTCCCCAGTATATTGGAAGCACACATCATCAGCCACTTGAAGTGATTTCTTCATACAAGGTACATGTTGCTTGACATATGCACAGCATACCTAGGGGATAAATTGGACCCTTTGTAATTCTTCAGATGTAGAAAAATAGAATTATAATCTAGAATTAAAGTAATTGAATTGCCATTAAAATAATGCATTTGTATTGCTGCACCCTGGGTTTGGTCATGATCATGTACAGTATAAATCCATGTACTGTTACTCTGTAAATGTGCCCCAGAGGATCTGGGTTTAAATCTCATTTTAGATTGCACTCTGGTCTTATTGAGGGTGTGGGTAAATGCAATATTGCTGGACTGCAGTAAAATGAAAGATCATTGTGCTGGCTTTCATCTCGCAGCTGATCTGATGTGGAGGCAACAGCAGACTTGCATATAAACCCATTCTGAGTATTTCAATATGGAATAGCTATGAAATGATGAAATGATTTAAGTTTTACTTTTATTTTAAGATTTTTTTTTTTCCTGCTGTTGAGGGATGGATACAATAACAAAATTTTTATATATGTATATTATTAGTTTCTTTATCAGACACCTTTATCCAAGGCGACTTACAGAGACTAGGGTGTGTGAACTATGCATCAGCTGCAAAGTCACTTACAGCAACGTCTCACCTGAAAGACCGAGCTCTAGGAGGTTAAGCGAGTCGGTGAATGAGCCGGGATTTGAACAGGGGACCACCTGGTTACAAGCCCTTTTCTTTAACCAGTTAAAGCAGTTATGGAGACTGCTCTATCTCGCTTGCGTGCGATTCTGTCACAACAAAATCTGCAAACACGACTGGAGTATTGCTGCTGGCAGTCTTTAGCAGTATTACAGCAGTTCTTTCCTTTCTGAAGCCTTACTCTGTGTACTTGCTTTGTGAACAGTTAGTACTGTAGACCACAATGGCTGGCTTGGAAAGGTGTGTTACAATTAGTAACACAATCTCTCGGACGACATTAGAGCCCTCAGGAGAGCTACGTCACCCCAGCCCATTATTCCAGTAAGTTTGTTATGGCTTAACACTAACTAGCATCCTATAATTAGTGTTGTTGTTATTATAATTAGTGTTAATTGTAATACAGTAATCTAATTCTAATTCTAGCAGTGAACTGCATTTTCAGATAAGCTCCTGTTTATTTATTGTTGTTGTATATCTGTTTCAGCCCAGTGTTGTAACTGTATCATATTAAGAGCTGATGTATAAGATATTATCAGGAAAGGGTGCTAGGTCACGAAGTTCTGTTTTTATACTTTTTACGTACTGTGTCTTCAACCAAAGATTCTGCGATCTGTCCTGCTGTCGCTTCAGTTGCATCTCGTTTGTTTCTTGTGCTTCCTGGGGGTGGTCAAGCACTACAAACCCACACTGTGTGCTGATTGCATTTGCAAAAAGAAAAAACAAGTACTTCTCGTTTAGTTTTTATAACATTGTTTTTTTTTTTGGCTGGGAGGTAAACTCTACACCGATGGAAAAAGAATGAAAACCCAGGGCTTTGATTACTTTTCTATCTGTACCAGTTGATTTTCTGTAGCTTGGAACTGGTTGCTCTATTTTAAAACACATACAAACACGATACTAAACATGACTAACCCTGTATTATATGTATGTTTTGTATCTTAAAGTAACTATATATTTTTTACTGTTTTAACATAATGTTTAAAAAAATAAATACATAAATAAATAAATAAATGTGTGTCTCTTTTTTTTGTACCAATCCCTGAAACAAAACAAAAAAATCATTTTTGAATAAAGGTGAAAAGCTTTCAATCTGGGGCAATGTAACAATGTTGTGTTTTCAACATGATATACCCACGGTAGCAATAATTCTCCACTGAGAGTCAACACGAGGAGTCAGTTTCATGTATTATGAATGGAGGAAATGTTTCAGATATGCCATTAGTGCTGTTTTTCTGCCACCGAGAACTACTTAAATGTCTCGCTGAATCCCGTCCAAGACATTTATTCTAAAACTTGAGCTGTGCCTATTTATGTGCTTGTATTTTGGAGCTGGAGAAAAAAAGATAGTATACAACAGCATAGGTACAAAGCAAGCTTTCTCATAAATTGGGGTCCTTACTATAGTAAATACGGCATTTGCTGAATAAAAAAAAAAATTCCCTGCGGGTAGAAAAAATATTGGAAATGAGCTCACTCTAGTCTAGGGAGCTCATTTCGCCCTTCTGTATCAACTATTTAACAATTTTAATTCACTCCAGTCGTATCTCAAATTATTTGTGAAATCTTGCAGCTTTGGCTTTGGGAGTGATATACTAATATGAGCTGGAACTGGTACGTTCCATTACCTGCTGGCACAGTAAATTGGAGTGCAGAGGTTTTTTGCATTGTATTGTAGGTTTGTTTGTTTTTCGAGGATAACCAGAGGGTCCGCCAACTGTGTGAAGCAATAACCTTCTCTGTAGCACGCGACCACTGAAGCCAGGGGCTTAGGTAATAATGATCCCACTGGGAATCAGATTATTGTAGTTTCTTCTGCAGCAGACCCTTATTGTCATCCCTATAACACAAGACAAGGGCATCTTGGCAGCGTGTTTTCATTTTCTAGACCTATATGCAGTACATCTGGACACTGAAAATGACAAACTCCAATATCAACAAGAGTTGGCTGTAGCGTCAAACACTCAAATCAGAAATTGTAATGTAAAACTGTAGCATGGACTTGACTTTAATTAAACGTATTCACGTACAGTGAGGCAAGGCTGCTGTTATCGAACTGATTCCTCAAGTGAGGTGTTTAACTTTCTCCTCCCCGCCCCACTAAACCCTAGACATGCATGCTAATTGATCTGTTGGAGCTGTGTTCAATGATGTAAAAACAAGACTTGTCTATCAGAAGAGTTCCTCAGGTGAGCTCCAGCTGTTCAGCTCTCCAGGGGACAGGAGAACCAGTTATCTGAATCCTTGGGTATCTCATGATAGATGCATGATGTCATCAGCGCAGCATCAGCCTGTTAGATCTTAAGTAAGGGAGTGGAATTGTTCCTTAATTCCAGCACACTTAGCAAGTTCTCCCTGGGCCAGGGAACTCCCTTTTTACATTGTGAAACACATTGCATTGATGAAGCAGACGGTCCTAATAAGGTTCAAGCTGAAAATGTTGGACTTTTTTAAAAATCAGAATATATATATATATATATATATATATATATATATATATATATATATATATATATATATATATATATATATATATATATATATATACAGAAACTCCTTAGTAAGCTTGGCACGTATTTTAAGGTACAACACAATATAACACAAAAAAAAAAAAAAAAAAACACTGGCTGGGACCTAGATGTGATGCAAACAGATAAAGAGCCAGCTGTATTTCTACAGACAGTAATGCTGCTGTCCCTCCACTCATCACTGTCTCCTGCAGTCTCCTCATTGCTATTTTGTGGTGTGTTTTCCAAGGAAAAATGTGTTGTGGGAGGATGTATAACCAGATTTAGTATTCTGTCTATTATTTCACTCAGTTACTGCCTCTCTCCTCCCCCATTCACTCCCTAGAATTCCCATTCAGTTAATTCTTGATGGTTCGGTTCTCTCTATCAGTGTTCCTCTTTCTCTACATTATTAACACACGTCTATTTATATTTCCTATGATTATATATATATATTTTTAATCTAGTCCCCTTACCCAGCACACCCCTTCCCATTCTGTCTCCCTTTACTGATTTTGTTTTTATTCATTCCAGCTCAATCCCTTTTATTCTAGTTTTATTCATCATTCTCACTCCGTCTCTATTTCTCTCCAAACCGGCGCCTTAAAGTCTGGGGTGTAACTTTCACATCTTTCCCTTTTCATTATCATATATAATAAAAAGGGAGCAGTGGTGGGGGTGGGGAAGAATTAATGCTCTGAGATCCGACTCCACAGAAATGAAATAGAATTACATTTCTCTAATATGATTGAGCCCAGCCCCTGAGCTCAAAGCTCCAGCAGACGCTTAAAATCAGCAGGCAGAGCTCTGTGTGTGTGTGTGCGTGCTGACTCGGGAGGAAAGTCAATTATCTGACCCTTTGTTTTCCTGTCTTTTTTTGTTTTTTTATAGACCGGCGTTGTGGTGGTTTGCACTCCGTGGGATTGTGAGCTCAGAGGTTGGATCCTCTGGTCTGAGACGACTTAGCTTAAAACTGCATGTTGAAATGAACACAGTATTCTGTACATTGTGAGCAAAAACTATGCAGAGCAGCTGGTCCATTTAATTCCACAGCGAAAAGGACACAGGCAATTCACAAAAATTTCATGTTTCAACACCAAAGCCTGGAAAAAATTCATGTTTTTCCAGGCTTTGGTGTTGTAGTATAAGCCTCTTATTGATGTGCCATTCACATTAGCTAATTTTAACTGTTTGTGCAGTTATGTATCTTAGAAAGATGTTTTTTACAGTATCTTGCCAGAAACACCAATGCTGTTTCCTCTTTTTTTGCATAGAGATGATGAGCACTTGAGCACTTTAACACTTTCCAGACACACCTGCTTATGCAACCCATGCAATGAAAATCCTATTGCATTTGAGATAATGACAGTGATTTGACTGGTAACAACATGGAATGTGATGCTGAGAGCTGAATCAATTTCTGCATCAGTCTTATTGTCACATCTGTGTCATTACCAAGCAAATCAGCATCATTATATTCAATACAGTGGTTGTGACTTACATATGAAACAAAGCACCATAAATGTCTGGCAGGAGAAGGCTGATAAATCATACTTTGCTATTCAAGGCTTCTGGGAGTTCAAGTACAGTGCAGAAACAGGTTGGATGCAAACAATACAGAGGCTGTAACTATTGGACAAATCGTTGTGCAATCTGTTTTGCATGTGTAAGGACTTGCTCTGGCTATCTACACATAACAGATATAACTTCTGCTTTTCAAATGCTTGCTAGGTTAAGCTGGAGGTTATTTATTCAGAAACTAGACACCCACAATAAACTACGTGAAATAGGATTTGTCCAACTGGTAGCATTCAATTCAAACGTGCATTATTTAAACATTTCCCTTTCACCAACAGCACTATCCTTTAGAAAACAATCCTCAGATCTGCAAAATAAAACCAACAAGCAAGACGTAACCTAAACAACGTACAACCCTACAGGACCATCGGCTGCAGCTCCTCTGATGAACCCTGCGGCAAGGTGGAAGCTGGAAGTACGCAAGTGCATTCATTTGGAGGGTGCAATAATTATATAATGTATAATATGGTAAAATTAGGTTGAGTAGTCTTGTTCCAATAAACTTTTTCCATAGAAAGTACAAATTCATTATTTGTGAAGGTTATCGTGCTGACAGAATGGTCTGTATGAATGCCACAGACTCTATTTACTGTGGTATTCTCACTATGGGTCTGACCCTGGTACATGCTTCCTGCTTTAATGAGATCCTCCAACAGTCTCCTTAAAATCAGATCTCAGTGGCTGGTATATTTTGACATTTAAATGTTGTCAAATGTTACATTTTGTATGTAGGGCTGTATAGCATGTAAAGGCTATCAACATGATGCATGCCCCTGAGACGATTTCTCAAGGAAACTATAGTGATGTTCTTACTGAGCTTTTCTTTGCTAAAATCTGTGTGCTCAGTGTCAAGCAGTTTATAATCTCCAATGTTATTTCCAAGCAGGATTCCACACTGCTTCCTTTTTAGGTCCAGAAGAACCAAAAATGGACCTCACCTGCCCCCAATAGTTAGGGTGGTTGATGCAGTACAGGAGACATTCTTAATGGCAATCAAAACTCAGGGCTGATAGCAGCCAGGCATGCTCTGGAATGTCACACGGTGGCAAGCTGCCAATGAGATGAAAGGGTTCAGCTGTTCCCAAGAAGACACTGTCTAGCCACACATGGATAATTACAGGGCTTTATACCTGGCTGCCTAGGTACCCCCTCATTAAGTCACATCTCTTGCACTTCAGAGACCGGTTTGCGTCTCTCTTCTAGTCCAGTGACGCAATTGAGAAGCTTTGGTGGCCATAACAACTCACCTTCTCACCACTGTCATTATAACTGCAGCTTCTGACAATACCACACAAGGCTCTGAAGATTTTAGAGGCTGGTTATATATGTGACATTTTCCAGAAAGAATATTTCTGTTCAGTATACAGCATTAAATAGCATTCTCATTTTCACCCTCATATAGTTTGTGTCTCTTTCAAACCATTATTAATTCATGTTTTTGTCCAACACGGAGAGAGCTCCATCTGGGTATATGGAAATGACCTTCGAATGATTTAGCTGGCTTTTGATTAATCCTGACATTACTTTTTCTGTCTTGGACTCATGCCATGCAACACTGAGTAAAAGACTCTCATTCTGAAGCCTCTCTTTCTAAATTCTAACACTGCCCCTAATATATACAGGCTGCTGTATTTCATATATCCACAGACCCTGTAGGGCACAGCATTAATATACTACCCCCATCCTGAGGACTTGTGTACATTTCAATATAGTTTTGCTCAAATGCTATTAATTAATTTGCATGGCAATGTTGAATGTTGACTGAAAGGGTTGATTCAAAGTGGCTTGGCTAGTTAATACATTTAGCGACCGGTATACTCCAACCAGTCCTGTTGGGATTGAATTTATGGTGCCATTGTGTATCTTTTTCCATTGGGAGCTCCCTTGCTTACTCCACCAAACAGCAATGATAACTTACATTCTGCTCTTATTCTACATTTAAATGCTGCAGCACTCTCTGTGGGTCCTTAGCTAATATTAGCAACTTTAACTGAACTGTTTAATTACCTTATAAAGCCAGCATTGATTGTTTCTTTTATGTTTATTTAATGCCATTGTTTCAGATCTGTTCTTAGTTTTATTTGACAGTTTGAATGAGCGCTAGGGCACATCTTGTAAATGAGATTATATAATCTCAAGAGTTATCTGTGGGTATAAATTAAATTGAACTAGATCAAGGTAATTCAATTGCCTTGAGTCTTTCCAGTAAAAGTAAATAAATCTCTGAAGTATTGGACCAACACAAAGTCAGCACTAAATGTATTTTTCACAGCTAAAATTCCCCAATGTATTCTAGCCTACTCCTCTTTTCCAAAGTTTCAATCAAAATTATGTACGATATTTGAATCAAAGGTTGTGCATCCTACACATATTAAAGGGTGGCTCTATATTCCCATTCAGATATAGACTTGTGGTCAATATGAGTGTTGTATTGCAGGGATATATTTTGCTCACCATTTAAAACAGTGATATCCAGCTTCTTTCAGCAGAAAATCAAAGGGGTATTTTCGACTTATTTGACAGGAACAATGAAACGGTACTCAAGTATACATATCTATCTCGGTATGCATTTGTTAAAGCGAGGTGCAATGCTGGATTACTGGATTAAAGTAGTCCAGATGCAGCTTGCTCACCAGAGGCATTGGCAATAGACAGTTTCACAGGTAAACAGGTTCATAGTGTTCATAGTCAAATGTTTTCCTGATTTATTTATTTTCATTTCTGTATTTTGGTCAATTTCTAAAGTAATATGCATTTGTTTTAATTTATTTTTTCTGCTCTGTTGCTTCCATTCTCTAGAAAATCGCTAATGAAGTTAAAGGCATAAAAAAAAAACATTTGAACACAATAGTGTGAATCTCATTTAAATGTTGATTTGTGTCATAAAACAAAACAAAATGCAGCAAATACAGAATGCAATAGGAGACAGATTGGCTTTACAAATACATCTTTTAATTGCATCTAGTTGCCGCGTGGTATAATTCATCTTCATGGTATAAGTAAAGATTAATTAAATAAGCCAACCTGTAAGGAGACTGCCTAGCCCACTGTACAGCTTTAGCACATTTTAAAATGAAATATAAAAAAAATTAAAAAAAAGGATTTTGCTACATTTTTTTTTTTTTGGAACAGCAGAATATTATAGAACTAACATATTCAAACAACATTTGATCAAAATGAGAATTAATTACTGGTACATTGTAAATAACAATAGCATTGGCACAGCAGCTCCCCTTTTATACCTTCTATTTATACTCTGTGTGGGTAAAATATCTAGATCTTCCAAACTCTTGTTGAAATGATTAACATTTATTTACATCTCCATCTTAAAAAGTTTCCTTAGCCCATATAATTGAATAGGACTACAAGCATTTCTATTTCACTAAAGCCTAGTGAGACATTGGAAAGTCTGCTTATCTGTTTTAGTGCATTGATGCAGATGGTGGTGGTGACGTGATTTCAAATTTGAAGAATTTCGAGTAATATTGGTGAACAGTCTTCTGGTTGACTGTTATTCAGTTAAGTTGCGGTATATCTAAATCTATAAAACTTTAAAAGAGTCCGATGTGTTGTTTGGTCTGCGTGATCCCTGAACTCACACGTTGTGGCGATGCTGAGCTCTTGTCCAGGGTAGGCTGTCCCGCTGAATCACGGGGCTGCTTTCTCCACGGCTTGTTTGGTCTGCCGCCGGGAATGGGCAGTTACTGGACAGCCAGCTTCAGTTACACACTGAGAGGGGACATTACAATAGAGCTTCATGAGCACTAAGCAAACTGTACACAGTATCAATCTCACAGAATGCTGATTTTATTATTATCATTATTACTATTATTATTATTATTATTATTATTATTATTATTATTATTATTAGTAGTAGTAGTAGTAGTAACAGGTTCAAAGGGGTTAGGTAGTCACAGGTAGGCAGGCCTCAGTGACTGCTTATAAAATTAAATTATGTGTTTGTAATGACATAAAATATGTTTTTTTGTTTTTTTGTATATCTGGTTCCTTGTTATTTCGCTCCCAGACTTGCAATATTGAGGGAATTGCATTGCTGAATGGTTCGTATAGATTACTGTCACAGTGCCCTAGCAATGAATGAACCAAACCCTTGAATTATTGAACTGTAATATTGAGCACGGTATTCGTATGAAGGGTCCATGAAGGGTTAACAAAAACAGACACAAAATTAAAAAGAAACAGCTACTTATTTATAGGAAAACAAATAATGTACACACTCCATTTTATTTATTTATTTATGGGGGTGGGCAGGAATCTGTTAGAGAGAATGTGGTACCTTAAAACTCATCACACCTTACTGTCTCTTTAAATAGGATTCCTGACTTAATTATTGCCGTACTTTTCAGACAGCTGGTGTCGATTAGCATTTATTTTTTTGCAGTAGGGTTGTCTGCCCCCCCACCCCCCTTCCGCTCTCTGTTTACACAAGGCTGCTTGTATGTGGGAGGGATGTTTATTTCTGTTATTGGATCCACCCCCCCCCCCCCCCCCCCCCCCCCCCCCCCCCCCCCCCCCCCCCCCCCCCCTACCAATCCGACTGCACCAACCACACCAAGGACTGTGCAGAGCTAAATGCCATTATTGTAAAGAGACGATTCCGAGGCCCAAATGCACATATCAAGTAGTTGTTGTTGCTCGTGTTATAATAATAAAGTATTGAAGTCAATTGTAGTCTAATACTGACCGGCCCAATGTGTCAGTGTCAATGTGTCAAGGGAGTGTGTGTTTGAAAACAAACAGGATGGTAACAATTCTATAGACATTTGAATCATCCACACTGTATATTTTGTCATCGCTGTACTGTAGATGCTAGTAGCAACCCACTCAGTCATTTCCAAGATATACTATAATGTATACGAGCCATACGTACACCCCTTTACCTCTTCAGAATGAGATGTTAAACCACAGTCCTTTGTGGACACAAACAGTATTTCCCATGATCTTATAAAGTGGTGTTTGACCCCCCCTTAAATAAACACTATAAACTAAGAGCTAACCTGTAAGGTTTCACCAAAGCTCTCCAGTGTCTCCTGTGAGCATCTGGAGCAGGCGAGGCTGGGGAGTCTTTCTGAGGTTAGCTGGGCACTTTAACAGGCTTCTGAACGCTCATTATCCTACAGGGAAAATACTTTGGGAACAACGTCAGGCCCAAAAATCACAGACCAGCACAGAAATAGACTTTCATGTTGTTGTGTTGTTGTTGTTGTTTCCATTCCCTCTGGCCGTTATTCATAAAGCATCTGTTTGCCAATAAATCCAATAAAATAAAGACACTGATTGATATACAATACAGACCTCCTTAGTTCTTTACAGGACTCTTTCTAGTGACAATAAGGAGCCATCGAACCTTGAGCTAATCTCCAGCAAAGAGCTGTTGCTACTGCTGCTGCTCTAGAATCCTCTGCCAGTGCATTGTTTACCGCTATTGAGTTCCTAAATGCAGTCTGTGTAATACTGATTTGACAGACAGCTTTTTAGAGGACCATCCCTGGTAAAAGTCCTTTAAATATGCCGACATACTGTATTATAGCCTTATTATATAATTATTCAAGACTAAACTTGTTTTATTACCTGTCCTGTTTGTCACATTCCTTTGCCAAAAAATCAAAAACACCGAAGGTTTATAACCAACCAACCATATACTTCGAACTTGGGTACAGCAAAATGCTTTGGAAATGGATTGAATGGGAAAGCTCTCTTGCAGCATGGTTCCTCAAACCTTATGTTGAGGAAGGGGGATTGGGCTGGTTTCACAGGCCCTGGTTCTAATCTTGGACTACCTTACTTAAGTTAACAGTGAGTAGACCAAGATTAGTGCTAATCAGGGTCTGTGGCAGAGTGAATCCAGCTTTATTGCTAAGGGATTTCCAGGCTGGTACATCATTGACTAGAACAGACAATCACTCTCAACTCAGATCAATTGTCAGTACATTGTTATTGCTAGTGGTTTCTCAATGCAACCTGTGTAAATGCACTCTGCTTATTTTATCCATCTCCCAAGACCATCCTAAAAACAAGTCAATGTGTCTCCAGAGGTTTTGATCAATACATCAATCAAGCAAGACAACACCCTGTTTAACAACACAGAGCAGATCAGAAGAACACTCTGTGTAGCTGTGGCAGTAAAGGACTCAGTATATAAAAACATGAGTAAAAACAGCACTTAGATCTAACCCACGTGGTAATAGGAATCGATTCACTTCAGCAGGGCATGAGTCATATCAATATCACTGAGGTCCAGCTTTGCAACATTCTTTGGCAGCGCGGCCGGCAGTCCAGGTTTTTGCCAATGTTGTTGATAACAGAATCGGAACAGGAGTTCAAACCCATATACATTCCTACAGTATATAGATCTTGTTTGAATCCCCACAAATAAACAATGCATAGGGATTACATTGACAAGCAGGGAAAATGTAAACAACAGTGATCCATCAACTAGGATGAATGGAAACAGAACTGTGTACTGGTTATATTTTTAAGTAATTTATTAGGGAGTTCTTTAATTCCTTGGCCTGAGAGAAAGTTAGTGAGTTCCATTGATATATGTAGTCTGTCACCGTTTTCCTCATTGTCCAGTTAGTAAGGCTTGTTGCTGCATTCTAGTGTGTCCCTTTGGGACCAGTGACTGACTCCAACCACTGCAGTGATTCATCTCAAGCAGCTACCTTCACTAATCCAGCCCCTCAACCATGGAGGTCATTGCATCTCCACCAGCTACCTTCACTAATCCAGCCCCTCAACCATGGAGGTCATTGCAGCTCCACCAGCTGCCTTCACTAATCCAGACCTTCAACAATGGAGGTCATTGCATCTCAACCAGCTACCTTCACTAATCCAGACCCTCAACCATGGAGGTCATTGCATCTCCACCAGCTACCTTCACTAATCCAGACCCTCAACCATGGAGGTCATTGCATCTCCACCAGCTACCTTCACTAATCCAGCCCCTCAACCATGGAGGTCATTGCAGCTCCACCAGCTACCTTCACTAATCCAGACCTTCAACAATGGAGGTCATTGCATCTCAACCAGCTACCTTCACTAATCCAGCCCCTCAACCATGGAGGTCATTGCATCTCAAGCAGCTACCTTCATAATCCAGCCCCTCAACCATGGAGGTCATTGCAGCTCCACCAGCTACCTTCACTAATCCAGACCTTCAACAATGGAGGTCATTGCATCTCAACCAGCTACCTTCACTAATCCAGCCCCTCAACCATGGAGGTCATTGCATCTCAAGCAGCTACCTTCACTAATCCAGCCCCTCAACCATGGAGGTCATTGCATCTCCACCAGCTACCTTCACTAATCCAGCCCCTCAACCATGGAGGTCATTGCATCTCAACCAGCTACCTTCACTAATCCAGCCCCTCAACCATGGAGGTCATTGCATCTCAAGCAGCTACCTTCACTAATCCAGCCCCTCAACCATGGAGGTCATTGCATCTCCACCAGCTACCTTCACTAATCCAGCCCCTCAACCATGGAGGTCATTGCATCTCAACCAGCTACCTTCACTAACCCTTCGCCGAAAAAAGTTTTTTGTGAAGTCCAATAAACCAGTGTTATCGCCAGTCAAATCATAGAGTGTCTAACTAAAGTTTTGAGAACATGAATAGATTTTTTTCGTCTCTTGCGTCTTGCATCCTAGTAGATTTTGTTACATTGTTTACCAACAGGAGTTTAAGTGATTAAATTGCACAGGAATCCATGGTTAGATAATGAGCTGATAATGTTTCTTCAGCCAAAGAATCAGCCACAGTAATTTAAGAGCAACGTACCCATTATGTAAAACATTATGTAGTGTGAGCTTTGTACTAAAGCAGGGTCAGCTGTTGAACAAAGTTTATTTCTCTGACTGACCATTTAAAAAATGTGAAAGCAGAACAGAAAGAAATACGTGCGGTCAGCTGGCTTGCATTCCCTTCCCTTCTCCCCTGCTCCGGTCGTGTGTTTATACACACACACACACACATTACATTATATATATATATAATATATATAAACAAAAAAAAGACAATGAGCATATCATTTGAAGCCACTTATTTATTTAAAAAATATGCAAATATATTCAACTGTAAATTAAAATTGTATTTGATCAATTAAGACTTCACAAAATAACCAATTTTCATTGTGCAGTTACAAAAACTGGAAAGGGAATGCATTACGATGAATAACTAGCATTTTTATAATTGGTAACTATTTCATTTTCCTACAGGCTGATTTTATAAATTACTGTGGGCCCACCAAGGAAGATTTAAACTCAAGCTAGTGTTCATTCTTTAGAGAATGTTACAAAATAAAAAATGCCAAAATGTTTTAAACTTGTACATCTAGGCTAAACGCAGATGAATGGCAGCGCAGAATGAGCTGCACTGTACGTTCTTACATGTATCAGAAAACAAATGTGAGCTTCAGCTATAGGTGGAAGTCTACAGCTGCACAGGTACAAGGCAAGGCAGCCAAACAGTGTTCCGTCAGCTCCCCTCCCTCTGTCGCACAGCCTCATCTGACAGTGATGAGGTGCTGCTCATTTCACCAGCTTGTCACCACCACTGGGTAACTGCATTCCCAGGTCAGAGGCTACCCCTGACACCTCACGAATCCACGTCACCACCACTGGGTAACTGCATTCCCAGGTCAGAGGGAATGTGTGTGTTTACACTTCAATGAAGACCAGGGTTTTAGGAGAGTTAGTGATGGAAATGTCTTCAGTTGTTATCTTCTTTCATAACAACACAGTCATGCATTTGCTCAAAGCACAGTTTGCAATTTGATTATATCGCTTTACTCAAGAAGAAGAAAGTTCTTTTCTGTTTCATTCTTTGCTTGTTTGGTATTTTCCAATTTCTCAATCTGACCACAAACAATTTGCTCAAATAAGCTTTCAGTAGTTTGTAAATGCCCCAATCACAAAATGTTTATTTTGATCGGTGATTCACCAAATCCTTACTCAGAGTGTAACGTATGCAAATGTGTGCACAATAACAAAATACAAAAAGGCAAAAAAAGAAACAGTGAGAAAACAGCTAACAAAACAAAAGGTGACCAAGCTCTGGCCGAGCGCTACTTAAAGGGAGGTCCCGCTGCGGTGGTCCTCTGTGTTCATTCGTTCACTCACTCACTCACTCACTCACTCACTCACTCACTCACTAACTATGTACACACGGTCATGAGGCTTTCAGTTTGTAAATAAAGCATAGAACAAAGGACTAGCTTTCCAGACCATTTTTAAAGGCAGCTGCACATGAAATTTCAATTAGGCAGGGAGGGAAGTCTAACCTCCCAGCCCTGACATGTCTAGCACATACTCTGTTTGACAAAATGAAACATTTTTATTTAGAAATCAAACAAAAACACATCTGATCTCAAACCACCAGCAGAAATACATTAATTTACAGGGGCAGGCCTGCCACAGCTGGGCTGTTCTGAGGCGTTCTGTCAAAGCCCTCTGTGATCCCCCTTCTATAATGGTACAGGACCTCTCTATCTGCCTATAGATACCTAAATGCAACTTCCAAGATAGTGTGTGTACGTGGACTTATTTAGTTGAATTTCCAGTTGAAAACCAGGATCTCTGCATTCCAATAACCACGGAACAAGACTGCTCCCTAAACCTTATGAAACACGTGGGGGGGGGGTCTGTTTTAATCCCAGTAAAAACTTTTTTTTTTATAACCAGATTTATTAACATGCTAGGAGGCTAATTACTAATAAATGAAATAAAGTGTGACCAGACTATATCTAAACTACAACTGTGGATAGCAACCCAAAGTGACATCACAGCATAAGGCTTCACACCCAGTGAGACTGGCAATGAAGCAGCGCTGGTGTTATTTACACACCCAGTGAGACTGGCAATGAAGCAGCGCTGGTGTTATTTACACACCCAGTGAGACTGGCAATGAAGCAGCGCTGGTGTTATTTACACACCCAGTGAGACTGGCAATGAAGCAGCGCTGGTGTTATTTACACACCCAGTGAGACTGGCAATGAAGCAGCGCTGGTGTTATTTACACACCCAGTGAGACTGGCAATGAAGCAGCGCTGGTGTTATTTACACACCCAGTGAGACTGGCAATGCACACAGTGCTGGGGTTATTTACACACCCAGTGAGACTGGCAATGAAGCAGCGCTGGTGTTATTTACACACCCAGTGAGACTGGCAATGCACACAGTGCTGGGGTTATTTACACACCCAGTGAGACTGGCAATGCACACAGTGCTGGGGTTATTTACACACCCAATGAGACTGGCAATGCACACAGTGCTGGGGTTATTTACACACTCAGTGAGACTGACAGTGTACACAGTGCTGGGGTTATTTACACACCCAGTGAGACTGACAATGCACACAGTGCTGGTATTATTTACACACCCAGTGTGACTGACAATGCACACAGCGTTGGTGTTATTCCCATGCTGTGTGCCTGTCTGCCTGCCTCCTACTTTCTTGGTGTCTGCTCCCTGTCCTACAACAACCTCATCTGTCTCCGTTAACAAAGTAGCTTATCTGAACTCTGGCTCCTCAGTTCTCTTGTGAAAACACAGCTGTCTGGAGATCCTGGGCAAGATTTATTATGACAATTTAACAAGCCTGCTACTCATGGTCTGAACTGGTTCTACCGATAATAATGCTTATAGGTTATTAGTTATTGTGTAATTTATTAGGTATTGCACGTCCTCAGACCACCCAGTCAACCATGCTAATGTATGATTTAAAAAAAATGCAAAATCCCTAAATGCATTTAAATTGATACAGAATGAGGAGGGCATTGGGGGTCCATGAGAAATAAAATTGAAGCCCTCAGGGCAAGTAATTGATTTTTGAAACCGTGGAAAAAAACACGCTTTCGTTTGTGATGGGCTGGGATTTGTAATAGCAGTGAACAGGATATTGTAGGTATCGAATGCTGCTCAGAGGGCTGTGTTGAGAGCAGAAATTACAGTTGAAACTAAAGATGTTAGTTATTAAGTTTGCTACAAAAAAAAAATAAATCTGATAAACAGCAGTCGAGATTATACAATTCAAACATACTGCACCGTACTAGCATATTAAACATGTACAATCCAGACCAGGATAGAGGGTCTGGCATTACTCTGATGCCATTAATTACATTGTAATTCATTACACTGAAAAATAAACTACTGTCTATAATGGTCTTACTAAAGGTCAATCAGAATGCGAGTCGACTGCAGCCTCCAATCAGGAAGGGAATACTTGGCATATCGCTGGCTTTACCTAAACACACCCCTTGTGAAGATGAAGCTGCAGCCCTGTGTCACTCAGGGGAGATGAGCTCTTCACAGTGCTATGCTTCCATGCTCGGGTACTGTCAGCTGTCACAGCGACCAGTAGGGGGCGAGATCTGAAAGCGTGTTCTGCTGTGTTCTGTCTGTCAATCTGTCAGTATCTCCGAAGGGCATAATAAAACACATTTTCCATTAATTTAACAGCAAGCATGAGAGTCTCCTGTATTGTACTTGGAATTTTTAAAGGCTATGCGTATGGAAATATTACAATAGAAAGTAAAAAAGTAAATCCCTGCAAATACCATCAAGAAATACTGTAACTTAATATGACTAAGAAAACTGTAAATAAAAAGAGAAAACATTGCATAGGCCTACAATATAAAAACAAGCAGTTAATGTGTATGTATTAGATATCTCTGTTACATATCCTTCACAAATCATTTTCAAATAGTCTTCAATCATTTCTATTGTTTAATAATGAAGTGGGTGACTAATGAATCGCCTGGCCAATTATAATATGTAAAGACATGTAATCAGTGAAATACTTCTAGAATGGAGAGCTTGGTTATCATTCAAATCAATGTTTAGTGTTCTTTAGTAAGGCTGTTTTAGTTTTACAGAGAAGACACAAAGGTATGTATCTATTTACCTTCTCACTTCATCTGCTGTCTCTGCCCTTTGGGGCCAGGCGTGGTCACCACGGCAACTGGTTTCTAAGCCAGTGAGATTTACCTTGTCTACTTGGGGCTCTCAACATCTTGTATGGCTTTCAGTTTAGTCTGAGGCCTAGACTGGGACAAACAAACCTGTTACTCCAGATGTGTGACAATTTTATGGATCTGTCTGTTTCCATGGCCTACAACAGGTGTTTGAGGTAAGAATGAGAGAGGGTTAGGGACTCTGGTACAGACTGAGGGTACAATATGGTACAATAAAATATAGAGGTAAAAATCTATATTTATTGGAGTGCTATAGAGCTGTGCAGCAAGTCCACAGCTTCTTATGGATTTATTTGCATGTTTAAGATAAAACTATAAGAAACAAAGCCTCTTACACAAATGGTTCATCTACAGTTTGACCCGAAGAAGCTGAAACATTTGTTTGCTTGACTATAGTTTGCATACAGCAGTTTTTTCTTGGTAACCCCTAAGCCATTTATCTGGTTTTTATCTCCTGCTGTGATATTAAAACAGCTCAATTGTTATCTTGCAGGGCAGTTTTCTTTGGTAGCCCATTTATGAACCTTGGAAGCCTGTTTCTGGGACCCTGCCAGTTTTGACTGGTGTCAGCAAGCCAGTTAGCAGGGGTGCATTTAAAGGGATTATATGAATATCTGCTGGTCTTTATTACAAACGCTCCTGCTGCAGATAATTACACTCAGGAGGAGGAGCAATAGCCCCAGCCAGCATTCTACCGTACTCCTTAGAATAGTATGGAGGTGTCATCAGCACCAGCTGATCAATACAGAACATTATGGACAGGCACTCTTACATGAACATACCTGTGCTGATATAGAGATTTCATGACTGTTTTACATGGGCCACACCCCCCAATTAAACCCCTGTGTCCAAAATGCTATTTCATAACTCACAGTAAGGAATGGAGACTATAGAGACTGTTACAAAAATATACCTACAATGTGTGTTCTGTATGACTGTCCATTGTTATGTATGGATAGAGCAAGAGTATTAAGAATTCCTCCAAACAACTTATGAATATACTTCTTCTGAAGCCCAGCGGTAAAGCATTGTACTTGATATGTGCTGTTAGGAGTCTTTTCAGAAGCACATTTTCCTAGAGTATAACACAGACAGCATTCCTTTCATTCCTGTTAGAGTCATTCCTAAACCCACCAATTCTCCCATATCTGCTCTCACTTCCACAGGTGCTGATCTTCTTGTGTTTCAATATTCCCAAAACTCAAAATGAGAGAAAGGGCTGTGTAATATAGACAGGACGGTGATAGTTTCAGTGTGGCATGCATGAGCAGTTGAAATAATACACTGGTTTCTCATTTACTCAAGAACACACGAGAAGGAGAGGCAGGCTGCTCTATTTCAAATCAACACTTAAATAAAACACATGATAGAGTGGGTATAGAGAAATAACATCGCAATAACCCCCTCTCTTTCTCTATCTCTCGATCTCTCTGTCTGTCTCTCTCGCTTTCTCTATAAAGCTGTGATGTGTTACATGTTTTATTCATTCTGTAGGATTTCCATCCATTTCATTATGCTTATATCCATTTTACTGTATGTTATACAATAATCATACTGATTTATACGCTGTTCATGACTGTATAGGTTAAATCTATCCGAAATATAGTTAGGATTATATTTCAGATAATAGTTAGTATGTGACCTATATCTCCTAAAATGTATTTTTAAATTTATTTTCCCTAAATACATTCTATTAAATATGACACCCATGTGTAACAGTATGGTATACTCATTGTATCTTTATTCTATTTGCACAAATCTGTTGAATATTGATCTGTATAACAAGCATTCATGCTCATATTACCTCCTATGCTGTCGTATTTATAATGCATTTATTATTCTATGTGTGTTATACAAATATATAGTTTTTTTTTTTACCTCTTCTAGAAC
This sequence comes from Polyodon spathula, assembly GCF_017654505.1. Taxonomy (NCBI): domain Eukaryota; kingdom Metazoa; phylum Chordata; class Actinopteri; order Acipenseriformes; family Polyodontidae; genus Polyodon; species Polyodon spathula. The sequence goes on along the minus strand of NC_054546.1, from coordinate 40,811,381 downwards.
TGTCCCATTAAAATGTACAGCATTGCAATTTAAGTTGGGTTGGGCAGGAACTAAAACAGTATATAAATAAATAAATAAACTACAGCCGCGCCATCTATTCTGTTATATACGGTTCAGTCGGACTCGCTAAATTATAGCTTGTTCTGTGAGGCTTCACTGAACGCAGCTCTGAGCTGTCAAGCTGTAGCCTGCTGTCGGCATACAGGCAAAGGCTGCGCTCTCCGCTAACACGCACACAGAAACACAGGGCTGCCTGCTTTTTCATGGGATTATTGTACACCTCGCACCCTGTACTAGCCCGGCAGATATTCTGTGCCTGAAGGTCAGAATCCGAACGCGGCGTTGGGAAGCTGCAGAACCTCCGAGGGTCGCTTTCTTCAACCGGCGCCCGCAGCCGCCTGTCACCCAGGTAAGAGACCGTGGCTCATTTTCGTTATAATTTCAAAGACGGGGTTCGGCTGCTGGCTCAAGGCAGCACACCTCGAGGGGGTGGGGGTTATCTCAATGATTTATTACAAGAAGTATCTTTTGATTAGCTTTAAATCTTTATATATAAGTGTGCATGTATTTGAGAAAAAAAATGGTTGTTAGAAGAAAAAAAAAAAGGTCCCTTGACAATCGTATCAGTTTAGCAAGGTTCTTCGGTTTTATTGAATTTTTACGGAAATATAAAAATAATAACCAAAATAATACATACGTGTGTGTGTGTGTGTGTGTGTGTGTGTGTGTGTGTGTGTGTGTGTATATATATATATATATATATATATATATATATATATATACACACACACACACACACACGTATGTATTATTTTCTTCATATTCTTTATTTTAAAGGTAATACATTATTTATTTTTTTACAATTGTAGATAAGTAAACATGTTACCTGTTACCATATTTTTTTGCAAGGTGATAAGTACTGCAGAAATCGTTCTTTTGAATGTATTCAAGCATGTAATATGTACTGTGACGTGAACAAGACTAACACCAAATAAATAAATAAATAAATAAGTAAAAGCCCTGTTAAGCCTCTTATTAACAGACACAACATCTGTTCAACTGCTGGCTTGCTCTCATCCAGTAGCCTAAATAGTGTATAATTCTCTGTAGCTTTGAATTGACAATATAACTGATCTAGCGTGGACATTCCTAATAGCCACTGAAACACTGACAAATATTCTTACAGATAGAATACCATTATTATACTTTAGGCCCCCTCACTATGGTATGTTTGGATTATTATTATTATTATTATTATTATTATTATTATTATTATTATTATTATGGTATGTTTGTACATATTTTGTAGGGGTGGACTGCTTGTTTAATTCAGAGTGAATGCATTTATTAATGTGTTTATTTACTTTATGTTTTGCTTTTAACTTCTGCTTCCCTCTTATCCCACACCTCATTCTGGAGAATATTATTATTTTTCTTTGCGGTATGAATAATGTAGTGGTGTTATTATTTTATGATTGAATCCAACAAAAAATTAGATGATTCATATTATCGAACTGTACAAGTATAATAACAATTATAATAATAACAATAATAACAACAACAGTAATAACAATTGGCAATATTATTCTGTAAGCCTAATGGTAAGAATACAAACATGAAAACACAGAAAAAGTCTCCTTCAAAAGCTGCCATTCATTCCTATGCATACAGCAATCCACGTAGGTAATACCCTAATAGCAGGGTTTGCTTGACTGTAAATGCAGGCTCTGTTATTCGTAGTGTGCTTGCTGTCTGAAGAATGCAGTGGCTGGAAAATAGCCACATTTTCACCCGTGAGTTGCCATCTTTAGACAGTATTCAGTAGAACCTGTGATTAAAACGAAACTTGCCTGGTAGGCCTATATAGCTACTGTCCACAGCAGTCTGTTCAATTGAAACCTGAAAGGAGATGGGTTTTTTTTTTCAATGTGTTGATCAATACCGCACACACAATTACAAGTCATTTTCCCCTTGTTGTTCTGCACCCTGCCTCAGTTTACTGTAGTGTTGTTCATTGAATCAGGAATAAGTTTCCAATCTCATTGGGCATTAACAGTGGATCTATATGTGCATTTTGCTCTAAATGATTCGTATGTAAACATCATGCACACACTCCCTTGTTGTCTGTGCTTAGATTTCCATTTGACAATAAGAAGTTTACATTATAGGTTGAAACACACAGTGAAATGCCTACTGCTGCAGTGTTGAAGGTAGCGGTTTTGAGTAGTCAGTGGTTTAAGTGCTGGGCTGCAGTGTGGAAGATAATGGGTTTGAATAGCTGCAGGAAGTGGTTAGGCTATAGGAGCATGTAAGCTTAAGGTGATGCACGGAGAAAACATTGATGGTTTCAAAACAGATTAAGTTGCATACAGTTTGGATTTGACTTTCCCTTTACTGGGTTCAGTGTGGCATATAAGGCAGAAGACTGAGTTTGTGTGTTGGCTTTCATGCTCATCCCAGACCACAGAGATAGAAATACAGTGCAGCCAGCTAAAAAAAAAAAAATGAAGTTAATCAGCGATGAACTGTAATTGATCAGGATTGAAACACTAGGCCCTGGAACACAGTCAGGGTATCAGCTATAAGCTTGCAGAGCCATTGTGAAGCAGCCCTATGAATATCTACAGCAGAGCAGAAAGAAGGTTTGTGAACAGGATTGTGGGACTTGTCTGTTTCTGGCTGACTTGCTCTATGAAAGCAGCCAGACTGCCCTCACACACCCTGAGAAAACCCTTTAATTACCACCTAGCACTCTCTGCAGCATTCTCTGCTCGGCAAATGATAGGCTAGCGAGTAGATCGCTGCTAAGGCGTGTTCAGCAAGACCTATCAGACTTGTTATTTAAAGAGAATCTACCAGGAGCTAGACCTTTCCTCTAGAAAGTTTTCTTCTAATTAATGTGGCATTGTTGTTGGGTACACATTAGTAGGCGTCTACCATGCTTTACTATGATTTCAGCATGTTTTAGTGTGCTTAACAATGCTTTAGCTATGCAATAGTGCATTTTGTTCAACAACAGAAAGCATTTATGTGAACTTTTCTACCTGGATGATTCTGAACACCTCTGTATCACTGTAGCTGGGGTCCCAAAGCCTTTACCACACTCTGCATTGGAAAACCAGCAAGATGTAAACAAAAATAAAAGTACATTAGCCAATGGCCAATCTCTGCTGCACTGCAGATAGAGACAGTTTGCAATTCGCCCGTGCTTGTTCTAGTCTTGTTTATTGACAGATACGGGTGTTAGTGGCTCAAGTCACTCTCCTCTGGGCCAGGGAGTCACAAGTTCATAGACATCTGTAGAATAGCTTGATAGCCTTTCACCATCAACACCCCATTAGCGAGCACTGTGCTTAAGTTTGTGGTAGAGGGGGTCTGTGTTTAAGGAAGTGCCACTCTCCTGATCAGGGGTAAGATCAAATGCGTAAATGCAACAAAGTTAAAATATGTGACTTTTTCTTTTTTGGACAAACAGCAGAGAAAACGCCCGGGTTCTGTAAATATACATATCGTGGCTAAGCACAACAGGAATTAGACAGTGATTCATTGGAAAACTGAATGTATTCTCCAGAGGCTGGTCAGTTTAAATGTGTTTAAGTGAATATGGTTAACCTCACTGAGACAGGCTGGTTTTCAGTAGTGGGAGATGCTGAGCTGTGGTCACTTAGCTAAGCAAGTAATGAGCATATATTGCCTAAATAATTATATATATAGATGGCACTAGATAGATATATATATATATATATATATATAGAATATAGATATATATATATTAGATATATATATATTATATATATAGATATATATATATATAGTCTATCAGGAAGCATCTTCTCTTTCTCTTAAAAAAAAATCCCATGTCTGACTTTCGATGGCTGATTACTTTTCAGCCGCTGCCAGTCAGAGATGTCAAACCCCATTCCTGGCTGAAACTAGACAGCTACCCCACGCTCGGACGTCCTGGGGGGAGGGAGGAGGGGAAGAAACAGGACTGGTACAGAAACAGAAGCTAGCAGATACTTCTACTCAAAATGGTCCTTCTTTTTGGGATACCATTTAAAATCTCAGCAATTCACCGGGCGCTGTCAGTCTGCAATACCGCTTAAACGCACAGCACATTACCCGACCCAGCATGCTCTTTCAATTGCGAAGTGAATCGAAATAGAACAAAGCATACCTGCGAGTGACTGAGATGCAGAGAAGCCTGTGCTGACATCATTGATCTTCACACAGTGTGGAAACAGCAGTAGAATTCCATGCTGAGTCTTCTTTTTTTATTATAGTATTGTATCATGTTTTGCTTGTAATAGGGAGAGGTAGCACACAAGGAAATAGATGTCAGTCAATGCTTTAACAGTTTTTGGCATTTCCGTGGTTCGCAAACAACGTTTTCTTGTTCTAGGCTGGGTGACTGCATAAAGGAGAGTGTTGGGTGGAATTTCAGCTTGACATTTGTTAGATTTGTCATATTTTGTTTTGCTCAAGATCTTTCTAAACTTTTTTTCTGCCAGTGGTGGCTGTTTTTGCAGAGCTGTCAGTCTGACAGGGTGACATTGAAAAGCTCTGTTAACTGATGTGTGTGTGTGTGTGTGTGTGTGTGTGTGTGTGTGTGTGTGTGTGTGTGTGTGTTCAGCAATTAAAGTGAGCCTGTGTCTGTGATGGAGAGGGAGACCAAATTTGTGACATAAACAAATCGTTATTGCTAACGTGTGAACAATTATAATGTTACTATTTTCAAAACATTTATTCACTAGTTGTTTTTTGAAAGGAGAAAAAAAAAAATCCAGGTGAATATTACAAAACTGAAAAGCAAATAACCTGAGGGTGCTTCTGAGGCCTTTGATTCATATTACTTTGCTGTTTGTGATTTATTTCCTTAAAAAAAAGTATTAATATAAAATAGAAGTTATTTAAAGACTACAATAAACAACTTGAAAATATGTCCCTAAAGGCCATGTTTTTCTTTTAAAGTGATTCTTCCATTCTTTAATTAACTTCTATTTTTTTAAAGGTGAAAAAAAATATGTTAATGTTATACAATTAAATAAATAAATAAATAAATAAATGAATTTAAAAAAAAAAAAAAAAAAAATTGGAGTACTCATGAGAACTTGAAATATATAACTCAGCTGTTTTGTTCTAGTCTTGTGAAATTAACACCTAACATTGAAAATATGTCCCTATGATCCTTAGTTTAGTTTATGATTTATGAATGAAGTAATAAGTAAAGTAATATAACAGGACAGTCCCTTTGTGCATACTTTCTCATTCCCAAAGTGTTATGAGTTGCATAGGAGCGCTCAGGCTGGGTAAATGCTGTATAGTCCTTATTATTTACAGTGAGGTTACATGACAAAGACAGAGAGTTTTCTGGCTCCAAGCAGAAAGGCCTTCTATCTAGCAGTAGTTTCTTCTGTGTTTTATATTTTGTGTAGTTTATTGCTCCTTTCATTCATTATAACAAAAGTCTTTCCAATAAAATACAAAGGCTCTTGGGATTTAGATACTTTAACACTCTTTTTTTTTTCCTTTTAAAGAAATACTGGAACAACAATAAACTGCTTTTTTTTGTTTTTGTTTTTGTGATAACCAAACAGATTTTGTTGAAAAAAACAAAGGAGTGATTGAAAAGGTTTCAGATACAGTATTGCATTGTTTCCTGTCTCTCCGGAGCTGTCTGAATGAAGCGATTATTTCATTAGCTTTGTGAGATTGAGGATATCTGCTGTCTGAAGTCCTTTTGTTCAGTCTGTAGAGTCTCTGCTGACAGTGTTGGGCGTCGCTTCTTCCTGTTGCCAGTAGAGTAAGATTGTGATTTCCTTGTACCAGACACCGGCTATCCAAAGCTGTAATCCCACTGCTACAAATCCCAACAAACTGAAATACTGTTCCTATTTAGTCCTCGTCTACAACAGGGTTCATTCAGGGATCTGCAAGAATTAAAGCCACGGGTGCAAGCACATGTAAATAAAGTGGCTTGAATGGTGGGCTTGGAGCTGAAACCGTTGTTAGAAGCATTGCTGAGAGTTTTCATTTCTAACACAATGAAATCATTTCAGGAACTTCTTGGTTTAAATATAAGTGCATGACTTATAAAGTCAATGCACATATGGTTTATAATATCTCAATAACAGTGTAGGGGTCAGTGCACTCTCCCTGTCACACCATGCTCTTTGAGTACCTCTAACCTAATGCCCCTTCCTAAGGATGGGTCGGTACTACCATGCACTCTTCTCTATTTAGAAGAACAGGTTTGAGTGACGCTGATTAGTCTGCTGTTTTTACACCAGGTACCCGTTCACACAGCTGAGTCAACATGGGACAGACATGCCCTTTGCATGCCTTGACGGGTTTGAGCCCAGAAGGCTCTTCAAGGAGTTCAAAGCTTATCGCTTTGAGCCTGCCAGGAACATTCATATTCAAGCAAACTGGTGACAGGGGATGTGCTTGAATTAACTACTAAAATCGGAAGAGCATCCTGGGGATGAGCAATTAAACCCGATCAGATGTTTTTCTTGCCTGCTGATTACTCCCTGGCGACTCCTAACATCACCACAGCTTGCCAGGGAGATAGCGATACAGCGCTTGATTTTCTAAATGCTGTCGCAGCATTCTTAAGCCAAGCTGTTTACACGTGTGAAAATCATTAGATTAAAGGCATAGTGTCCAGATTCAGGCAAATGCAGAACACATGGTTTAAATGAAGGCTCCATCTAAAGTCTTAGCACAGAAACACTTCTTTTTTTTTTTTTTGCCATCACAGGCATGTGTTTAGAGAATGTTTGATTTGGTCATTTTATTGAGTAGTGCCATAGACTAGCAAGCTAAAATACTATAGCAGTATACTTTGTGATGCCCAATGGTCATAGGGGACCAGGGTTAAGAGAAATGTTAACTTCAATGCTCAAACTCTTTCTTAGCTCCAACCCAGGACAAAGGACGATAGTCCAAGCAGCCTAAGTTTAATTCGATACCATCAGCCACGCTGAAGAGAAGATAGCTAATACAGGCAATATAAACACAATTTGAAATGCTGCTAGCTTTTTATCTACCTGGCATTGTAGAGGAGAGTGCCAGACAGAAATCTAAAGCAGTTCAATTGTGTGCAAACACTCTGCTGAAAACGTGACTTCCCGTGATTGCAATCTCACTTTGTCACAATCAGCTCTCCACCTGACCTTGTTACATTTCCTGGGTTCTGTTGCTTATCTTGATGTGAGAGTGGAGTCTGTCTCATCACTTTCGGGGCAGTCTTCACTGCAAGAGCAGGCGCAGGAGACAGCAGAACAGAGGCTATCCAGCTGAAATAACTTTCCATTTCAACTCATCTCATTCTTTAAAAGAGAATCAGTGAGTTGAAAATAAAAAAGAGAGCGCTGTGGTAATCATTGCCATTTACTAGCCCCGCTCCCTGTATCCTCACATCATTGTCTTTTTCTAATCATAATTCTTCTGAATAGTTGCAGAATCCACTTGGGATCATAGTTCAGATTCCACAGGTCTCTATTCTGCTAAGATTGTTTTTTTAAATTTTTTTATTTATTGTTATTTTTACCACCTTGAGTTGAATTCAAGTATGATGGCTTTCAGATTGAAAACATTCCCAGGATTGTCAATCATAGTTAGCAGAAAAGCTATTTCAAATCAATACAGTTATCTGAATCGTATTGTGGTGGCTGGATTTTGTTTTTTGGGAGTTAATACATTTAGTAGCTTACAATATTGTCTAATAAATGCACAATCTTCTACTACAAACTGTTTTACTGTTGGCCCTTCCTCACTAAAATTAATGAAAAAAAGAAAGCGATTGTCCTCTCAGAAACCAACCACATGTAAAACTGCACTCTTCACTTTCCGTAAAGTACACTGTGAATAAAACATGACAGCTTTTTGTCTAAACAGAATGCAGAATTTGACAAATAGGATGATGCATCATTTATTTTCATCATTCCTTTCACCATCATACAGTATGTTTATCTTTGTTTTGGGGTGTATCATCGTTGGACAGCCAAGCCATGTCAGATATTGTGGTGGAGAGAGGTTTAACCACAGGCATGCTGCAATCCCCACCCCTCTCCTAGGAGAGGAAAGGAGGTTGGGCTTCGAGCTTCCAAACCACAGAGCTGGCTCCTGGGTAGACTCACAGTAAAGCCTGAGGGATTGTGTTTGGAATAGGCGGATTGCTCTGGACTGTGTTAGGAATGAGACACTACCCCAAAGATAGAGCCTTAATGAGATTCACTTCATTCCCCCCCCCCCCCCCCCACACACACACACACACACACACACTCACGCACATGCGCACACACACACACACACACACACACACACACACACACACACACACACACACACACACACACACACACCCTCTGTCTCACACACACAGACACGCACACACTCTCTCGCTCACAACCCAGACACAGCCACTCGCATGTTAGAAAATTTCTTTCCCCGCTTCAGACGGTAGTGATTTTCTGTTTCGCTCTCAGCAGATGGCATTAATTGTGTCGCTTACCCTTTCAGAAAAAGAACGTACATAACAACAATACTTACTGTGATCGCAAGTACGCATGGTTTATTCTGTTCAGAAACCGGGCCCTCCTGGCGGGCATGATGTACTGCAGTAGCAATACAGTGTATCAAACGCTATGGCAGGCTTCCTTACGAGGCAGTGCACTTAGGCTATTTAGCAACAGTGAAAGAAATGTATGTCGGGTAGCGTCATGGTCTTTATCCTTCGACTGCTGGAAGATGAATAAGGTAAGGCACTAGCTCAGTGTGTGGAGGAGGGCCATTGAGAGAGAAAGGGTTAACAGTCTAAACTAAAGATAAGGTGCTGGAACCTCAAAGCTGCCTCTAATCCAGCTATGCAGAGCCTTTTACATCAGTGCCGCCTGTAGCTGGCCTTGAGGTGTATACAAAGGGTCAGGCAGGCTCCTCCCGGGAGGCCATTAACACTTGGTGATCAATGAAGCCGGTTAGAACTCTGAGCTGCAGGCTTGCAGTCGACCCCATGCGGCCTCCATTCCCCTCCCGCGGGACTGTCTGTTTCTCTCCCCGAGGGGGGCGCGTTCGATTAAGAGTTTTCACTAGCCCAGCTCTCAGGGGCCTTGTGTTTTTAAAGAGCTGGTACTTACAGACAGTTCTCCAACCCTCTCCACTTTGTAATTGCGTCCTGCAGTCATTCTTATTTACCTAGTAATATATCACTTTGTGTGTGTGTGTGTGTGTGTGTGTGTGTGTGTGTGTGTGAGTGTATCTATATATATTTATATATGTATTTCATTAATGTTCAGATTTATTTACTTTTCGTAAATAAATTGCCATGACTGAGCACATTTCAGTAATCTCAGTTACTGTACTTCAAAGAAATATTTGTTTGTTTTATTCTGTGCCTCCTGAACTGATTATTACTTTGAGATACATTTTATTTGGTTTGTTGTTATGGTAACTTAATGTTTTACTGTAGAATGCAGGCTCTGAATGCCAATTTTCTTTGGCTTTACAAAATAAGCCATGTATAGCCATGCATACCCACAGGAAAGGAATGTTTTTATCATTACACCAGGAATGCATTCAGAAGCCGAGCACACTCAAGTCTGCTTTTTCTCAGTTTCTGACAATTATACCACAAAACCACACTTGATTATCATTTAAAACTGGAGTAAAAAAAACTCTGTAAATAAATAAAAAAATATATTAAAAAAATAACCAATTTCAATGAAAGATATATAAGCACCGATAGACAAAGCATGCAGTATATTGCGATGAAGTCTGGGGATTTAAACACATCTTAATACTGCATTACTGTTGCCATCTCACTCTGTGGGAAGCCAAGGTTCATTTCGCCTTCTCATTGTAAAGTGCTGTGTGGGATATTCTTTCAAGTCAGTTTCTGGGAAATGAGAAATATCCTTATGAAGGTTTCCCATAGCTCAATGTGGTAAAGCACAGTGAAAGCATGGTAAAGCACAGTAAAGCACGGAGAGGTATGGTAAAGCATATTAAAAAGCATGGCAAACCTGGGTAAAGTATGGTAAATGCAGTGTAACCACAGGAAAAGCATAGTCAAAATGCAAGAATACTGTGCAAAAGTACCATGGTAAACTTTTATAAGAGCAGCTATGATATCCCACAACCCAACTCACCCCCCAAGCCAAACAATTAACATACCTAAAACCCAAATTATGTTGTTAGAATGCATGCAAAAGAAAGGATATTTGAGTGTGCAGTTGGGCTCGACTACTTTAAAATTCCTTGCAGTAATTATATTTAACCACCTGGTGGTACTGTTTGCTTAGGCAAAATCAAAAGAACTGCTCTGTTGTAACATTTAGCCCCCAGCAGTGGCAATATGTGGTGTGTAAAAATAAGAAAGCGTAAATAAAATATTAATAAAAAAAGAAAAATTTGTCAGTTGTTCTATTTGTTTTATTGTTCAGCCCCAGAATCTGTATTCAAGATGTTTCTAGGTAACTAACCCAGCATCTGAATTAGTCTACCTGTCCTACCTATTAAAGAGGTTAGGAATAGACCCCCTTTGGTACAGTGCATTACATGGAAATCATTTTACACATTATTTATCTTCTCTAGTTGGGTACAAGTTGGGGGACTTGTACTGAAAACAAGTTTGGGTGTCCTTTGGGCTGTTTTCTGGAAGTAATCCCCCCCCCAAAAAGATAAACATGTCTGTAACTTCAAGCCATTTCCAGTGGTTCCTGTGTGTGCGTGGGCTCAGCAGCAATGACCTGCCTGTTTGTTTTGAGAGTAAGAAAAGGGTCACAGATAGTTATCTTTCTCTGCCCCTACTGCATCAACAGAAACTGGATTCCTTCCCTTTAGACAAAAGATAAAGCTCTCCAGACAGGAGCAGCTGGCAGACATCGTGTTGGATTCCTTCAACCTGCCGCTGCTTTCCTAGGGAGCCTCAGTCTCCTCGTGCAAACCCTTTTCAACAGCATAGTGTTCCTGTGAGCCAGCAGAGCATGGGCCTTTGCTGATTGACTTGGTGTTAATGCTTACTGGCCTCGTAACGTTACAGCACAACTTAACAAACATTAGCATTTAATGAGAAAGTAAATACAAAGTAATTATTAAGATAACTAACTGGAAATGCTTTGTGAATAGGGCAGTCGGTCTATACCTCCCTACTGGATTTAAAATGTACAAACACAATGGTGGCATTTGATACCTAAGAGTATCAGAGGCACAGGACTTGAGAAAAAAAAAAAAAAAAATTCAAAATCTAAATGAGCAGAACAGTAGAGATGTCTGTCCTCTTTATTCTGGCATCAGTAGGACAGCATTGTGTTGCCTGTTGGTTGATTTAGGCCCCCAGGCAATCATCTGATATTCTCAGAAGTGTTTATTTCTTTCTGTGTGAAGTTCAGGTGACGCAGTATTTGTAGCACTGAAACCATTATGTCTGTAATTGCCACATTGTTGGTGTTGCTTCTCTTTTTTTATAAATCTCTCAGAAAAAGAGAAAAAAAAGACAAGTGGCCTGGAGATTCCCTAGGTTGTGTCTATTTTAGTTTAAAGTGCGCCAGCATATTTTGACGCACATTTTAAGACATGCATTTCAGAAAGCTGCTGAAAATTGCTTAAAAAAGGATCTCTTCAAACAAAAAAGAGCTTGCTGCTGCAAACCTATGGGAGTATGTTTTTGGGTTTGTTTGTTTTGCCATTTTGTATGTGCTCTGTTCCTTGTGTTCCACACATGCACGCATGCGCACGCGCACGCGCACGCACGCACACACACACACACACACACACACACACACACACACACACACACACACACACACACACAGGTGGTAGGAGCAGTTGTTGGCAGGTTGTGATTGTGGGATGCCAGCCTGCTGATTCTGACAGGGACATGTACTAATGATCCAACCAGCAACCCAGCCAGCTGAGGTCTCTCTCTCTCTCTCTCTCTCTCTCTCTCTCTCTCTCTCTCTCTCTCTCTCTCTCTCTCTCATTCTCTCTTTCCAGATAGCTCTCCCAGATACCTAGTCAGTAAACCACTACTCCGAGGTGTTCACAGAACATATCTGTATGTTATAGATCATTTTTTGGTTTATGCCCCCTTCTTTTGTTAAAAAAAAAAAAAAAAAGAAAATTAAAAGAAAATGAATGAAGAGAGCAGTACGACAGTGCAGTTTGCTCTCAGATTTCTCAGGTGCTAACCCTGTGCAGATACATATTATTTTCCAAAAGGTAAAAGACAATTTATTATAACTATCAAAGAAACAACATGCTGTAGGTGAACATACTGTAAAATCCATTAATACATAGTTAATTCAGACTTTGCACGGTGACAAAAGCTTTGAAAATCTGGTGCACAAAATCATGGCTAACTTATTCCTAGGAGAACTGTATACACATTTGTTGGTGAGACCTTCTTCTCATTGGCTGCTAAAAAGCCAATTCCCTTTGAGCCTGAGTTTGACTAGCACTGGAGCTATTGAAAGGTAGCTGCTGTCAGAGAGCCCCTAATTGGGTAGATGACACATCAGATGATCCCCCCCCCCCCCAGCTGGGCTCTCCCTGATGGATCATTGACAGAGACACTGAGAATTAACTGGGAGAGAGGATTATGCACAGGTATGGGGGGTAGAAACTTCTGGGATGCCAATCTCTCTGACGCACACACTTTGTTAATTAGTCTCCGTTAATTGTAACAAGATGAAAATCTGATGTCTGCTGCAGCTACTGTAACCGTTTATTTTGGGCTTGCTGTGATGAATAACTAACCTTAAATGACCTATATTTTCAACAGCATGTATATGGGCTGTCTTTTCTTCATTTGATCCTCTTCCATGGTGTATGACTCATTCTTACCATTGCCTTGAAGTCTTAGCAGCTTGGAGAGAGAGAGAGACAGGGACTGGGGCAGTTGCAGGCTCCCCCTCAGTCACTGCAGCCTCTTGTGTACTAATAGCTTCAGTTAGTTTTGTATGAAAAGGATTGGTTTTTGAAAATTCAGAGAAGTGGAGAACATACAAAAAGAACTTAAAAGTTATGATAACAAAAGATACATATATATGTAAGAAAAAATATAAACACTTCCTTTGACAAGCTAGCATCCAATGTTAAAAGTTATTATTAATTACCCAAATGCAACGAACAGTGTCTGTTTGATAAACCAAGCTTTCTCCAGTCATCTTTAGTTTTTCTAGTTCATTGCTTCCCCACAGATGAGTCCTAGCGAGACAGACAGACAGGCCATTGATCCATTATTCACTGAGCTGCTAACATGCTGGTAATTGCTAGAGTTCTGGAAAAATACAAATCGTTAAGAGATTTTCCATCACTCTGTTCATTCCATCAGAGATCAAGGCTAAAAATGTAGTCTGACCCTGAAATCTTCAGAGCAGAGACAATTGCGCTCTTTTCTATAATTTTTGTTTCCCAATTTCAACCTCCTCCTGATCAATGCATCTTTTTATTTTTCGATGTGAAATGTTTTCGGCTCAGTAGCCGGTCTTGGAGAATTAGAGGGAAGTGGCTCATGAAATTGACCTGAAACTGACAATCAGTCTCTCGTTTCCTTTTTCACACAGAAAATAAATGTCAGTCTTTGCTGTCAGATTAATGTACCGGAAGGTCATTCAATTCAGCCGTCACTTGTCAAGGCAGGGAATGGTCCCTCCAGAGTTCTGACGTGAGTCCTTGCAACTCTGAAAAACACTGCATTTTATTCCATTTAGTGATGCCATTTAAAAAGTAGCACTTCATTGTTTTCTCAGTTGGATTCCACTGATTCTGTAGTCTAGCGACTCCTGCTGGTAGAGGCAGGGACTGCAATAATCTTTAGGCATTGTTTACTGCTGTTTAACATGATAAAGGCATAGACAAGGTGAAGGCATAGGAAGTACATTGTAAGAGCACTGTTAAAGCACTTTTGGATGAATTTTATCAGTATGGGAAAAGTACAAGACAGGGAAAAGACAGCATAGCAGCAGGGGCAGGGGGGCGTGGTCTGTGTGTGTGCCTTTATTTTACAGCAAGACATTACAATATGTAACATGTTAAAGTAGAAAGATATCCCAGGAGTAAAGAATATGTTGTGTAAGCCTTACTTTATCCCAGTGAATTAACTGCAAAACAAAGGATGCCAAATAACAGTTCAAGTTAAACGTTGTTTTGTTTATTCCCGAAATAAATGAAGCTGAAACCGCAGTTATTTATTTTTTACTTATTTTTTTTTTATTCCTTGCCATTGCCGTTTCTTCACAGTAAACAGTGGACATGTTTTCATAAAGTTATAAAATAAAGTCTACTTATGCCTTTTTATAGCTGAACAAACAAACAAAAACTGCCATTTTACTTTAAACACTTCAAATTAAAAAAAAAAAAAAACTGTAGAAATGGTGTTGTAAAATGAAGAGGAAAAACACTCAAGTCGCAACAAAAAATATATAATATATAAAATCTATATAAAAATCACTACACAACATTTTCAGGAATTTGGGTACTGTTTAACGAGGCATTTCAGAATGACGTGCTTGCCTTTCTGTCCCATGAGGTTCTGGCTCGCTCTAAAGCAGCACAACGCATTTTTGTCCCAGATGGCTTTCCATAGAGATCACTATGGATATCTAATATATATATATATATATATATATATATATATATATATATATATATATATATATATATATATATATATAATCTCACATATCATACAGAGCTGTTTTTCATTTACATTTTTTAAACTGTTGCGAGGCGGTAAATAAGTGCAAGGTATATCTGTCTTTTGTAGCTAATATAAACATCTTATTTTTGTATTCGAATACATGTCATATTTGTTTGAATATTCAGATTTTTGTCCCAACACTAAAATTATAGGATCTGTGAAAGACAATGGTCGTTTTTATTTTGTATAAAAGTGGTATTGCAATGATTTTACAAAAATGTAAAAATAAATCTGTTAGAATTATATCCATTTATATCAATATTTGTACTGAACCACTGCCCCATGTGAATAAAATTACACCATACAATTACCTTTTTGCTTTGCTTAATAATATTATTATTTAAAAAAAAAAAGAAATCATGATATGTTGAGTATTATATTCATCAAGTAGAAGCAAAAAAAGAGTAATAATTATGAAAAAGCAGCAACAGCATAAATAACGCTTTTATTGTGCCAAAAAAGTTCCATTAAAAAAGCCTTCTGCTCTACAAAAAGAAAACTCATTTTCTGTAGGTCTCATTATGTTTAACAACTCGGGCGAACGCGATTTATGAAAGCGACATGAAAAATGACATTCTATCTGGAATCTATTTGATTCTCATTAGTTTCTTTTCAGCTTTAGGCTGCTTGGAAGCAGCCCGGAGCACGCTGTCATGCTGTCAGCCTGTTCTAGTCAAGGCACTACCTTCAATCGCTCTTTTCTCACTGGGGTGCAGAAATATTGGCTCTATTTTCCTCTATTAAATGGAATTGTGATAAATGTCCTGTAGTGTCCCTCCCCCTTGTCCTCTTCGGGCTCAGGAGGTCGTAGGATGTGATCTTGTCTTAAGACTGCGAGTTTGTGTGGAGGCCTGTTCTGTCTAATGAGTAACCTGGATCTGCTGCCTGTAACAGGGAGAAATAACAATGCGTGGGGGTGCTATACTATTGGATCTCCTCTGTTTACTGTAGTATAGTGTACTGTATTTTCAGACATGCACAGAAGTTGAGGCTTATTGTGCAAAACTATCATCTCAACAGTGCAAAACTAGGCCTATAGGGCAGAACCATCACCTCAACAGTCAAATAAGTGAACAACAGTGGGTTGTAATTCCCAAAGCGAAGCTGAACAGAATTATTTCCCCTGTGCCGTTGACTTCAGTTACCCTCAGGATAATATATAAGCCTTCCATTATTTGTATTCTGTAATTGTTCAGATTCATTGTGTTTTCATCACTGTGTCGCTGCACTGTGAATCAGATGTAGGGAGATGTTATAGATCTCCCTCATTACAAAACATGTCACTCTTTTGACCACATTTTTCCGGAGCTACGTCCTCAGCTTCCAATGTTTGGAGAATAAACAAGGTTGTGTATTTAAAGGATACTTGAAACACATACACTTATACAAACTATGTTTTTTTCCCCAGCACAGAGACAGGCCTCAGGCACAATAGAGTGTTCAAAGGGCAGCTTGTTTTAATATAGCTTGGGGACAGGACCTTTTTATAAATGATCATGCTGAGAAATAAATCAATTACTACCACTATGCCTTCCCCAGGCTAGGGTCTAAACTAGTTATTGATTGATATTGATCTTTAACTGGTCAATTAGCACACAACAATTGTTATTAAAAGCCGCTGGTCGTATAATTAAGTGGGTCAATGGCTGCTTCCCTTTCCACGATGTTACTGCTGCATTTCTCCTCACCCTGCTCCACAGACATAGTGGCTCTGTGTTCACTTTCTAATTTATAAACCTAATGGAACACAAGCTATGAGGAAGCAACTTTATTTTTCCAGCTCAACCTTTTTTTTTTTTTTTTTTTTAAACATGTAAAAGTTAAGATAATAATAATAATACTACTACTAATAATAATGTACTATGCCAGTATAGCAATACACAATATGAAGATGTACTTTGCCAGTAGGTAATACTCAATCTGTGTTGTTAACTGACTGCATTACCTAAAATGCAAAGGGCTTGTTTGTCAGGATTGTTATTGACTCCAGATACAGCTGTTTTATGGGTACATTGTTACTGTCATAATTAATCTTCTTGTTTGCAATACATCAGTGGCAATGTAAGCAGGTGACAACAGAGCCTGTGGGCAGGGCCTGTTATGAAATTATCATGCAAACTCGGTTTAAAAATATTGTAAATCACTTCTTATTCTGCACCAACCTCAGGCTGGGTGAATTCTTTATTATCCTTTAAAGCAGCAGGGGCATATCATTATGTGGGAGTCACTGAACAAAAGGGGAATTTCATTTGGTTCAGTGAATACATTTTTATCAGATGTTTACTCCTATTCTAATATTGACCCTGCTGTATCAGAGTGTACAGACTATGGAAGAAACAAGGTTAGGGTTGTTCCACGCTGAGCAAGAAAAATAGGTTGGCAGTGTACTGCTTAAAGATAGTGAGCATGGTAGGACTGTATTACCAACAAAATATGGATTGAATTGGGTCTGTTTTTACTTTCTGCAAAGTATTGAGTAAACAATGAGATTTTACTGTGCAATGCAATCAAATTCAATACAAGACATATCACATTAAATACTGCTCATAAATGCTCCAAAGACAAAGGTGTTTTCCTGACTGTTTACTCATATTTGGTAATAAAACAATATTTGGTTGAAACATGTGAATAGATGAAAGCCTAAAGTAAACACAGTACAATATAAAGCTTACTGTCACACACCTGTCTCTCTGGGTCATCTCAGGAACTGTCTTAGTCCTATCTACTGTGTGTATCTAAACATGTGCCTGAATAATGTGCATAAATATTTGACTCCCTCCCCCCATTTGTTCCACTTCTCTCTGGCTCATGGCTTCACTTACATTTTCCTCTTTTGCAGAGAGCAGAAAGAAGGAAAGAAAGCCGTGATGGAGAGAGAGTAAAGGAGGGTCTGCTCGGGAAAGCCAAAGAAGGAAAGAGAGAAACCGAGGCAGAGAAAGAAAGAGAGAAGTGAAAGTGGACAAACTGGAGAAGACAAGGTTATAAAAACCCAGAGGACAGAGAGATGGCTTCAAACTTCAATGATATTGTCAAGCAAGGTTACGTTCGGATGAGAAGCAGAAAACTGGGGGTGAGTCAAGTGAGATTTTATTTATACTCCAAAAACTGATTTTAGCTATTGTGATATCCATTTCTGTTCCTTAAAAGTCTTCACACAAAATCAACTGAAGAGGCTTGAGTGGCTGCTCAATGGCAGCGGGGTTGAGTAGCCCAGTGGATAGAGTGCGGGGCTGCAGAGTGGAATGCAGTGAGTTTGAGTAGCTTAGTGGTTAGAGTGCTGGACTGCAGTGTGGAAGGCAGTGAGTTTGAGTAGCTTAGTGGTTAGAGTGCTGGATGCAGTGTGGAAGGCAGCAGGGTTGAGTAGCCCAGTGGATAGAGTGCGGGGCTGCAGAGTGGAATGCAGTGAGTTTGAGTAGCTTAGTGGTTAGAGTGCTGGATGCAGTGTGGAAGGCAGCAGGGTTGAGTAGCCCAGTGGATAGAGTGTGGGGATGCAGTGTGGAAGGCAGCAGGGTTGAGTAGCCCAGTGGATAGTGTGTGGGGATGCAGTGTGGAAGGCAGCGGGGTTCAGTAGCACAGTGGTTAGAGTGCGGGGCTGCAGTGTGGAAGGCATGCTCAAATGATAGCAGCGGTGTTGTTGAAGTTGTCTTGTAGTTGAAGTTGTCTTGTACTGCTGGTGACGAGTGTCTTCTCTCCATTTAAAAATCTATAAGGGTGTGTGGGTGTTTTTATGGGCTTATTCTACAGGCAGTGTTCGTTTACCTTCCCGCAAGAGAGCTGTGGGACTGAGTCTTCATTGACTGGGTTATTATGTAGTAGAGTGTGTGGGATTGCGTTTTCATCTCATTGTACAGCGCAGTATAACCTGACAGTCCAATCTTGATGACAGGAGATTTTTTCATGGCTGATAATTCTCTTTAAATGCTCTGAATCAGGTTCAAGGTCTTTATGGTGCTGCTTAGGTGTGCCTCAGTGCAATTATCTCTTTGGACCTGCCAGTAGACGCCGGCTCTAATTATTTCCCAGAAGCAGTGCTTTTACTATGTGGCTCCTCTGATCTACACAATAAGCTGCCTCAGTCCATTAAGTTCTCCACACATTTGTCTACTTTTAAACCTCAGGTGTTTGAGCACATTAGACTGTGTGTGTGTGTGTGTGTGTGTGTGTGTGTGTGTGTGTGTGTGTGTGTGTGTGTGTGTGTGTGCGTGCGTGCGTGCGTGCGTGCGTGCGTGCGTGCGTGCGTTCGTGTGTGTGTTAAGACCTGTTAAGACCACAGGACCCCTTGGCCAGTCAAGATGGGATCAGAAGGTGAAG
This sequence comes from Polyodon spathula, assembly GCF_017654505.1. Taxonomy (NCBI): domain Eukaryota; kingdom Metazoa; phylum Chordata; class Actinopteri; order Acipenseriformes; family Polyodontidae; genus Polyodon; species Polyodon spathula. Next base: position 40,792,366 of record NC_054546.1, on the reverse strand, counting down.
CTTTTAGCAGGACCATGGGAAGGCTTTTTCCAAAACACTGTAGTTCATAGAAATGAAATGAAATAGAAATGAAATAGAAATTAATGTTTAATTAAGGTCAGTTATCTTGAATTGATGATTAGTACATCATGGAAAACATGCATCGCAGTCTTGCTGCTAATATTATGCTTTCCCCATGACTATACCACACAATTAATGTGTTCTTACCATGGGTATTATCATGCCTTGTTGTACGTCTGGCTGCTTCAATGATGAGCTGTGCTTTTCCACTGTTATTATGCTGCACTTTGCTTTTATCATGCTGTACCAAAGTGAACATTGAAAGTGCTTCCTTGATATTCAAGAGGAAACACTAGTGATGTACTGGATTGACACCACTAGAAACAAAATCGTATTTATCTAACGACTACGCATAGCGTGGCAATATCAGTATCCCCAAATACAATATAATACAATACAATTCACATGTCTAATCACCTTTCATCACAAGGATCCTCGCACACACGCACGCAAAAGACCAATTAAACCATTCAATTAAAAACATTCTAATACAACACTGAATAAAACAGGAATTTTAAGATACAAAATGTGGTTTAAATTGTAAAATTAGAAAAACTATTCTAAAAAGCAAGAAATAGCTAAAAAAAAAAAAACCTTTAAAACTGCTGAAGGGGACCATCCTGTGTCGATAATTAATAATTGACCAATTGCAGTTCGCAGACAGGACTGCAATTGGAGAAGTGAAGAAACTGTCAGTCAGGTGGGGTTGACAAGTTGCAGTGGCCTGATGTCAAGATGACACGAATTACAGTCCTGGAGAGGAATATGGTATTTTATTAGGTTCATGATTAATTGCCATGCTTATTCACAGAGCAGGCATCTGTGTGCCAAGGGGAATAAGAACATGGTGGGTGTGTGGGGTAATTAGTCCTACACTGATCCGGCATTATGAAATGCAAATACCTGACTGGGCATTTCACCTAGGTCAGCACCAGACACAATACAGAGATGACTTTCTATAGCTTAGGTAAATTAAAAGAGGAGTGCAATTAAGTACATGGCAGGATTGTTACAGCTTCTTGCTCACTCGAATGCCTAGGACAGCAGGGTAGTAATAGGATAGAGATATTAGCATGCAGCACTACAGTTGGTTTTGATGAGAAAACCAAAGAAAGATTTTCTTTAGTTCAATGGGACAGCACACAAAGTTTCCCACAAATATTGCATTTAGATCGTTTACATGAATAAGCTTTTATTTACCCAGCTGCTATGGGGCTCGGGGCTTGATTCATGTTCAGTTCACAGATACAGAAATTGCAAATAAGCTGTCAGGATGCATTATGTCCCCTATGTACTGTATCTATTGTAAACCGTGATTCAGTGGGTCAGTTAGTAGATGGTCAAAATCCGTCATTATGCATTGCTATCTGTCTGTCTGAAAAGACACACAGGGTTGAATCAGCCTTGCTAATTGTGCCAGTGCTTCTCTGTTTCTAATTAAGACGGGGGGGGCTGTATAAAAGCTGCTAATCAAGGATAAGCTGAGTGTCGGCAGTAAATGCTCTCACTAGGATGTTGCAGCTCCCCTTCCTCATAACAAGTGAGAGTGAGACGTCTTTACAGCAGCAGGATCATTCTTCACACTAGTATTCCACTTCTGCAGCCCGACAGAGTCAGAGAGCGCAGTTTAAACATCAAACAGGCTTCCCCTTTCAGCTACTTTGTTTCTCCGAATCATGAAAAGCCCCTGAGTCGTTTCCTTGGGCTTTGATAAATGACGTTTGGTTTCTGTCCTTTTTTACTTTGTTTTACAACCTCGTTCTTCTCATGTGACAAACTGACATACCGAAAAGATGTCATTCAAGGAGTGGGGGGATATACTCGGCTTTGATGCAGTAGAAACATTACAGGATAGGGTAGGCTTAATCCCTGAGAATTAACATTATACACACCTCATTCTCTGTTACCATTGGAACACTCAATACAGTGACATGAGACTGTACAGTACCTTTTGTTTTAGATCTATGAAGACACTGCCCACTGTTTAAACCAATGTGGCCCAGAGTGTGTGCAAGAAATGCTTAGACCCTCTTGTTCTCTCTTACTTTCCATGCTGTTTAAGCCTGATATTTGTTATTATCAGTTGTGCCTCTGCTACTTCTGATTTTTCACTGCATCCTATTCTCATGATTCTATATGACATATGCATACTGTTGTGTCTCTGCTAATTCTGATCTTTCACTGTGTCTTATGATTCTGTATGACATACGAATCCACAATATTTTAGAATTTTCACATTCTAGCCTTGTATTTCATGTATTATGCATTGTTTTTCACTGTATTTAATGTATTATGTATTGTTTTTTACTGTGTCTTGTAAAGTGCTTTGTGATGGTCGTCCACTATGAAAGTTGCTGTATAAAATAAAGATTTATTGAAAAAAATGTATTGGAGATTTGGGCTGGCATCATATTCACTAAATGTTATTGTCCATTGACAAAAAATAAAAATGTTGTGTATTGTAAGGCAAATGCAAAAAGAAAACTTGAGCCAGAAGGGTTCATGTATCGGCTCCCAAACCAAGGCATTTGCCAAACAGTGCCCCACAGTTATTATAAAAATTGAGGCTTTTGAAGTAACCACAGACAGTTCTCTGCTTAGGGCTTTCCTGCCTCCCGACAGCTTATCATCAAGCCCAGACAAGCAGCAACCTTGTACTGAGATCTTACTGTACCTAGGAACAAAAAGGAGACCTGGTTCCCCTGTTATTGAGAACCCTGCTGACAAGGAAAGATATTACTAAGAGAATTGAGAATTAAGAAATGTTTTTAAAACCACTCTGTAAATCAGCTTTCTATTTTCCCTTCTCCCTGCATTACAAGATGGAATCAGACATACAGTACAGTACCGGAATGGCATGAAACAGCCATCGCGCATCCAAGAGCAGACACTTGCTGGTTTCCCAAGTGACTACTTCACAGAAAACAATGCCTTTCCGACAGCATGCAGCACAGCGCTTTGCACACTTTACCGCAGTTACATTCCGCTTCATGTCAGGCAAACTTTTGCATTGTCAGGAAAAATGACAGACAAAAAAATACTTCTTAAGAGGTGCTTTAGGAACGGATGTAGCGGCTCCCTGTCAGCTGTGATCCTCATCTTTAATCACTGTCTGGCAAGTGATTTCACCAACACCCCCACTGCATACTTTCTTATTGTCAACGCAAGAGAAATAATTGATTTCACTGTCACTTATTGTATGTTAATATTTGTATTTTAATGTTCAGAATTGCATTACCCTATAACTCAGATTGTGAGCTGTTGCTTAAATCCTGGCTCTGTGACAGCCTGTCTCTGGCAATACTTATGTCAATGTTTAAAGAGAGGCAGCAAATGACTGTTACAGTTGTGTAAGCCTGTGCCAAGCCATCAGTAGCCAATAATTGATTCGCCGTGAGTCAGAATTGCAGGTGGATATGTAAGTTGTCTGATGGATTACCCACTGAAGGCCCCTGATAAGAAGGTTCAGGCTAGGAAGACTGTTTTGTGTAAATGCACGTTCAGAATGGAAATCGAACTCTCAAAAGAAAAGAAGCTGCTTGCACTGCTTGCTATTGTGTTCTTGCTAGCAGGTCCTTTCAGCGGAAATCCACTCGCCAGTCTGTCTGCGCGTGTTTAATTCTCTTGGAGAATCCTCAAGGGCGCAGCCACACTCCGCAGCGCAGGACCTTCAAGGGGTTCTATAATTAATCCTGCTCGCCCGAGGGGGGAGGGCTTTCAAGGAACAGTAAATCAAAGAGCAAGAAGGGTTGGTTGTCTGTGTGTGCTGGGTTGGAATACGTTTTTTAAGGTTTTTTAAGGCAAAACAATGTGAAGGCATTTTAAATGTATGCTCACCCCAACGGCGCAGTAAACAGACAGCCGAATTGTAAAGCTTTTTTTGTTTTGTTTCTGTGCTGATCAATGGTAGCACGTAATTAGCTTTTTCCTAAAATCAATGCAACCCTCTCCCCAATGGCAAGGAGGGAGAACTCAATGATGTGACATGGTCGGGCTATGAAGTACGACAGGAAGCAAGCATTCCCTATGAAAATTCGATTTGTAAACGAGTGCAGTAAGGGAGTAAGAGGGGCGCATTTACAAGAAAACCACTGGTTCTGGTCGTTGAACATATTTTTGTTGCAGCATTAATCCCACTGATCGTAAACATTCGGTTGCCTGTGTTTAGTGATCTGGGAAACCACATTCACTGCAGACATGCTGAAACCCTGAGTGTGTTTAATATGTATGTTAATGTAATCTCTGAAAAGAGTGTGTTTGTGAGTTATGATTTAGATCACAGTGAAGCCTTTCCTACAGAGGAGAGTATAGAGACGGGCCGAGTGGGCTGTGCTGTCATTCCAGAGTGGATTATTCTTCAGCAGGAGGTGCGTTCCCGTTAAGCACCCAGTCTTTGCGAATGCTTTCAACCTCTACTGTATGAGTCCTTTTGGTCCAATGATCCCACAGTAAAACATTGAACCCACTGTCAATTATGTACGTTTTGTGTCGTCTTTTTGAAAGCATTTAGCCTATAAATGTTGTCACTGTAATTTATAGCTTGCTTGAAAAGCCTTATTAATAATAGTGTAGCGTCTTTGGATTTGTGTGGAGTTTTTGACCCTACAAAAGTATGTGTGTGTGCGTGTGCATGTGTGTGCGTGTGCGTGTGTGTGCGTGTGTGTGTGTATGTGTGTGCTTGTGTGAGAATGTGTGCATGTGTATGGGTGTGTAAGTATGTGTGTGTGTATGTAGGTATGTTTGTGTGTGTGCGTGTGTGTGTGTATGTAAGTATGTTTGTGTGTGTGTGTGTGTGTGTGCGTGTGTATGTATGTATGTGTGTGTGTGTGTGTATGTGTGTGTGTGTGTGTGTGTATGTAGGTATGTGTGTGTGTGTGTGTATGTAGGTATGTTTGTGTATGTGCGTGTGTGTATGTATGTAGGTATGTGTGTGTGTATGTATGTGTTGTAGTGTATGTATGTGTGTGTGCGTGTGTGTATGTAGGTATGTGTGTGTATGTGTGTGTGTGTGTGCGTGTGTGTATGTATGTAGGTATGTGTGTGTGTGTGTGTGTGTGTGTGTGTGTGTGTGTGTGTGTGTGTGTGTGTGTGTGTGTGTGTGTGTGTGTGTGTGTGTGTGTGTGTGTGTGTGTGTGTATGTGTGTGTGTGTGTGTGTGTGTGTGTGTGTGTGTGTGTGTGTGTGTGCGTGTGTGTATGTATGTAGGTATGTGTGTGTGTATGTAGGTATGTTTGTGTGTGTGCGTGTGTGTATGTAGGTATGTTTGTGTGTGTGCGTGGGTGTGTGTAGGTATGTGTGTGTGTGTGTGTGTGTGTGCGTGTGTGTGTGTGTGTGTGTGTGTGTGTATGTATGTATGTGTGTGTGTGTGTGCGTGTGTGGTAGTGTTTTCTCGGGGGAGAGTGACAGGCACACAGAGCATTCCAGATTAAACTACATTAGTAATGAGGAAAAAGCCTCAGGTGGGAGCTGCTGCTGCTGCTATTGCTGCTTCAGAGAGGTCGGATGTTTATCTAGGGTTATCTATCTAATCATCTATCTACAGTACAATATAGAGAGGATACAATCTGTCCAGGGAGCATATTGTGTGTCAGGCGAGGATAGAATCTGAGACAGAGTCCAGGGAGCATATTGTCTCCAATAAGCCTCCATGCATACTCTAGTCATTGGTATTATGTGACAAGTGCTTTGGCCTTTCCATTTTTTAACATCCTGTTCTTTTATATAAAAGGTCTCTTTTGTGCCGCCTCCATTCAGCCATTCTGCAGCAGGCTGCTGTGCTGTGCTGCCAGTGGGAGCCTCTGTGACATCCCAGTATGAAAAGTGGACAGTGTCCTGTATTTCTCATGATAGATGAGATAAAGCCCTAATGAAAGACAATGACTGAGAGATTCCACTCATAATAATAATAATAATGTGTATGTGATGTTGAAAGGGATGTACCTTTTCTTCACATTCAGCTATGTGATATTCTGAAGTGTGATACTTTGTGACAACTATAAGTCACCCTGGATAAGGGTGTCTGCTAAGAAATGAATAATAATAATGTTCTGTTACATTGGACAGGAGTTTCTGAGAAAGACCTTTTAAATGAAATACATCACATGTATGTGAGTATGTACTGTGAGCTTAATATAGATGTGCATTTTATTTATATAATACAACATACAGTACATGCATTTCCCTGGTAGGCCTTTTGCTGTGTTTATGGAGCAGGAATTCTGTTCGCCAGAGAGAAATATACCAGCATTCTGCAGTGCTGCCCTGCTTACTGTGCAAATAAAGCAATTCCCATCCCAGCTGTGTGCAGCCCAGCCGAGGCATGGCCTGGTTCCGCACCAGCTTCCTCCTCTTCACAGTTCACAGTCCTTGATCATTGGGTGAAAGCTGGTTAAAGCCATGTGACAGAGAAATAATTATTCTTGTGATAAATCTTCCTCCCGGCCTATGAGGGCGCTGTGTAAAGTGCCCTGGACTGAATGTTCAGACAATTCATTCCCAGGGTTAGGCGGACGTCGGCCATCTAGAAAGGGGGTGGTGCTACGGTACACTAAATGATCGACACGGAGGGAAACAATGTGGCAGCCGCGGATTGGAGGAGTGGTTGCAATCGTTAACCAAGGGGGTGTGATTGACGGTATATAAGGGGACTTAGCGAGGTGATCTGTTTGTTTGTTAAGGAGAACGCTAAATCGGATGGCGAACCATGTTAAAATATATTGTGAGTGTTTGTTTGTTTTGTTGTGTCTAATACTGTGCTTGTTTGTGATTTATTAGACGGCTAAACATGATCCACGAGCTGTCGCTTAAGGCCAGCACGAACCTGGACATAACTGCGCCTTTGTTCACGTATTGAATTTGTATTTCACCACTTGCACTGAAAGCACTCACTAGGGACTTGTGATTATGTGTGTATTTGTAGGTGATAAAGTAACTGTGTTATTATTTGGGACTGCAACCCGTGCTTTAGAACAGTGCAGTACACTTGCTGTGTATTGCCTGGGATTATTATTTGTGGTCACCAGACCAGGATTAAAAATAAACACAATTGTACCTGGATTATTGTTGTCTGTCTTTTCATTGCTCACCACATCACTCCTGCAAACCACTTTGCCACAGGCCATCAAGATAATTTATCACCAGTAGCAGGTGTGCCTTTGAGCCCCTCTTATAACCTTTTACGTTGAAATGAGTGACTTTGTACAGACATTTCGGTGTATACCTTTTTGAAGGCGGCTTGTTTTTGAAAACAAATCCATCTTTGCAACTGCTCTCGGCTTTCCCTCACGGGAATATACACTGTAAAGCATGTACTCTAATGAGGACTGAACCAGACAGAAGCATCTTCTTTCAAAACAATGTAAACAGAAGCCCTGTCAAGAGAACAATGTAGAACATCCAGCTTCTCCCCACTCCCTTTGTACTTTCCCTCAGATTATAGAAATATAGAAATAGAATTACTGCAGCTTCATTTAACTAGTGGGAGCGCAAAACCAGCTAAGCTGACCACAAATGCAATCACCTGTGTCCTTCCTTCAAGCAAAATCAATATAAGGTATCAATATATTTTTGTAAATAGTTTATATATTTTTTTTAATTCTAGAACAATAACAACTGTCTGCTATAGCATGTTTTTCACAGGGTTGCAGGAACTGATGATAATGGCATTTATTAATAATTCACCTCTTTAACATTCAGACTGGTAGAATATTGTCTTGCCAATTATTGTTATATATTTTTTTCTACCTAAATTAGTGAATTTTGGAACACTTCAATCCTGCCATCCCCGCTGGTCCTCTCTCAAGCCAGGACTGACAAATGTGTCAAATTGTGTGAATATTAAAAGAAATTTTAACATTGAGTGCTGGTCGGGGTGACATTAAGCACTGTTCTCACATATCCAGCACTGTCTCTAATACTTTTCATTGAACCCTTTGATTTCCAAAATGATCTGCATGTCATTTTTTTTTTTTTTATGAGCACAGAAATGCACATATTGCTGCATTTAACATTATCTTGACCATTGCTTGCACCTTCTGCAATCCTGAAATATGCCAAAACGGATGTAAAACAAATGTGATGTTGTCATTAAGGTAGTTTAGATTCTTTGCAACGTGAACTCAAGTTCCCTGTTTTTTTTAACCACGTCTGTACAGCAGCAATGCAGAGACATCAGAGGGTTGCTCTTTGCACATTGGGGGCAGTGTCAGTTCCAGACTCCCGATCCCTATTCCCCAACAGCCAGAGTACACCAATCCTGACCTGAAGTTACTCTCTTAGAGAGTATTGACTACTGCAGCCTCTACTGTGAGCTATTAAACTGTCTGTCTACCAGGGTCACAAACACTGACCTCTGTGGGTCTTTAATGTTGGAGACCGATGCAGCTTCCCTTTGATTTTCCACATTCCGTTTTTTAAACCTGCAATACGATGCCTGAATGAGCTGGTTTTACAGGATGTTCGATTAATTGGATTAACCTACGGTAAAGAATGTGTAGGCCCCGGACTTGCTCTTGCCTACAGCACCATGAAATGGATTTTGCTCATAACTGCGGAAGGGCTTATGGGAAAAGAGTGCGAGATATCATTATTATGATAAATATCTGAAATGACTTTGGGTCAGAGTCAGAGGGGGTATGACAATGCAGAGGCCTTGTATTACAGGAAGTGATTCCTGGTTAGCATAGGTATTTGAAAATGTTACAAGAACAGCACATAAGTAGTGAAAAATAGCTTCTCTATGCATGCACAGTGCAATATAGCTGAAAACAGACAAAAACCTAAATAAATAAACCAGGCAAAGATAGAACCAGATATTGTTCTAAACCAGGCAAAGATAGTACCAGATAGCATCAGAAAGCATAAAATAAAACTGTTGCTCTTGGGAGAGCAGACGAGGGAACCAAAACAATCAATTTATTTAATTTCTGTCCTGGGCACTTGAAGCACCCCCTAGCATGCCTACGGGGGGGGGGGGATCTGTTCAACAGCTCCAGATTAGATGTGAAGACCCTGCTGAGGATGGATGGAGCAGTCTGATTTGTTTTAGGCGCACACAACATTAACTAGTGTTGTGCAGGAATCAGCCCTCAGAGCTACAATGCCATTTGCACAGAGGCAACAGACAGCTTAGGTAGGCATGCAAAGCACCCCTGGAATGTTACCTGTTCTTCACAAATCATGACCAAGAAATCTGTAGCCCTGGCGGCGCTAACATGAGGATCCGTTTTAAATGCATTTCCAAGCAAAGGTTAGTAAAAAGGTGCAGTGTTATTTTGAAATGTCCAGATCGAAAGTCGGCTCCTCACTTACTGAACAGGAAGACACTAAATAAATGGACAACCTAAGTTCCTGCTTTCAATCCAATTGTCTCTTTCACTTTCTCTGAGAAATTGAAATTATTCTGGAGGGAAGGGGTTAATAATAATAATAATAATAATAATAATAATAATAATAATAATAATAATATGAACTTGATTGTCTATTAACAACCTTCAAATGTTGTCTGTCTTTAGGGCTAAAATATAAACAGAAAAAAGACAAGTGGACCAACAATACGTAGAAGACAAACTGGCAATTGATTTTGGATTGCATTGTACAGCAGCGAGTTCAATAGCTACATACACTAATAAATCTCTGTGGCCTGTTTCATCAAACCCAACACTTTCATCTGTGATGAACTACAGTTGCATGCAGATAAATGATATTGCAGTGGTCAGACCAAGGTACAAAATGAATTGTACAGCAGACATTAAGCAACTCGGCTGCTAAAAACCAAAGCATTCACAAGCTGTCAGTGCCAAGCCTGGATGCAGCCGTGTTACCTGAGAGACAACAGAAGGGAAGTGTTACAAGACTGTCAGAGTAAACACTGACGCATTTTCACTTAATTCACCTGACACCGACAGCCAGCGCAACTGAGATTCAAAGAGCAGGCAGCGGGATATATGAAATCTCAACAAAAAAGCAAATCCAATACAAGAAGCAGACGTGACGATTCAAAAACAGGCTTGTAGAAGCAAGGTCAGGGGGAATTGGAGTTCAGTCCTCTGGTTAAATGCATATTTTATACCTACATCTACATTTTAAGTTTCACATTTATGTGATCTATAATTCTCTCATGTGAGTTCTGCTTCTGCATTGTTTACCAGGCTTACCATCCTTTTCAAACCACTCCTGGGAAAGTTAGTAAGCATATTAAATAAAGATCTAAGCAGAAAGAACAATAGAGAAGGAATGCGAGTGCACACGATTGGTTATTAAACAAGAAAGAAATGATTTATTAAGAAACTGTAGGTGATGTAAAGAATATCGTTTCATGCTGTGCAGTAGTTGGATTATTATGCTGGATTAAAATGGCGTGTTCTCCTAGTAAATAATTTGAAATAAGTGTTTTTGTTTTTGTATCTGTTGAGATTGAGAGAGGATGTTGTTTAATTTTTGTGTGATGTAGCATCGTAAAGCTATGTGGTTTTTGACATCGCTCTGATATGTATTGAGCAGTCTGGTTCAATACACTCGTGCTGAGGTATGATAACACACACTGCTGATAAGAGGGACAGGATAACAGGAAAAAAAAAACAACCTGACTGGAGAGATGAGATGATAGCCAGTGAGGCTCATGTCCCTCTGATTTCCTTTCAGATTTACCGCCGATGTTGGCTGGTGTTTAAGAAATCTTCCAGCAAGGGACCCAGACGGCTGGAGAAATATCCAGACGAGAAATCCGCCTACATCAGGGCTTACCCCAAGGTATGATCAACACTTTCCAGCTGATCTGAACCCAAGAGCGTTTCACTTACAGACTTGCAATCTGAGTAGAAATATGTATTTTAAATGCATTGCACAGCATGGATATAAAGCATGGCACCCTGCAAAAAAACTACTGTGCAAATTTACCATGGTACACTTTGGTATAGGTGTTTCTAGGGTGACCAATTTGGGACAGTTGTTGTTTTGTTTTCATTGCATCGCAATGCATTGTGGTACTTGTAGTCCTGCATCTCTTAGAGTAAAGAAACGTACGTTGAAAAAGCAGAACTGTTCCCGTGGATCTGGAGCCCTACAATATTATCACTACAGAATCCCATGAGGTCCTTTAGTGTCTTTAAAACGTCTGTGTCAGTCAACATTAAAGGTGAATACATCTTCTTGTTGTTGGCATCTCTGCTGCATCAGCAAGATAAGTTAGCAATCCGCTCCTGAGTGTCACTCACTGTGTTTCCCAGGTAACAGAGATCAGCAACGTGAAGAATGTGACCAGGTTGCCCCGGGACACCAAAAGACAGGCAGTAGCCATCGTCTTCACTGACGACACGTCCCGCACCTTTACCTGCGAGTCTGGTAACACTTTGGCTTCGTTTATATCACTTTACACTGGTGCCCTGCACAATTCTTTTTTTTCAGCCTTCTTGGTGAAGCGAAGCACAATTACCATATTCAGAAACATAGGGATCAGCAAAATAGACATAGTATTATAAATATTATGATTCTAGTTTTTTTAAGGTTTAAATGATAAGCTTTTACAGTAATTTGATTTCGAACACAAAAGACAGTCAGTATGTTAGAGAATATGGAATGCAATATTGCTGTTTGGATAACTATGACTGCCCGTCTTATTGGATTCAATGAACGCTATGTTTGTTTTTTGCACATTTGTGAGTGAGTGACACATTTTACATGACAGAATAAAGAAACCCACTCCTGCCCTGAGGCACGAGTCATTTACCTGCAGAGTCTGCTTCCATTGTACAGATGGATTTATAAAGGCTCATATAGAAGTCAGGGTGACACAAACTCAATTGCAGTTGGAAAATGTAGCACTAAAAACATTCAGAGAGAGAGGTCACGCTTCAAACCTTACAGTCTTCTTTGCAGATATAATTAAAGTTAACTGTTTGAACCACACAGCCTTCCTTAGTCCTGAGATCTGAGACCCAGCCACTATTAAGAGATAACTCAGTGGGTTTGGTTTTCAGGCTCATGTACACAGGAAAGCATTTGGTTACCTGCTCAAATGCAACCTTGTGCTTCCAGTGAATGTCTTGAGTATTAAGGCCTTTGAGCGTTGCTTTGACACAGAGATCCTCTGGCTGTGTTTCCCACAGAGCTGGAAGCTGAGGAATGGTATAAGATCCTGTCCATTGAATGCCTGGGAGCCAGACTCAATGATATCAGCCTGGGGGAGCCTGATCTCTTAGCAGCGGGAGTGCAGTGTGAACATACAGGTAATTGCCTCCCGGGCTGTAGCGCCTTCCTGCAGTACTGTAGGCAGTCTGCCATGAATCAAATAGAGCTAAATGAATCGAAACCCAAGGAAATTATTCAAACGTATTTTCTTTTTACAGTTACAACAAAGTGACCAAAGCATGTTTTTTTTATCTCATTCTAAACGGTTTAAAAAAAAAAAAACTGTATCTAGCCCTGATTTATTAATATGGTATTGTTTAATCAAGAGTAATATAGAGCACTTGCTGCTGCTGTTTGCAGTTTGACTGCAATGTGTTCAGGTTCTTGTCTACTTCCTCCGTGTTTGACTGCCGTGTGTTCAAACTCTCATCTGCTGTGACAGCGCTGCTCCTACCTTCTCTCCCCCTGACAGAGCGCTTCAACGTGTTCCTGCTGCCCTGCCCAAACCTGGATATATACGGCGAGTGCATGATGCAGATAACCCACGAGAACATCTACCTCTGGGACATTCACAACCCTCGCACCAAACTGGTCACATGGCCGCTCTGCTCGCTGCGGCGCTACGGCCGGGACGTCACCAGATTCACCTTTGAGGCCGGCCGGTGAGAGACCAGGACAATCGGACACCTCACCCAGACCGAATTACAACAGCAAATCTGATACCTAGCATTATTATTATGTGTACTGCAATTCCAATTACAAATGCTGACAAAAGCCAGTCCAGTCCTCATAGCAAACAGCAGAGATGTCTTAATACAGAAAATAACAGTGCAAAGACACTGTGGGAGTCTTTTGCCTTTCAGTTGATTAAGACTGCCATCTAGTGGTAGAAAGTCAGTCCTTTATTGTACTGCTTTACAGAATGTAGGCAATGCTGTGTTTGTAAAACCTTTAAATCCATAACAGATAAATAAAACAACAGGGTCTGGAAAGGGAGAATTCTGCTGCTTTGACAAACAAACAATGACAGGCAATGATGATATATTTTGAATAGAATTTGAAATGATCTAAACTTTATGTCTGTTGGTATCAATGTTACTCCTGTGCAACAGCCTGACATTCTTGGAAGCAACTGTTAGTTTTGCAGGTGGATTCCTTGAATATCGCAAGTCTTTAAAGTATTCATGTTATGTAAATTATGTAATCGTATTTAAATATCTGCTTTGAAATGACGGTATCTATTTTAACAGTTTTCTGTTGTTATAGCGTAACGAAGGGTAGTAAAAACCAAAGCAATACAGGGTAAAGTTTAGGCAAGTATAAAAAGCAGAGAGGTATAGGGCAGCATTATTTTCTGGGAGAGTAAGCAATTTCATGCCAGCAAATATTGCAATGAGACGTAGATTACGAGGTGGTTTAGGTAGCAAGAAGAAAATTAAAGAACACTTATGATCTGGAATCAATACGTGAAAATGATTACGAAGGCAAAGTGTTAGCCAATTTAACCTATATAAATTATGTGCCTGTCGCAAACCGTGCTGTCTTAATGGAAATACAGTGGTTCCAACAGCATTCAATTTCTTTGAAAGGTGTGTATGTAATACATTACATCAAATTAGATTAAGCCCCCAGTTAAAGTTTTGGTAATTTGGTGATGCTGCTTATTTTAGTAGCACTTTGGCTGCATAGTTTAAAACACACTCACACCTGCGGCCACACACAACCCCTAACGCACACCTGCTTTACACCTTATGTTTCAAACACACACATGCATTTCGCACTCTCTCACAATCATGCAGATCTAAAGAAATACACCTGCCGATTCTCTATTCAGCACTCGAGGGAACACGGCTGAGTTTGTTTTTCTTCCTGAGCACCCCTGGAGATGTATCTGTTGTGGAGCAGCCTGTGACAGGAGCTTGTGTGTGTATTCCAGGATGTGTGACAGTGGAGAGGGGCTCTACACATTCCAGACCCGGGAGGGGGAGCAGATCTACCAGCGAGTGCACTCAGCCACCCTCGCCATCGCCGAGCAGCACAAGAGGGTCCTGCTGGAGATGGAGAAGAACGCCAGGGTCAGGCGTTTATATATCTGTCAGGCTTCTCACACTGTGGGGGCACGGGTCGTCCCAGGACTAGTACAACCATTCAGATAAAGTTGTGAAACTCAGGAGGAGTGTTGAGCATAGATTGAAAGCATTACCTTAATTGCAGTGTTTATAGAAAACTAAATGCCATTATTTATATACTTCACATTTCCCCTTACCACACCCATTAATCCAGACTACTTAATGGTCCAGAAACAGTTCAGATAATAAGTGGTTCTTCTGTATTTTGATAAACAAACGCATTGTGAAGTCTGGTATAAGAAGGTTTTTATTTCTGGTTCCAGCTGCTGTCGAAAGGCTCCGAGCCAGGCTCCTACCCCTGCACTCCCACAACTATCCTGCCACGCAGCGCCTTCTGGCAGCACATTACGGGCACCCAGAGCAGCACAGGCATGGCCAACGGTGAGTGAGTCTGCCCCACAGGTGCTGCGAAGAAAAGACTCAGCGGGTCTTTAGTGCCTCAGAAATATGTGATTGCTCGTAGCATGCTGCTCAGCGCGTCAATTATGCATTGGAGCACCATCTACTGTGGCTGTTAGATATCCTGACTTTTCTGTTGATTCATACAGGGCAGTATTTGTTTGTATCTTCTGACATCAGATAAGGCAGTTTGAAAGTGTATATACTGTATTTTTGTTTTTATTTCCAGGTGTGGTTATACATGAAGAAATGTGTAAGACCCTTATAAAAGTTGACCATAGTAAAAGCATAGAAGAGTGCATGGCAAAGCATAGGTAAGCATTGTAAAGCACAGAGAGGTATGGTAAAGCATATTTAAAAACAGTCAAAGCCAGGGTAAACATTAGCAAATGCACTGTATAACCATGGGAAAAGCATGGGAAAAGTGCAAAAATTCCCTGCAAAAGCACAGTGGTAACTTTTAGAAGAGGAATACCACAGCCTGACTTGATTCTTGTCTGTTCTCACCCAGGTGACCTGTATGCAGATTCCCAGGAGGACCCTGAAGTGGACCTGCACCCCACCCGCCTGCCCCTTGAGTC
This sequence comes from Polyodon spathula, assembly GCF_017654505.1. Lineage (NCBI taxonomy): Eukaryota > Metazoa > Chordata > Actinopteri > Acipenseriformes > Polyodontidae > Polyodon > Polyodon spathula. Next base: position 40,777,072 of record NC_054546.1, on the reverse strand, counting down.
CCGCAGCCCTGCATTCATGGACCGTCACCCTGGCATGTTCCCCAGCTACCCTGGTCAGTGACGGGCCGGTCCGTGCACTCTTTCCCTCTTACCTCCTCAACTTTGCTGGGACTGGACTGCCACCCCCTACCCCATCTACTCCCCCAACACAGGGAGGTGGTCCTGCAAGAGTCGGGACAGAGAGAGGGGTAGGCTTGTGCATTTCTGCAGGACATTCATTCACAAAAGAGGAGCCCACAGAAGTAACCTTAGCTTAAAAGCAGAAGCAAGATCAAGGGACCTTCCGAAACAGAAGAGAATTCAGATCCTCTTGGTTTGAAGATTTGATAATCTGCACATGGGATGAAGACTTGAGATTTTAAAAAAGCTGAAGACACACGATTTTAAGCATCTAGATTTTCTCATTTCGTTTTTGTTTTAACGCTTCCTAAAGAGTGCAACTCTTCTTGCATGGTCGCTGGAAAAGTGCACTTCAGTTGTTTTGATGTTTGGAGGAATGCTAACAGTCTTTAAGCGCCACTTGTGGTAGAGGATTTCGCCCTGCCCTTGACCTTTGATGTCACCAGGCAGAAGATTACTGATAAATAGGCTGGTAGGACTGCACACCCACCTTTAGCTGTCATATTTAAGGGGAGCCTCTTATGTTTCACGGTTGATGTGATTCAATAGATCCCAGGCAATCTAAAGAAGGACAGCGTCACACAGAGCAAGCCAAGGCCAAGTGGATTAGTAGCACAATATACTGTTTTTTAGCCGTTAACCTTGCAGCTGTATGTCCTGTAAACCCCTCTGTAGAGCAGGAGTCCGTACTGCTGTTGCCTGAGAATGCACAACACACCCACATTCCTGGACAAGGTTTTAGATGTGCTGCTGTGTTACAGAAGGGTAATCTACTTTCTATAATGGACTGTTCTACTACAGATGATCTTGTTGCTGTGGAGCTGCGTTGATCTCTTTAATTCCTGTTTTTTTTTTTTATCTAACCGAGAATGTGTCAGAACAGAAGAAAGGAACTTAAAGGACCATTCTAACTGTGGATTTTGGTTCAGAATCCGAACCCAACAACATCATCGTAGAACTGATGCAGAGAAGACTTTGTGCTGAACCCCTGTCTCCTCGCCCTCGCTCTTCACTGGGTGTCATTTTATTGGTGACGATTTGAAACCAGTTTGAAGAAACAGGATTGCATTCTGGAGCAGGCGAGGGGTGCGCTTTATCTCGGTTATAATTTGTGTTCCACATTTAAGTTCTCGACTGTTCAAGGAAGAGGATAATCCATGTGTTTAAAAGACTGTTTCGGTTTGAATTTGTATGTTTTATTTTGTTATTATATTATATTAATATTGTTATTTGTTATGATTTGTTGGTTTTTTTTTTTTTTTTTTTTTTTAAAACATTAGGTCAGATTAGAGACCTGTGTGTTCTTGAAGTAACATTTGCACTTGGAAAGGATTTTAAACAATCTGTTTTAGACAACTCAGGAGAAAACTTCTTTATAGTTTGAACATTTTTCTTACTAAGAGTGATATGCACAACTCCTGCAGCCTGTATTGGGGTGCAGAGTAAACACATTGCATTGTGGCCGTCAAGGGCTCAGCTTGTCCCAGCTGCCTGAATAGGAGACCTACAGACCAAATGCTTCCCTTAAAGCTAGCTAAGGTGTTCCACTCAAGAGATACGTGAACAAGATGAACAAAGTGTCGGAGAGGATAACAAAAGCAATCCTATTTTCAATTGATTGTTTTCAATAACATTACAATACCACACATGCGTTTTTTCTGATGCATGTATACTGTGTAGGATGGCTTTTTTTATTGACGTTAAAATGCGATTAGGAGTAAGCTGTTATTCATATTTTTTGCCTGGCAGATTTATAATAGAGAGAATTGCAAGGCAATTTAATACATTGGTACCAAATCACTGTTGGAAAAAGGTGACTTCATGCATTGAATGATGCAGATTTTAAACTATTACTTTCCAAAATGCAACCCAGCTCTCTAGGCACTAAGCTATTTGAACCTATTACCTTTCTGCAATGCAGGTTACTCACACTCACTATCTATTGCAATTCAACTCTGCTTATAACCATTTAAAAAAAAAAAAATCATATTCCACAACATTGCACATTTTCACATTGTACATTCTCATAGTAAATGAAAGCAGGCATTTGAAAAGGCTTGAGAAAATGAGCTATTTAATTGACAGCAGGTTACAATTCACTGAGAAATAAATGATTAAGAAATTCTGTATATTTACTTGACCTCTGATCCTTATCGGTATGCAAAGTGGAACACCTTATTTTTAAAGGCTAGTTAATGCTCGATTCCAAGAATAATTTAAAAAAAAAATTACAGTTTTACTGTTTGTCACTTTCATCTTTAAGAAGGGCTAAGCTTCTGTTGAACAGATCTCTTCACTCTGTAACCTGTAAATAACCTGGGTTATAATTCAGCCCCTGGGGCGTGTGTGTATATAGTGCTATCTGTTTCACTTGATGTGTCAGTGTACCCACTTTGGCAACGGAACGTTCTGATGGATGGGTGCGGGCTATGGATAGCATTCTGATGTCTCCTTGGTAACGTCTGGAAGGAAAAGAAAGAAACCTAGTAATAAAATTAGACAACAGTTTCAATGAGAAGGCAATAGGCTTGATTCTCTAAGCTATTGTAGCCATGAGCACATTTTTTTTTTTTTTCCAGAAAGAAATAAACTCACCTGGTAAAGTTACCGAACACTTTTAATGAAGTGCTTTTTAAGTAGTCTTAAGGTATTTATTACTCATTTTAGAATTGTGATTTGTGTTTCTTTTCTTTACGAAAAAATGTGCTAGGGACAATTTGAAGCAAGTACAGTCTAGTGCAGTCTTCTCTGTATATTATAACAGAGTGTTTAAAGTTACTCTCTGCCCAGTCCTTTAACCTTAGATTTAATTCGCTCTGCCATCTGCGAAACACTCCGCTGCCTAACCAGAGTGCTGTCCAATAGACAAACTAGACAGCAGTGTTTTTTTTTTTTTTTTTTTTTATGAAAAGCCCATATAAAATGAGTTGCTTGCAGTTTCATTTTCATGTCAAGGCTTTCCTAGAACCCATCTACTGTAGACAGTGTGCAAAGATCACTTTCTCTTTGTTCTAGAACTTGAATTTCTGCCTTAAGACTGTTTTCTGTTTGTTTGTTTGTGTTAGGGGGTGGGTGGGTGGGTGGGTGGGGGGGTGGTGGGAGGGGGCGTTACAGTTCCTCCAGAGAAGGGGAACCAGGTGTTTGATTGTGTTGAAGCAGATCAACCCTGCTCATCCTACCAGTTTGACTCGTGCAGATAATTCTTTTGGTTTTTCTGATATTCTTTGGGAGGGTTGTGGTGAGAGAGGGAGTGGGGAAGTTTCCTGGTTCATCCACAGCATTTGTCTGTTAACTAAGCCTTTCTGTTGTATAACGTCTAAATAAAGATTGATTTGTATAGTACAACATTGGGATAAACAAATAAACTCGCAGTGGCACAATGCTAGATTGATTTGCATTGCACAACATTGGGATAACCAAATAAACTCGCAGTGGCACAGTGCTGCTCAGCTGAGGGTTGGGAACAATGCAGTCCTTTATTCTGATAGTTTTGGTTTTGCACCCCTTGCTGTGTGGAGGTGGCATGCTTCAGTTTGGCCAGTCTGTGAAATGGCCCTTCAGGCACTTGTTATATTCAAGTCTGATCAGACTGGATAGGCTCAACAATGTCCTATACTGCACTTGCTTTACCCCCCTTATTTAATATTTATTATCAGGATATATAGGCATTTAGCTGCATAAATAGTTAAGAGGGGAAGGGGAAAGTGGAGTTGGCAGTGAGGAATGCAAAGTCGAATCAAAATGTGTGTGTGCAATACATTATGTTTAAATATTAATGAATGATATTTAGTTGTATTTCAAATGTATTATAGTTAGATATGGTATTCAGTATAATGTGCATTGTAAAATCTGGATGGGTGCCCATCTATTTATCTGTCTGTCCACGTGCAGTTGAAAGGTCTCTTTTGGGTTGGTGGCTGCCCTCTCAAAGGCATGCTTTAAGGCTGATATCACCCACCCCAAGAGCCACTATAGTTAACTCCCCATCTCCACCTCCCCTAGCTAACCCCTGTTTTATCAGGGCAGGACTTAACCTGGTATCTCACACCCAGCTCTTATTACCTCCATGTAAAATACCTCGAACTCACTGTAGATGACCACAGGCCGGATTTGCTCATGTATTATACCATAGAGAGTCAGATATATTCGTGTTACAGGTACCTGCTATGGACATTTTATTTAGATCACCGAAGAGCATGTCGCCATGGAACCCACCCTTGCATGAAATTATGCTCTGAATTGCCATGTGTCTTGTATTGTTTGTGGTACAACGTTTTGCAGTTTTACAATAAAAATTTAAATAATAAAAAACACCCCAAAAACTTTTGCCGTTGTCTACATTAAATGTCATCACCAATGCACAACTAATTGTGGCCTGGCCAGCAGAACAGAGGGAGACTGGTGCTGCAGATCAGGGTGTTTTTAAAGGCTCTGAACCCAGCCTGCATGCTGGTGGTTCACTTCAGAACAGATGGAGACTGGCGCTGGTGATCAGGGTGTTTTTAAAGGCTCTGAACCCAGCCTGCATGCTGGTGGTTCACTTCAGAACAGATGGAGACTGGCGCTGGTGATCAGGGTGTTTTTAAAGGCTCTGAACCCAGCCTGCATGCTGGTGGTTCACTTCAGAACAGATGGAGACTGGCGCTGGTGATCAGGGTGTTTTTAAAGGCTCTGAACCCAGCCTGCATGCTGGTGGTTCACTTCAGAACAGATGGAGACTGGCGCTGGTGATCAGGGTGTTTTTAAAGGCTCTGAACCCAGCCTGCATGCTGGTGGTTCACTTCAGAACAGATGGAGACTGGCGCTGGTGATCAGGGTGTTTTTAAAGGCTCTGAACCCAGCCTGCATGCTGGTGGTTCACTTCAGAACAGATGGAGACTGGCGCTGGTGATCAGGGTGTTTTTAAAGGCTCTGAACCCAGCCTGCATGCTGGTGGTTCACTTCAGAACAGATGGAGACTGGCGCTGGTGATCAGGGTGTTTTTAAAGGCTCTGAACCCAGCCTGCATGCTGGTGGTTCACTTCAGAACAGATGGAGACTGGCGCTGGTGATCAGGGTGTTTTTAAAGGCTCTGAACCCAGCCTGCATGCTGGTGGTTCACTTCAGAACAGATGGAGACTGGCGCTGGTGATCAGGGTGTTTTTAAAGGCTCTGAACCCAGCCTGCATGCTGGTGGTTCACTTCAGAACAGATGGAGACTGGCGCTGGTGATCAGGGTGTTTTTAAAGGCTCTGAACCCAGCCTGCATGCTGGTGGTTCACTTCAGAACAGATGGAGACTGGCGCTGGTGATCAGGGTGTTTTTAAAGGCTCTGAACCCAGCCTGCATGCTGGTGGTTCACTTCAGAACAGATGGAGACTGGCGCTGGTGATCAGGGTGTTTTTAAAGGCTCTGAACCCAGCCTGCATGCTGGTGGTTCACTTCAGAACAGATGGAGACTGGCGCTGGTGATCAGGGTCATTTTAAAGGCTCTGAACCCAGCCTGCATGCTGGTGGTTCACTTCAGAACAGATGGAGACTGGCGCTGGTGATCAGGGTGTTTTTAAAGGCTCTGAACCCAGCCTGCATGCTGGTGGTTCACTTCAGAACAGATGGAGACTGGCGCTGGTGATCAGGGTGTTTTTAAAGGCTCTGAACCCAGCCTGCATGCTGGTGGTTCACTTCAGAACAGATGGAGACTGGCGCTGGTGATCAGGGTGTTTTTAAAGGCTCTGAACCCAGCCTGCATGCTGGTGGTTCACTTCAGAACAGATGGAGACTGGCGCTGGTGATCAGGGTGTTTTTAAAGGCTCTGAACCCAGCCTGCATGCTGGTGGTTCACTTCAGAACAGATGGAGACTGGCGCTGGTGATCAGGGTGTTTTTAAAGGCTCTGAACCCAGCCTGCATGCTGGTGGTTCACTTCAGAACAGATGGAGACTGGCGCTGGTGATCAGGGTCATTTTAAAGGCTCTGAACCCAGCCTGCATGCTGGTGGTTCACTTCAGAACAGATGGAGACTGGCGCTGGTGATCAGGGTGTTTTTAAAGGCTCTGAACCCAGCCTGCATGCTGGTGGTTCACTTCAGAACAGATGGAGACTGGCGCTGGTGATCAGGGTGTTTTTAAAGGCTCTGAACCCAGCCTGCATGCTGGTGGTTCACTTCAGAACAGATGGAGACTGGCGCTGGTGATCAGGGTGTTTTTAAAGGCTCTGAACCCAGCCTGCATGCTGGTGGTTCACTTCAGAACAGATGGAGACTGGCGCTGGTGATCAGGGTGTTTTTAAAGGCTCTGAACCCAGCCTGCATGCTGGTGGTTCACTTCAGAACAGATGGAGACTGGCGCTGGTGATCAGGGTGTTTTTAAAGGCTCTGAACCCAGCCTGCATGCTGGTGGTTCACTTCAGAACAGATGGAGACTGGCGCTGGTGATCAGGGTGTTTTTAAAGGCTCTGAACCCAGCCTGCATGCTGGTGGTTCACTTCAGAACAGATGGAGACTGGCGCTGGTGATCAGGGTGTTTTTAAAGGCTCTGAACCCAGCCTGCATGCTGGTGGTTCACTTCAGAACAGATGGAGACTGGCGCTGGTGATCAGGGTGTTTTTAAAGGCTCTGAACCCAGCCTGCATGCTGGTGGTTCACTTCAGAACAGATGGAGACTGGCGCTGGTGATCAGGGTGTTTTTAAAGGCTCTGAACCCAGCCTGCATGCTGGTGGTTCACTTCAGAACAGATGGAGACTGGCGCTGGTGATCAGGGTCATTTTAAAGGCTCTGAACCCAGCCTGCATGCTGGTGGTTCACTTCAGAACAGATGGAGACTGGCGCTGGTGATCAGGGTGTTTTTAAAGGCTCTGAACCCAGCCTGCATGCTGGTGGTTCACTTCAGAACAGATGGAGACTGGCGCTGGTGATCAGGGTGTTTTTAAAGGCTCTGAACCCAGCCTGCATGCTGGTGGTTCACTTCAGAACAGATGGAGACTGGCGCTGGTGATCAGGGTGTTTTTAAAGGCTCTGAACCCAGCCTGCATGCTGGTGGTTCACTTCAGAACAGATGGAGACTGGCGCTGGTGATCAGGGTGTTTTTAAAGGCTCTGAACCCAGCCTGCATGCTGGTGGTTCATTTCAGAACAGATGGAGACTGGTGCTGCAGATCAGGGTGTTTTTAAAGGCTCTGAACACAGCCTGGTTTGCATACAGTGAATCACAAAGCTTTCACTCAGTCTGTTTTGAGAAGCAAGATTTAACATTACAGTGGTCCAAAAAAGAGTTATGAATTACAATTGTTATTATCTAGATCATTGTAACATTCTTTAAGCACTGTAATTAATTTGAGGTAAGGGCTGTGTGGCTTGGACCCCCATATTAGACAATAAGAATATGAAGTGAATGTCAGTCTGAAACTGCATACTTGCACCATACTATATATCAATATGCACAGGATTCAAGGCCTGCTCATCATCTAGTGCTGTATTGCCTTCAGTTTAAGGCCTGCACGTTGTGACTACTGTGTATATATCACCCCACTTACCGTGCAAGGAATTCAGGATGTTAAATGCATAAAGCGCCGGCTCTTCAAGGGCCCCGAAGTTAAAGAACATGATCCCCCACGTTAATCCCAGCAGACAGAGCCCCAGCAGCGTGCAGACATTCCTTCTGGTGCTCCACTTTTCAAAGAGGCTGGAGCCGGACTTTCCAAGCTGGACTATCTTCAGTGTCACCACTGAGAAAATCACTGTGCTGTGCAGAAACAGCAGTGCGTGGCAGGCGATGGTAACATAAAGGACTGCTGGATCTGTCAGCCAGCACCTGGTAAGACTGAAAACAGAAGGAGTCTTTTTAAAAAAAAAAAAAAAAAAAAAAGCTGTTGCTTTTTATCACCTGTCCAAGCAACACTTACAAAGCTTTATAAATATTTTATGCAGGTTCAAAATGTTATCAGATAACATGTAAGAACTTATTGATTTTTTATCTTTATCGTTTATTGTAAAGCTAACTCAAGCAAAAACAAATATTAACAATCCAAAATACAACTAAATATGCAGAAAATAAGGATTTTTTTTCAGGGAGCCTCAAAATTAAATAAGTAGTAGCCAGGCAAATGTGGCATAAAAAGTGTTTGTTTAAATCTTGAGCATTAGATGCTGCGCTATAGTTCACATAGTCCAGTTTCCTTACAAAGAATAACAGTTGCTTTCTGACTTCTCTTCATCAGTTAATGTTGGGGCTGTTGTCTTTGCAGTGCTTGTAAAAGTATTACTTTATACTGGTGCTGCTTTAACTGAACAACAACAATCTGTGAAAAAAAACAAGAGCAAAACACTTGATGTTACAACAATATGGTAGTGGCATGAGACGGTTCAAATGAAAAAGGTGACATAATGATGTCTTTGTATGAACAATCGACTTTTTAAAAGTGGAATTTCTCGACGGTGGTATTATTATTATTATTATCATCATCAACATCATCAACACCAGGCCTACAGATACCCCCAAAATAAACAACAAAACCCCTGAACCTGAAGTAACACCTTCGATGCTGGTACTGAGTTTGCAACTGCACTGCAAACCTGAAACATCTTAAAGTGGCTCCAGTTTAGTTAAATTAACAGGTGCTTTTCTGCCTTAAAAAAAATATTTCACCCCCACTGTGTGAATTAAGAAGTGTGATCAATACCTGTCTTGGAGGGTTATTGTTTTTACGCCAATAATCTTCATAACATGTTCTGTCATATTCAACATGCTTTTTCTTTATCATGCAGAGGTAAACCTGTATTGCCATATAGATCGTGTTTGGAGGTGGCTGGATGCTCTTGATGTTTTAGATTGCTGCCCCTGTACACACACTGCAGTAACCAGGTATGGGTGATATTCAACCTCTATGGGTCATTCTGATTAGACAAACTAGTATTTAAAAATCACTATACTTACTCATCATGCTTTCACAGGCAGTGGGAACCGCATTACAGAGGTCTAGAATACAACAAGAGTATGTGTCCTTTTTAATCCCATGTGGGCATATTTATTAAATTACCTTTTACATCTATACTGCCCTGATAAATTCAATAGATAAATAAACACAGTGATAACACATGATTATACACCTTATATAAGGATGCAGGCCAAGACAATATCATAATATTCCTCAGGCAAATAATATATACTGTCTACTTCAAATATGAAAAAATAATTTTGATACTGGGGCCATGTGTGACTCCACAGTTTCAAAATAAAAAGAATACAGATTTTAAGGGGACCCATTAACAATAAGAAATGTGTACATAGCCCTCAGTGTACACTGTCATCCAACCACAACAACTGGCAATGCAAGATGAAAAGTTTACATACTGTATAGTTACTGTAATAAAGTGTTTTTTAATAGTTTTTGAAATTGTTTCTTAAACTTAAGTGTGACAGAATTGTTTCAACTTTGGAGCTATAACCGAATGACCTGCTGAATATATAACTCACCTGGGGAAGTGCAGAAGGCACTCAAGGACGTCAGTAAAAGAACACAGTGCCACAGCCCTGCAGAGATCACACAGGAATTCCAAGTGGGCCAGACTATCCTGGAGCTAAATATGAAGACTGGAAAAATATAGCTGAAAATGTCCTTTCTTGGGGGTGTACCATACAGATCATCTGAGCAAGAAATCTGTGATGAACTTGAGTAAAAAACAAACAAACAAAACTTTATTTAATCAATTAAATATATTATAATGTGCAATTACTAATCTTCATAGAGGTATAGTGCTCTTTTTAATGTGATTTTTTTTGTAACACTAACCATATAATATAAGAAAAATCTGCTGTATAAATATAGGCTACAATAGAAATGTACAAAGACGTTAATGTGCACAAAGAAGGAAGCTTTTTCTTTTGACTATTTTTAAAAAGGTAGCTTTCAGCATAATAATGTAATGTTTTACTTTTCCTAATCTTTTTAGCTCCAATATTAACTTCCCTTTTTTTATAAGGTGAAGTAGAATAACTGATTTTAACATTAGTAACTGAATTCAGTTGAAATCATGTTTGAGGCATGAGTTACAGTGTCTAACTTATTTTAATATTAGGTGGATGAATTTATGACGTTTTCAAAATGTATTTAAAATAAAACAAAAAATAAATAAATAAAACCAACATCGTATTTCCTAAATTAGTTTAAACTAGGAAATGTCAGCATTAAGACAAAGGACCACGTCTGAATTTTCACATAGAATTAGCAAATATCACAATAATTCTTAACGCTATTTTTAAAATGATGATTCGTGAGGATTTCATTATCGCCCCAGTCCTACTTTATACTTAGAATCGCACTTTTCAAACTTTGATCTATTTATTCTGTTAGTTTAATTATGTTTGTTTAATTATGTTTATTTTATGTTGTATTCAGAAATGCTAATTTATCAAAGCTACACCGTACATACTGTAACCGTTACCGTAATAAAGTTTATTTCATGCAAAAAGTGAATCAGTTTCTTATTTCAATTCAAAGGAGGCAATGTAGTATATAATGAGAAGCTGCAGTTGGCCTACAGTCTGTGCAGTATGCAAAGTCAGCTGAATTTAGAATTGTGTGGGTGCCCCGACATGTGTTCAGGGAGATGACTATTTTTGTGTGAATAAACAGAAATCATACCACACAAGCTGTAACTGTTGCATAATTCATAACAGTGCTCTGTGTCATTGCACTGTCTAACCCTAGAACACTGCAGGGCGATTTTGTTTCGTGCACAAATTATGCAAAATAATTCAGACAACAAAGCTTACAGTCTTTCCTAAAACAATTGTGCGGCAGTACATTCAATCACTGATGCATGTTAGAATAGGAAGGATACAGTCCTGATCAGGTAAGATTTTGGAGTAATTTTCTTGTTCTCTTTATGCCCACTGTTCAGACATACAGTCTGTTTTATATATATCAGTGTTGAGAGGTTTAGCCTTGAATGACAGTTTTGCATTCAACATCAGAAAGGGTTTTATTTTTTTTGTATCTATCTATCTTGCATTCTTTTAAATCCAGCAACAGAATGACAGACAAAGTGCACTGTCCCAAATGATGGCACATGTGCCTTACCTAATAGTAATTTCATTACAGTTCACAATATCCCTGGCAAATCCTTTACAAGAGGGAAAATAAATTGCTAATTGTTTCCCTCCAGTTTACTCTGTTTTTCTCTACAGTTATACTATGCTTCTCACATTTTAAACACAGATTTTACGATGCTTCATCCTTATCTGTGATGTGCTAACTTTGTCAGTGCTTTCCCTGTTGTTTTCTCTATGCTGTTTCAAACATTTCCTAAGATTTTGTTTAAATCTGGTGGTGGAGTCTGTCGTGTTTACCTTGTCAATGCTTCTTCGTAACTGCTCTGTGAATAAATATTGTTTGAAGGATCTAAAACATTCAGTGAATATAAACTAACCCATAGACCAGTATATAGAAAATATAAACAAGAACTTAGACAATCTGAAGAAGCACTTTCTGGGCGCTGTGCTGCAAATATAATTAGACCACATGATTTCCCCTGCTTTTAGATTGATTATTTACATTACCTCATTGTTTTTCCCCCTGTAATCCACTGACAGGACTTAAACTAGTATCTTGTGTCATATAAAAGGTAATTGCAATCCATCAATCTACACAATGCGTATGCTGTAAAATACTGTGCATTTGCTGGACAATCTAAACCTTCCATTGTGCTCTGCATACATGCAATGATTCATAGCCTGTTTAATAATGGTTGCTTGGTATTCATACTTTTAATATTCATAGAACATTTTAAATGGTATTTTAATAAGCAAAAAATCCCATCCAAGCTGCAATTAATAGTATGCAAAATTTGCACTGGAAATTTCGAGATTAAAACATCGGTGATCAGAACCAGTAGAAAATCTACTGGCATTTTGGAGTTTCCTATTACCAGGATCTCTGATAGATGAAATGGTAGCTGCATCAGTCCAGAGATGATAGACACCTGAAGAAGAGACCTTTGAGGTCTTGAAAGCTTGTAATTAATTATTCTTTCAACTCCGATAAAAGGTATCACATCTCCTTCTATTTGGCTATTACCAGTATAAACTTTACTACCAGTAAAAAGTCCCAAAAAGACTGCTGCCAGCTGTTAATCAGGGCTGAAGAAAGAGAAATGCTTCTATTTTATTGATTTTACGTTTAGAGAAACTGAAATGGATGGTTATATTATTAAGAATTTGTTTTGTGGAATCAGCTGCTAGTGCCAGTAAAAATCCTACTGCAGGAATATCTGCCCTAAAATATACTAAGAAATCAAATTCACCATTTGTTCCATTCTTTGTTATTGCTATATGTTAACTGTATTGTAAAGGTACAAAGCTGAAACAATAGTTACATTATTTAAAATAACCGCCTCTCACAGTCTACCAGAAGAAACACGAAGATTTAAAATAAGTAAAAGTAACACAGCATAGTGTAGTGTGTGAAAGTCTTGTACACACTGTGAAGGTAGTAAGAGGAGGTATGGGAAGCAGAGCAAGTAGAATAATAATGACAATAAAAAATGTCTCTGCCGATTTAGATGACATACCGACTGTATACCACAGTTGAAGGACCAATTGTGCTAATTAAACACACTCATGTCAAGCGAATAAAATTGCTTTTTATTTGTGTTTATAGGTTTCAGGTGTGTAGTTTTTAAGAATGCCCAAAAAAGTTATACTATGCAGATAGATACAAGCTTAAGAGTGTTTTTTTTTTTGTTGCATGATTTAACCAAGCTAGAATATATACATATAATATATGTGAATGTTTTCCAATTCCCACTTGTAGCCCTGATCTGCATTCTGCCCTGGACAGACTGGTAATCTCTGCAATGCTGTGGGGCTGTGTTATGTTACTGCTTGTTCACACTGCCTCGGGCGACTGCAATGGTAAGTGATAAATCTGATCGATAATTCACATACAGCAGTGTGCACATTTATTACAGCACCCCAGTGCTTTTGTTCAGTTGTTGTGCATGTGAAATCAAACCCCTGTAACTGAAAATCTTAGAAAATTATCAAAATAGGCAAACTAGTGATTGTCTAATTTAATGGATGATTTCAATAGGCCACACGTGCAATTAATTTAAAATAGTAAGAGAACACTGAGCCACAAATGGTAAAATGCAGGAGACTTTTTAGAAGTTGTTTAAGATGCCTAATTAAAGCACAAAGTGGTCTAACATTTTCATACACAAGGGCCTATTGTTTCTATATCACAGATTACTGATCGAAAATCGAAATACTCACACCCATGAGGTGTTCATTATGGTTCGCCCCAAGTCATTCTAAATGTGCTGTTTTTACCTGGAACTAAACTAATCCAAATATAATCTGGATATTTTAAAATAATTTTACTCTGTATTTGTTTGACGTTCGTTAGTCTGAATCTGATAATCAGAGCCAACATGGAGGCACATTTACAGTATTGGTTTTCATTGGATGTTGTTGTTTTAGCTGATTTATGTGCACATATACAGTATGTACTTTACCTTTCTGCTGCATTTATAAAAATGTAAACTTTGATTTGCTGTGCTTCTACTAGCAGATTAAATGTTACTCTAAATACAACTGAGTGTGTCGGTTATCACAGTATAAATTGAACTGTTAATTATAGTGGCGCGGTACCATAGGGTTGAGTAGGCGCTTCATTGTTAAACACCAATTTTTGCACTTTAATCATTTCGACCCCGTTAAATGGACTGGCACAACATTTTGCATGAATGGTCTTCGAGTAAATGGCTCTTGACGTGATCAAATTCGTTCAAGTTAGATGTGCGGTTTTTGAGTCTTTTTAAGAGGCCTAGCGCTGAGAAAGTTTGGAGTTTTAGACTGAAATTTTTAGGCTATGAGGGGATGGGCCAAAGATGGTGCATTTACAGGCAATACAAAAATATTAATATCATGTTTAAAAAACACTGCATTTATAGCGAATTTCGGTAAATGTATAATGGTGAAACGTCAGGCTACTCTCAGATCTGTTCTTCCTCGGCATTAAACAATGCAAGCTCTCAGAGTTCACAGCACAAGGCTTTTCAGGAAGTGTCTTACATTTCCCACTTTATAAAGAACAGATTTTATTCTTGATGTTAAATAATTAAATTAATCTTCAAAATTTAACAGCAGATAGTATTTTTTTTTTAATTATACAGGAAACTAGGATTTTCTGAACACTGGTATTGTTTTTCTTTAAAATCAGATTGCTCCAGCTAAAGTGCATTTATAAAAACTATTACGACATAACAATAATAATAGCTTCAGATATATGAATGCACTATGGAAGTTCTAATATAATAATAATAATAATAATAATAATAATAATAATAATAATAATATAATAATAATAATAATATGCAGATATATGAATGCACTATGGATGTTCTAATATTAAATAATAAATAATAATAATAATAATAATAATAATAATATAATAATAATAATAATAATAATAAAATAATAATAATAATAACAGAAACCCCAAATACAACAGCTAAAACAGAAACCCCTAATAAACAGCTAAAACAAGAATCATAATAATAATAATAATAAATAATATAATAATAATACTACAACAGCTAAAAGAGAGACCCCAAACACAGCATCAATAAAATACAACAGCTAAAACAGAGATGCCTAATAGCATCAATAGAAATACTACAACAGCTAATAATAGATAATACAGCATCAACAGAAACCCCTACAACAGCTAAAACGAGACCACAAACACACACAGCATAACACGAGAGACCCCACAATATTCACAGACCCCTATTATATACAACATAACTGAATCCCAAAACAATAAAACAGAAACCCCTAATAAAAAGCTAAAACTAGATACAGCATCAACAGATACTATAATAACACAACATCAACATAAACCCCTAATACAACAGCTAATAATAGATACCCCTAATAAACAATAAAAACAGAGACCCCAAATATAGAAACCCCTAACAGCTAAAACAGAGACCCCAAACACAGCATCAACAGAAACCCCTAATACAACAGCTAAAACGGAGACCCCAAACACAGCATCAACAGAAACCCCTACTACAACAGCTAAAACAGAGACCCCAAACACAGCATCAACAGAAACCCCTACTACAACAGCTAAAACGGAACCTCTAACACAGATCAACCCCCTACTACAAGAGCTAAAACAGAGACCCCTAAAACAGCAGCAACAGAATCCACAACTACAACAGCTAAAACAGAAACCCCTACAGCTACAACAGAAACCCCAACTACAACAGCTAAAACAGAGACCCCTAGCACAGCATCAACAGAAACCCCTACTACAACAGCTAAAACAGAGACCCCTAACACAGCCAACAGAAACCCCTACTACAGCATCAACAGAACCCCTACCCTAAGCTACAACAGCTAAAACAGAGACCCCTAGCACAGCATCAACAGAAACCCCTACTACAACAGCTAAAACAGAGACCCCAAACACAGCATCAACAGAAACCCCTACTACAACAGCTAAAACAGAGACCCCTAATCACAAATCAGCATCAACAGAGACCCCTACATCACAGAAAAGCTAAAACAGAGACCCCAAACACAGCAGCAAAACAGAAACCCCTACTACAACAGCTAAAACAGAGACCCCTAGCACAGCATCAACAGAAACCCCTACTACAACAGCTAAAACAGAGACCCCTAGCACAGCATCAACAGAAACCCCTACTACAACAGCTAAAACAGAGACCCCAAACACAGCATCAACCGAAACCCCTACTACAACAGCTAAAACAGAGACCCCAAACATAGCATCAACCGAAATCCCTACAAAACAGAGACTCCAACAGAAACCCCCTACTACAACAGCTAAAACAGAGACCCCTAGCACAGCATCAACAGAAACCCCTACTACAACAGCTAAAACAGAGACCCCAAGCACAGCATCAACAGAAACCCCTACTACAACAGCTAAAACAGAGACTCCAAACACAGCCAACCGAAACCCCTACTACAACAGCTAAAACAGAGACCCCTAGCACAGCATCAACAGAAACCCCTACTACAACAGCTAAAACAGAGACCCCTAACACAGCATCAACAGAAACCCCTACTACAACAGCTAAAACAGAGACCCCAAACACAGCATCAACAGAAACCCCTACTACAACAGCTAAAACAGAGACCCCAAACACAGCATCAACAGAAACCCCTACTACAACAGCTAAAACAGAGACCCCTAGCACAGCATCAACAGAAACCCCTACTACAACAGCTAAAACAGAGACCCCTAGCACAGCATCAACAGAAACCCCTACTACAACAGCTAAAACAGAGACCCCTAGCACAGCATCAACAGAAACCCCTACTACAACAGCTAAAACAGAGACCCCTAGCACAGCATCAACAGAAACCCCTACTACAACAGCTAAAACAGAGACCCCTAACACAGCATCAACAGAAACCCCTACTACAACAGCTAAAACAGAGACCCCAAGCACAGCATCAACAGAAACCCCTAGAAGACTCCAAACACAGCATCAACTACTACAACAGATAAAACAGAGACCCCTAGCACAGCATCAACAGAAACCCCTACTACAAGAGCTAAAACAGAGACCCCAAACACAGTATCAACAGAAACCCCAAATACAACAGCTAAAACAGAAACCCCTACTACAACAGCTAAAACAGAGACCCCTAGCACAGCATCAACAGAAACCCCTACTACAACAGCTAAAACAGAGACCCCTAACACAGCATCAACAGAAACCCCTACTACAAGAGCTAAAACAGAGACTCCAAACACAGCATCAACCGAAATCCCTACTACAACAGCTAAAACAGAGACCCCAAACACAGCATCAACAGAAACCCCTACTACAACAGCTAAAACAGAGACCCCTAGCACAGCATCAACAGAAACCCCTACTACAACAGCTAAAACAGAGACCCCTAACACAGCATCAACAGAAACCCCTACTACAACAGCTAAAACAGAGACCCCTAAGCACACAGCATCAACAGAAACCCCTACTACAACAGCTAAAACAGAGACCCCTAGCACAGCAGCAACAGAAACCCCTACTACAACAGCTAAAACAGAGACCCCAAACACAGCATCAACAGAAATCCCTACTACAAGAGCTAAAACAGAGACTCCAAACACAGCATCAACCGAAATCCCTACTACAACAGATAAAACAGAGACCCCTAGCACAGCATCAACAGAAACCCCTACTACAACAGCTAAAACAGAGACCCCTAGCACAGCATCAACAGAAACCCCTACTACAAGAGCTAAAACAGAGGCCCCAAACACAACATCAACAGAAACCCCTACTACAACAGCTAAAACAGAGACTCCAAACACAGCATCAACCGAAATCCCTATTACAACAGCTAAAACAGAGACCCCTAGCACAGCATCAACAGAAACCCCTACTACAACAGCTAAAACAGAGACCCCAAACACAGCATCAACAGAAACCCCTACTACAACAGCTAAAACAGAGACCCCTAGCACAGCATCAACAGAAACCCCTACTACAACAGCTAAAACAGAGACCCCTAGCACAGCATCAACAGAAACCCCTACTACAAGAGCTAAAACAGAGACTCCAAACACAGCATCAACCGAAATCCCTACTACAACAGCTAAAACAGAGACCCCTAGCACAGCAGCAACAGAAACCCCAACTACAACAGCTAAAACAGAGACCCCTAGCACAGCAGCAACAGAAACCCCTACTACAACAGCTAAAACAGAGACCCCAAACACAACATCAACAGAAACCCCTACTACAACAGCTAAAACAGAGACTCCAAACACAGCATCAACCTAAAACAGAAACCCCTACTACAACAGCTAAAACAGAGACCCCTAGCACAGCATCAACAGAAACCCCTACTACAGCAGCTAAAACAGAGACCCCTAACACAGCAGCAACACAAACCCCTACTACAAGAGCTAAAACAGAGGCCCCAAACACAACATCAACAGAAACCCCTACTACAACAGCTAAAACAGAGACTCCAAACACAGCATCAACCGAAATCCCTATTACAACAGATAAAACAGAGACCCCTAGCACAGCATCAACAGAAACCCCTACTACAAGAGCTAAAACAGAGACTCCAAACACAGCATCAACCGAAATCCCTAGATAAAACAGAGCTCCCTAGCACAGCATCAACAGAAACCCCTACTACAACAGCTAAAACAGAGACCCCTAGCACAGCATCAACAGAAACCCCTACTACAACAGCTAAAACAGAGACCCCAAACACAGCATCAACAGAAACCCCTACTACAACAGCTAAAACAGAGACCCCTAGCACAGCAGCAACAGAAACCACAACTACAACAGCTAAAACAGAGACCCCTAGCACAGCATCAACAGAAACCCCTACTACAAGAGCTAAAACAGAGGCCCCAAACACAACATCAACAGAAACCCCTACTACAACAGCTAAAACAGAGACTCCAAACACAGCATCAACCGAAACCCCTACTACAACAGAGACCCCAAACACAGCATAAAACAGAGAGACCCCTAGCACAGCATCAACAGAAACCCCTACTACAACAGCTAAAACAGAGACCCCTAGCACAGCATCAACAGAAACCCCTACTACAACAGCTAAAACAGAGACCCCTAGCACAGCATCAACAGAAACCCCTACTACAACAGCTAAAACAGAGACCCCAACACAAATCCCTACTACAACAAAACAGAGACCCCTAGCACAGCATCAACTACTACAACAGCTAAAACAGAGACCCCTAGCACAGCAGTAACAGAAGCCCCTACTACAAGAGCTAAAACAGAGGCCCCAAACACAACATCAACAGAAACCCCTACTACAACAGCTAAAACAGAGACCCAAACACAGCATCAACAGAAACCCCTACTACAACAGCTAAAACAGAGACTCCAAACATAGCATCAACCCCCTACTACAACAGCAAAACAGAGACCAACACAGAAACCCCCTACTACAACAGCTAAAACAGAGACCCCAAACACAGCAGCAACAGAAACCCCTACTACAACAGCTAAAACAGAGACCCCAAACACAGCATCAACAGAAACCCCTACTACAACAGCTAAAACAGAGACCCCTAGCACAGCATCAACAGAAACCCCTACTACAACAGCTAAAACAGAGACCCCTAGCACAGCAGCAACAGAAACCCCTACTACAACAGCTAAAACAGAGACCCCAAACACAGCATCAACAGAAACCCCTACTACAACAGCTAAAACAGAGACCCCAAACACAGCATCAACAGAAACCCCTACTACAACAGCTAAAACAGAGACCCCTAGCACAGCAGCAACAGAAACCCCTACTACAACAGCTAAAACAGAGACCCCTAGCACAGCATCAACAGAAACCCCTACTACAACAGCTAAAACAGAGACCCCTAACACAGCATCAACAGAAACCCCTACTACAACAGGGAAAACAGAGACCCCTAGCACAGCATCAGCAGAAACCCCTACTACAACAGCTAAAACAGAGACCCCTAACACAGCATCAACAGAAACCCCTACTACAACAGCTAAAACAGAGACCCCAAACACAGCATCAACAGAAACCCCTACTACAACAGCTAAAACAGAGACCCCTAGCACAGCATCAACAGAAACCCCTACTACAACAGCTAAAACAGAGACCCCTAGCACAGCATCAACAGAAACCCCTACTACAACAGCTAAAACAGAGACCCCAAACACAGCATCAACAGAAACCCCTACTACAACAGCTAAAACAGAGACCCCTAGCACAGCATCAACAGAAACCCCTACTACAACAGCTAAAACAGAGACCCCAAACACAGCATCAACAGAAACCCCTACTACAACAGCTAAAACAGAGACCCCAAACACAGCATCAACAGAAACCCCTACTACAACAGCTAAAACAGAGACCCCTAGCACAGCATCAACAGAAACCCCTACTACAACAGCTAAAACAGAGACCCCAAACACAGCATCAACAGAAACCCCTACTACAAGAGCTAAAACAGAGACCCCAAGCACAACATCAACAGAAACCACAAAACAGAGACCCCTAACACAGCATCAACAGAAACCCCTACTACAACAGCTAAAACAGAGACCCCTAGCACAGCATCAACCCCCTACTACAACAGCTAAAACAGAGACCCCAAACACAGCATCAACAGAAACCCCTACTACAACAGCTAAAACAGAGACCCCTAGCACAGCATCAACAGAAAGCATCAACAGAAACCCCTACTACAACAGCTAAAACAGAGACCCCTAGCACAGCATCAACAGAAACCCCTACTACAACAGCTAAAACAGAGACCCCTAGCACAGCATCAACAGAAACCCCTACTACAACAGCTAAAACAGAGACCCCTAGCACAGCATCAACAGAAACCCCTACTACAACAGCTAAAACAGAGACCCCAAACACCATCAACAGAAACCCCAACTACAACAGCTAAAACAGAGACCCCTACTACATCAACAGAAACCCCTACTACAACAGCTAAAACAGAGACCCCAAACAACAGCATCAACAACAGAAACCCCTACTACAACAGCTAAAACTGAGATCCCAAACACAGTATCAACAGAAACCCCAAATACAACAGCTAAAACAGAGAACCCCTACAGAAACCCCTACTACAACAGCTAAAACAGAGACCCCTAGCACAGCATCAACAGAAACCCCTACTACAACAGCTAAAACAGAGACCCCAAACACAACATCAACAGAAACCCCTACTACAACAGCTAAAACAGAGACCCCTAACACAGCATCAACCGAAATCCCTACTACAACAGATAAAACAGAGACCAGCTAGCACAGCATCAACAGAAACCCCTACTACAACAGCTAAAACAGAGACCCCTAGCACAGCATCAACAAAAAACCCTACTACAACAGCTAAAACTGAGATCCCTAGCACAGCATCAACAAAAACCCCTACTACAACAGCTAAAACAGAGACCCCAAACACAGCATCAACAGAAACCCCAAATACAACAGCTAAAACAGAAACCCCTACTACAACAGCTAAAACAGAGACCCCAAACACAGCATCAACAGAAACCCCTACTACAACAGCTAAAACAGAGACCCCAAACACAGCATCAACAGAAACCCCTACTACAACAGCTAAAACTGAGATCCCAAACACAGCATCAACAGAAACCCCTACTACAACAGCTAAAACAGAGACCCCTAGCACAGCATCAACAGAAACCCCTACTACAACAGCTAAAACAGAGACTACAAACACAGCATCAACAGAAACCCCTACTACAACAGCCAAAACTGAGATCCGAAACTCAGCATCAACAGAAACCCCAACTATAAGAGCTAAAACAGAGACCCCTAACACAACATCAACAGAAACCCCTACTACAACAGCATCAACAGAGACCTCTAGCACAGCATCAACAGAAACCCCTACTACAACAGCATCAACAGAGACCTCTAGCACAGCATCAACAGAGACCCCTAACCCATCTACGACTAGGACTCCTAGCACAACATCAAATGCAGTGTCCCTTACCACAACATTAATAACTCGGAACCTTATCACAACATCTAGAACACTGTACGCTAACACAGCCTCCACAACAGCGACCCCTACCCAAGTTTCTACAACGAAGACCCCTACCACAACATTTACAATTGAGAGCTTTACCACAGCATTTACACCAGCATCCTCTACAACAGCTTCAATAACTAAGATTGCAACTACAGCACCTACAACCATGGTCCCTACCATGGCATCTACAACCGCATCCCCTGCCCCATCATCTACCACATTATCTACAACAGAGAGCCCTACAATTGAGACCCCTAACACATCTACAAATGAGACTCCTAGCACAGCCTCCACAACAGTGTCCCCTACTCAAGCCTCTACAACAAACACCCCTCCCATAGCATCTATACCAGAGGCGTCTACCATTGCCTCAACAACAAAGAATGATACCACAGCATCTACAACTATTATCCCTACCACTACATCTACAGCTAAGAACTTTTTCATAGCATATACAACAGTAACCCCTACCACAGCATCTGCAACTCAGATCCTTACCACTACATCTGCAACAGTGTCCCCTTCCATAGTATCTACACCCAAGACACCTAACACAAGTCATACAACAGAGACCCCTTCAATTGCATTTACAACAGCATTCATTTCTAAAACATCTGCAACAGTGTCCTCTTCTACAACCACGAGCCCTGCCACAACATCTGGAAAAGAGTCCACTGCACCATCTTTAAAAACCTCTACAGTCTCCCCTACTCAACCATCTAATATAGTGTCCCTGTCAGAAACATCTGAAACACAGACCTCAACCACAGGAAAACATACCATAGCATCTACAACAGTGTCCCCTACAACTACATTCATAAAAATGTCCTCTTCCACAACATCTACAACCAAGAGCCCTTCCACAACATCTACAAAGTCCTCAACTGCAGGACCTACAAAACAAAACTTCACCACAGCAGCTACAGCAGTGCCCCCTATATTTGAACATACAGCTGATCCCCCTACAACAACCTCTACATCGTTATCCCCTAGCCCAGCCTCAAAAGTCTCCCTAACCCACATTTCTACAACAGAGACCATAACTACAGAGTCTCCTACCATAGCATCTACATCAGAGGCCTCCACTAAAGCATCTAGAACAGCATTCCCTACCACTTCTAAATCAGTTAACGTTCCTGTTCAATGCCCTTGTGAATTCATGACAGAAAGTCTACAAAAACAAGATAAGGATTTTTTAAGTCAAATATCCAAGTGTGACAAAAAATCAGTGGAGCAGTGTAATGTCGTCTCTTCAATATTAAGGTAAGTTCTGTTTAAAGTTATATTAAACATTTCATTTAAAATTTATTTGCAACGAGACTCATATATATATATTATATATTATATATTATAATTTTTTTTTTTTACTGGATCTCATTTAACCATAGAGACTACGTAAGTAAATTTAGGTGGTGAATTACAGGGGAATCGCACGTGCCGAGGTTTACCCTTGGACAGTGCGATCAGATGAAAAGGACTTAGGTTTCAATGGCACATATGCCTTTTATTTTTTTATTTATTGAGAACCTCTTTACCGCTTAGGCTAAACCTTGGAATTAAGTTTTCTTTATGTGTCCAATTTTTACCTGACTAATCTCTATATGTTTGTGTTTATGGCCATTTGCAAAATACTAATAAAATAGAAGAGAGTAACCTCACAGCTTCTTTGAATTTGATTGAAAATTATTGGTCATTTAAATATAAAAAATGATACCACATATGTGTTTATGGTGGAGACCTGCATTTCCAGGGTCCTGACACCTGTAAGACGCAGTTTATATCACTGACAGAGGGTACTGTATTTGTACTAATTACACACATTATTCATTGCAGAGGTGTTAAAAATATTCTTACTGACAAAACTGCATTTAATGGGCCAAAGAAGGAGATTCATTTTACCGGTTTTTATGGGGTTGTTGCTAAATACAACATAACTGACGAGAAACCTCTTCTGATTTCATTACCTGTACAAGTAAGTATTGTTCTACTGACCATGCCACGTTTCAATTGCAGTAGCAGACAAACCATATTTAAAACCAGTGATTGAAATAGTTTATAGAAATAATGTTAAACTAAAAAATGCTGTTGATCTTATTATTTTTTTTTTTTCTCTCCAGGCGTTATTTTCTTTTGAACACCATTTACTCTGTGCATGTAATTTGGGTCCCACCTGAGTCTAATGTTCTAAGCTGCTTCTGTGTAGGGCCTGGTGGAGTCCAGAGTATGATCTTTGTGATTTACAATAAGTTAATAACACAAACAAGAGAACTTATTTGACATGGTCTTAGAAGCAAAAAACAATATACAACTAAAGACACCCTACATGCAAAATGCTGTGGCTATTGCAGTTTCTTCCAATTGTCTATGCTCTTCTGTTTCAGGGTATACATCCAGTGGGGATCAAACTTACACCTGAAGCATTACAGCAGGCTAGTGGTCACAATAATGACTCCTCACAATATGGTGTTGGCAGGTTTATAAACTCCAACTTATTTCCGGTAAGGCAGCTCAGGTTTACCCACAGCAAAGATCTAAATTTGGTTTTGTATCTGACCTAATTTAACCAAATACCACTGGTCTTGCACATTAACTGTCTCAAACCCTCATACCCTTGTCTATTTCAGGATATGCAGAACAGTTCTCTTCTCTCAGATGAGGTGATTGCAATTGAACTGGGGAGTGCAATCTCCAATCTCACTGACAACATAACAATAACCTTTTACCATCCAGACACCTTGCAGGTAAGGTCTCTCCAAACTGCTTGATCATTTTGCAACTGTTTGCAAGGACATTTTACTGAATTGTATAACACATTAACACAAATGTTATATATCAAGGAGACTAGTTTCTTTTGTTGATCAGTTTTTTCCCCCCGAGCGCCATGAAAACAGAGGCATATTAGTTACCAGAGACACAAATTAGACACCATTGTTCACAAGTCAGCATCACAATCTGTAAATCACTGAAAAGGCACCTAAACCGAATAAAACAATCCAGTTACATAATGTATATTATGTAGTTATAAAATAACTTGGTGCTCCAACTAAACAAAACCTAGCGAGTCCTCAATCTCACCTCCAATGGAGTTCAGATACTGAGCACTGGACACGTATTACATTGACTAAATAATCCCATTCTCACAGCTATCAAAGAAAGGACATGGATTTTCATTTGACAGGCTAAATAATGACATTGGAGCCATTCTGCATCTCCCCCTACCCCTCTCACTACAGTCAGAGCTGGTGTTGGGCTAAGAAGGTAACAGCAGTGGTAACACATGAGCTACAATTGCTATATGCTAGTTTGTAAACTTCACACACAAAATAGCAGTTTCTCAAAAGCCCTACCACCGCTCCTGCTTCCCAGCCCAGCATTCATACGCACACAAACTGCTCATTAACATCAACATCCTCCCAGCTCTCTCCTCGTTCTTCTTAATTAAGGTTTATAAAGTATTCAGCTACAATTAAACTAATGAATCAATTACAACGCAATTTCCTTACACAAGTTCACACGTGCTTTCAAACAACAATAACATACAATTATAAATACACAATATAGTGTTTAAAATCACTTTGTATATGCATATGTGTATGTTGGACAGTAATGTGATTTTTGAAGTTGCATCTTTTGTGAATTGAAGTGACTGACGTTCTAATTTCAGGGAAATGTACGAGTGAAATGTGCATTCTGGGATCTGATTCAAAATGGTAAATTAAATACGATTTTAACTGAATAAAGATATTAAATGTTATTTTTCTTTTATGTTAATTTAGACAAGCTCCCATGGTGTGTTCCTGCTTTCAGCTCTAACAGTATTTTTGCTTCTACAATGATTTATATTGCTCTAGTCACTTCCTCTGTGGTTAACTGTGCTTGCCGTTGCTTTACCATGCTTTTTTCTGTGCTTATGCTGTACCATGATACAATAAACCTTCATAAGAGGCCAGCACTGCATGTACATTCACATATAAGGCTAAAACATTTAATCATAAGACCATTTTATTACTGTGAATGCCCACATAGATTACCAGTACAGTGTTCCATTAATAACAATAATACTATTAACATAATGTATTTCTGTTGTACAACATACACTAACTAAACTCTAAAAAGTTGTAAATATATAATTAGCTGTGTAAAAACTGTGTAATAATACTCCATGACTATAAAAACACTCAATGGTTGTGTGTGTGTAGGTGTATATATATATATATATATATATATATATATATATATATATATATATATATATATATATATATAGTAATAATACTAAAACAGACTCTTAGACCAGAAGTGTTTCTCAGTGTTTTCAATAAAGCCATTACATGTCAGTCCTTGATAACCACGTCTTGAAATGTTTGAGAAAGTGTAACTATATGAACCTTATTGCAAGGCTTAGCTGTATCCAAGATACCCTCTAATTATTTTTTACAGGGACAAAAGCAATATGGAATGATTCTGGTTGCCAAACATTTGGAGACAAAAATAAAACTGTTTGTAGCTGTAATCACCTGACTTACTTCGCTGTATTAATGGTAAGAATCGCATTTACTGACTTTAGCTAAGATGTAATGCTGGTGAATAATCAACTGTTTACCACACTCCATCAAGCATCGGGACACAGGGGATCAGATTTACCGCTATCCAGGTGTGTTTCTCACTCAGATATTTCCTTATATTCCCACAGAACCCTAATAATATCACCCTGAGCGCTAGCACCTTGAAAACACTGACGTACATCTCCTACAGCGGCTGTGGGGTTTCACTCTTTTTCTTGGGAGTTGTTCTATTCATGTACATTGTTCTATGGTAAGGTATAACTTTCAAACATTGGGAGATAATACTGTAACATGAATTAAAAAAAAAAACAACAACAATACAGACTTACAGCCTTTATGTTGCTTTCTGGATCTATGCACTTTGGATCGGAGAGTGAGGAAGGCTGCAACCTCTGCTTCCTCCTTTTTAATTATATAAATACCTGATAGGAATATATGGATTTATAAGCCTGTGTAAAAGTGTTTTGATCTGAGTTCAGGAGCTGCTCTTCCGTTCACGTTGCCTGCTGTAGATATATGTAACATATGGTAGATCACATCAGCTACTGTAGCATACTGTATTGCTGTCAGGCCACTAGAACAGAGATTCAGATGAACTTGGAAAATCATTGTAAAAACTTCCCCATACAGACTTATCAAAAAACATTTGAGTAATTGCAATTCGAATCATCCAGACTGATCGAAAACATTGTAAAATGAAAGTTAAAAAAAAAATTCTAGCAACATTACTACAGCAGGAAAACACTAAAAATCTATGACCACCCATTTGAGACTGACGGGAACTGAGTTTGTCTTGGTTTTTAAAAAGTAGGATTTACCATTTGCTTGCTCTGGTGACTTCAATAAATACGACCTTTCCTTTCCCCAGGAAACAGAAATCCGATCACTCCGCCGCAATTCATCGGAGCCTGTGTTCAGCGCTGTTCCTGCTAAACCTCACCTTTTTACTGAACGAGTGGCTGGCGTCCTATAATAAAGATGGGCTCTGTCAGTTCATTGCCGCCCTCATGCACTATTCCCTGCTCTGCACCTTCACCTGGTTTGGAATTGAAGCTTTCCACCTGTACCTGCTGATGATCAAGGTCGTCAACACCTATATAAAGCATTACCGGAAGATGCTGAGCCTCGTTGGCTGGGGTGAGGCTCCACATGATGATAGGGGATAGAAATCTAATTTAAAAGCGTTCACAGTTGCATTTCTTAAAAGGTAGAGCATAACAGCCTTGGAACTTATTTTTTGAAAGTTTGAGCTCAGCAAGGTTTATAGCTATGTGTTTTATTTAATTGCAGGAAAGCTGGCGAGACTAATAATCAAATTCTTACTTTTAAAAATACGTTTCAAGGCTGTAATTAAAAACAAAAAATAAAACAAAATAAAAAACAAGAATGGAGAACCACTTGACATGAATGATGATACGTAGGTGACATAATTATTAAATGTTGTGCAACCTATACATTCTACATTAAGAGGTTGAGTTAATTTGATAGTTGGGAAGGTGGGCTTGTGGTTTATGAACCTGGAGCTGCAACTGCTGTACCAGTATAGCTGAACACTATACACCTGCCACATTACTACTAGTGATATTGGTTATTGTCCCACTTTGCCAGAAAAAACTTCGGAACTAGTCATATGGTTTAGCAACTAAGTATAGAATAAAACATGTTCATATTTAGATTTGGAAATAGCAGAGATATGCAGCCTCTTTAATTTCACATGCAAGATATTGAATAGCTGGAGTATGTTTTAGGAATCACTCATTTAGCTTGATAACTCGGGCTGTAAAAATCAAAACCCTGAATCTAATGTAAACACCGGTCCATCCAGATCCTGAGCCACACCATTCCAAAGATACGCCTTGCTCTTTTCCAGGAATACCAGCTGTACCTGTAATTCTGTCAGCAAGTTTTAACAAGTATGGGAAGTATTCCATATCCACAGAGCTGAAGTCTGTTTCAATGTAAGTCATGCATTATTATTATTATTATTATTATTATTATTATTATTATTATTATTATTATTAATAATAATAATAATAAAAAATTAATTAAGAGCAAATTCAAATGAGAGAAAACACAAAATACAGTAAATAATTATGTTTGAGAGCAATTATGAATAATAGTTAAACTTAAAAATATTTTAGAAAACATGGATATGGTTACCTTTAAGAGTAAAATCAAGTACAGGATACAGAAATTATAATTATGATTGAGAGTGGTAGTAGAATACAGCGAAGGGTGGGGCAGTTAAGTGCAAGCACAAGATGATGCAAGTACTGCTATCCAGCATCCAGCTTTGTTTATTTTTCTTCAACAGTTACACATTTTTTGTTTTCTATTATAAATCATGACCATATTGCATTGCTTCTTCTTGAGCCTTTCAAACACCACACTAATTCATCTGATATCTCACATTTGCATTTTCAATCTTACCAGGTGTTGGCTAACAGACCCTGCACTCCTTTATTTCACCATCGGATTCTTTGCAGTGCTATTTCTGTTTAATGCAGTGATATTTACAAAAGTGACAGTGGAGGTGGTCCGATTAAGAAGAGCTGGGGCACCAAAGAAGAGAATATCTAGTAGTGAATTACACACAGTACTGGGCATGGCCTGCTTACTTGGGATAACATGGGGGGTCATTTTCTTCAACTTTGGCCCCCTCCAAGAGCCAGTACTATATGCCTTTTCTATCCTGAATTCTCTGCATGGTAAGAAGAGTGACATATATTCACATAATGCTAGCCTTACATCGGAGGCAACGCCACACACAAAAAGGAAAGCATTCTGTAAAGTGTACAAGCTTGAAAATGAACCGACTAGCATTACTTTGCTCTCTTGAGCAGTTTATTAATCGTTTTAGAAAATTAGCATTCTCCTTTTTGAAGAAAATTTTGAAATTGGAGTAAAGCTCCTTTTGATACACAGCCTGTGTTATTTAAAATTAGATCATATCTCAGTTTCAGAGGTGTCGTGGTGAAGGCCTGTGGATGATGGACAATTATCACAGGTAGAGAAAGCTGCTAGCTGGTAGCAACCACTTTAAAAAGAATGTATACGTGTATAATTCAGATAACTCTTTAAACAGTTAATCCTGCTTTATGGTAATCTTTTTTAAAAGAACAAAAACTCTCATTATTTACACCTACACAGGAGTGAATATTACACACTTACAGAGTGCAGTCTGTATGACACTGGGGTTTATCCCCTTCCTCCTATCGGGTTTCCACTCGACCTGCCAGCAAAAAAGAAATAAATAGAACTTCTAATTTGTTTTCTTCCAGGTTTCTTCTTATTTCTGAGGTACTGGAACTCAACCAAGACTCGCAGATCAACTGAGAAGCTTGACCAGACAAGAACTAACGCTGTTTCGGAAGTAAACGGAACTTGCATTGAAACTCATATCGAATGATACAGGAATCAAGATGTGAAAAACATTTCCATGCAGGTGCAGTTTAGTCTAGTGGGGTCCCTATAGAAACTGAAGACCACTCTAAAGTCATAATTCCACTGTCTGATCCATAAAGTAAGGCTGTTGGGCCCGTTTGGGTTGTCCTGCTGATAGGAAAAGATGATTGAATTAGGAGATGGTAGCATACAACCTGAATAGACATCACAGTGTGGTGAAATTAACAAAAGACCACGTTATATACAAGCAATGCGTAAAGAGTGTGTTTGTGAAAAGAGCCCAGCTCTTTTTCAGTGCTAACTTTCCATACACCAGATACTCGGGTTTATGTTTTTGATGATATTTTTTTTTAATTAAAGTGGACTGATCTTGTTTGTTTAAAACACAGGAATGAGGATTTGCGTTTATACTGGCAGATAATACCCTGAAATTCTGATTCTTGATTGGCTGTGGAAGTGTTCAATGTTCTATTAGATTTAATGCTTGTTTTATGCCCAGTCTGACAGTAGTTTTGAAATTGCAGACTGACTGTGCTTTAGCTTTGGTGCAATTCACATTTGTGAGCATTTCTGATAGTTTACTGCGTGTATTCCAGTCAGTTAACAGCTCTCAAACTTGCGTTTTTAATATCTGTTTTACTCTGCACACTTCATTAAACTCTATTTTATTGTTTTTTTCCCCCATTATGCCTGTAATTAAATGACAATTTTTTTATTCTTACTTTTTTTTTAAATTAAAAAAATAATTTTGGTGTTTTCTGTGTTCTCTCGCTCTCCGTCACAAGTTCCTATGTTATAATGAATTCAATACAACCTAAGCGGCATCTTCAACAAGTCAATGAGGACAAACCCAAAAGTCACTTCACAGGGATAAGGACAGGGAAAGACAAAACATGTTTTATGTATTTCTTTATAAGAAGATATTCTTTCTTTCTATAGAACTCTTGAGATATGCATCTCGTTTCCATGCTTTAAATTTAATGAACAATGGAGAATAAAGAGAATCTCAACAGATTATTGCATTCATTTATTTTCAGTCAGCCGTTGAAACAGATTACTTGCCAGGGTTAGGGTTAGCGTTAGGGTTATGGTTAGGGTTAGATTGAGAGAAAATAAACAGTGTTAACAAAAGTCATTCTTGGCAGTTTTATAACTGAAAATGTAGACAGGGGTCTAGGTGCATTAAGTTTTAACCTTGTTTCCATATTTAGCAATACTTTGAATTTATAAACAGTGTATAAGTTATGGATAGCTGCCGAAGTAGCTTCACATGCATCAGTCTCGCCCGTGCACTCTCACACTGACAGCCCTCCCCTCAGTCCCATAGACATGCTCAGTGCTGGCTGCAGCGTATTTTTAATTTTTTTCATGTTGGACCGATAGCAATACTTGCATAAACAGTGGCACGCCCTTTGAGTGTACAGGGCAGGCGCACACGCACACGCACACTACATGCAAACAGCAACTTTAACTTTACATAACTGCAAATTAAAAGCATCTATTAGGATAATATTTTACTAGTAGGGGCCTATTCAAAATTGGGAGGATTGCCTGCGAAATTAACCTTCAAAGTGTGAATTACTAATAACATTGTTTTAAAACTTTTCTCTCGTCACAGCGATGCAAAATTACTTTACTTCACTGTCCATGTGATGATAATTAAATCCAATCACTGGCTTGCTGAATGAGATTTAATTTTCATGCACACTCACCAGAGACAGAGGATGCGGAATACTGATATTTACAAATAAGACGGCCAGTTGAATGGACGTAAACATAAATGTGAAATCCTGGGCTTTGGGGGTAATATATATGGTATACATTGTTTTATATATTGTATGAATACGAGCTTTGGAGGTAATATATATGGTATACATTGCTTTGTATATTGTATGAATACAACCGCGAAATATCCGCAAATTTTGCCGTGATAGACCAGCGACAAATGTTCATTTCTCCGCGATTTAATTAGACAAATTGCAAGTAAATTTAAGTCATGTTTTTAATTACATACTATCTCACGTGGACCCTAAACTTCGGGGTCAATGTTTCTGCGAGAAAAAATATTAGCTATTAAAAACTTAAATATTTATTTATATAACTATAATTATTATATTATAGGCCTATGCAAATAATATTTTTTTGGTTTAAAAACATAAGGTATCACAGTATAACATGACTGCCTTATCAGTCTAGTATAATGCAGATTAGAAAAAAATAACGAAAAAAAAAACTAGAAAGTCAATTAATTATTCATACTTTAGCAATTCAAAACTAAAATTGATGTGCTTACCAAAACAAGAAGCTTCTTCCGAATCCACCCAGACCTGCCACAGCACTATCACCTATTAGCTGAAAAATATTTTCTTCAAAGAACTTGAAGAAATAGGCGCCTGTTTTTCCCATTGGTGTGACTCGAATGAAACTGTCAAATGTGTGAGAAAAGGATTATTAGGCTACTTAAAACCAAAAGCAGATGTTTGCTTCACTTAGGCAATTAAAAATCAGCCAGCAATAATCAACCTCAGTTTTATTTTAGATGTGACATGGTTAATATGTTATTGTTTTTAATGTAACTATTTTGAATAATGAAGGATTATTCAAAACTATTTAAGCATACTTTCTGACGCTGGTCTAGAGACAAGAGAAATCATGCCTGTGACAGGACACCGTAATAAAGGCTCAATTCGCAGCTACTGGACAGCAAATCAACTGAGAAGACACGACTGGTCCAGACTTCTGTCATCGGCTGGATCCATACCACACCCTCCCTCAAAAATAGACAGTCAAACTCCCAACCCTTTTTAAATTCTTTCAGTATCAGCCAATCACTGCCTGCCAGCTTGAATGACGCCCCGTCTCCAACAAGTTTCGAGTCAGAGCCAATACTACACGGATTGCTATACTGTTGAATATACTGCTGCTTGCTTCTGAGTTTTACTCGCTCTATTCCCTGCCTAAACACCACATAACCTAGGGGTAGAATGTAGCAATATGTGTGGATCGTATTAGTTGTGCTAGTGCAAGCCTTAAACA
Source organism: Polyodon spathula (assembly GCF_017654505.1). Taxonomy (NCBI): domain Eukaryota; kingdom Metazoa; phylum Chordata; class Actinopteri; order Acipenseriformes; family Polyodontidae; genus Polyodon; species Polyodon spathula. The sequence continues at coordinate 40,744,383 of NC_054546.1, read as the reverse complement.
TACAACGAATATTTAATGTATCAGGAAAAATCTATTTTTTTTTTTTTTTGCAGAAAGCAGCTCATTTTATTACACCCACTAAAACTCTAACGCGTTGTATTATCTCGTTATTATCAAAAGTAATATTATGAAAGTAGCGCATTACTGAAGTAAAGCGTTACCGTCAACTCCAGGGATGACCTAAGATAGTACTGTACTAGCTGATACACAAATTAGTACCATAAAAAGGGAGATTATATATTAATGGACTTGTCTTCTTTAGATTAAGTAGTTTATTATAGAAACATGCAGTTTAAAGTTGATATGCTTCTGCAATAATAATAATAATAATAATAATAATAATAATAATAATAATAATAAGCTACATTTTTCACAAACTACACTGTGTTTGTATCTATTATTACTGTCTGTTGTCTCAGCAGCCTGTAAACACAGCGTAGCTCGACTAGCAGGGCTGTGGGGAGTGGAGTGATGGGAACTGCGCAATATGGCTACAATGATTAGCAGTATGCAATCTGTTTAGCGACCGGGCTACAGTGACAATACAAGCACCTCCTACTCTCCTGTCAAATTTAGGTCTCTCTCTGTCTCTCTGCACCTCAGTCGGGCTGTTTGAAGCAGACTCCGGACACAGTGGACAGAAAGCGGATAGAACGAAGGCATTGCAACACCTGGTTTACATGCACTGCCTTCACGTTTTGCGTATGTAGTCTATTGCTGTTATTTGTCATCATTATTAATATAGCTACAATATGTGAACTAATACAAACAAATCTTAGTAAAATATCGCTGTTAAGTTTTTTTTTTTTCTTATCTTTCCTGTAACTTATTTTTTATTTTACTATCGGTATATACGCTATTTGTTTTTGCTATCGAACAGACATAATCTATTCCGGACAATTTCAGAGCATTCATAATCTACAATTTGCAGAAATGAATGAATAATTATTGTTGTATAGAGACTATAAATAAATACAATTATTGTGTTAAGTATCAGACATCAAGAGGACCGAAAACCAGTTAGCAGAACGGCTTAGGAAGAAGAAAAAAAAAACACATGACTGTCATTATTTGGTTCTACGTGAATCCTTGTGTGTAATTTCACAAGTAAGTTGAGCAGTAAAATGACTCAGTTTCAGAAACTTGACTGAATTATCGAAACCAAGGAGCGATATCCCACAAAAAGAAGAAAGCGCGGCAGCGGAAGAAACATTATTGTGGGTTTTTTTTTTGGTTGATGTGTGAAGATGAGTACGGAAAAGGATCTCTCCCCCTTGACCCCCAGCATTGTGCGGGCCCTCAGTGATAAACTGTACGAGAAGAGGAAGGTGGCAGCCCTTGAGATTGAAAAGTAAGAGGGGTTTCTAACCCTTACATCACTAGAGAGTGACCCCTTTTAAGTTATTAAAGTAATTGATTAATGTATGTGCCCATCTTATACGTCAATGTTGTTCTCTCAAACTGAAAAATGTGCCACTTTTATTTAAACCCCATTATTATTATTATTGTTAATGTTTTTTTTTTTTTTTTTTTTTTTACGACCAGGACGGCTTGCTTTAGAGCGCTCTGTGTTTAAGCCAGTGCCTGTCCCAGTATCACGGCCTATTTTTTTTTTTATAGGCTTGATTTTTAACAAGGTAGTTTGATTTCTAGCACTATCCTGTTTGCGTTCCCTATTTAATCTGCATCAGATTTATGTTTGTCTTGGTTTTAATATGATACCGTTTGCCCCTTTGGCCAATTGTATTACCTGTGTGCCTATGATGAGGATGCATGTGAATCCTGATCCAGACAGAAGCTCGGGGTGTATGCAATGAAACGCAAACTACAAAAAATACAAATGACAACAAACTTCAGGATTGTGGTGCTACTGAATGACAGAGAAACATGTTCTAGGAATTGTGAACGTTTACCCTAGCTAGGTTATTGGATGATTGGAGATATATATTTTATGGCATTATTACAGAGAGGTTCAATAAATTAATTTAATGGGTTTTTTTTGTGTGTGTGTCTTTAATATCTATGTTTACAGTGCATTTATTACATTATTTTGTGTGTGTTTTCCAAAATGATGATATTAGTAAGATTTTTTAAAATTTTTATTTTGGAAAGGAAGTTCTTTATCACAGATGATCTACCTCTGTAAGGGGGAGTAGTGAGTGATGATGACTCAGGAGTCATATGAGTGACTCCATCTGAGAGAGGAAATGCTATCATGTGATACTAATAATGCCTGATGCTGGAATATTGGGCCAAACAGTTTGTTCTGTAACCCAGTAATGCTGAGGAGGGAGGTAAGTGCGTCTTGCTGTGCAACATCAATCAAGTAATACTGTGTGTGTCTGAAATTTCTGTTGCAGTAATTCCCTGGCAATATTGAGCCCTGTAAGGACTATGGCAAGTATATTATCCAAGAAAATGCAGCTATGTGCGGCATTGCATTCAGTTTATTGGCTGCAGTGTACTTTTCATAGAACTGTTTTATTTTATTTTATTAATTTTTTTTTTTTTTTGGAAGTATTTGGGGGTTCAGTCTTCCAGAATTGCTTGCCTTCAGCGGTAAAGTTACTTTGGCATTTGAAATCCTTTTCATAATCTTTTTCCATAAGCCACTTTATGGAAGTTATATTGCTGTGCAATTTGTTTTGGTTCATTGATCTAACAGATTAACTGAACCTGTCCCTTGATAGGAATAAAAAATAATAGATTTTGCCTTATAACCTTTGATAATTGTCTGATTTCACAGACCTCGATTAGCACTCGGTTGCCTGACGTAGCATTAGGTAGTCCAGTGTTGGTGGTGTTCTGGTTTTTGTAACCAGCCATGAGCAATTGTTTTTGTTTGTGTGTGTTTTCCGCTTTCAGGCTGGTGCGTGAGTTTGTCGCTCAGAATAACTCAGCCCAGATCAAACATGTGATCCAGACCCTGGCGATGGAGTTTGCCCTGTCCCAGCACCCCCACAGCAGGAAGGGGGGGCTCATTGGGCTGGCAGCCTGCTCCATCGCACTCGGCAAGGTGGGCAGACCCTGCACATGCTTCTCCTTCGGTCCACATTAACAAATAGATACAGGTCTTCTTTGTACTTTTTTTTAGATCTGTTTGCTTAGTGTCTATCACAGTTTACTTGCCTTCTGCCTTCTGCAGGACTTATAACCCATGTCTCCCTCTCTCTCTCTCACACTCATACTTTCACTCTCTTGCTCTCTTTCTCCCCCTCTCACTCATACTTTCACACTCTGACACTCTCTCTCCCTCTCTCTTTCTCTCACTCTCTCACTCTCACTGGACAGGACTCTGGGCTGTACCTGAAGGAGTTGATTGAGCCAGTCCTCACCTGCTTTAACGACTCTGACAGCCGGCTGCGCTACTATGCCTGCGAGGCTCTCTACAACATTGTGAAGGTGGCGCGGGGAGCGGTCTTGCCACACTTCAACGTGCTCTTCGACGGTCTCAGCAAGGTAACACTCGGACAACTGGGATGGAAGGGAGAGCTGGACAGTGAGTGAGGGTGCGGTGGGAGATCTTGGAATTTGTTGCATTAGCTCCCCCTTGTGGAATACAACTTAGTGATGCAGTGTTTTCTTTTGATTGCATTTAGTTTTCTCCCGTAACTTGACTGAGACTGATTTTTTTTTTTTTAACATTATCAGTGAAACAGAATCTTTTAGGCTATGAGAGGATAAACAAAAGTGATCTTTTTTCACTATCAACAGTTTTCTAAGAGTCAACATAACTTTAAAGGGACATCGCGAAACCAAAAATAAAAACCGAAAATGAGGAGCCCTAAGTGTGGATAACACAGTATAATGTATATGGACCTACTGTGGAACTTGAGAGGATAGGAAAGAGGGGAGGGAGAGAGAGAGAGATGTGGGCACGAGAAATGGACAGAGTAGATCTGTATATGTTGATGGACGTTTTGATTATACAGACAGATGATTGCTGCTCATGTTATTTTCCTCCTTCCCCAGCTGGCAGCAGATCCCGATCCCAATGTCAAGAGTGGCTCTGAGCTCTTGGACCGACTGCTGAAGGTGAGTGACACTGCAGGGACATTAACTTCAATCACAGAATCAAAAACGTTTCATATGTACAAAAAGAGAAAGCAATAGGGTCTGTAAAGATATGACACAGCATCCAAAATCAGCCCAGTTAGAGAAGCAACAATTGGGGGTAAAAGATGGAGCAATGTGGGGTGCATAATCTGTTTCATACTTAAAGGGACAGTTGTGGAACGTTATGCAAAGTCACTGGCTTCATAGTCAAACTACCATATAGAGCAGATGGAGCGTTGTTAAAATGTTGTGAACAGGCTGTGTAATGAAGTATATGCATGTGTACTGTATGTTGCAGAGAAATAGATGGGCAGCATGGCAGTGCTATGTGTGTGTGGTAGAGAGAGGAACGCTATGGCAGTGCTGTGTGAATGTGGGCAGTCTGTGTGCTCCTCTCCAGTAGTGCTGCACTGTGTTTACTCTCCCAGGATATCGTCACCGAGAGTAGCAAGTTCGACCTTGTGGCCTTCGTTCCTCTGCTGCGGGAGAGAATATACTCCAACAACCAGTATGCTCGCCAGTTCATCATCTCCTGGGTGAGCCCCCCCCATTCATTTTCATGCTGTACATGCAAGGCAGGGGCTGTGTTCATGCTGACCCCCTGTGCTCCTGTCCCCAGATCCTGGTTCTGGAGTCTGTCCCCGGTATTAACCTGCTGGACTATCTCCCCGAGATCCTGGACGGGCTCTTCCAGATACTGGGGGACGGCAGTAAGGAGATCCGCAAAACGTGAGTCCCTCAAAAAACTGCTTTTCCCCTTTTGTTGTAATCAATATCCCGTATCAGTACATGCATGGGAGTCAGTAGGTTTGAGTTCTGTCTCCCATCCTGTTCCCCTCTGACAGCTGTCAGCTGCTTGTCCCGTTTCAGGTGTGAAGTGGTTTTAGGGGAATTCCTCAAGGAGATCAAGAAGACTCCCTCCAGTGTCAAGTTTGCTGAAATGGCTAATATCCTAGTAATCCATTGCCAGGGATCAGATGAGTCCAAACTGAGTATGTATCAGTGTTTTCACATTCTAACATTATACCGCAATGACCTGCCCAAAGAATCAGTCATTGTCCCCCATTATGTTAATTCATGCTTATTGATTTTGGTAGTACCCGTTCACTGGACAAAAGCTCAGAAGCATTTTGTTTGTTGCATTAGCCCCCCCCCTTGTGGAATACAGATAGAACACATCTATATCAAGTGCTGCAGTCTTTTCTTTTGGTTGCATTTAGTGGGCAGCTCTAGTTTTAGTTTACAGAAAGCCTGTCATGCATAACTGTTTCCTCTCACTGTACAGTACATATAACACAGTATAATGTATTCTGAGAGTTGTGAAATCTATTTTCCATTTTCTTATTCCCATGATAATAATAGCTGTTTTACCTCCCCTAGCGAATGACCTGATCCAGCTGACGGCCATGTTGTGGATGCGGGAGTTCATCCAGCTGGCGGGGCGTGTGGTGCTTCCCTACTCCTCGGGCATCCTGACCGCTGTGCTACCCTGCCTGTCCTACGACGACCGCAAGAAGAGTATCCTTCAGAGCAGGGGGACCGGGAGGCAGGATGTCCCAGTTACTGGAGCTGAGCGCTAGTGGTTAGAGCTGAAGGACTGAGCCAGTGTGGACTTGCTTTCTCAATAAACAAAGTCTCAATAAATGAAGCAGTCAAATAACCATATATGTGCACTCCAAGCATTCGAATGTGTGCAATTGTATCCAGCCCTCTGATTTAAAGGGTGCGGGGTAGGGTTATTCCGGAACCCTGTCAGTTTCTCCAAATCACCCTTAACCCCTTACTGCCCAGGTACCAAGGAGGCAGCCAACGCCTGTAACCACAGCCTGATGAAGTTGGTGACTCTCGAAGATGATGTGGAGGAGGCTGAAGGGGGCAGTGAGCTGCCACAGCAGGACGACACCCCTCCCCGGACCCAGGACACCGTGGACAGTGAGTAGCCAGCTGGACGGCTTCATTGGGGGAGGGGGGTGGCTAATGAACTGTATATTTTCTGTTTTTATTTTTAATTGAAGTCTTACTGAACCTATTAAAAATCCTATAATTTTGGAAAACATAACATAATTGTGTAACTTTAAGTAGGTTATTTTCAAGAAAAAACAAAACAAAACAAAAACCTTTGTCCTGGCATTAGTGGGAAATACTTTGTGAATTTACCTGACATTAAATATTTCTGATAAACAATGTGTTCTCTTTTTAAAATAAAATAAAAAAAATGTAAAAAAAAAAAAAAAAAAAAAAAAAAGTGTAGCTGCATTGGCCGGGAATCGAACCCGGGCCTCCCGCGTGGCAGGCGAGAATTCTACCACTGAACCACCAATGCTGTGCTGGTCAAAAAGAGAATCCTCAAATGTCTGTCTAAATAGAAAGGAAGTGCAGGCAGAGCCAAGTTAGCAATGGGAGGGGGTGGTAGAGAGTATTATCCCCATCCATGCACTGCCTGCCAGTTCAGTAGGGCTCAGGTTTCACTATGCTCTGCTCTACTCTATGGCTCTGAGACAGACTCTTCCAGCACAGCATTGGTGGTTCAGTGGTAGAATTCTCGCCTGCCACGCGGGAGGCCCGGGTTCGATTCCCGGCCAATGCAGCTGCACTTTTTTTTTTTTTTTTTCATTTTTTTATTAAAAAGAGAACACAATGTTTATCACAAATATTTAATGTCAGGTAAATTTAAAAACCCGGACAATGCAGTTACATTTTTACTTATTTAATTTTTTTACTTCCATTTATTAAACATGTTCTACCATTGTCATGATATTTGATGGAGCAATGATAGAAGAGAAGCTGGTTAGAAGATTTCCGCTGTGTTGATAGAGGTTAGATCGCAGTGCTGTTCGGTAGCATACAAGTCCATGCAGTGATCCAGTGAAGGGGGGACCATTGCTGCCGAGTGAAGGTGGTTTTCTGGTTCCCTGTGAAGAGCCCTTTCAGAAGCTGCTCCTCGCTCTGCACATTCCCAGCCCCTCCCACTGCTGATGTGGCTATTCTGCTCTACTCTACACTACTCTATACTACTCTATGGCTCTGAGAGAGGTTCTCCCAGCATAGCATTGGTGGTTCAGTGGTAGAATTCTCGCCTGCCACGCGGGAGGCCCGGGTTCGATTCCCGGCCAATGCAGCTTCATCTTTTTATTTTTTTCTCTATATAATAGAGAACGTTTTGTTTTCCAAAAATAGACATTACGTCTAATGGCAGGCAGATTCACTCTAATTACAGATCAAAGTTTGTGTTTTTTTTCTTGCTGAAAATAACCTACCCAAGATCACAGTTATAATCAAACAGAACATGCCCAGGGACCGGGTTTTTCAAAACTTTTAATCTGGGTAACAGTGATCCGGATATTGTAATCCTATATTTTGTAATCCTTTTATCTGGATCATTTTGACCCAGTTTTTTCAGAAAATGTCACAGCTGGATTACATTTATCCAGATAACAAATAATCATGATTAGGAAATCCATTTTTTTTAAAGTGGGCTAGTTCTTAATAGTGTATAGGGTTTTTTTTTTTTTTTTTAAGAGGCCATTATTATATAGCCTAATATAACAAAATAAATAAGTGTGGTAATAATGAGTAATATACAACTTTTATTTATGTGGTTTTATATATATATTTGTAACAAAAATCACACATCACTTTTAATGTTAGTGCACATGTAACACATGCAAACAATTGTTTATTTTTGCCTACTTAACAGAAATGAAATAACTAAATTTAAATTGAATAAAAATAAAACTTTTGAAAAAAGTGTACGTGTTTTTAGACATCTTCATCGTCTTCCTCGTCAGTCGGGAGTCCAGCATCTCAGACAAGCTTTAAGGGGGTGTATGTGGATAAGGAGGTGCATGTGGATAAGGAGGTGCATGTGGATAAGGAGGTGTATGAGAATAAGGAGGTTAATGAGAAGGCATATGCGCATGTTTTTTTTAATTGTTTTCCGTATTTTCCTTTTTCCATGCATGGATACAAAACTTTAATAAATATGTAAATATGATATTATAACATTCGATTTTGACATTTAGTGTGTGGTTGCTATAATACTTCAAACAAAATATCACTGTTCTGTGATCATTTAAAAGCTAAATCCACCTCTGCAGTAGGATCACAATAATCCTGGTCTCCTCTTTAAATTCTGAAAAACCCAATTACGGCATTTAATTGTGACTAAAAGTGCGAAATCTGGATCACAGTAATCCCGATCACATTTCGATGTTTTGAAGAACCCAGTTGCACAATATAATCCAGATCAAACGTGGAAATCTGATTACCAATGTTTTGAAAAAGCTGCACCTGGAGTGTCATGTTATATAATAGAATAATAAACTACTAAACTGCTAAATTTATATATACTGTATAACAAATGCTGTTTTTATCAATGAACAAAATATTATATATATATATATATATATATAGAGAGAGAGAGAGATAGAGAGAGAGAGAGAGAGAGAGCACCAAAACAAATGAGAGAGAGAGAGAGAGAGAGAGAGAGAGAGAGAGGCACCAAAACAAATGCCGACCATGTTTAAAGAATATTTTATGTCAGTTATTTAAAAAATAGTAGTATCTAATGGTGGCAATGGTAAATTTCTGCAAGTGAATCACCAATTTATTATTTTTTGTTCATTCTTTTTCAGATTCACTGAATGCTTCACAAGGTTCGGTTGGCTTCAGCAAAATCCGCTTTTTCACGCCGGCCAGGTATGTTTGTATTTACACCATTATTACTCTGCCATTATTTTTTATTATTGTTATTAAAAACAGAGATCACCACTTTAAAGTCGTTTTCTGTATCAAGGGTGTCTGAGCAAGTGGCTCCTCCTCACGAGTCAAAAGTTCAAACACATAAACGCGCATGAATTATTTATTTCTAAGCAGAAATATTATTATTATTGAAGCAGTGTTTTCTGTAAAATGTTCTTCCCAACTTTTTCCACAGTCAGTTTTCAAGAACTTTGAGGTGATTTGATAACCCCAGTCTGTCTTTGGCATGTAATCGCGAGCATCCTTACTGCTCACACTCTATTTACAGAACACGTGTCTTCTCATCTCTTTTGTATCTAGGCACTCTGACAATGTGGCTGTTCGTTGGTGGGCTCCACCTCCCCTCTCAGTCTCATTGCAGTAGCCTGCTCCTTCTCTTTCTGTCCCATCCAGTGCATCATCACAGCTCTGTTGTCTCCCTCCTCTCACTCAGGCTGCTCTGCGGTTCTTCTCTTTACCAGTCTCTCTTCTGTATGCCTCTAATTTCCATCTCTGCAGACCGCAGATTGAAGAGTGTAGGAATATCCCTCCACCTATCTAAGTACCACGACCATCATCATTTCATGTCTCGTGACTCTTTAGAGACCTAGTAGTAAGCTAGTGGACTCTGGAAACCGCTTCCTGTGACCCTCCCTAGATCACGGCTTGCTTAACCCCTTAATCTCTGGTATGGTCTTTTCCAAGACCCCCGATCGTCCTCCCGTCATCAGCAGGAATTGCGTGTTTTAGATTCTGTATACCACTTGCTTTAAAACAACTCTGTGCAGTGCAACTCTGTTTAATGAATCTGAACCAACCTTGCTGTGGAAAGCAAGAGGCTTTGCAGATTTATGAGATTTTAATCATTGTTGTTTGGTTATGCATAGAGCATCATGTCAAAAATGGTTGATAAGGGAATCTGTCTCATTCTGCCGTTTAGCTGTTCCAGGTTGAATGATGATCATACTGTGTCCTTCTGACGTACGTGTAATACAGTGTGCTGTGTAGTGAAGATGTGTTACTGTACCTTCACAAATGCACCCGTGGGCTAGTAAGACTTTACACCTTATATGCAGGGCTCCACTGTTACCCATGACATGGATACGTTATGCACTTTTGTACATTTTTAGTATTGTAGATCAAAGCGCCGACTGACCGCTGTCAAAAACACAATTATACTTTCCATATAATGGCCCATGGTGTTCCCTTCCTCTCAGTCTCACTGCTGCAGCCTCCTCTGTTGTCAGGGTCTCCCTTGTACTGTGTGTGTCGTACTCTAGGGGGCAGTATTTGTCTGCTAAACCTTAAAGAATGTATTTATTTATTTATTTATTTATTTTACATCTATAATAAACTCAGTACTTGTTACATCTTCCTGCTTCTTTTTAGATTATAGCAGTGGTTTTGTTTTCAAATAAAACTCCTTAGAGGAGCGCTGTATATGTCTGTTCAGAACAGAGCGATGGTTTAGAGTGCTTGATGAAGCTCGTTTCTTCTCAGCTCAGAGAGGGCTCAGGTGACTTTAGACCTAGACGGGATTGTGCAGGTCCTGGATCGGCACCTCCATGACCCGGCCACAGGAATGATGACCCGCATCTCTGTGCTCAAGTGGCTCTACCACCTGTATATCAAAACACCACGGAAGGTGAGAGGGCGCTGCCTGACTCCTTTCATCCTGTGTCATGCAATGTCATCACACCTCACTACAAGAACCACTGTGAACAAACACTAAAATGTCTTAGTGCTAGTTTTTTTTTTTTAATGACAACAGTAGTGATGCATCTGTACAGCATATTACAGAGCAGAAATAGTCAGTTAATTGATACTGTACATGACATTTTCATGTTCAGATTTTGCAGTATTGGTCAGGTGTGGTAGATGTAGCTAAGCTAAAGCATTTTTGCCTCTCTGTCTGTTTGCCCCCAGATGTTCCGCCACACTGACCGCCTCTTCCCAATGCTTCTGAAGACACTCTCCGATGAATCGGATGAGGTAAGAGAGTGTATATAATATAACCTTGGTATGTGAAGATAGACCATTATACAGACAGTGCTGGTAAATTCTGTCTCTAAAGATGAAGTTCAGATTCCAGAGTTGGGAACTCCCATGTCTGCAGTTCGGATGGGATCTCTATACACATAGTGCTGTGAAGTTCACCCTATCTTTAGGTTACCATTGCTGGTTAGCAAGACAGGCTGAGGATAAATCATCACTTTGTTTCAGCTTCCTGGCCGTGACCCAATGCCAGCTGACAACGGTCTTCAGAATGTGCTGAAAAGCAGCTATGTCTCTATTTCTTTGTGAGCAAAGAGAAAAAAAAAAAAAAAATCAGGCTCTGTTTGTTTTTAAAGATGATTTGCTTCATCTCATGAACGCAGTGGAAGTGGCTGGCTTCCTTACCATTCAGCTCTCCTGGTACACACTGGCTGTGCTGTTATCTCCTCAGTCTGCAATGCAGCAGAGATAAACTGGTTCTCCTGTGAGCTCTGCACCTCTCTGCCTGGCCTCTCCTGCAGCCAACTTCACCTTCCATTCTCTGCAATGTAACATATTTATACAGTGGAGCCTCTTAGGAAATCAGAGCGTGCACACTCGTTTCCAAAGAGGCCTTGTCCCCCTGCTGGACTGTGAAGGAAAGTGAGGATCCTTTTTCAAATACACATACATAGAAACCCAGCCATTACAATCCAGCCATTGCAATACAGCACTTGAACACATATTTGCAGGCCACTTGTTTCAAAGAGGCCCCGTCTCTGTGCTGTGTAAGGAAACGAAGATCTTTGCACCAGGAAGCCCCTCTGTGCAATCATGCTGCACTTTTCCAAAGAACACCTTTTTAAAGCTGTACTCTGAATGTGTTTTTATATACAGTAATTTTTTTTTAACTAATTGGGATCAGGGGTCTAAAATTGGTTTGTTAATCAAATTGATACTCCTAAAATAGGCATGTTTTTCTCCATCACGATTATAAAATAATTTAAATACAAGCAGTGTACATTTAAATTGGCCCTACGTAATGTACCGAACCATACAGTGCTGTCACAACCAGAGACTGGTTCACGCATTTTCTGTGCGACAGCAGAAGAGTGTTGCAGGTTAGCAGAGGGCTGTTCAGATAACAGAGGTGTTTGTAAAGTCTTAATAATCAAGGTTTTAGCGCAGCTTGTAGAGACAGATCCTGTAAGATGTTGGAATTATTTCCCTTTGTAGATCAAAGGTGCTGAAAGCCAGCTTCGATTTAAAACAAGTGCTTAAAAGGCTCCTGTTCAAACAAGCTTTTCCTATTTCATAGCAACACTTGTGCACTTGTACTTGCTGGGACTTTGCAGTGTGGTTCTTTCTGAGAAAATACTGTACAAACAGGGATGGAAGTAAGAGTCCCACTGCATAGCAGTTTGATCCATCCCTGGTTTTTCTAGGAGTTTAGTAAGACACATCTGAGCTTGTTACCTATGCACTGTGGCTAATCAAGCACATGTTAAAAACTGGAAATGGTGAAACTGCTGTGCAGTAGGAGCCATAGTTCCATCCCTGACAAGGTCCAAAACATTCCAGCAGAATATGTTGTGCTTTGCAAGCAACGGAAATGCATACATTCTTTCTTTTATATGTTTGGGTAAGTAGGTAAACAGTTATGAAAACTGTATGCATCTTCATGTTTGTGGGTGCAGTCCGGAGAGGCTCTGGGAGTTGTTTACCAGCCCTGGGGCGAATTTTCTTTTGATTCTCAGCAGCCTTCTTTCATTTTGAAAGAGAACTAACTAACCTACTTTCTCCGCTCTCAATGGAAATGTGACATCTTCACAACAAGGAGAGTTGTTACTTCAAAAGGGGTTATATAAGAGATTCACTGTGCATTGGCTGGCTCACAACAAGACAAGCAGTTCTTCTGCGTCTTTGAGTGTTTTGATGTAATGGATGTGTTTGTTATATGTGAACTTTAACTTGCTGCGCTAAAAGGGATCTCCCTTGAAAATAGCCCTGCTCACAAATAGTCTGTGCAGATAAAAGGGGCAGGCAATGGGAGAGAATAAAGTAGAATACCATCACCCTTCTTCCTCCATCTTATTAAAAATAAAGCAGGGGGCTCGCTAGCAATGTGGTTAAATTTGTTAACTTCTAGAAGTCTTCAGTAGTCTTCATTTCAAATGTATCGTAGTCTGTGTTTGTTTTTAGTCAAGATGAAGGTGCAATGGGTGAGATGACATAGCTGCAGCCAGTGCCCTTGGGTCTTCATTGACATACTGAAATTAATCTCAAAGAATAGAAACGCTAACGTCTTGATTGTGAAAGTCCAGAGATGAGCAGCGCTGGCCTGGAGTTTTCCACAGCCGAGTCACAGTGGAAGGCCCCAGGCTGCATCACACAAACAGCTTCTTGTAAACGTCAAAACTGGCCTAGAGCATGCTAATCCGTCGTTAAAAGGGGCCAGTCTGGAGGGGGTTTCTGTGCTAATGGTGGCCCTGAGATTTATACAGTTATGTGTGGATGGCACACAGCTTTGGAACTCATTTTTTCTTTCGCCAGTTTCATTCACTTGCTGTTGAGTTTTGTAGTCCTTTTTTGTTTCCTGTAGTTTTCTTTCTTTCCTTCATTTCTTCTGTTGCTTTTTGCATGATTGGAAATGCGTGATTAAGCTTTGACATACACTGTGCTGTTAGTGAAGGTCATGTAGAGTCCATCAGTTTTATAAGGCATCCATTAAAAGACATCCTGTAAAGTAAGCCTTCGGAGTCACCTTCTAAATATACTGAATATACTGAATATATACAGAATATACTGTGCACCACGAGAGAAAGATAGAAGAAATGTTTTTTATAAGGTATTTGCAAAATGTGTCCTACAACACCATTACCTGACTGCGCCATCGTTTTTGATATGCTTGAAATAATTTGGTGAATTCACAGGGTATTGTTTTTAGCAGTCCAAGTTTGACATTATCTGTTGAATTTGAAATCATTGGAGTGTATCGGAATTCTTGAGAGAAACGATCAGCTGTAAACAGGAAGCGGCCATGCCAGAGGCAGTGATGAGCGTGATAGCGTGCAGAGGACATTACCGCCGCCGGAAAGGGCAGGGTCACATGACTCCACAGTTACTGCAGTCCCAGAGGCACCTCTGCCAGGTTGTGTGTGCGTGTCATTATTCGGTTCTCGGGGTGTGCTGTCTTGATAATTTGTGGCACGACAGCAAACGCATGAGAATCAGATGAGAGCGGGTACAGTACCGCTGATCAAAATAGTGGTATCAGGGTCACGTGTTGTCAAGTGTTCACCTCTGTTTAAAAAGATGCTGCTATGCTATTTTGATATGCAAGTTTTTACACAAATGACAATAAAAAAAATGTTAGTGTGAGGCACTTCTTTTCATGTTTACAAGAATTGTTTGTAGCCTCATATGGTGTAGTCAAAACTCCAGACTAGGAGAAGGTGTAACTTAAAAACTTAAAAAGTAAATAATACTTAAAAAGAATTGGGCAGACTGGGAGTATAAGAAATAGCTAGTGTTTTCTTGATTAACAAAACCTTTTTGTTGCATCTTTACATGAAACGAACAAACAAATAAAACATTTTGTAGAACAAGAAATTCAACTCCAGTCGCCTGTGTGGCAGCCACAATTTCTTTGGCAAGCAGGGTGGGGTGTTTCCCTGATCTCCTTGTTCTGTGTGGTTTGAAGAATTGCGTAGTTGTGAACAAGAGTGTGAAAGTGATGTCTATGAGTTTGTAAACTTTATTCAAAGAGGAAACGGGTGAATGGGAAGGGGGTTTAGAGGTCATCTGCGTTTGCATTGACCGTTGAGAATAGGAGCTGCTGAATGATCGTGGGAATGGAAATGGAGAGCGGGGCGAGCTATGGACTCGCTCTCACTGCATCAACCAAGGAGGGGACAGATAGCTAGGCAACTGCAAATACAACAGCAATGCTCGTAGTCCCCATGTGTTAAAAGGTACTGTGGAACCTGCAACCTCCCGTCTGTTCTTCACAGGTGATCCTCAAGGATCTGGAGGTTTTGGCCGAGATCGCCTCCTCTCCGGCCGGACAGACAGACGCGCCGGGGTCATGTGACAGCTCGGACAGCAAATCCGAGCTCCAGGTTCCAGGGTTGACCAAATCATTTCAGCCGAGTGGGTTTGGTAAGTGTCTGACCCCAAGATATTCACCTGCTAGATGTGTCCTAATGACCCCTTTATTCAGCCCTATTGAAATGCATTGCTAACTTAGCTGCTTTATACTTGTATATTGCGCAACATACATTGCAACATTCAAGATGATTCCCCAGAGCTATTCAACCACCCATTTTAATACAGAGAATGCACTGCACCTTGTCCTGATCTTTCAGTCACTAAGTTCATTATTTAACCATCTGAAAGTCTCTAATCAAGATGGTGTTCTTGCTTTTAAACTGCAAATGATGGAAGAAGTTTTCTAATTGGTGTTATTATACTAATTGACCACTAGATGCCGCTGTTTAATTCCACTTTAAGCCTCTATTGAACAGACACAGAAGATGCACAAACAGTAGATCTTGCTGGAGTCCCAGAAATATGAAGACAAACAGTACTCCAGTTCACCAGATCTGAAACCTGGAGGATTCTGCATTGTTGCTAACAGCCAACTTCTAATTCTTAGGCTCTCTCTCTCTCTCTCTCTCTCTCTATATATATATATATATATATATATATATATATATATATATATATATATATATATATATATATATATATATATATGAGTGGGGGGGGGGGGTGGGGGATCCCCTGGAGGACATGAAAGAAGACTTTTTCCCGGATAAAGGGATGGAGAGACATTTCCTCTATGGACTACATTTCGTCGGGGAGATTCAACTGTCGCACGTCCTTGTTATAGCCCCTCCCCTCCCTCCCCATATACCATGTTCCTTTTTTATGTACTTCGCCTGGTGTTTCGCTGCATCTATCCAGTTACCACCTCGGGAGGAAATTGGGCATACGGGTTGTGTGTCCAAGGTAACACAGACAGTGACTGGGCATCTGAATTTTGAAGCCAGGATGTGCTGACCCTAAGTTATAAACGCTGTGCCACACCCCTCCTAGTAGTTTAAATGAACAGCTCTGATGAAATGGGTGTACAATTTTGTTGCAAGAAGGTTATCTTGAGAGAGAGAGAGAGAGAGAGAGAGAGAGAGAGAGAGAGAGAGAGAGAGAGAGATTGTGGAAGTGCATGCTGATGGCCTCCATTCCCAGCAGTTGCCATGGTTACTCGCTCCCTGCCTCCTTCGCCCCCAGAGCACTCTGGGATACGTGTGCGCTGTGGCTGGAATTATAAACAGTGCATTGTGATGCAGCGCTGAGGAGAGGAAACCAGGCATTGTGATGGAAATGAGCAGCAGTGCTGCACTGACAACAGATTGGATCACTCAATAACTAAAATGGAGATTTTTTAAAAGCAGCTCTCCGAAAAGGGTTTTCTTGGTAAGAAGTGGGATTTAACTGTTAAAGGGAAATACAAGAAAATCATTCAGTTTTGCTATTCACAGGGTGATCGTGTGGGCTGTCCTCTGGCTCCTTGCCCACCCCCACCCAGCCACCCCACCCAAATCCAAATTCAATGTGTTTGGGGTTGGAGGTCCAGCTCTAGCGACCTAAAGTTTAGCTTGCCAGTGCTGTATTTCACTGGGATCTCAAGTCATCCAAAGTCTTGGAAGCCAGCTTTTGAGTGTATAAACATTTACTTTTCAAAGCGAGCCAGTATTTAACATTCCCCAAGGTTGCGCAGTTTGAAGTGTAACTCGATAGGTGTTGCAGCAACAGAACAGAAACTAATTGAAAATTTCCATCCTGACAGATTCCTTTTACAGGCATTGCTGGTGCTCCATGCAGCCGGGTAGGCAGCGTTGAGTTTCAGTTTATAGTGGAGAGCTTCAGAGCACATCTGGCAGCAGCGGCAGTGATGTCGAAGGGCAGTCAGGAACATTGTAAAACATGAAGCGAGGGTCAGGAAAAATCCCAACTGCGACCTGTGAACTGCCTTAAGCCTGCTTGCTGTATAACATTCTGACGATTACTGAGAACACGCCTGTGTTAGTTTAAAAGCAGAGATGGAAATATCTAGCCACCTTCCCAAGATCCACATGTGGTTAATCTGATGTTTCCATTGCTTTATAAGATTTATTAACCATTTTTTAATTTTATTTATATGTATTTATAGCCTCCCAGTCCCTTAGCTGCTTAACCACACTGCTGCCCAGTCACTGAACCCTGACAAATTGGAACACACATCCTCTGAGCCAGTCGTCTCTAACCATTAGTCCCTCGTCTCAAAGTATGAGGTCACTGCTCACTGCCAACTTAGTTTCTTTTGAAACTGTTGTTCCGAGATAGTTGAGATTACAGAGGGTCCTTTACACCTCTGTATGTCGTTCCTGTTTGGTCCTCAGTGTTGGGAAACTGAGTGCATCCCTTCTAACCTGTGACCCCTAAAAGTTTTTTTTTAATTTTTTAATCCGTGTGGGACAATTCTGAATTTTTTCCACATAAAACACATTCCCAGAAATCCCTGCTAGCGTCAGTCCCCGGGATCGCAGATGGCTCTGATTAGCGCCTCAGTGAAACACATGCTGGGACCGCATTCGCAATGCATTTTTTTTTTAATGAGACTGTTGATATTTTGGGCCATTTGTAACCCTGAAAGCGAGAGGACAGAATTGTAAAGGATAATGATTTTAAAGGCCCTCTAGATACTTGGAGCCTTTGGGAAAGCATTGTTACATGCACAAAAAAAGAAATACCACAGGTTTTGCCTGACAGATAGGGACAAACAGATAGTGGTTCAAATATTGAGTCGGTTAAAGAAACTTTTTACTGCAGGTTAGTTATTCAGAAGTACAGGTTATGTTATGGTACCTACTTTCCCATTTAGATATGGGGGAAACCAGCATACTACAAACTACCCTAGTTCTCATACAATAAGTTTTGTGTATTTTGTGTTTTGATCTGCTATTATTATCATCTGCTTCAGTCTCCCCTAGATTTCTCCATTAAGTAAAGACTGAACCCCCTTTCCACACAGCTGGCATGGAGGTCAGCTTTCACAACAGATGTTTTAGAAATAAAAAGGAACAGCAGATCTGTGAAAGTGAGTGTCGGGGTGTCCCTGTGGGCTCCCTGGCTTTAAATAAATGCCCAGGCTGTATAGGCGACTGGACAGGAGGCGATTTGTCAGGGTCTGGGATCTCCTTGGTGAGACTGTAGGAAATAGTCGCAGCTGCTCTAAGTGCACACACCTCTCTTCACAGCAGCGGAGGGTCTGCAGGGCCCGCTGGAGAGAATCGATGGGCCCTCCCAGCTAGTCCAGCCCGACCACAGCCCTGTATAATTACAGTGAAATAATTTCATAAAACTACCCTGTTGTGCACCTCCATTACTTGTACAGGGCTCAGAAGTTTAAAAAAAAAACATGTTGCAGTCAGCATGTATTTGTTTTATTTTAAAACATTATACCTGGCACTACAGTTGCTTTAAAAGAAGGCTTTTTGCTGACATTCCCTGTCATTTGTTTTTGCTGTGTTCCAGGATCAAAGGGGGCTGATTGCTCCCCCTCCACCCCCAGCATGAACTCCTACTTCTACAAGTTCATGATCAACCTGTTGAAGCAGTTCAGCATGGAGAGGAAGCTGCTGGAGATGAGAGGCACCTTCATCATCAGGTAGGGATGGGGGGCGGGGGCATGGGCTGTCCGTCAACACTGTGAGCTGGAGAGCACAACAGTACTGCTTGCACTGCTTTGTATTTCTCCTTCACTAGATGAGGTAATGCTTTCACTCCCACTCTGATCATTGTGGAGTTGTGATGTTTCTAAGAATTGTTGGCATGCTTTTGAGAAAAAAATCCTTGAAGAGCTTCAAATAACCTCTTATTTTTATTTGTTTTACTGATTTTAATGTTTGCAATTATCATGAGTTCTTATTGCAACTATTTATACAAGGTGGTGATTATTATTATTATTATTATTATTATTATTATTATTATTATTATTATTATTATTATTTTAATAAGTATATGGTGCTTTGACTATGAGTTCAGGAGCTGTTGTAGTTGCCTGCCATATATATATGTAATGTAGGCAAGAGTCTGTATATGCACCAGGACCATCTAGGGCACAGCAGCATATTGCCAGAAAACAAAAATAAAGAGATCTATATTTACAACATATTACTGTACATCTAAATGGAGGTTTACCAGGTGAAAGACACTTCAGAACTGCAGATAAACCTCTTTATCAGATGTTTGACGAGAGTTGGCCTTTGTGTAACTGAATCTGTATAAATCCCTTGGGGAATGTGATGGGGGACCTTGAACTTTTTGGAGCGGTGTAGGGGTTTTAACAGCGAGTTATAAACGATGGTTCATAAATCCTGTCTAACAGTCCTTTCTGGAAAGTGAACCCACATGGCCGTCATAGCGTGTCGAAAACATGTTTCCAAGTAAATATTTTAACCATGATGTTTGGCTTCCTTCAAAACAGGGTTAAAAAAAAATATTTGGAAAGGAAACCACATTTTTGTTGTGTGTGTTTGTCTTTAACAAGACGTTTTTAATTGAGTTCATATTTTCTCCCTTTCTGTTGGGTATTGGGTGCTGTGAAGCAGATTGAGCCTTGCTTTGTAGTAAAATTATTTGCTGCCAAATATGAGAGCAATCCCTGCAACACTGGCTCGCACTTGGACACATGGTCGGGGGCTTTTAAAGGGGCAGGCCTGCTTTCCTGGAATGTTTACCAAAACATTACCATAGCAACAACATCAGAGATGATCCAACTCAACCAATCCATGTTAAAAGAGTTCAGTGGACAACAGCTTTTTTATGTGGTTAAAATAAGAAAAAAATCCTGCTTTTCGATTTATGTGCCTAGTCACCTGTTTACCTTAAAGACAGGAAATGATATAATTGTGCATGATTCTAGTGGCCTTCGGATTAGGAAACCAGCACCACTGTGAACGTTTAAAAAATGTCAATTAGAACAAAACATTTAACATGGGACGAAACTAGCAATTTAACAAGTTAATAATGCAGCAGCTGTGGTACAGGGTCAACACGTTTATTATTAAGCAGTTTATCAGATACTGTTTCAGTGCTCAAACTCCAGAGGTGCAGTGCGCACCTAAGGGCTGGACAGGTTGAACACCAGCCAGTCCCAGCAGGCTCTGCAGTATGAAGATGAATGTTCCCAGTAGAGGGTGCTGTTCATTAACGCAATCACCTTTTTGTTTGTCCTAATTGAATGCACCCAGCTCAGACACAATTGTTCCCAGAGGGGTCTTCTATCCCTGTCAAAGGCTAGAGAAGTTTACTGATGATTAGAGCTATTGATCTGTCAGTGATCTTGCGTGCTTTCATTCCCTCTGCCTGCCTGCCTCCCTCGCTCTGTCTGCTACAGTACTGTATCATCATTACATCTGCATTACATACATTTGATTCATGCATCTGCTGTTTCATTTTTTGGATTAATTCCTTTTGGAAACAAGTAGATTTTTTCAAATTATGAATGTGCCAGCAGTTCATATGGGTTAGACCCCTTTTTGAAAGTATGTGTGCTATTGCTATTCCTGGACCACCAGCCCTCCTGCTTTAGGGATGGAGTGCAGCGTTTGATGCCAACGATGATCCCCTGGCTCCTCTCTATGAGTCAGCGTCATGCTGTCAGCACCAATGTCTCCTGCAGGGCTCCGGCACGAAACAGCATGGAAAAACGGTTGCATAGCACTGTGCAAGACCTTTTTCAAGGCATTTTCAAACATAATTTTTATACAAAAAATAGAAGACAATAGCAGGACAGAACAGAATGTGTCACAGAATTCCACAGACTGGGGGGAGAATTATCCAAATGTTTATTCACCCTTACCCTGAAAAGCAGCAGCAGAACTTCAGGGTTAAAGCATAACCTTCAAGTGGATTCTAAGACATACCGAAGGCCAGCACTAGAATGATGGACTTCTCTTTTGTTTCGTGTTGCAGTATCAGCCCCTTGCTAAGCCTTAAGCAGGGAGAGAGCTCTGAGGAACCCAGTCAGAGCATTCAATTGGGGGAGAGAAGAACCAGCCACAGTGCACAGCTGATACAATAGAGAGGGCAGAATACCCAGGCAATGAGAGGACTGTGCCACTGATCACACGTGACATCAATGCTGCCCCCCCCACCCCCCTTCCTTTGGGCAATTACAGCAGATAGAAAAAAAAGGAATTTCAAAGTGGTTTTCTTTATTTACTCATTCATGTGGCACTTCATTCCTCGTGAATTATTTGGGTTACCCTTCTCTCTTAAATATTTTTGCAACTGCAACTCTTGTCCATTTGCAAATCACATAAAAATATGAGTATAAGCAGGTCTGCGCTTCTGAATGGAGTTATCTTTCCTGGATCTGTATGAAGATCTGCAGTACAAGTATTAAATGATCTGTTGAGATCCCTGCTGAGCTTCACAAACGCATTCTGGCACATCTGGAGGGGAGCAGAAAAGACCCGGAGATCTTATTATCTGACATCTCTGCCCCACCACCACGTTGTTATTAATGGAACATTAAGAATGTGTAGGCAGCTTTAGCCAGTGGCTTTAATGCTAGTGGAATTGGCTTGTCTTTTAAAATGTATACTGTATTGTTCCAGAGAAGGAGAGTGTTGAATTGACCATGTCAGAGGAGTGGAGAGCTGCCTTCACTGGTGTTTCTAAACCACAGCAATGACCTGGGGTGAGAAGATCAGCACAGCAGTGTTCTAGACTGCTCTCAATTCAATAAGAGACGTGTTTGAAATGTTCAAACACGTCGGCTTTCCTCCGAGTCACATTCTGACTGGCTTTAAAACCAATTAGCTAAAAAAAAAAAAAAAAAAAAAAAAAAAAAAAAAAATGCCAACAGTTAACAGGGATTGTATGAGTTGCCTGCTGGCCTTTGTATAGGGAAGTGTGCAAGATAGCGACAAGATCGCGTTGACAAGTGTGCAAAAGTGTGGACAGACATCCAGGAGTGTGAACAAGCATGCACAAGTGTAGCGCTTACCATCATTGCTTACCACTGAAAGACAATTGCAAAGTCGGACTGGTGTGTGTATATATATGTTTCCTTTGCATGAAAGGGTCAAAGCGTTTACTTATGATTAATGCCACTGTTACAAGCTACACCTGAATCTCGCAGCACTGCTTGCCTTTGTTCAGTTCTGTAAAGTGTTTCAGCAAACTGCTAACAAGAACCTTCACTGTCAAGGTTATTTTTCAAGGTTTTAATTTGAAACAAGAGATTGAACTTTTAATGAGAGATTTAATTGAAATTTTTGCAAATAGAAATGGAGGCTTTTTTTATTCCAAAATAAAAAAAAAACCTGAAGATTTAGCTCAGTGTCATGTTCAAGTTTAGACTGGCTTGTTCAGACTGGTTGAATTGAATTGGTAGAGGGTCAGGTTGCTGTTTTTAAGTATACCTGTGTGATGGAGTGCAGTATATTTTAGTAAATTTGCTGTGGCAGTGTCACCACTTCCTAACTTGGAAACCATTTGACATACAGCCTTCACATGCACAGGGTTCTATAAACTCCTTGTGTTAAATGTACTGGTGACCTTAATTTAAGACCGGATATGGCTGCCATATCTGTGATTAATTGCCTTTTTTTTTTTTGCTTTGCCATGAGATTTTGAACATTAACGTCACATCTGGTACATACTCTTTACTTTCTTACAGAATTACTTGTGATACCTCAGAAACCATATGAGATGCACTTATTTGCAGATTAATATAAAAAAATACAGCAGTTGTGCTGAGCACAAGTTTTCTTTTGTTCCAAAGTGGACAATCACTCCAACTTTTAGCACATACAACTTTGGTAAAGTTTTGTATACTCTACATAGTATGACATTTAGCAAATGCCTTTATTTATTTATTTTTTTACATGTCTGACAGTGACTGGTCAGAGTGATTGATGGCACTCATTTTGTTGTTGTGTCTTTGCAGAAGACGAGTTAGCGGAGCGAAAATGACTGCATTGTCTCCTAAACTCCGAATTGTTCAGAATTCAGTGCAGGAAGGCTACAAAGTCACTTAGCCACACTGTACTGGAGGTGGCATTCACAGCTTGCAGGTTGCAGGTTCAAGGAGTTTAGCTGTCCCTGCGGGCGTTCCAGTATGGCAGAGGAAGAAAGGAGGTGAAATTTGCATTTCCCTGAGTCACTGGAAAATCACAGACTAGCAGTAGGGGGAGGATTTCAGCTGCTCTCTACCCTGGCCTACTTTCCACTAGTTCACACTCTGCTCTAATTCACCTACGAGTTAGGAGGGGGCGGTGAATCACTGCTCTCCAAATCAGCTGGAGCTCCTGTTGAGGGTGCGGGGGTGCAGAACTCATTAAAGTCCACCCTCACTGGAAACAACATTAAAATTATGAATTCCTATGATGCTTTTAGCACTGCGTTTCTAATTTCTCCTCTTCCACAGTAATGTTCACAGCACTGCTTTATTTGAAATGAGCAGCAGCCAAAACTAAAAGCTAATGTAGCTAATTGTTTCACTGAAGCCAAATGCAGTGTTTCAGTTTCATTATTAAGATCGTTGTTGAAAGATGGTGGTCTGTGACCTGTTTGTTAAGACAGTAATGGAAATTACAATTTGATGGGATTACTTACCTTTGCATTGGTGTTTTTATAATTATCTGTCATTTGGTTTCTTCAGTGTCAATAGCTGCTCTGGTTGTCTTTTAAATGATGTAGCCTAATTACTTCATATTTCATGTCTGCCCTGTAAGCCATTGCCCAGTTTATTTGTATTTGGACTTTGCTCTAGATTATATGTACTGGACAAGCGTGTGATATGCAGTTAATTTTACAGCAGAATAATACCTTGAATTCCACAACTATTTATTGGAAGGTATGTGTGTGCCATAAAAAAAACAAACAAACAAAAAAAGTTCAGTTCTTTTTAGCACTACACTGCAGTGGATTTGGTGGGCGCTGTGATGTTGATATGTCTGAACTCATTGCAAAAGTCTCTTGTTGAAACATTTCTTTAGTTTACTCAGATTTTATGATCGACTGTTTGGGATGATGTGTTGTGTGACCTCTCCCCAGGCAGCTGTGCCTCCTGCTCAATGCAGAGAATATCTTCCACTCCATGGCAGATATCCTGTTGAAAGAGGAGGACCTCAAGTTCGCGTCCATCATGGTGCAGACTCTCAACACCATCCTGCTGACCTCTGCTGAGCTCTTCCAGCTCCGGAACCAGCTCAAGGACCTCCACACCCAGGTACCAGAGCCATCACACGTTCACCCTCACTGCAGCACACGTCTCACTCCAGCACAGTGCCATCACACGCTCACCCTCACTGCAGCACACTGCCATCATGCTCATCCTCACCCAGCACATGTCTCACTCCAACACAGTGCCATCACACGCTCACCCTCACCCAACACATGTCTTACTCTGTTACTCTCACTCCAGCACGCTGCCATCACACATTCTTCCCTAACCCTAAAATGTTGTCTCACTCACTCCCCCTCACTGCATTGGACAATGACTAGCATCCTAATACCTCCTCTTACAGGCGTTGGCAGACTCAAAACTGTCTCCTTTCTAGCATTCATCTTCTGTATAGTCTTTCACACACTTTTATACTCACACTTGCCCTCATCCACACACACATCAAACACTGCCTCACCCTCATATGCTTACCCAGTCCTCCACCCCATCACATACACACCCTAATTCCTTCATAGCCACACAGCTATCATTTTTTTCATATAGATATACGCAAACTGGGTGCTTCGTCAGTGTCCAAGCTGTTCAGTTCTGAAAATCCGCAATGAAAAATAGGCTAGCATTTGGCTCGATAGAAACAAAATGCCTGGTAAGCTTGACTCCACTCTGTATAGCTCAAGGTGTCTTGTTCTGCTTGCTCACCCTCACGCAGCTCCTCTCTCTCACTCTCCCAGTGCTTGTGTTTCCCTGCAGGAGAGCTGTGCTCTGTTCTGCTGCCTGTACCGTTCCTGGTGTCACAGCCCAGTGGCCACTGTTTCCCTGTGCTTCCTCACCCAGAACTACAAGCACGCCTACGACCTCATCCAGAAATTGTATCCTTTTACACGGCTCTTTGGAGCACACAGCTTCCACTTTCATCTGGGTCGGAACTCTTAATTGATTCTCAGTTTTCCATCCTGTTGGCAGTGATTTTCTGGCTCTGGCAGATGAAACACACACACAAGCTGGCTTGCTATGACTTTACCATTTATAGGAATGAGTGGAGAAGGAGTTGTTTACATCAGGATAGGAGCAGCCCTGGCTGAAGATTTTCCTTTTCTGAATATCTAGATGAATGTGAAAGGCGTTTTACAATGTGTTTTATTAGAAAGAGGTACTTCAAGTAAAACATCTGCCTTTTGAAACAAAACATGCTGAGAATTGAGTGCGTTAGTCTCTGTTGTTAAGGTGCCAGGGTGACAATGCTAGTGAGCTGAGAATGGAGTGTTTATTATTAAGGTCCTGGAGGATATGCGAATGGAGTGTTTAGTGCATATTATTAAGGTACTGGAGGATATGAGAATGGAGTGTTTAGTGCATATTATTAAGGTACTGGAGGATATGAGAATGGAGTGTTTAGTGCATATTATTAAGGTACTGGAGGATATGAGAATGGAGTGTTTAGTGCATATTATTAAGGTACTGGAGGATATGAGAATGGAGTGTTTAGTGCATATTATTAAGGTACTGGAGGATATGAGAATGGAGTGTTTCATGCTCATTATTAGGGTTTAGGGGGAATGACTGTTACCACAAAGGGGGAGCCATGTGGGCAGATGGAGCAGCGCAGTGCTAAGGGGGGCAGCCAGTCCAGGAGATAGAGAATGGAATGGGCATTGTTATTTTATTATTCGTGAAAGAAAATCTGCCTACAACATTAAATGATTATAAATATTTTAGACTGCGCAAATTTAAAACATGTAATGAATGCAGTTTTTCCTCAATGCTCTCTGCCTACCCCCGTGCGTGTGATCTGTTGCGCTGATGTAGAAAGACATCTTGGGATATTCTGCTTATTGTACACATTTTTATAAAGGTTTAACAGCAAATGGCCATTTGTTATGCTGTGGCTTTTATGCAGGCTTAGAAATATTCAGAGGACAAGTGTAGTGCTTTAGAAGTTGGGGATTGACAGCACTAGGGATGGAACACGGGTCAACCCTGAAGAGTACCAAAATAAGTACCTGTAAAAGAAAAAGCACTGAACAAACAATTTCTCTTAATGTGCATTGTAGTGTATGTTCTGATCTTTGACGTAAAGGTGAGGAGTTAAGAGAGAGATGCTACTCTGTATAGTAAAAAGCTTTGCCAAAACACCTCAGTCCTGACTTCGCAAGTCTTTGCAATTGAGTCCTGGGGTCCTCTCATTGAACTGAGCTTGATAAATTGCAGGTGGTTTAGTGAAGTGAATTAGGTTTTGACAACTGCAGCTCATTTCTTAAGCTTGGTTTGATGCCAGCGCTCCACAGTTGAAAGGCTAACTTGAGCCTTAGAGCCACAGCTCCTGATGACAGGAGTTTTCCTTGACATCTGTGCTCAGCGGCGACCTTGAGGTGACCGTAGACTTCCTGATGGAGGTGGACAAACTGGTGCAGCTCATTGAGTGTCCCATCTTTACATGTGAGTCCTGCTGGCTTTGTGAACTGGCTGTAGGTGTTTAAGTGTGTTGTTTGCAATTTGCTAATTTGTGGTGCTTTTTACAAATGCATCTGTCTGGTGGTGGTGGTGGTGATGAATTTGCCATTTTTGCGTCAGTGTGGATATCTGTGGCTAGATATACTCATGCATATCAGAATATGCATGTGTATACGGTATGCAAGTGTATATGTGTGCTGGTATGGAGAGTTTTTCAGTATGAGTGTGTGGATGATTTGATGTTGATGCTGTTTCAGTAACTGGGGCAGAACTGATTGCTGATGGCTGCAGGCGTACAGAGACCTACATTGAGCAATCCAGGCAGAGTTCTGGATTAGAGAAAGGAGCTGTCCCCAAACACACTACCCTTAACCCTCTCCCTGCACCCAGCCCTGCACCCAGCACTGCACCCAGCCCCTATCCAGGAGAGTGTCTGAACAGGCCGGTGCATGCAGCCCAGCCTCTCCAAAACCTCCACACCAGAGGGATATGCAGATGGGAAGGATGGATTGGTTAAAATGCAAAAGACAGAAAAGAGAACAGTAGAAAAGATCCATACAGAAAATACATACAGTGCAACTTATGTGATGTAGAGTGATGCAGTTTTAACATATGTTCCATTCTTAAAACCTACAAATCCATACAAGTCAAACAATGTGGCATACACACAATGTGCATTGCTTTTGCATTGATGGACACACAAAAAGACAAAGAAGTTGTAAGAGAGGCACTGAGAGATAATAGAAGTCCAGTGCAGGCTTTATGTAGCTAAAGGCCCCTCTCTGCTTTAATAGTTTGCCTGCAGGAGTACCAGTCATTTCTACTCCTGGAGGGCCTCAGGTGACATTTTCAAAGACGAACAGAGCAGACTTGTTCATCACAGGGGCCAGTTCTTTAGAACAGAACGCGCTGTGCCTCAAGGAGACAAGAATGGTTTGAAAATTCATCGTTTTAAACTGTCACTCAATTTTTTTTTTTTTTTTTTTTACAGGAATAGCTGAGAGGGAGTCATTGTGAATTTTCAAGTGTGTAGTAAAAATGGCGATTTACAGAAATGAAGCTCAGCGTATGCAAAAAGGGTTTCTGTAACCTACAGGCATCCTGAGGCAGTGTTACAGGAGGCGAATTTGAGGAGTGACACTTTCTCCCCCTAAGTCCTCTGCCGTTCTCTTCAGGTCTCGTGCTTCTATTTCTTCCTTGCTGTCTAGATCTTCGTCTTCAGCTGCTGGATGTAGAGAACAATCCCTACCTGATCAAGGCCCTTTACGGGCTCCTCATGCTGCTGCCACAGAGCCAGGCCTTTATGATGCTGTCCCACAGGCTGTGCTGCGTCCCCAACCCGGAGCTGATGAGGGCTGCGTGAGTACACTGGCACACAACCATGCTCATTGGAACAGACTATGTGACTCATATGACCTGCGGAGTGCTCTGCCCGCATGGGAGCGGGGTGTATGACGAGCATTCTGTCCTGATAAACGACCCTGCTCGCTTAAGCATATCATTATCTCAGCCGGCAGACCTAACCGAGAGAACAACCTGTGCCTCTTGTGCAAATAATTAGTTTAGACAAAACATTCTCAGATATTTTTACACACGCTCACACACACTTTCTGAGAGATGAGATTGTACGTCTAGGGGTTGAGATCTGGTTTGACATTGCTAACATGTTTTGCGTGTGTGTGTGTGTGTTTCTTTTTTTTGCGACCTTAGTGGGGATTTGAGCATTCTCTTTTTGAGCAAAAATGTCTTTAGAGGATAACAAGGGGTTAAAATCAGCCCAGCATCCAGAACCCATGGCGATTAGGAATGTGAATCCTGTTCATCCACGTAATGAATAAACGTTAACGAGGGTCCCTCTCAGTTCACAGCAGTAGTCTGCACACAGCCGGGGTGGAGGGGTCAGGCCAGAGAAACGATGCTGAGGTGAAAGGCGCTGGTCTGTCCCAGTAGGCCTTTCTGCTCCCTGGGCTCTCCAGCCTGTGTTTTGGTTGGATTTCTCAAGTTCAGAGGTCAAAGCCAGGTCACCACCTCCTCTCTGATTAATGTTAGTACAACCTTTTGTTGCGTCATGGCTCAAATATTGTCAAAATTAAATAAGAAGTGTGTTTGGCCACACACTCACTAATGATCATACTCAGATCTAGTAACACATGAGTATTTTCTGGCTTTTGTGTGAATGCTTTGTTATGACAATTTGTGACTGTGTGTGTTTTGTTCTCCCACCCTTATGAAGGCATATTCTGATTTTTGTTCACAAGTTATAAGACTCACAAGCTTTTATAGAGCTAAGCCTACAAAAAATATCTAAGCAACTATACCTTATTAAACAGAGTGTGCTACAGGCTTGCACACGTGGTTATTTCGAGTTCATTTTCATTTGTCTATGTGGGGTAACCTAAGCATGAATTCATAATGTATTGAAACAAACATAAAAAATGAGTTTGAAAAGGAAAGTAATCGAAGCGCACCTTTTAATATAAAACCCTTTAAACGCTTGTAATGATAAGTAATGCACTGCAGTGTGTGCACCACGTTTTTAAAGTGTGTTGGTCACATTGCAGGTTAGCACTGTGAAGCATTCAAGGCTTCACAGTGCTGTCTAGCATGCTCACATTGTAGGGGGGTGGCTGTTGTCTGTGGTGACGTCACTCAATGTAACTCTCCCTTGGTAGGAAATGGAATTGTTTCACTGGTGATGGCCTGTGAGGAGGTGAGGAGTTACTGCTGGTGTTTAGTACTGTGCTTCTCTGTCTTCACCATTTTTAAATTGTACAAAGTAATCTATAAACCCAGAATACAGTGTAGATGGCATATAACATATAACTTTAATGCTACTGAATGATGAAAGAACAAACAACAGTGGGTCCAGAATTGTGCATATATGCTTCCCCACATATCTACTATCCATTGAGGACTAAGCAGAAACCACCGAATACATTTCCATGTGCTGTACTAATATTCATGTCTGCACAGTAGTACTATTATTACATGTGTTTTTAGTTTGCTTTGTTTATTCCACTGTGGCTCTTTTTAATTAGCTGGTCTCATCTAGATTTGGCAACACACACTGTCACTGTGCTGCGATCAGTGTGTGACATTCATTTTCACCCAGTTTGTCGGGGGATTGATGCTCCAATTGTCCTCCTCATTTCTGGACACTATAAAATAGCTTTCATTGTAGTAGGATAGTTTGAATTTCACATGCACTTCTATGCCACATGATAAAGTGCATTAAGATCATTTATGTGTGTGTATGGATGAATCGTGAAGGTAACTTAAATGACTCTTTATAGGATTCAGATGTGTGTTGTATTACGTGACCCAAAGCACTACTGCACATTGCTACTCATAGTCTAACCAATTGCTCTTGAGTAGCTATTTATAGCTGCTTACATGCCACGCTACCTCATTTAAAGTTTTTGCCTTTTAACAAAAAAGCCTCTCATTTAATGGTCATGAAATCGTATTACACAATTAGCCTATCGAGAACATCTCATGCATTGTACTGTGACTCACTCAAGTGTTTTGCTTACTGCCCTATCCATTTAATGATCATTTTAATCAACCAGATTCTAGGACTGACAACAAAGGTCACACAGGGGATGCTGTATCAACAACTTTTAGTGTCATTTTGTTAACTTTCTATTTTGTCCTACGGTTGGCTTCCATAGATAAAAAAAAAAAACAGCAACAGTGCAGCATTTCCATAGGGACACACAACCGTTGTGACGGACGGTGTCCTTCAGTCGGGTTAGAAAAGGCTATTTGTTTTTCTCAGTGACTTAGTCACTTTAAAACTGCCTAATAGATGTGAGGAAATAGATTGGCTGCAGAATGGTACTGTATTAGACCCTGGCATTAATTTTATTTGGTGGAACAGCCAGCCTAAGCGGCAGAGACAGGTAATTAGAGCGAGGGAGCACGTGGGACTGATTTTAAATTAAAAGGGCTGTCTGGGGATTACTGACTGTGAAGCGTCCACAGACCCCCAGACGGCAGTCATTACCTGCCCTCTCGCCACAAGGTCACTGGACGGAGTGCAGCAGATAAACAGGCAGCCAAGGGAGAAATAACTGGCTGCCTTTTATGAAGGCTGGGTAGGGGCTGTGTTTGGAAAGGGATCAAGTAGTTTAATACCAGTCCGGGCAAAGTGACCAGGCAGATTACTGGGGATCGCTGGTCATTTGAGTATAAACCATTCTTTATGTGAATGTACTGCCAAAGATTTTTGTTTTGTTTGTTTTACTAATGCCTCTTTGAATAAATTGATAAGTTGATGATCTGTCTGCCATGGATTCTTGCTTTGCATATGTGCAGAAACGTATTGAGAGAAGTAAAAAAAACAACAACTACACTTAAAGTTTTTCATTGAATTACTTATTTTGTAGGCCCCAGAAAAAGCCTACAGACTCAAGTAAGGCTACCCCAGTGCACATTAACTACGGGGAGCTGCTGCAGCATTTTGACCGGGTCCAGAAAAAACACCTGGAGGTCCGGCACCAGAGAGCAGATCGAGCCAAGCACCTTGACCGGAAACTTGTGCTCTGATTGAAGGAGAGGGGACCTGCCCAGGCAACACATCCCACTCAACTTGACTGACCAGCCCACCAGGACTTTGGGCATTCCTTTTTAAATTGATGTGTGATCTGTTTTAGAGCTCTTTACGAAGGTGCAGAATGCACAGGCCTGAAAATCTGAGAACAGAGTTATTTACTGTTGATTAATAGTAATAAGGTGCTGGATGTGCGCTAACTTAGTCAAATGGCTTCTCCACTGCCCCACAATGCACTCTGTTCTCTGCGGGGGATGTCCTTGTTGAAGCATCTCTGCTTTCGGATCATGTGCCAATCGAGGTGGCTTTGTTAAGCTGGAAGTGAGCTGAACCTGCTCCCCCATTCACAGGCAAAACTTGAATATTTTTAAATACAGACTTGTCATGTTTTTCTATGGTCCTGAGAACCGTTTGTTGTTTTTAGCATGACACCTTCTCCAAAATGAAACGTGCTTCTCCTCATTCTGGCCTTTCAGCAGCATGAAAATTCCATCACATGCTTATAAACAGGCAGTTTAATTACATTCATTATGACAGGTGTAAACATACTGCATGAAGCAGGAAGTTATTTTGAAATGTCTTCTGTAGCCCGTGTACTGATTCTGCAACAATATTAATAAAGTTCTGCCAAAAGTTCTTCTGTGGGAAGCTGATAATGACTTTGTAGTTTCACTGCCTCTGTCCTCACCTGTTGTTTACTGTCTTATGTTGTTTGTTTATCCTTCCTTTTGGTCTTTCAGTGTCTCTCCCTTCTTCAAATCAAATTGTATTTATAAAGCGGCTGTCATCCCTTCTCATTCTTTCTCTCGTTCTCTGTGAGATGCATGTTGCCTTAGAATTTACGTAATCCCTCTGTGAAACAGAATGCACTCTATAATGCAGTGCAACATTAAATAAAATATTAACCATGCTTTATCGGTTTATTCCACAAAACAGTTGTTGGGTTTTGCTTTCTGTCACTAGTCCATTTGGTCACCAGCATGAGGCACTAAACAGCATTGCCTCTATTGGAGGGAGTCCACTTTGATCAGTGTTGTCATTGAGTGCAGTACCACTCAGTCATCTTGTCTTTAAAAAAAAAAAAAAAGGTACACCAAGAAAATCAGGTAAGAAAACTTTCAAATGAAGGCAAATGTGATTAACCCATTCCAGTTTTAATTCAGTCAAATCAGGAATGGATCAAAATGTTCTGCAAATGGGAGTCTTATTTCCATGCCTGTTAACTGGGCAGGCACCCAGGGCTGTTGCCAGCTTGATTAGGGCTTTTGGAGATGGAGAAATGAGCCCTGAGCCCCACTTTACAGTGCAGAGCTCAGTCCATCTGCGCAAAGGCATTGAGTAGCCTTGCAGCCATGTAGTCTCCCCTCCCATTAAAACTAGCAATACCCTCCCTTTTGACAGAAAGTAAAAGTGATGAGATTGTGTTAAACAGTGGTCATGTCTGCTCTGCAAAGGGTTAACCCTGGGTCCACAGCTTATCTCCTCTACAAGGTAAAATTCAATATCCCCCAAGTCTTCCTCTCACCCCAGCTTCTGTGCAGGGGGGACATTCATATGAAAAAGATAAATAAATAAAAATTAAAAAAATATGTTCCTTGTTGGCGTGAATTGGGCTACGATTTGGAAATTAGATTGTTGGATCTCCTGAGATGCAACAATCAGGTTTACATATCCTCAGGTTGAAACAGGACGCTTCTAAAATATCACAGAATGACGGCCTGAATGCTGGTAATGGATTTATTTTTCCTTTCGTTATGCCTTCTTGAACATAAGTAAGTAATTATATACCTGACTAATGATAACTTCTAGCTAGTCAAGGTTAAGCCATTGAATTGTGAACAGCACTTGCCCGGTTATTGTCTTGTACACTGTAGTGAAATAGAACCATATATTCATGTGGCAGAACAGAAAAACAAACAGCAGGCACTTCTTAATGTACGTCTCCTGATTTAAACAAGGGTGAGTACACAGTTAAAATACATTGAGTAAGAAAAAGGCCCAGTTACTGAACATCATTGTAAACCAAATAAATCAACTATGACACCCATCTCCCTTAAACTCACAAACAACATATCTGCTAGCAGTTGTAATTACATAATAGGGTTAAAATAATACTGTGTAATAGATTGAAATGTTCCCATTTATTCAAGTTAAACACATTATGCAACAATGTGATCTATATAATAATATTTAGCCAGCTTAGCTTTTGCTAAAGTACACTAGTCTGCCACAGCTGTGCATAAAAATGAGCTTAATATACATTGATAATATCCACCACACATCTGGAATTACCAAGACCACCGAGTGGTAATGATTAAGCATGAGCTTGCGAATTTATATCGGACAAAAAATGATGAGTTACAGCTAGTGTTGATGGCCCTACTTGAAAATGTAAACAAATATCCAAACAGAGAAACAAACTAAGTCAAAGAAAGGTACTTTATGAATAAACAAAGGGAAAAACGCGAATCTTTATGTGTTTCTGTATTTATTTTCAAGCGGCATTTATGTATTTCTTTTACTGATGTGTGTGTGTGTGTGTGTATTAGAAATTATAACATTAACCAATATGAACAGACGTATTTATGTTAACGCCGAGTCCCCAGTTGCGCACAGAATGCCGCACCCTACACAGGACGAATGGATCATTAGAAGACTTTCTCATTAAGTTGACATTTTTGCGATATATTTCAGGAACTCATTGGCAGGCAAACAAGAACAAACGTTTAGGTAACCGTGTAACACCTGGCACTCCTCTGGGACATTGGCCTGGCCTAAATCTTGGGTTATATTTTACATATTTAATAACAACTGTTTACGTATATTTCATAAAACTTACATATTTTGTTTTAAAGGCCTAACCTCTCAATTTATGTTACCAAGTTTTCAATTCTGGTTAACACAAGCAAATTAAACATACACTTTTTTTTCAGTCAGTGCCACATTCACACTTTCAGTCTGAGAAGTCTTAGATTGCCACCCTCACTCTCAAGAGTCAAAACACAAATGAGAATCAGCGACCCTTCGTTCTCACACACACTGACTCTCCTGGTTTGCTTGCCTTTTATTTTGTCTCTCGCTCGCTCGCTCGCCCACACACACACACACATATCCCCCTGTTTCCCCCTGCCTGTCTTACTGAAAAGCAGTAAATCTCTTTGACATCTCTTTGACGTCTCCCCCCCTCCCTTTTTTTTATCACCAAAGTCAATGCTGGCTGGTGTTGTCTATCTGTGACGGGGTGTCCCTCCCTCTCCGCTCCATGTGACAAGAAAGCTGACCGGCCCCCCTGCGATTCCCATGGATCGGATTACACAGCCTGTTTGCTGTAGTGCTCCTAGTTAGCCTATAGCACCGCTACAAACTGCGGCTGCCGATCACACCGGACTACTGTGACCATTTCACATTTCGATACACCGCTATAATATTATTATCCCTTTATTAGCCTCGGTTGCAGCTTCGTTTTATATCGAGAATAAGGGTGAAAAATGCCCATAGCAGAGACGTCTGCGCTTCTTCTCGTCTCCTGTCGCGGGGAGTAAACCGGGATTTGGGAAGAGAGAATACATAACTCTCTTCGCCTCACCACCGCTGGCTAATTTCTCTTGGTCACGGAGTGGCGATTCATTAGTAAATAGGGACAGCTCCTGTTTCTGCGTGTGTGTTTCATATTTTTTTGTCCATTAGCATACTTGATATCAGACTAGAACATTATCTTGGAGGGGGAAAAAAAAAAAAAAAAAACAGCTTTTTTTTTGTCTGCCTTGGAAATTTTTCGTGGAGGACCATTTTTATTTGTTTCAGAATTATTTAATTAATTTTATTCCGTGGATGTGTTAATATGGAGAATGTGGAGAAAGAGTGCGGAGCTCTGGGTGGGCTTTTTCAGGCTATCGTCAATGATATGAAGGTATGATTCATGTACATCCGAAGCACTAACATGGTTTATTTATTTTATTGTGCATTTATTGCATGCATATACAATTGATGGTGTTTTGATTGAGTCATTTAATATTCATTTGAGACGAGTTGCCCGTATTAATTGCAATGCAGCATTGGTGGCAGCGTCACTGCATTATTCTGTTATATGCAGCATTTTTTGACACGGGGTTTACAGTTATTTGCTGTATTTCTCATTTAAATAAATCATTAAAATCTATAGTACCATAGTATTATGAAAACAAATCAGAGTGCATTTTTAACGTTTAAGCGAATAAACAGTAATTCGATGATGTTGCATGTTGAAAGGATGCATAGCGGTTTTTGTTCTGCTGTAAATACATTGTATTACTGCCAGTAGTATTTATTTTAAACCCAGTGAAAGCAAGATGGGCTAAATAAAACGACGCAAACAGTACCGGTTTGGTCGGTATGTCTGCCTGCTTGCCGGTCTGTCTGTCTGTCTCCTACACATAGTGACAGAGCTGGGGGTCAAAGTCGTCAGCTGACACGCATGCAAAATGAGTAGATAAAAACACTAAAGTGCTAATGCCGATAGAGCCACTGGATTGGGGAAGAGCAATCCACGGCACACAAACCCACACATAGCCTTGCACCCACACGGCTGCCGCCTCTTATTACGGCTATTGTATCGTTAGTTGTAGCAGCAACTGTTAGCAGTAATCTTAATAACAAAGCGATGACAATGTTGACTTTAATTGATATTTTCAACTATATATATATATATATATATATATATATATATATATATATATATATATATATTTTTTTTTTTCACTTTAGTGTTTTAAGGTGCAATTTTACAGATCCAGATTTCTAGGTCTAAAGGGTCAACGGGAACAAAATATGTGTAGGATACAAACTCCGTACGTTATGGCATATTATCTATAGAAATGTATCGTTACATCAAACCTTTATCCACACACCCCTATTTAAGTATATTTATTTATTTATTTATTTATTTATTATTATTATTATTATTATTATTATTATTATTATTATTATTATTATTTTGTGTATAGACCTCGTCGTTCCACCCCTATCCCCTCAGTTTGCCCACAGTGTCTCTCCTTCATATTTCAATAATTTACCTCCTCCGAATAATCCTGCCCCCTGTTTAATGATTGAAGAAGTATTAGTGAAATGGTAACCACGGCAACAGCTATGAGCTTTTAAGGACCGCATTATTAAGTAAACATACAACCCATTCGGTGGTGGATACTGCAAAATGTATAGAGCTGTCATCTGTCTATCAGTTTATCTATGTGGCAGTTTTAGATCTTTCCCAAACATTGATCGTTCTATGTTTTTTCTTCTGCAAAATAACTTGATGCCATCTACTTTCCTGGGCATGACCCCTGTACATTTACCAGTAATATAATTATGATTGTTACAATAGTGTTACTTTCTTTGTGATGGTGGTGAAATAAAAAAGTTCTTTTTTTATTTTATTTTTTTACCCTACTGTGTTGTCACAATGGGTAACATATACATTGGTTGGTTGCTGCACACAGGACTGTCGCCTGGGGATAGTGCATTGGACAGAACTGGGTATAGAGGGGCTGTATCTCTGCTTCTTAAAAACCCACCCTACCACCCGTCTCCATATCTTTCTTTCACTTAGAAGATGTTTTGCAGCAGCTACAGTAGTGACAATTGGGAACTCTTCAATATCACTGCGTTCACCCCCTTTCTATATACCTTCCTGCTGGATTCACTCAAGTTTGAATTGCTCAGTTTTGCATTATTCATCCTTCCTGGCTCCAAGCTCCTGTTAAACTCTAAACTAAAGGCGTAGTCAGCTAATTCACCCTATTACATAAGTGTCTTTTTTTTTTTTTTTTTTTAAATCTTGGGTTGGTTTCACAACAGGGCAGTAGGAAACCTCAATCATGAAAAACACAATGACTAAAGTGCCTTTTACATAACGGAGAAGAAGAAAATAATGGAACTCGGACTCAGCTAACTGTGAGATGGGTTCCCCCAGTTTAGACCCAGTGCATCTGGAAACATGCTAGTTGCTTACAGTTTTTCTGAATTTAAAGAATTTCAAAACTTGATTTTGTCACACAGTGTTTAGGATATTATAAAATTGAAAAGTAATTCAAAATCAGTGTCTCTGCCACTTTGTTCTCTCTTGTCTTCAAAAATGTTTTTTTCTTTTTTTTTTTTTTTTTTTTTGCATTGCTTTTTTTCTGTTCCTCCTGCTTCCTCCCCAGATGGCAATTTAAACACCAGCACAAGACTGTTGTAAATACAGCACTGTGCTAAAACAGGGGAGCCATTTAATTATACATAAAGGCCTCTGCAGCTTTATTTCTCAGTGTTGGTTGTTATGTTAGCAATTACAAGGATTTTTCAGAGAACATTTCAAATGCTTTGGCAACAGACCTTAATAAGGAATGGATTAAGTCGATCCTCTCAAGTGTAGTTATTACAGAATGGAAAAGATGCAAAGAGAAATCTGAATAATAAAGAGACATGGATGCAAGCGGTACCCAGGGATCCCCGTGCATATCCATTGACAACTGTGCTTGTTCACCTAAAGAAAATACGTAATGATGAAATAATCATTGATAGACTATTTTATTATTGAAAAATGAAAAGCTATATTCATACACACTATAAAGGATAGGGAAATTGGCCCAGTAAAACAATCTTGGCAACATATGTAGGAAACAAACCAACTTTGGGATACCCACAGAGGTCAAACGTAAGTTTTCCTTATTTTTTCCTTCCCTTATTTTCCCACTGGAAAATTAGTTGAATTAATCATTGAGTTTTTCTAATAGTCCGCGCAACAAAGCCCCAGACTTAACGCTTTGTATCTCAATGGTTAAGTAACTTGGTACCATGGTGGGAATTGTTGCAGTGAGAAACATCAGCTGATGAAAATGCCTTTCTTTGTAAGGATCCTGCTCATGTAATATGGAGTGCTTCTGATCGAAAGCCTTGAACTGCACAGCCAGGATAGGAACAGCTGGTAAAACTGAAGTTTTGTTTTTAGTAAACTTGCAAATCTGTCTAAGTACTATAGAAAGTAATGTTCTGTTTACTGTGAGCTGGACACTTCTGAGCTTTATTTGGCAAACCAGAAAGGGAAAGCTCAGCTGTGCCCAATCAGACTCAATCTTATTTCCAACCCTGCAGCATGCTGTGTAATATCAATTAAACCAGCGGGTCTCTGTGGCAGATGTTTTGAAAGATGAGATAGAATGGCAAATTTTGTCAAATGTACTGTATCGGTGTATTCATTTTTGTAAATAAGTACCGTTACTGTGAAAAACACAACTGAGGGTTGTCCTGAAAAACACTTGATAGCCCACAATTTAGTTATCGTTACATCACCCATTCATTCTTCAGACTGAATTTTTAATTGTTTTCCATTTTCCAGAAAATGTTTTTGATGGAAATGTTGATGGAATTGTAGGATAGCAAGTTTTTTTTTTCCAAGAAACCTCCCTACATCAGGAATGGAAGTAAGACTCCTATTGCATAGCAATTTCACCCATTGCAGATTTGAATATGTGCTTGATTAGCCCTGAGATCTAGGTAACACACCTAGGTGTGTCTTATTATCAAAGTGCTATGCAATGGGAGTCTTATTTCCCTCCCTGCTCTCCAGTACATACACTGACAAAGTTTTGAAAGTAATCTTCAGAAACGAATCACTACTGCTACAATGTCAAGCACTTACTGAGTTTGAAACTCAGGCTTCAAAACATTCTTTGATTTGCGTTCTATCTTATCCACCTCTTGTACTCAAGAGACTGCCTAGGGGAGGCGGTCTGATATTGGCATTGTATCAGTATAGGGACGTGGGGAAGTGAATATTACAGCTATGTCAGGACACAGAGTTCTAAGTGGAAAATGTATAATGGCAGCACTGCCAAGTGAGTATTACTGTGAAAAATAAGTGGGGCTGCCAACTGTGTGTGAATACCAGGCTCTGTTCCAGTGGTATACCAGGGAATTGAGTTGAATTGTGTACACTGCCTCTTGTCCAACATTTACTTGAACAGGACTGGTCTTGACAGAAGGTAAAGAGCTGTGTTAGCGTGCACGCTACAGAGTTATGTCTACTGTACACCACCCTGTATATATGAAAGGGATATGGGTGTCGGTGGAATCAAGAATAGCCTAGTAGTGAGAATGAGAAGGGCCCTTGTTCTGATTTTGTCACATCCTGTGCAAATGACAGGGCTCTAAAAGATGGGGATTGTGACGGATACAAATTAAATATTTACTGTACGGTGGACGTTGTTTTACCTTTAATGGAACACATTTTTCCATGTGTATCAAATCCTATGTTGTGGAACTTCAAGTTTAGCATGAGAGGTGATAAATATGCAGAGGTGACATGTTTAAAGATGGTGCTCAAAAAAATGGGTGCAAAGTAGGAAACATTCTGTTCAAATGGGCCTTTGTAGGATTCCATGCACATGAAAAATCAGTTCTGCAATATGACTATGCTAGTTCCATTAAAGGTGAACCAACGTCCAAAGTAAATATTACATCTTTATCGTGTCTCTCACTCGTAGCCAAAACCCTAAACGAATCCATTTGGCATCTAGGCTTCATTTACTCTGCAGTGAACAGCCCTTGACGTCTTCGTCATAACAGTGCATTGACAAGCACATCGCAGGAAGAACAATAGTAAATCAGAAATAAAAAACAAAACCCAGCAAAGAACAGTATCTACGCTGTGTTCTCCATTCATCGTTTATAAAGCATATGCCCCCACCCTGTCTCTTGCAGTATCTTCTGACTCACACGATGACAGACAAGCTCCTCTCAGACGCTACAGAATAAAATAAAACTGCGACACAGAGCCTTTCAGCTTTAACTAGCTTTCCTTCTGTTTGCAATCACTGCACCCCCATCGACTTGCTTTGTAAAGTTGCTTTAGGGCATGTGCACTCTAGAAGTGCAAGATTAAAACAAAAAAAGAAAGTGTTTAAAATTGCAATTGGTGTCCAGATCAATTTCAATGGAATCCATCACCCTTGTAATTACCTGCACAAAGTGTCATGAAAAACTATGATAGCTGTAACTGTTATGACCCTTGAAATAAGATGAATAGATTTTTTGGTTTCCATCACTTCTACCTTCCCCAAAGCTTTTGCAGATCCAATAAACTGTATGTTATGATTCACCTTGTCTCTGTTATAAAGATGGAAGCTGCGCATTAGTGCTGTAGATTAATCGGGCACAGGCAATTGGTGTTCTAGGGAGAAAGACACTTATTTTTTGATTGGGAGAGGAGGGAATGAAAAAAACACAAATTCCAGGATTTCCATACATTCTATCTGGACTGCCAGTTTATCTCAAGTCAGAAAAAACATTGCAACTTTAGTATTAAACGTAATCTAGTGATTTCATGATTAATTCATATTGGAGCCCCATTCATAACGCATCCTACTCATAGTCATCGACGGTATTACAGTATATGACAAACCAGCCTTTATAGTTAAACTGTAGCAGAGAATGGAACTTCAACCAGGCTGCTTGCTGGAATGCGCTTGGAATGAAGAGAGAGAGAGCTGGACGTTATAAAGGAACATTTCGATAGCTCAATTTAAAGTAATACAAACATTTACCTGTTTATTTTCTCCAGTTATGACAAACAATATGTGGATGAGATGTATCTGATCTAATGTATTCATCCGTGGTTAAAAAGTTATAGATGTGTATGAAGATTGACCTTAACTTCAATGTTACAGACTGCAGTTATAGTATGCTATTTGTTTTCCCTATGCATATACATTGCATTTTCTATGTATGCAATTCTTAACCATGTTTATACAGTCTGGGTTTTACCACGCATTCATGTGCGTTGTCTTGCCATTACCACAGTGTAGCAGAAAATAAAAATAAGAAACTGTTACAGGTAATGCAGACTATTGGACCTGTGCAATTCCAAGATAAATTGCTCAAACATTCAAGATTCCTACAGTTTTTAATAGCTAACTACTCCACAATGAGAACAGGTGCATTACTCCTCTGTCTTTGGACCGGAGACCCCCGTCGATAACCCAGGTACAGAGTTTTAGCTTTGATAAGAAACACTAAAATGCACAGATGTTTGTTGAGAGTAGCTGCTTGATAATTGGAGTGGATTGCTTCGAATTGATTGAGTCTATTGACAGGAGTGTGCTCCATTACTTGAGAACTAGGGCATTGAGGTTGGGCGGATATTAAAACCGGGATATGGTCAGCCTATCCATAAGTAATTATTTAATGGAACCAATTATTAATAATTATTTAACAACATTAATTCTACATATAGTTGTGTTGAATGTACTCTATATGTTGTATTGCACAATGGTATGTTCTAACAATGTAATTACAAAACACAGCACCAGTACGTTAATTAGAAAAATGTCCAAATTAAAGATACTTAAAGAATAACCATACACTGAGAAAGGGCAGATTGTCTTTCTGCTTTGAGTAGTGATCAACACTTTCTAAAGTTACCAATGACTAATATATAAGTTTGGGTTCTTTGTTATGTCTGTCTGACTCAGTCCAATGTCTCCTTCTGTCCTTACAATCTTTATAAATCAGCTTAACTTTCTTACTTCTTAAAACCTGTCACTATAATGTTAGGAAAGCACAATGATGATGATTCTGTTCTCTCATTTTTTTTTATTCAAATAAAATCTAGCAAGGCTCTACCGTATAACTAGGAAAAACTAACGTGCCTTCTCTTTCCCATGGCAGAGCTCCTACCCCATCTGGGAAGACTTCAATGCCAAGGCCACCAAACTGCATTCTCAGCTGAGGTGAGAACCATATATCTCTCCTTAACTCCATACCTCCATACTGCATTCTCAGCTGAGGTGAGTACAGTATCTCTCTCCTTAACTCCATACCTCCATACTGCATTCTCAGCTGAGGTGAGTACAGTATATCTGCCCTTCTCTCCATTCCTCCACTCTACGGTACACTCAGACACCCACTAGCTGTGTGTCCAGGGTGGTGGACTGGCTGTGTCCCTGTGAAAACTCTGTTTTTGGCTCATGTGTGTTCAGCTCCTCACCCCTGCTCTCTGGATAGAGGTGTTCAGCCTCCAGTACTGTCTGCTCCTTACCTTGCACAGGTAATCCTTGTGCTGGAGCTGCCCTGTGAACAGAGAGGCAGGCATATAGATGGGCAGGAATGACTAACGCTGACTCTCTCTGTCCCAGGACCACAGTGCTGGCTGCTGTGGCTTTCCTGGATGCCTTTCAGAAAGTGGCAGACATGGCGACCAACACCAGAGGTAAGGAGACTCGTCTCTTCCACATTCGGTAGGAAACTCTGTGGTCAGGAAGCTGGGGGTCATCGAGGGGCTGGGAGGAAGCTTGCGTGCTGAGAGATATTTCCTTGTGCTTAGTTTTTTTGTGGAACATCTGCACTGTTGTGTTGTGGATCATTGGTTTGAACAGTGGTTTGAACAGTGGTGGTTTGTGATTCATCACGAGAGGTTGAATTCTTGTGTTGAAGGTGCTGGATCGGACATCTTGTTTTATAAAGATAATGTTGAATGTTTGCACAAATTTAAATAAATACAAACACAAAACCATTTAACTGTTCATAAAAATGAACGCATTGTGCATTGTCTAATTAAACATCTTGTACAGCCTGTGGGCCCTTTAACTCGCACTGCAAGTCCGGAGCTTGGCTCTGATCTCATGCAGTGCTAAACTCCATAAGGAAACAAAGACATTCTAGGTACATAAGATAGTCTTTTATAATGGCAAAGCATTTAATTACAGCAGGGGTTTTCAACCAGGGGTACAGCTAAGGGTGATAGGGG
Organism: Polyodon spathula; assembly: GCF_017654505.1. Lineage (NCBI taxonomy): Eukaryota > Metazoa > Chordata > Actinopteri > Acipenseriformes > Polyodontidae > Polyodon > Polyodon spathula. The sequence continues at coordinate 40,701,606 of NC_054546.1, read as the reverse complement.
GTACGCAGGATGACTCAGAAATGCACAAATAAAAACAAAATCATTTTTTAACAGTATTATATAGTAGCTCTAAACCCCTGTGCATAAATATTACATTTTTGTTTACAGCTCAAAATGAACTGCAGATAAAATAAAAAAAAAATAAAAAAAACAAAACACTGAATATATCACGGTTGTACTTATGCATGCGTGATTTCAATTGAGCGGAGAGGATTCCCATTAGGGTGGGTGAAGGAGGCGTCTGGTGATTGTGCCTATGGAGAGCACTCTGTGCTGCTCATGAGCTTTGCTGTTTTGAACTTGTTGTATAATTGAATACTAATTGTTATTAATATTATTTAGTCATTTAGCAGACGCTTTTATCCAAAGCGACTTACAGAGACTTGAGGGTGAACCCCCTGGTAATAAGCCCCTTTCTTTAACCATCAGACCACACAATTAGGGAAACACAATCTTAATGCGTTCTTTAGAAGTATAGTATAAATGCTCCTGTAAATATAATTATTAATCACAATACTTTGAAGGTTTTGTTTTATTTATTTATTAGGCGCGGCTGCATTTTAGTAACAGCAATAGCGTCTGGTTGAATTTGTTTTCAATCTTTGATGAAATGGATACATTACTTACTTGCAAAACAAAGGAAGAAAACACCAGAGTCTACAGGAAATGCAAAGCAACAGAAAGTTATACCAAATCCCTTTGGATAATTTTTATGTTGGCTTTAATAAAAACGTTCATCATTGTTAGTAGTTATTATAGTTTTATCTTCAGGTAAACATTTTAAATGGCACATAATTATGTGGAGCTGGGAAGTAAACGCTAACGTAACAGACATTTACAATGCACACTGTTTTATATTATTTTTACGAACTTCGCCGAATAGAAAGCGATTACGACTGTTTCCAAAGAGATTACAAAATACTTTTAATTCTGTGCATCCAAGTAATTAAAAGTTTTAAGAATTAAGCCTACTGTTTATTATTCAGTCCTAAACCAGCAGTTTGTCACCCAAACTGTTGTGACATAAATTATTTATTAAATAAAGGGGAGGAAAAGAAATGTGTTAATCAGATTATTTTCCATTTTATTGCAGATGTTGTCAATTCAGTAGAGTGAAAATTGTAAAGGGGTACTTGAGCTGAAATCTCCAGACAAAAGGGGTACAGTTCTGTTGAAAACCCCTGCATTCCAGCATTGCATAATGCTTAGCAGTTCCCTAGAATACAATGAGTACTGGAATAAACAACCAATCAACGTTCCATATTTTCCTTATTTTGGGACTCTTTGCATCCAAGCGCTAACCACGTGGCTGAGCGTGCCTATTAAATGTAAAAGTTTAATATAGGTTTATTTTCGGCTGCTGCTTGTTTTTCAATAGGAGTCTCCCTCTTTCATCATTGCCATGCCCTCTGGTGGTTAACCTTCCTGTGAGGACTGGGGCTATTGTTACCAAGTCCAGCCACATCCCTGAGCCTGAGCTTCTGTGTTCAAATATAGGCCCTTTATATTATACCATTTTAACCATTAGAATTGCCTTTTGTAATGTATCATGTCACTCCGCACCCCCCCCCCCCCGCACCAGGAACCATCTGTTTCCTATACTAGCATAAACTGGTCCCTTTGCACAGGTTAGACAGGTTTATGACATTTTATTGGATTGTTCTTATTCTACATGTCTTGTTGCCCTCAACATCTGTTACTAATACGGTACCAATTCCAATGAAAGGTGTAGTAAAGTTCTAAAGTGCTGTAGGACCACAAAACATCCTGTTTTTATTCATGTGTTTTATTAGCAACAGATGCTGGTATATTATAATGGTACTCCTGCAGTCTCGTTTAAGAGTCTTTTTGGGAGTCTCAGCATAGCACCAGAGATCTGGAGGGTGGAATAAAACGGACTGTATCGAGGAGGCACAGATGTGTCGTCTTCTCTTGGGCATCATTCGTACTCCCGTCATTCCTTCACAGGAAACAAACTCTAATTAAGTTTTCAGTGTGGTTTTGTTGTTTCCTCTTCCCTGTTTCCTGGTTCAGACACTCCCTTTTGTGTGCCTGGGAACCTGCACAATATGTATGTTTTAGAAACATTTGCACATTTGTGTTGCACCTAACCGATTCCTTTGAAGATCATTGATCCAGCTAACAAATGGTAAAAAAGGACAACATTAAATACATTGAAAGAAAACATATCATGGATTTAAAAAAAAAAAACATGTCTTTTAAAACCTTATCAAAAATCTTCATGTTCCCAAATGAAACGTGTGGTTAATGCCTAAATTTATCCCCCAAACTCCGGTGAGATAATCTGATAATTGCGCATTATATCCATTAGCTCCAGAAGCAAGCCTTTTCAATTCCTTACCATAGATATGATATACTAGAAGCATCAATTCAAAACGTTTAGCAATAAAACAGGAGCTAAGGGTATACAGTATGAAAACAGAGGGACAGTTCATAGAGCAGGAAGCTGGTATCAGATTCATTCTAAAGACCAGTTCTGTCTGTATATGTCTTATTTACATCTTATAGTGTCATGTGCTTAGAACCTCAAGGCTTTTAAAGACCCTACAGTACCACACATTCCTGATCTCTCAACCTGTCAGTGTCTATCTCAATGAGGATTTGGAATGTACCATCTCCACTACGTGGGGGTGTCAGTTTTATTTTATAGCAGGTATGTGAAGCAAGGGCCAGCTATTTCTATTACTGTATGAACTACTGCTTGTAATCCGTCTGCACAAGATCCAATTCAAACCCTTGTAATGGATTGAGTGATACATATATACTATGTTTGGAAAGACTTGCAGTAATATGGTCAATGAAGACAGGACAGTCTGCAAGGTGTATAAGTTGTTCTGATGGGATATCTGATCATTGCTCTATTGTTCTCCAATTCCTTGGAAAGGGAAGCGTACCCTATCAAAGTCTGTATGATCTAGCCTACAGAATACGTCATTCCATCAGTAAGGTGATGGAGAGCCAGTATGCTACACATCACAGAACGTTATTGCCTCATCCTTGTTCACAAATATACTAATGTACCAAGAAGAAGAAACATAGCATTGAAGAACACAGGTGAGTAAGCAAAACTCCTCTATACAACGTACTGTATCTCCAAGCGTGCCAGCAGTTTGTGTGAATTACAGTATTGGATTACTGCAGATTTGCAGGGCAGGGCAGCAAAGGTCACAACGTGAAATGTAGGTCAGGGCTCTCCATGGCGCACACACACACACACACACACACACACACACACACACACACACACACACACACACACAGACACACACACATACCTGGCACATGCTTCTCAGGAATTCCTTTCAATATTGGATGCTCTCAATATTGCTCTTTTAATGTCTTAAAAATCTTCACACGAGAGGCAGACAAGCACTTGCTCACACACACACACACACACACACACCAGAGAGGAGGGAGATAATGAGGGAGCGAGAGAAACAAATAAACACACAGATGGTGGGTGTGGGGGGTCTCTGCGCAGAAACAGTGTCCTTCTAATTTAGATTAGTAACATTTCACCAGTAGATCTTCCGAATTCCAAAAGATTCACAGTAAGCCCGTCGTGGATGTGGCTAAGTGACACTTAAGTCATGACGTACAACCCAGATTCAATTTCCTGAAGCATAAATTAAGCGTAATGCAGGCCTTAACAATAGTTAAGATAACCAGCTTTTCTTCAATGAATAAACGCAATACTTTGAAAAAACCTCATTCATTTTACAGCCTGTAAAACTTCTAGTTGGGGCCCGGCACTTCACAACCAGATCATGGACAGTTCCACCATTCCAGGGAATTTAGCCCAAATAAGGATGCATGTCTTTAAATTTGTTGGATTACATGCAGATTCTGTAACTGGTGAGCTGGAGCGATATCTGCTTTAAAACACCAAGAGGATTCTGAGTCACCATCTCGTCTTCATTAGCGTCCCGTGGGAGATAATGAACAGGCACAGAGGTCACTCACACTGCTCCTGATGCAATACCAGCTAGCAGAGCCACGCATTAGTCCAGAGCAGCACTTTGCCAATAACACATTAAGAGATGGAGTTGGAACTTGATGAATCGATTGGGAAAAACTGATTGAGAGCAGTACAGACCTGGAGTATTGATTAAATGATTGGACCATATTTACTTTAAAAGTCAAAAAGTGAATTGAATCGATTAGGTATGATGTGACGTAGGGTTGAATTTACATAGAGGTAGATTTAAGTGAATATTATCTAAAATTGTAAGTTACAAAGCCCTAAGTGTCAAATGACAAATACATCTTGTGAAAGCATGTTATGTAAGCTGATATATTCAGCTGAGCCTTTTCCCATGACATATTTAGTTTGCAATTCTTTGCAACTGGTTTCAAAAAGTATTGTGTGCCTGTCATCTATTTTTTTTTTCTCTTTCCGCACACACATGCACACACACACCACACATACACACACACTCACACACACACAGACGCACACTTGCAGGCACGCACACACACGTGTTTGCATTCCTATATTTGTAGGGACTTCTCATTGACTCTCACTATACTTTTATTTACTATTTTTAACTCCAGTCAGACAAATCTCCTCACGGTGTGAAAGTTGACAACAAACTAAATATTTTGGCACTTTTTAAATTTTTTTTTGAAGGCATGTTTAGTTCTTAAAGCTGTTTTACAAAGTTGGGACATCCCCACAATGTCATTTTTTCAGGAGATACTATCTCACACACACACACACACACACACACACACACACACACACACACACACACACACACACACACACACACACACACACACACACACACACACACACACACACACACACACACACACACACACACACACACACACACACACACACACACACACACACACACACACACACACACACACACACATCGGCCTGTCGTTAGTTGGAGAGAAATCTGAGGTCAAAAGTGAATGGTGCAGAATCTGTAGCTCAAGGAAACTGCACAATTCACTACTATCCTACTGTTATATGGCACAAATACCTTTTAAAATCTGTGACTAAAAAAACCCACAGCTGTGGCTGGGAAAAAAAGACAAACCTGATTGTTATCTAGAGGTGAAGCAATTTTTTAAAAACTTCATGACATGATCTGCAGCGTGCTACTTAATGCTGTACCATATATCATCAAACACTGTAGCGCTACTTGCAATCCGACAGGAAGGATGTGTTGGACTGGGAGGGGGGTCCCTTGAGACTCTCTACTCATTTCAAAAGGGGTTCTCTGCCAAGACAGCAGCCTTACGAAAGAAGGGCTCAGACCCACTACTGGCACAGTGTATCGTCACTCATTCATTATAGCACAGATCCACAGCCATGTATGTTCAAGAGATCAGTTCAGATACCGGGTTCTGTTCAGCGCTGACCCCAGCATGCACAGGTCTTGACTTGAAGAACTAATTAAACTTACATATAAAAGGAAAAGCAACTTAAAAGTGTACTTACTGTACTTTTGCTTTTAACCCCCCCCCCCCAAAAAAAAACCCAAAACATTTTAATACCCACATTTTGAACTGTGTTTTCACCCTTCTGTAACTTTACACTAAGAGTTAAAGCTACAAGGAAACCACTGTTTCAGTTAATGCCCTCGTCTTCTTGAACTTTTTCATCTAGTTTTTTTTTTTTTTTTTTTTTTTTTTTTTAAACGTCAAAAGTGTATTTTAAGCTTCCCCCACACTCGTTTTTCTTGCCCACTTAGGGAAGTGTGTACAGTACAGTAGTGGAGCTGCACCTTTGAGTAAAGGGGCTCCCACTAGTTTTGGATCACCTTTTTTTGCATACATTATTAGGTCGCTTTGTGATCGTGTGCTATGTGGATAGGGTCTCTTCAGGGTGATGTAAAAGCTGTGAGTGAGCTGGCACAGGTTTCAGCCTCGGCTGACTCCAGATTCTGACAGCACAGCCGCTCTTTCCCAGCTTATTCTGCCCTGCGATCAGGGAGTGACTGAGCTGCTGTTCTCCTGCCAGCCTGTTCATTGTGCCCTGATTAAGTGGAAATTCAGTCCCTTAACAAAAGGGTCCCAGCCTGGGGTCAAGGCCTCTGGCAGGGCGAGCAGAGAGGGACTGTTGTTGGTTTGCTGTGTGTGCTGCTGGCATGGCTCTCTGAAGAAGCGCCTGCAGCCGGCGCTGGAGTCTATTCGCAGCACTCACAGCTCATTAGGAGGAACTTGGACTGGAAGCAAAAGAGTTTTTATTCTGTTCCCACATATAGTGGAGGCTTTGTTTTGGCAGGTCAAGGCACAATGAGCCTCTCTGAGATGAGGAAGTCTCCGCTGCAGTGAGCAAGGGACACTGAGGGCCTGTTTGACACTCCAGAGAGAGGACTAGAAATCTCTGTGACCTCTTCTTAATTGGACAAAATAATGTTGTTTTTATATATTAAAAACAAAAGGAAGGGCTCCCAAGTGGCGCATCCAATAAAAGCACTCGCGTAGAGTGCAGGATGCGCCCTATAGTCTGGACGTTGCCGGTTCGAGTCCAGGCTATTCCTTTGCCGATCGAAGACGGGAGGTCCCAAGGGGGTGGTGCTCAATTGGTCGAGAGCCGCCCAGGTGGAGGGAGGGTTAGGTTGCCCAGGGTGTCCTCGGCTCACCGCGCACCAGAGACCCCTGTGGTCAGGCCGGGCGCCTGCAGGCTTGCCTGTAAGCTGCCCCGGACTGCGTTGTCCTCCGACACTGGAGCTCTGGGTGGCTGCATGGTGAGTCTGCAATGTGTAAAAAAGCAGGCGGCTAACGGCACACACTTCGGAGGACAGCGTGTGTTCATCTTCGCCCCTCCTGAGTCAGCGCAGGGGTGGTAGCAGTGAGCTGAGCTAAACAAAATAATTGGACACAAGTAAATTGGGGAGAAAACAACAAAAAACTAATTGGTGACTACTAAATTAAAAAAAAACAAGCAAACAAACAAACAAAAGGAACAACTCAAAAAAGCTGGGGTAGTCTGGTGGTTAGAGATGAGGGACTGGGAGGCAGTGTGGCCTAGTGGCTAGAACTGAGAGACTGGAGGCAGTGTAAATTACAACCACTAGACTTAGTGGAGTCTGTTCATGTCAACTCTCAGCCTCCAAGGCAGTGTCCTCATTATCCTGTCAAGGCATAGGCTCACACAGTGCTGCAGATAGGCGAGAGAGGGGGCGAACAACACAGACCAGCAAATAGGCAGCCCAGATTAAGACGAGGTAATCCCTGATATTAAGTGTTGGGAATCAGGCATGATTACTCTCAATATGATTGTAGCGCTGTTGCTGGCTCAGCTGGAGTTTTTATTTGACACATTTCATTCCATTAACCCTGCACTGGCTTTCACTCACACTCCCCCACACCCCCAATGTACATCTGGATTCAGCTCAGTCCTTTCAGAGTTGTCTACAGAGGCATTCAGCATGGTTGTTAATAATTTATTGTTGCCATTGTTTGGATTAGCATGGCAACATAGGTAGATGCAATGAGAACACATAAAACACATAGCAGGCGTGTATGTATATGCAGCATTATTGCTAAATTATTGCTGTGGTTTTACAAACCAGCTTTACTAGGCGTTCCTGTGTAAAGGTTTTGGAGAGACTGCAAGTGTTTTTATTGTGATGGCACAGGGACACACCCATGACTGGCAAAACTATGCAGCGTGTCCATCCATCTGTCTGTACATCTGTCTGTCTGCCACCGTTTACAAGGTGAACAGGATAATGGCCTTGATTTTGCACACTCCTAACCCATAGTTGCGGTTTGTTAGATGCAAAAGTTAATGATTAAACCCTACTTAATAGCTGCTTGTTCAAGACGCGGCCCTTCCTGTATCTCTGTCGGCGTGGCTGTGAGAGTTATCATCTTGGATTGCATTTAGCTATAATCTAATAAATTATCTATGATGCGGTTATGAATACCCTCTGTAAGCGTGTACACGGCTTCCTATCTTTGTGGCGCTGTGGATTTAATAGCAGCATAGAAAAGGGCAATACAGCGGTAATGCATGTCTTTCTTGAATGAATGACGCCTTATTCATGTGGCGCTCATCCAAAATGCTGTCATTGCATGGGACTGCAGAGCTGTTGCTGTATTGAACGGCTTCAAGAACTGCCTTATTCATCAAAGTTTGAGTTTGAGCAGCTTTAGAGATTTTACACATGGTTAGTGGGGGAATCATTCCAATGTTTTTGTAAGTGATAAGTTTATTTTGGATCCTTGCTTGTGGAGATGGCATGGCGGTCACTCCAGTGTGATGACCTGTATTGCTGCAGAGCGATGTGAACAGCTTCCATTTCCGGGAGCAGGGTTCAGAGGTCAGCTCTGCATGTTTACTGTGGCAGGGAGCCAGGCCTGAGCTTCACACACTCTCACACTCACAGACTGCCTCTCTCACTGGAGAGCAGGGCAAGAAAAAACACTGATATTTATAGCTGCTTTTTTCAGGTTCCTGGGAAGCTTGTTTGAGTGGTTGTATTTAAAAGCCTGAATTCACTTTCCAGTGTGTCCTGATTTTAGCTTTTTTTTTTACCGTTGTATTGGTGCCAATTGTTGTGGCCTTCTTACACCACAAATCATATATTCCAATACTGCACGCTGATTACTTTAGTAGCAAGCTGTAAGTAATTAAAATTGTCATGAGTGTGCAGCACTGTAACTAGCCATACCTGTCAACACACTTAAGACAGATATAGCTAGGAAGCTCACAATGAATAATATCGTGCAAGTCACTTCAGGTTGATGATATTTTGTAGCTGAATGTACTGATATGGCCAAAAGATTTGCATCATCTAGAATTTTAGGATTGAGAGGATATATATAATGTAGATCTTTTATTTAACATCATGTCAAGAAACTAGAAAATGATATTGCAAAAGTCTACCGGAAGCCATAATGGCATAGAGTTTTTCATGTTGGATTGTGAAATGTCACATTTTTCACATTAAATGTCACATTACAAAGTACAGTACAGTATTTAATTCAGTATGCTAACCTGGCATTATTCAGCAGGTTTTATTCAACTTTCAGAGAGCAAAATGAGTTAATTCAGTAGGGAGATGCAAAACTTTTGACGACAGCTGTAGATTGATGCCATGTTATTGCTGAACTGACTTGGTGACTGACAACTACAGAAATACATGGTAAGAGATCAGTGGGGCTAATGGAGTAGGGCTACAGATTATAATGTTGAGCCGAGATTAAAAATCCTGATTTGGGGGTCTTGGACTGCAGACAGTGGAGGGGGGCTGTCAGAGTTTATTGCACAGAGGAGATAGAAATCGTTCAGTACTCTCTGGGAGTATAGAGAATCAAGCCATGCTTGTCAGATTTTTAATTAGCACAGCGATCATAATAAACTGGTGTGGCACTTGGAGACCCCTGGAGAATTGAGTGAGGCTGTCGGGTTTTAATACTGAGCAGAGATGGAGATTGCTTTCCAGCACCCAGAGAGCAGAGAGCAAGTACAGGCAGCTCCGGGCTGCCGGTGGGTTTGAGCGTTCCTTGTGCTTCTCAATCCAGAGTGACCTATAGAATTAGAACCATCAACTGCGAAATGTAAATTCGGTTATGTTCTGATGGACTGCACTCTGAAATAAATAGCCCTAGCTGTTCTGGAAAAAAATAAGTATCTCTGCTGGACAGTGGATACTTATTGGCCTGGTGCCCCACTGAAAAGCTTCCTATTGCTGATTGTGGCACTGCCAGCTTCCCTTCATTGCCTCCAGTTAAGTAGTGTTGGCATGGAGCTCAGCCCCAGCCTCCCTCCTAATCCTGACCCATCATCCTGCGTGTGACGGGTCAGTGTAGTCACTGTCATCCTAAAAATACCCAGGATCTGCTTCATCTGCCAGACAGCACCCAACCAAGGTATCAGAGATGTCTGGATGTGCCTGCAGGAAGGTAAGAACTTTGGAACCGGTTTGTCTTTACAAAGCAAAAGGAAATCTGAAAAGTTCTGTGGCATATAGACTGATAGATCATCAGCACTCTGTGAACATGCTATATACAGGGATTGTGGTAGCCATGGAAGAGGGATACAGTTCATTCATAATTCTGGCATGATGGATGGGTGCATTATCATCTTAAAGGTAGCCACTGCCATCAGGGTGCAGCATCCTAATAGAGAAGAGGCAGTGCAGATAGATAGATATTGCTTTTTAAAAAAAAAAAAAATGGAATCACCAATTATTTTTCTTATTTTCTCCCCAATTTGAAATTAATAAATTAAAAAAAAACCAAACAAACAAACAAACAAAAGGAACAACTCAAAAAGCTGGGGTAGTCTGGTGGTTAGAGATGAGGGACTGGGAGGCAGTGTGGCCTAGTGGCTAGAACTGAGAGACTGGAGGCAGTGTAAATTACAACCACTAGACTTAGTGGAGTCTGTTCCTGTCAACTCTCAGCCTCCAAGGCAGTGTCCTCATTATCCTGTCAAGGCATAGGCGAACAACACAGACCAGCAAATAGGCAGCCTAGATTAAGACGAGGTAATCCCTGATATTAAGTGTTGGGAATCAGGCATGATTACTCTCAATATGATTGTAGGGCTGTTGCTGGCTCAGCTGGAGTTTTTATTTGACACATTTCATTTCATTAACCCTGCACTGGCTTTCACTCACACTCCCCCACACCCCCAATGTACATCTGGATTCAGCTCAGTCCTTTCAGAGTTGTCTACAGAGGCATTCAGCATGGTTGTTAATAATTTATTGTTGCCATTGTTTGGATTAGCATGGCAACATAGGTAGATGCAATGAGAACACATAAAACACATAGCAGGCATCCAATGTCCAATTTATTTTTATTTCAACCCAGCTCACTGTTGCCACCCCTGCGCTCTTGGGAGAGATGAAGATGGACACATGCGTCCTCTGAAATGTGTACTGTCAGCCACCTGCTTCTTTTCACTCTGCTGGCCCTCCATACAACCACCTTGGAGCTACAGTGTTGGAGGACCATGCAGCTCTGGGTGGCTTACAGGCAGGCCTGCAGGCACCTGACCAGTTTACAGGGGTTGCTGGTACACAGTGAGCTGAGGACACACTGGCCTAGACCTGACCTAGACCTAGACCCTCCCCACCTGATGTGGTGCTTGGCCAATTGTGCACTGCCCCCTGGGAACTCCCGTCCACGGTTGGCACTGGACTTGAACCTGTGACCTCCAGGCTGTAAGGCACACCCTGCACTCTGCACGGAGCACCTTTACCGGATGCGCCACTAGATAGATATTCTTAGATAACATCTCACAGTATGGAAAGGTATTAGTATTCCTGTATGGTCAGCACGAGTTTGAAGCTGATTGCTGGCAGCTATCACAGTTATGTTTATCGGTGGATTCCAGCTCTGGCGCTTGGGATGGTAAAGTGTAATCTCTCTCTCTCTCTCTCTCTTTCTCTCTCTCTCATTCTCTCTCTCTCTCTCTCTCTCTCTCTCTCTCTCTCTCTCTCTCTCTCTCTCTCTCTCTCTCTCTCTCTCTCTCTCTCTCTCAATGACACACAGACTGAGTTCCAGTGGCTCTGCCTGCCCTGGATCAGTGTGTCAGCAAGGGAGCGTTACATCTTGTAGTTCAGGCTGTAAGCCCCTCCCACTCCCTGGCTTGGCAGATGGCAGCGACTGGGAGAAGATGGCTGCTGCTGTACAGTATTGATGCTGGCCATCTGGAAGTGTAGCTTTTTCTCCCATCTCCTATCACTCTGTGCTACAGGCTTGCTTTTAATATATGACAAACTCTGAAGCTGACCTTTATACAACTAAAATAAATCATTGTATATGTGCTTTCCCAATCTTCTCTTTTAAAATGCAGACCTGAAATGCAAAACCAAATATCAAATATTTCCAAACATTGAGAACTATAGAAGTGAGTGGCTGTACTGATTTCACTGTAAGTTTCTTCATCTCCAGGGTTCTGCTGTGTGTGTGTGCACCAATTACCTTACCAGCTATGGGAGCATGGAACTCCAGCAACCCATAAACCAAAGAGGTACCCTTATCATACAACAGCAATTTTGACTTGAGTTGTTTTATGGGTAATTTTGAAATTATTATTCGCAGTTACAGACACTCCGGTGACAGAGAAATTGCAATTCAGATCAGTCATACCTGGTAGACATAATATAGCCTGTACTGATTACCTGCAGCCTGGAATCTGTCACTATACACCTACGCTGTTCTCCAGACTGCAGTCCTTCATTCATATTATCTTGATGCAGATGGTTGCATGGGGTTTGCATTTTGAATGGAAGTCTTAAAAACTAAGGATCTGTTTTTTAAATAAATAAAACAGACATTTTTCTTTTCTATTCTCCTGCACTGATGCCCTTTCACAGAGAGAGAGAGAGTGTTTGCTAAGACACCAGAGGCTGCAGAGTGTATCCCATCCCCTTGTCTTTGAATAATTGAAAGCGAGAGCTGTTAGGAGACATTTCTGCCGTTCCATTTTATACTTGCTTTCCTTTACTGCTCCTGTGTTATAGAGTTATGGATGTTTGGATGTCATGGTTTGTCGTTCAAGGTTACTAGGAACTGTAAACAGCTTGTCTGTCTACTCTCTGTCTCTGGAATTATGTCTGTTTGTTGATTTATACTTAAGTAATATGACCTGAAGAAGAGGGCTTTACATCTGCCGAGGAGGAAAAATGTGAATTACAAAAATTCATATTTCCATAATTATTTTTTTTTGTCAGATTGAATTGAGATTGAACTTATTTTGACGGGTAATTGTACATGACAATGTATCTAATTGTATAAGTTTATCTAATTGTATATATGTATCTAATTGTGCTGAAGTGGTTTACAATAGATCAATAGCATTCTTTTTTTAAGGGGGGGGGGGGTGTTAAAATAATTTCCCTTCCTTCCGCCCCCCATTACAGGCACTTGACCTCTTTGGAAACGGGCGTGCATGCAGCTCTTCTGTTTAAATATATTCATTTTCCCAAACCAGCAGTAATGGTTGACGGGGCTCCCTGTCTAAAACCTTACAACTAAATGACTTGGCAGTTTCTGTCTTTTCCTCCAAACAAGCATGCAGATGGACATTTCCCTTCCAGTAGCCTATCTGCACGCCCCCCAGCACGGAAGGGTGTCCAGGCTGTTTAACAGCACGTATGCAGTTTATTCAGTTCACTGTTTGGACTAAAGGGGCACATTTCCAAAGTGTTTTCACCCTAGTCTTGAACTAACTACGCATTAAAAGTTGTTTAAATTTGGTATTAGAAAGTATCAGAGTTTTTTGTGTACAGGTGTCAGAAGGTTCTGGAAACTAGTCCTTGGTGATATGCAATCTTTAACGCATGTTTTCTAGAGAGTTCTGGAGATTTCCACCAGTATAATTAGCATGTGCGGTTCTGTATGAGATACAGTGCAGTGAGAACTGCAATGCTGTGGAGGTTTGTATAATTCAGAGTAAAGTGCCAGTCTTGTCTGCCTGCTTATCAGAAAACCCCCTGCAATCCTTCTAACATCTTAAAACATCAATTTAATAGTCTTAAAGGAAGAGGGAGCAGAAATGGGGATACGAGGCAGTAGTTTGAAACGAAGATGAAGGGTGGTAGATAAGAAATCAATGTTATGGGGGAGCGGAAGAGGTAAGGAAGAGTTTCTCCCCCTTTCTGTGCAGTCGTGCTCAGACTCTGTTGTTGCTTTCCCAGGCCTGGACTGTAAAGGCTGTTTTTGGGAATGCTGTTCTTCTTGGTTAAATGAAAAACACATCTGCTGGATCCTATATTTTTAGCAAGCCTGTCCCTGCCAGGAAGTTCCTCATGCAATAACTAGCCGATCTCTCCTCCTTCCCAGCTGGTTGTAATAACTCCCAGAATAATTCCATCCAGAGCGTGGTTTGGGTTGTGCTGCTCGCTCCAGCTGACTCCAATCAGCAGTGCCATCATTCTTCAGAATCTCTGCATCCGAAACGCTCCGCCCAGCCACTGCTTTGGCAGGCCTTGCGGCTCGACTCCTTCCCAGACTTTCCGGGCCAGCTCTTCTGAGATTTTGCTCCATTGCTAAGTTTTGCACCATGGTATTAACTCCCATACCTCCGGTGCATCTGTTTCCAGCTGGAAGGGATTGTTGGCAAAGATGTGCTTAACTGTGATGGATGCAGTGAGACAGTCTCTATCGCAACCTGGTCCTCAGATAGATCAGAAATGATTGCTGAGGGCAGGCTCAACCAGACCTCTGGGGTCCTATCAGCCGCAACAAGACTGGGTCGAGTGCGAGGCAGCCATGTCTCAGGGACCTTGAATCACTCCCAGGCCAGGCCAGAGAGAGAGAGCGAGAGAGAGAAACTGTTACTGCCACTGTCTAGCTAAATAACAGTAACTCCTTCATCTATTTATCAGCCCCTCTCTGACTCATACAGACACGACCGTCCACCAGCAATCCTGGCTATTGTGCCAGCATGTTGTGATTAGCACAGTATCTGACAGCGATGGGAACTTGACTGGAAATTAACCAGAGACTTCGTCTGACATTGGCTTTTCTGGTCACATAATTGAGCCATAAAATGAGAGGTTTATAGACGGTAATATGTCACACTGGTTTGTAATCTCAGTTATTTCTGAGCACGCGGGAAGTCCCTCGTTTTTGAAACTGATAAAAATGCTTTGGCATTTCTGACATGCTAAGATTATAATCGGAGTTCAAAGGTTCTTGGTCTAACCTGGTACCATATATCTTTAGTAAAACAGTTATGTTAAACAAACACTTTGACAAAATTGTAAGTATTGTTCTGAATGGCAGGTACCAAAAATAAAACTTGGTGGCGTTTGATACCTTGACGCATGACACTTCTGGTCAAAGCTTACCGTTTGAACTGCTTATGCTGTTGCACTGGTGGCTTCTGTTCAGTTCAGTTCAGCAGCAACATTTCTAATCCTCCCTCCCTCCTAACAAATGCACTTTTAACCTTAAGGGATATGTTGGCTTTCTCATGGTTCCTTGCACTCCTGAAGAACTTACTTACACAGCAAAGTAAAACAGAGACAGAAATAAACAGAAGTATTTGTCCACACATAGACTCACATTCCCACCATTGTAAACAAGCTCTACATACCTTGGAGGCCACAGATTCCAATACAGTGTAAGTATGGATCACGCTCCCTGCTATGTGGAGAATGGAGGTCTTGAAACCCTTTGGAACTGGGGGATTGAGGGGGGTGTGTGTGTGTGTGGAAGAGTTGGGGCATTGAAATTGACTAATACCAGTCACTCCTGTAACCTGGTAGACAAATAAATCAGTTTTCTTTGAAGTACTGTATAAAGCCATGAGGTATCTACAGCAATGTAATTGCTGCAAATCACCTCAGTCCTCTTATTTATGTTGAAAGGCTATTTAAACATAATTTGGTGACACATAGAAATGCGAGTGGGTGTCCGATGTGTGTTTCTGTTTTTGTGTGCATTTGTGTAAGTGTGTAGTTCAGCGGGTTTGTGCTCAGGAATGTGTGTGCGTGCTTACTGTACGTGTTGGAGACTGTGTCATGGTTCTCTGTGTGTTCATTGCAGGCTTGGCCCAGTTTGTTTAGCACTGATTGTTCATTCGGAGAGCCAGCCGCTGCTCTCCCTTCAGCGCTTCTGTTTGGATAGAAAGTAGGACAATGGCCTGTCTGGTTTGGCAATCGATAAGTTGGGCAAAAAAAGTGAAGTGCGTTTTAACTGGGGGCCTGGCGCAGTAGCCTGAATGCTCACTCACAGAAAGTAAAAAGTGTGTGGATGCATCACGGCCTATCAGACAAAGAGACCTCATCACCATGAATACTTAAAATGGGAACTAGCGTGGCCAACATTTCATGTGTGGTGAAGTGTTTTTAAAAAGGACTAAAAAGACCAATACAATTAGAACTTCAATTACAGAAAACAGCATATTTTTTCTTTCTATTTTTTTTATTCTGATTTAATGAGTATTAGATTTGTGTAAAGAATTCTGTTAATATGTATTTGTTTGAATAGCAGTTTGTTTGTACATTTCGTATTTAGTTTTGATTCCTAGTTGTTTGGAATCTTAGAAGAGTCTTAATCACACGTTTTGTAGGAGACACAGCGATTGGAGGTCCAAAGGCTGCTAGTTTTGTGTCATAGCAGAGTGTTTCCACTGCTTCCAGAGTGAGCTTGTCTAGTGAATGTTAGTGCTGGGAAGTACAGGAACCTGTCGGTGGGATGAGGGATTTCTCCAGTGGCTGATTGAAATGGATCAAACCCATTATTCCAGGGCTTCCCTAATGCTGGCTCAGAAGGTTAATATTTAAGGACAGTCAACAGTAATCCAGATTGGAGTAGGGAGAGCACACACACACACACACACACACACACACACACACACACACACACACACAAACAGGCTGCCTTGTACTAAAACACACCAACACACATACAAACTAGCATTTTTACATATCATGCATTTTTCCATTTTCAGATAAATAACCCGATTTTGTTTTTTCCTAGTAGATCCTAGTAGTCTGTTAACTTGCAATCCCTGGTTGTTACATGTGTGTCTGATTTTATGACCAAGCAAGCAAGATTAACAAACAAAAAGCAACATCTCAGGGGAGGGCGGAATGTCTGGGTGGGGTGGAATGTCTGGGTGGGGCTCTGTTGTTCAGGTGTGGATTGAGGTGTATGGCTGAGTTAGGAAGCTCACATTACCTCACCTGGCTGTAACCGGGGCCATTGTCCTTTACCTTTTCATGAGCACTGACATTCACAAGCACAGAGGGACAGCGCAGTGTTGAGGCAGCACTCCAGGGACAGCTGTAGGAATGGAGGAGCCAGGGTGTAGGAAATTCCAGGACAGAAACAGGATGTGGCGGCTTGCAGCTGAACCCTTGTGAAAGGAAAGGGTAGCCCTGGGGGGGGGTGGGCTGAACAACACTGGGGTCAACATCGCTGGGGTAAAGTGCAGTAAAGGGTGAGCATGTATAATAATTCGAGCTGTACAATCAAAAGCTTTTGAGTGGCTTTATACCAATTGGTTTAATGTAAAATTAAAAATAGATATAACTGTACACCGATGCAGCTACCTGGAGGTCATTTAAAATTTATTCACAGACCAAATCCTAGATATTAACAGTATGTACTGTGATGGGTACAAGGCATACCAGAGTACAGCCATTTTAGGTGGTCTTTGTGTGTGTGTATATATATATATATATATATATATATATATATATATATATATATATATATATATATATATATATATATATATATATATATATATTATATAGAGGCAGGATACAAAACAATAAAAAATAAATGAAGAAATAAAATGATTTAGTATGGTATGGTTGGATTTTTGAAGGCTATTTTATAGCGCTTAGTGTAAAGCAAGATTAAGTTCAGACTGTATTCTGCAGCAGTGAGAACAGACAAAGTGTAGAGAGCGAGGAGAAAGAGCTGATGGCCTGTTTTTGTTGCTTAATCCCTCTGCAGATTCCATCTCCCAGGTTGCTATGGAAACACTCTAGAGGGAAGGCCAGAAAAAGCCTGAAGCATGGGGAATGCTTGTATATGTGTGTGTCTTTGAGAGAGAGAGGAGTGGGGACGGGGGATAAAGGAGATTAAATAGGGCTGAAACATGTAACAAGGTCCCAGAAATTGAGTTTCTTCCGTTTTGCGGAAAAAAAAAAAAAAAAAAAAAAAACAACAAAACAGTGTGCATTAACATTGAGTTAATGAGTCGAAGTGATTGGGTTTGTTTGGGATCGCTGGGACGTGTACAGGCGGATTGCTTTCCGCCTCAGTGTTCTCAGAAAAGAACTGAATTCAGTGCAGAGATTCAGCCATGTCCGGAATGATGCAACCCCCAGGGCACCAACCCCCCCAAAAATCAGCACGTTTGATTGGACACCATGCTCATGATGGCACATTAAAAAGGATCTGTGAAGCAGACAAGCAGTTCAGCAGACTCCATCTCTTACTGCTTGGACTGATCTGTGGTGCACTCAACACAAGAAGTGTCTTAAAGCCCTTTATACCGTCGTCGGACTACACTGTAGATTGTAAACATGTAATGAGAAGAGGTTACACTAAAATAAATTACTGTTAGTAATCCTCACAGTAACATTTTTGTTGGTACAAGATACAAATTAGTGCAACAAACAAGTAGTCCTGCTTCTGTTTAATGAAAAATAATAATAATAATAATAATAATAAAACATTCAGTATATACAATTTAGTATAAAATCACATTAAAGATGGCAAAGTGTCTCAAAGTATTTATCCAAAAATGCAAAAAGAAGCTGCTTGGAATCTAAACGTGTTTTGCTGAATTAATTCCGCAGCAAATAATCAATTTTGATTCTCAAAAAAGCTGCCAAATAAATGCATTATGCATTTTGTCAGGGAGAGATTATGTATACCCTCAATGAGCGAATGACCTCCCTCTCTCTATCTCTCTGCCTGTACTCAGTCTGCGACGTCGTGAGTCTGTGCTGTATATGAGTGTGAGTGTTGAAGGACAGGCTAGCTACAGGAATAAAAAGCAGGGCTTCATGGGGCTGACACTTTACCGCTCGCCCACAGCTAAGACAGAGCCTTGCTCTCATCAGCCTGTCAAAGGTTTCTGTGCAGCTCATTTCAGCTCCAACAAGCTGTTACTCCAGCAAGAAAGTGGGGGTGGGGGTTGGTCATATTAAATGTTCGGTCCACTCTTATTGTCGATAAGACCCCCGGAATCCTTTCCAATATGAAGCCTGGCAACCGAAGTGCCGACACAGAGAAGGTCGGGGGTCAGTGTTGTCACGGCAACGTGCTTGCCTGGGAATTGATTTCTCAGAGAGTTGTGCTGGCTTAAAGGGCATACTACAGTATCTCTCTCTGTCACTGACAGAATAAAACAGGCTGGGCATGGCAAAGGAGTAGTGAATCTGATCAGAATATACTGCATTCTCTGTACCCCAGGCTCCCTGGCTCTGCAAGCACAAGCCCACACCAGCATTTACAGCACGTATTAAGGCTGCTGCTTGCCTAACACGCACACACACAAAAGGCACATTTTCAGAGGATTCATTTAACTGCAGCTCCCCGCAACTAAGATCCAATTGTGTGTTAGCATCACTCTGTATCTGACAGTTTAATTGACTAGCACCATTGACCAGGGAACTATTGCAGATCATAAAGCTGTGCTGTATTTTTCAAATGAATCCAGTGCAGTGGACTTCATATAAACTAAATACATGCTTTTTGGTTTAAACTGTGAATCTGTGCAGCATTAACTAAGCCTGCATTCACTGGTTGTAAGGGTTTCCACACCAAAGCCTTTGGTCTCATTTATTTGTTTGATAACAGTGAGATCGAATGGGAGCAGTTTCACTGCTTCCATGGGCAGGGAAGTGAATATATAGCATTCATAAATGTCTGAATGATTGGCTAGTGACACTGGTAATTCAGGGGGAACTGCTGGCTGTTTCTGTGTTTCCCAGGGGGCCACTGAGCATGCAGCACCGGAGTAAACAAGCTCTAGGCACAGTGCCATGGACGGCACCTTAATGTACCACCCTTCCGCCCCTATCCAGGAAGTTCTCCTCACTGAATTGAGAAGAGCCAGTCTGCACAGCAGCCCTCTGCTCTGAGCATGTTGCAGTGTCCGTGCATGGCAGGTGTGCTCTGCGGGGAGTGAATTTCTATGCCACAGGGATTTTTGCAAAATCAAACGCATCAACATTTCCCCAATTCTAAATATTGTTGATTGTGCTTCTTCGATAGTTGCTGTTCCTTGTTGACATCACAATAGGAAGCTAGTGAAGAACTTTGAATTTGATCAGAGCATGAGCACAATTACCAGAAGCTAATCTGGGTGTAGGTTTAGTTCATTTGGAGTTAGGTGAACTTGCTGAGTGACCCGGAGGCAGTGGTCTATTACTGAGGAGTGGCAGAGTGCAGTTTCCTAACCCTTGTATGCTGGGCAGTACCACATACACATTCACACACACGCACTTCATGGTGCCAGCTTGTTTGGTCGTAAATCAGCAGGCTGTCCCAGCGTGCATTGTTCCTGTAAGGTGTTTTGAGGAAACAGTGCTGTAAACAGCGTGTTCTCAGGAAAGGCAGAGCAAGGAAGGCTGAATGGAGGGATATCCCATCTGGGAGTGCCTGTTCCTCCTGGATGGGGGCAGGGCTGGGGTGCCTGCCTATAAATCACTACTTGCCTGCCTGCCTGGTTGGGCAGCTACAGCTCTCTTTATCCGCAACTGAGACCCATTTGCCCTGCCGATTTAATTAAAATTGTGTGCCTACAGCTTCATAAAGGATATACACTGTAATCAGTGGTTTTGAACTTCAAGAGAAAGCAACAGGTACTGCTGAAAGTGGTTAACCCTGTACAAAGGGGCTCATGTCTTTTATCTGCCCCAGATCGTATGGACTTCTGCAGCCTTCTCATTTAAACCTGCACCCCATGGAGTGGCTTATAATTAAAGTTGCAACCATCCCTGCGGCAAGAGAACTGATACTTTAGCCCTTAATTACTGCCTCCCCTCTTAACTTTGACGCTGAGGAGTTGTCTTTATGGTCTAGGCTTTCTGTATATAGTAGTAATGCCTCTGAACCCCACTGTCTAGTAGTGCCCCCTGCTGGGAGACTGGAATATGTGAAAACATCTCCATGTTGTCTGGAAATAAACAATTCATTCCAGCTTGATATATATGTAGACCAGCTTTTGAACTGAAGTGAACTTTAGACTGAAGAACTCCTTCATAATACTAGCTTTTTGCTATGACCGTTTTACTCCTAACAAACGGAATAAACTGTAATCTAAGAAACTCTGAGAACCGAAAGAGATGGTTCTAGTTTTAGAACATCATTTGCTGTGGGATAAAGCTCCCCCTAAGACCTTATAGTGCTATTACTAGAGTCTACCATCAGGTGCCTCCTCAGCCAGGTTTCATTGCCGTGTAGTGAATGTTTGTTTTTTTGCTGGTAATCTTAACTGCTTTAATCTGCCAGCTCAGTATGTGGCATTAAGGAGTTGAAGCCTGAGGCTATATTTTAATCTCAGCTCAGGAATGATAATAGGCTGCAGTTTTACAACGTTTAAACCAGCTGCTGTAAATGTGCGGAAGTCGTGACTGAACCAAGCTTGTGTGTGTTACTCAGGTCTTGGCCTGTTTCCGGGCTAGTGACGGTGCTGCGGCAGATGGGATCTGCTCTGCGGCCCGCAGTTAACAATTCCTCAATGCCAAATATTGTAAAATTGACCAATCGGTGCTTTATAATAATGTGATGTGGAGCCGACACCATCAAAACTGTAAAGACACAATGATGGTGCCAGCCTCTGTGTTGCTACCCTGTCTTATATATTCCTGTAACACACTCCCTGTTTTAGGTTCTCTGTGCCTCCTTTTGCTCAGTAATCACATCATTTCCAGGGGAAGCTCAGGCTGACCAAATGTCATGAGAAAAATCAATATCCCCCCTGCCTGGCCAGCCCCGGTGCATTGTGGGAGCTGTGCAAGGAGGTGATGGTAAACAAACTACAGCGTCTGATAGATGGCTGGCAAATACGCTCGCAGGACAGGGCCAGCTCCTTATTACTTTTACAGGCTTGTAATTCCATTTTTGGTTCGATGCGGCTGTTTACTCAAAGGGCAGCTAAATAGCGATTGCCATCGTCTAATATTAGGCTCTTAGCTACTAGCTATCTTGAAAGAAAATCATTTTCCAGCCTTGCCATGTGTGTAGATGTGTCTGCTTGCCTGGCTCAGCAGAGTTTCAGCCAAGTTTCAACTAACCCCCAGACCTGTCCTTGCATGCCCCTATATTTCTTAGGACATAAAGATTAATTTGCACAATCCAAAGCAGTGAAGCAATTACACACACGGACACACGACACACTCCCCAGCCGGCGGAGTGGGGTGGCCCCCCCCCCCCCCCCCCCCCCCCCCCACACACACACACACACACACACACACACACACACACATACACACATACACTGAGACAGAGACACACACACGCACTTTACTTGCATGCATACTCACACACAACTGCAGAAACACGCAGATTTATAGTAAGACAAAGGTATTCCATTACTGTAACAGACTCTGTGAAAGTGAGCAGAGGTGAGTGATTGCTTTCATGGCTTTGGAGTGTATTAATTAATCCTTTATTGCAATGGTGACCTACACTAGCTGTGATCCATTAGAGAATGTGGTGGGTTAGCGAAATTGAACAGCTTAGGTTTAGTAAATATTTAATAACATTTACATGCTTTTTAGTGGGGCCTCTTGAAGGAGCAGTCCAGTTGATGGCTGTCTAAAATAGAATGGTGTAAATACTAAAGGTGCACTCCCATAGGTTTTAAAATCCACTTTCCTCCTTACAGTAACTGCAATTTTCACTTCGGAATTGTTTTCTTCACTGTTTAAAAAGTCCCTGAAGCCACGACACTATGGATCAGCCCTCTCATCCATGTTGGTCCACAGCTTTTAAGGTCCCCCAGGCTTCCTTTGTTGGACTGCACTGTAGGGGGCTGTAATTGTCTTTGAATTCCCATCACTTACTTGCTTAAGAGGCTGGCTTGCAAATACATCGTGCTTCAGAAACGTATATGGTCTCTATAATGATACAAAGAGTGGAGGATCTTTAATATTACCCTATTCCTAGTATATTTTGAATGTAGGGACCCTGTAGGCACTTCAGCGAGTATTATGTTGTTGTTTAGATTAAATGATTATCCTTTTATTTGCCGTTGTGTCCAGCCAGCTTCACTTGTATGTACAGTGTGTGTATATACTCTTCAGTATAAATGCTGTCCAAGAGGCATTTTCTTATGAAAGCATGGATTTAAACCGCACAAGAAGCCTATTCTCCTTTTCTCTTTACTGTACCAATTCAGTCGCAGTGCTGTGTGTCTGCCAGTCGGGGGAGGGAGTGGGGGGGGGGGATGCTCTACAAACCTCACAGATGTAAAGCCTTTGAAATACTGGAGCTTTGAGAATGTGACAGTGACAGAGAGGATCCATTTAGAGGATCTGTGTCTCTTCCTTCAAAGAAACAAGTAGTTACCCAGCACAGCCCGGCACAGCCATCTCGTCTCCTTTTCAGGATGGGCCTGTTGCTTTTACCCTGTTAAAGGCTAAAAAGCATGAGGAGATCAAGAGACTTGGTTTGAGTAGTGCTAAGCCTCCAGTTATATAAAGGTTTCTTGACACCCTGTCTCTTGCCTCTAACCATTAGACCACACTGCCTCCCAGTATCTCCGCTTTTACCTCTAGACTACACTGCCTCCCAGTTCCTCAGCTTTTACCACTAGACCAGACTGCCTACCAGTTCCTCAGTTCTTACCACTAGACCACACTGCCTCCCAGTTCCTCAGCTCTAACCTCTAGACCACACTGCCTCCCAGTTCCTCAGTTCTTACCAGTAGACCACACTGCCTCCCAGTTCCTCAGTTCTTACCAGTAGACCACACTGCCTTCCAGTTGCTCAGCTCAGAAATCATCTCTTGGTCTTTAAGGCGATGCTGCCCCTTGCTGGCCAGTGTTGGAATGACTTTTTTGTCTTCTCTTTCCAGGCGCCACCAGAGATATCGGCTCAGCTCTGACCCGGATGTGCATGAGGCATCGCAGTATCGAGTCAAAACTGCGGCACTTCACCAAGTAAGAGAGAGAGTTGCTTACTGCTCTCCCGTGGGTTCTATTGTCAAAGGGTTTTAATCTATATTAATATTTTTAATGAACTCCTATTTTTTGAAAGGCAAATAACCCATGTTATAAAACAAGAAAGAAACAAGTTAGTGTGCGTACGAGACCTTCAGTTAACCCTTTCAGTCCTGGCGGGACCTCAAAGACTTATTCTTAAAGTACTGACAGGACTTGAAGTTCCATTTCCCAAAATATATGTAAGAAAATATGTTTTTGTCCTGTTGTCATGTATACTCAATGAAAGACTTCCTTTTTGAATTTTATAGAACTTAATTTCGCATTCGATAAAAATAGTTACGGTTTTTGTTTTGTAAAATTGAACATAGTTTTTGTCCTTTCATCAAAATAGGAGTAAATTACAGACTAGACTCTTTGATTGTTGGCATCTTAACTGTGAGTTGCAAGATGTGAGTCCGTTATAAAAAATAAACAGTCTGCTTTTCACCATCTCTACTGTTCACACAGCTGACACGGGAAAAGATACACTTTTCAAAGACTGGTCAAATTTAAAAAGTGGGTTATGGTTATATAACAAAAAGACAGTGGAGAAGCAGGTGAAGTGGGAGTTCAAATAGCATTCAGTTACTGCCCACAGAGCATATTACCTGCATGTAAAATGTTCTTGAGTTTATGAGCGAAAACAAAAGGTTGTCACGAAGAATGACGACAATCCATTTCATTTTGTGTTTGAAAAAGCCAGCCTCAAAACCTTTATTTTTTTATTTTTTTAAGAGACAAACACCGTAGGTGTTTGATGTCTGGAAGACGTCTGATGGCTATGCTTTACCTCTGTTTATTTGCAGATTTAAATATGCTTTTCAAAGCTTATGCCTTTCAAAGCTTTCCAGCATTCCATGCCTGCCCTAGTAATCCTCCAGGCATCATGCTATTAAGATTATTCTTCTGTTTTGTTTGTCTGGATGTTACAGTATATGGATAAATCTGATCCACTCTGGTTTTATGTTTTAGCTTACTCTTACTGTCTTTTAAACATGTACACCTCTATAACCAAAATCTTTATTTAGAGGAAGAAAATAAACCACATTGAGCTTGTCATTAATGAGAAGACACTAGCTGGCAAAAGAGTTTTGCATTTTGATTTGCATGTAGACAGTCGTGGTGTGTAGTGGAGGCCACTGTCTGTAGCTAGAAAAGTGGAACAACCAAGGTTGTAGCACCAGCATCAGCATAACTGGTGACCAGTGGAGGAATGCAATGGATTTAGGGCAGGGTATGGTGGGGCAGAGCTGATTAACTAAAGAGCCTCTCCCCTAACACTCCCAGGAGATAATAAGGAACATTGCTGAGTTGTGTTGGTTGTGATCATTGTGGCTTCTTTCGTGCAGTTCCCTGATGGAGAGTCTCATCACACCACTGCAGGACCGCATTGAGGACTGGAAGAAGACCGCCACTCAGCTTGACAAGGACCATGCGAAAGGTGTCCTCTTCACTGCCTGGTCTCTTCGTGCCTGTCCCTCTGTTAGGCTGTGTGCGTCTCACATTTCAGTGTCTGTCTGTCTCATGTTTATTTGAAGTAATTTATTAGACACTGTATGTGGGGTGTTTTTTGTTGCAATAAATGGAAGATTGTATTTTTCCCTTTTGAGGGTGTCAATGATATGCATTGTTCTTGTGTTAATAGGTGCTTGTGTGTGAGTGTACAGTATCATTTTATTGAGAAATAATCAAATGACCAGGCCAGACAAGTCATCTTTTTTAACACATTGTTTTTGCTACATCCTTTACAGCACGTGGGTTATTAATAAAAAGCAAGGATCTTGCAAAACAAACTCATGCTGAGAGCTTAATATTCTAATATTGATGCGAAAAAAATATGTATCAAGTTTGATAGGTGCCGAGACTGGGTGTTTTACAGAGCTCCCACACAGTTGCTCAGATCTCTCTCTCTCTCTCTCTCTCTCCTCCTCCTCCTCCTTCTCTTCCTCCTCTCCTCTTCAGAGTATAAACGTGCCCGTCACGAGATCAAGAAGAAATCCTCGGACACACTGAAGCTGCAGAAGAAGGCCAGGAAAGGTAAGCCAGGGGAATTCCACTGGGGAAAATTGAGGATGTGTCAAAATGCAATATGATGCTGTGGACATCGCTCCGAAATGACTGGAAACTAGAAAATGCGTCTAATTTATAAAATCTTCATGTGTAATAGCAGGTGTGCTGGGAGTAACAAATGGTTGATTGTTACTACAGGTACAGCAGTATCCCTCTATGCTTGAGCAGTTTTATTTTTTATAATGGAGAGCTGGATAAATATTGAAGGTGCTTCTGTCATTCACATCTATTTAAGAGAGAAAGTGTTTTACTGGCTGCTTCATTAAGGTGACTGGAATTATAGTCTTTGCTGTATTTCAAGATGGAAATGCATGCTTAGGTACCACGTGTACATTCTGTTCGGCATAAAAAAACCTGCCCTTTGGAATACAAGTGGAATAACTCGATGCATTTTGTCGTGTATCTGCGGTCAGTAAAATGCTGGCGTTGTCAGCAAAAATGAGAGTCCCTGTCAGTATTAATATTCCCCCAAGTGGTTTGTTGTCAACTCTGGCACTCACACAGCAAGAAAAACAGGCTGAGAGTGAGTAAATGAATCAGTGAGATGTTTGTGCAACGTCTCCACCTGCAGGTTTGACTTTGCACGGCATTATCATCACCAGCAGAGAAAGATTACAGCAAGGCAAGGGGATTTATCAAACAATGAGGCCCTGTCCAATCAGGAATGGTTATTTTATTCCATTCCACTGCTGTCTAACTACATATTCACATGCCTGTATTAGTGAGGTGCACTCCTCTTGGGTCACATTCACAAATACAGAGCCATTTCATACTTATGTTATGTCCCTTTTCTAATGTAACCATGCAATATGAAAACTGAATTTTTTGATAAAAAAGAACTACCAACATTGAACAATCCACTCAATACATGAACAAAATGTACCGATCAATCCTAGATCTTGCAGCCAGAGATCTTCAGAATAGCCAAACGTCTATTTTTATACTGCAGATATGGTACTCAGGAGTCTTGACAACCATTGCCTTTGGCGACTATAGAATTTGTATATGATCCATCTCTGCTGTAAAGGTAGCATAAGAACCTTGGGAACTTTCCATTAAATAAAAAATGAAAAAAAGCTTTACTGGGGGAGATAAGCTGTATTTATGAGCGATTGCTTGGCCTGTTTTATGGCAGTAATCTGATGTCCTGTGTCCTGATTTATAGTGAGTTGGTAAATTAGGAAATTGCACAAACCTATTGTTTAAGTACAAGCCCAAAACAAAGACAAGGAAGGGGTTTTACAAAAACAGTGCTGGGAAAAAATATCCTATTTGAGTACGTCCGAACCTGCTGTAATCCGGCTGCTCTTGTCCTGATTTCAAGCTTGTCTCTCTGAAGTTACCTCTGCCTTGCTGTGCAGGCTGCAGACTGCACAAACGCACCGGATTTGTGCAGCACTGAGACATGCTAATCCTGCAATGGCTTCTTTACTAACCTTGACATTGAGCTCCTGTCTCTGCTTTCTCTCTCTCTCCCTCCCTCCCACCGTCCCTCTCCCTTCCTCTCTTTCTCTCTCTTTCTCCACCGCACATTCCACTTGTAGAACTCCTAGGTGAGTACAGAGTAACTGAGGCCTTGCTTCTCTTTGCTGAATCGTATGTTGATAACACAGAGGTTCTAAGTCTAGTTGTGGTCTGTGTGCACTCAGCATTTATTTTAAATGATAATAGAGAATAGATCATGTTAATGTGAGTCTGCCAGATAGGTATCACGCTGAATTGTACTAGTATTGGCAGTTGCTGAAAAGTATTTTTTTATGTACATATGGGAAGATTTTAGATATGTGAGATAAATTACTTTACATGAATCTTTTCTCATAATCAGATCTTATTCTGTCTGCATTAGACCACTTTAGTTCAAGGCTAGCCTCATATAACTGCTGTTTGGCTCCATGTAGATTTGCACGCTGTAGAACCCTGTGCGATTCAGCCTGGCTCTAGAGTTTGTGTTTCTGTGTCGCACGTTCACTGGTGCTGCGAAGCCCTTTTTTCTTTTCTCCTTTCTGTTCTTCGCTCACTCATTTCTTTCTGTCTCCTGTTTCCTGCATGGTTCCAGACACCATCGTACCTCATCTGAAGGTTTGCTCTGTTTTTAGTGTTTCACAGCTGGGTTTAGTGAATTCCACACCTGCACTTTTAGTATAACTTTTGTTTTGTATTTGTGGTGATTAACTCTAGTACTTATTTTTTGCACAATTCTAACTCTTTTTTTATACCTCTTCTTTCCTGTCATATCCCTTTTTCCTTCATTCCTATTGCTCTCTTATCTCCCTCTGTCCCCTCCCCTGTTCTGTCCTTCCTCCCCTTCTCCCCCCAGGTAAGGGTGACTTGCAGCCTCAGCTGGACAGCGCCCTGCAGGATGTCAATGACATGTACCTGCTGCTGGAGGAGACAGAGAAGCAGGCGGTCAGGAGGGTTCTGGTGGAGGAGCGCGGGAGGTTCTGCACCTTTATCGGCTTCCTGCAGCCCATCGTGGTGAGAGAACTGGGGCCTGGGAGAGACAGGGAGGAGAGAGGGGATAGGAGAGACTGAAAGGGTAGCGTTGCAGGGAGGCTGGAAGGGGAGAGGGTCTGAGAAAGATTGGG
The DNA here is from genome assembly GCF_017654505.1 of Polyodon spathula. Classification (NCBI taxonomy): domain Eukaryota; kingdom Metazoa; phylum Chordata; class Actinopteri; order Acipenseriformes; family Polyodontidae; genus Polyodon; species Polyodon spathula. Next base: position 40,673,318 of record NC_054546.1, on the reverse strand, counting down.
AGGAAATAGGAGGGGTGGAAGAGACTGAGAGGGAAGCAGGGAGAGACAGGGGGGACAGGAGATGGGACATTGGAAGGGGAACAATGTAGGGAGAGTGGAAGGGGAGATCAGTGATATTGATGGGGTCTGATAGAGACTATGAGGTGAGAGGGGTAGAGAGAGCTACTAAAATGGGATGGGAAGGAAAGAGGGGAGTGGAGTGGGAGAGGCTGGAGGGGAAGAGGAGCTGTCATGTGGCGCTCCTGGATTCAGTGCATGGAGACAAACGAGTTTCTTTTCCTCAGAATGGAGAGATCGCCATGCTGGGAGAGATCACTCACCTCCAGGCCATAATTGATGACCTCACTGTCTTGACCGCTGACCCTCACAAACTGCCCCCGGCCAGCGAGCAGGTACCCAAAGAACTGTTCAACTCACACCACTGCCCTCCACACTGCAGCCCAGCACTGAAACCACTGAGCAACTCAAACACACTGCCTTCCACACTGCAGCCCGGCACTCTAACCACTGAGCAACTCAAACACACTGCCTTCCACACTGCAGCCCAGCACTCAAACCACTGAGCAACTCAAACACACTGCCTTCCACACTGCAGCCCAGCACTCTAACCACTGAGCAACTCAAACACACTGCCTTCCACACTGCAGCCCAGCACTCTAACCACTGAGCAACTCAAACACACTGCCTTCCACACTGCAGCCCAGCACTCTAACCACTGAGCAACTCAAACACACTGCCTTCCACACTGCAGCTCAGCACTCTAACCACTGAGCAACTCAAACACACTGCCTTCCACACTGCAGCTCAGCACTCTAACCACTGAGCAACTCAAACACACTGCCTTCCACACTGCAGCTCAGCACTCTAACCACTGAGCAACTCAAACACACTGCCTTCCACACTGCAGCTCAGCACTCTAACCACTGAGCAACTCAAACACACTGCCTTCCACACTGCAGCTCAGCACTCTAACCACTGAGCAACTCAAACACACTGCCTTCCACACTGCAGCCCAGCACTCAAACCACTGAGCAACTCAAATACACTGCCTTCCACACTGCAGTTCAGCACTCTAACCACTGAGCTAGTCAACACCAGTACATTCTACATTGCACGGCAGCAATATAAACACTGAGCTTCTCAACCCTATTGCTCATGACTTCTGTGCTGTATGTTTCAGGTGATCATGGACCTGAAGGGCTCGGACTACAGCTGGTCCTATCAGACCCCTCCCTCCTCACCCACCAGCTCCGGCTCCAGGAAATCCAGCATGTGCAGGTAAGGAGGGAGAGACAGCTAGAGAGAGGGTGTGATTGACAGAGTGAGAAAAAGAGAACAAGTGTGTGTTTTGAAGGCAAGGAATAACCTAATTATAAGGAGGTGAATCCCAAACCTGTAAACTAGGAGAAAGATCAAGTTTGGAAATCCATTGAGAGAGGTGTGCGATGCCATTGAGAGCAGATGTAAGGAGAGTGTATTGAGCGTGATGTGGGAGAGGGTACAAAACCAAAGAGCTGTCACAGTTATGCAGATAAAATCACTTGGCCAGCCTGTCTGATTGTCCTTCTGTCTGTCTGTATGTCTTTGTCTGTGCTCAAGACCCATATGCAAAACAACTGTTGTTCAATTCTCTTGAGTTTGTGTGACTTTACTGCCAATACTGCATTTTAAGTGCAGTTTTTACACTATAGTTGCTATGTAGTTATTAGGTAACTATAAATGCTTGAACTACATTACAGTGCTAGTTGTTGTTGCTATGGGGAGGGCTGTAGGACAGGTCACAGGTTAAAGGTGACAGGTCCTTGAGCTATGTGTCTGCTCTTCTTCTGTCTGCCAGTCTCTCGTTCTTACTGTCTCAATTTGTCTTTTCCGTGCTTTCTTCCCAACCCATTATCTGTCTAACAACCCCTACCCTAAAATCTCTCCTCACCGCTTAACCCTCCATTCCATTCTTAACCCTTTCCCATGTCACCTGCAACACTCCCCCTTCTCCCCATCTCCCTTGTGTTTACCTGTTCTTACCTCTCTCCCTCCTCTTCACATCTCCTCTTCTCCTCCCTTGTTTTTCTCCCTATCATCTTTGTCATCCTCCTCCCTTATTTTCTTCCACTTTATTATCCCCGCCTTTTTTCCCTTTTTGTTGCCTCTCCTCCTATTGTTTCCCTCATTCTTTTCCTTTCCCCTACTCCCTTGTTCTCTCCCCTTTCCTCCTCCTCTCTTCCCCACTCTTCTCGCTACCCCTCCTCTGTCTCTTCTCTCATCTCGCTTGTTTCTCTGTCTCCTCTCTCCTCCCCCCATCTTCCTTGTTTCTCTGTATCTCTCTGTTTCTCCTCTGTCTCCTCCCTCCCCTCTCCCCCGCTCCGCAGCAGTGTAAACAGCACCCACAGTAGTGCATCTCGCTCCTCCGGCGGCTCTCAGACTCACTCACCAAGTTCATCCTATCGATACCGCAGCCTGGCCCACCCCCCGCCCGGCGGGACCCAGCGGCTCAGCAGCGTCTCCTCTCACGACTCGGGCTTCATCTCGCAGGACGCCGCCCTCTATTCCAAGCCGCCCTCGCCCATGCCCTCTGACATCACCAGCCAGGTAACACAGCCAATCAGAACTCCCAGCGCATAGATAGAGGCCTGTAGTTTGAATTAAACCGTATTAAAACTAGACTCTAAAAAGCATGTTGTCAGCTTTCAAATTATAAAACACACACACACACACACACACACCAGAATTAGTCTGATATGCAAATATACTTCAATTTGTTTTCTTATGTGTTCTCTTGTATACTGTAAAATATTGTCCAGTTAGTTGACTTCTGGATGAAGTGAAGTGTTTCCTGGGACTGTGACCCTCCTCTTTCTCTTCACAGAAGTCATCGAGCTCTGCCTCCTCTGAAGCCTCGGAGACCTGTCAGTCAGTGAGCGAATGCAGCTCTCCCACCTCGGTTAGTTCAACCTCTACCGCCGGGGCCGGGTCAGGGGGAGAAAAGGTGAATTCACTCCCACACACTCTCACACACGCACACACTGCGACTCACCGTCTCATCCTTTGACACACTATGTCTCAGCTCTCTCAGTTGCTATGTCTCACTCGTTCACACACTCACTTGCTGTGTCACACTCTTTCACACACTCAATTGCTGTGTCTCACTCCTTCACACACTTGCAGTGTCTCACTCCTTCACACACTCAATTGTTGTCTCATTTCTTCACACACTCACTTGCTGTGTCTCACTCCTTCACACACTCACTTGCTGTGTCTCACTCCTTCACACACTCACTTGCTGTGTCACACTCTTTCACAAACACGCTCTGTCCGACTTGCACTCCTTCACCTTGGTAAGTTCTGTTGTGGGGGTCTGTTTTGAGTAAAAGGAAGGATGGTGGTGAAATGGAGGTGACGCCCTAGTCACTGTATCCTTTTCTCTTACCATCACTCTCACCCAGTCTGTGCTGGGAAAGTGGTGTACAGTTAGTAGGGTTTATTTTAAGTGGTGATGATTATGCTGTTGGATCATTACTATGACACAACATGTGTAATTACAAGCAGGTAACATCAGAAAACAAAATGTGACTAATATACAAAAGTTAATTTGGTATATTTTATATTTTATGTTTTTTTTTTTTGTTTGTTTTTTTTAAGTTAGAAGCAACTGTTCAACCACAGGCAAATTTGGAATAAAATTATTTTAACTGTTTAAGAAACTACTGTGATATAAAGTTGCACAATTATCCACTTAGCCACACATGCTTATTTGACTGCCTGAAATTTGACTTATTTGTAATGCCACTTAGACTCCCACCTTGCTGTATTTTGTATAGAGGGGTTTCCACACCAAGGCCCCGGGTCCTTGTCTCTGGGCTGCCCTGAGCCGTGCCCGCTCTGATTATCTTTGTCTTTACGCTTCGCAGTTCGGCTCGTCCTTCGCTACCTTCCACCCTGCTCTCTCTCTCACTGGCTCCATCCGGCCTCTCTCTGTCATTCTTCCTGTGCCCCCACCCCATAATCGCCCCCCCGGAACCAACACTTACACTCCCTCATCAATGGTTCCTTGCTGGAAGGTTTGTTTTCATTTGCACTTTTTAATTATTTTTTTTTTTTATGTTTCGCTGTATCTCTTGAACTAACGCTTGTTTGGTTTGGTTTTGCTGATTGTTTTTTTTATTCCTTCTTTTCCTTTATTCATTCACTTCACTGCTTGTTTAAAACCAGCTGCTTCCTGTGGGTTGTCAGGGGTGACCTGAATTCCATGCGTAAGAGTTTGGCTAAACTGAACATGTCTTGTAAATACGGCAAACCATTTTTCTTAGGGATTTTCAAAAAAATCGATTCGACTGCGTACACTGTAGCAATGAAGGATTTACTGGAAAATGATTGGACTATTTTTTTGGTGCAATTAGCAGTCGTTTAGGTTAGCGTATCAACTTACATAAGCAAAGAAATACATGGCATACAGTAACTTATTGATAGTAATATTCTGATGAACTGCTGTACAACAACAGTATTGAGCATTCTCTGATAGACCAAAGGAAACACTAGCTTGTCACATGCGATGTTGTATGAAAAGCAATCGGATAGAATTGCATGTGTAAAAATAACAGCTGGGATCAGTGTCAAATCAGATCCTGCTTCTATCAATGAACAGTCCCAAACCACTGTGATCTCATCTGTTCAGTTAACTCTTGCATGATTCAATTCAGGTTATGCTTCATCACCATGGTGGAAGACAGCACAGAATGGGCAGGTTCATGGGACACTGAAACCCAAACGCTGAGGTGCCAAATTTGGAGGCCTTGTGGATAACTAGCCCCTGTGCTCTGATAGGCTGCTCCCTTCTCTGTCCCTAAATAACCCCCTCCCCCTCATCAGGATTGGTCCAAGCCGGGCCCCTATGACCAGCCAATGGTCAGCACGTTACAGCGGAGGAAGGAGCCAGCCGAGCGACACAGAGAGTCTGAGCTGGCCCCACCCCCCCAGGTGTACCCTGGGATACACCCAGAGGATGCCCAGAGGCTCAGGATGACCCCGGCCACCATCGCTGCCAAGGTGACGGCGCTTTCAGTCACATCAGTGTGCTGTTAGCAGCCTGATGTTCTAAAACAAGCCCCACACACTTACTGGGAACAGGTTGCTTCCCATTGATGTATAAATTAAATTGCAAAACATAAACATGAAAAAAAAACTGCCCAAAAAATGAGGACCAGGACACAGTAGTGATTAAGCTATATACAGGAATGTGGAGCGCTCACCCAGTTGTTCCTTGGTATGGGCATTCCTTAGCACAAGTTTAGTTAAGGGTGAATTGTGAATAAGTTATGGCCGCTGAATGGTTGGTCTCCTGATGGCTCCACTGTATCTAATGAACCACTTTAGTTGACAGTTACTTAAGTTTTATTTTTGATGAAACTGTGCATGGAAATTTCATCTACTATTCTACACTGTGCAGATGGATGGCCTACTTCCCCAGTGTACTGTCACTCATACAGTGTGTATGTATTATTTATTTTTGGATTTATGTACTCACTTTCTCTTGTATGTCCCTGTGGAGTTTAACACAAAGGAAAGCAGAGAGACACAGTATGCTAATAACCTCTCAATGCCCCACCCCCTTGCATTCTCCAGCATGGTGAGGAGGTGTCCCCAGCTGCCAGTGATCTGGCCATGGTCTTGACTCGCGGGCTCAGCATGGAGCACCAGAAGAGCAGCCGCGACTCCCTGCAGTACTCCAGTGGCTACAGCACCCAGACCACCACCCCCTCCTGCTCCGAGGACACCATCCCCTCGCAAGGTAACAGACAGCACCCTCCGGCACTACACCTTCCTAGTAAAGCTTAAGGGATTGATCTAGTGGTTATTGTAATAGCTGTTTAATTGAAAACAGCGGTCAAAGCCTGAAATAAATTGAAGAGTTGTGACTCCTCTCTCTCCCCCTCCGTAGTTTCGGATTACGACTGCTACTCAGTGAACGGGGACGTGGAGGGGGAGGTGCAGAGCGAGTTTGACAAGTCCTCCACCATCCCCCGCAACAGCAACATTGCGCAGAACTACCGCCGCATGATCCAGACCAAGAGGCCAGCCAGCACTGCAGGCCTGCCCAGCGGAGCCGCGGGCCAGGGGGGGCACCCGGGAGGGGGAGGGGGTGGATTGACCCCAGGGGTGGCCACCATCCGCCGCACCCCTTCAACCAAACCCTCTGTGAGGCGCACCCTGTCCAACGCCGGACCCATACCCATCCGCCCGCCCATAGTGCCGGTCAAGACCCCCATGGTGCCTGATTCCCCGGGCTACACAGGCCCTCCGGTGAGGGTCGGCAGCGAGGAATGTGTCTTCTACTCCGAGGACACGTCACCCAACGCTATGGATTTTGTCAAGGCCTCTCCCAAGCGCCTCAGCCTCCCCAACACAGCCTGGGGTTCCGGTGCGGGACTGGAGATGAGTGTCTACACCCAGCCTCCCCCTCCCATAGTCCTGACTTCTGAAGAGGACCAGCTGCTCGCTGCTAACCGCCACAGTCTGGTGGAGAAGATTGGAGAACTGGTGGCCAGCGCCCATGCCCTGGGGGAGGGCCAGTTCCCCTTCCCCTCCCTCCCCGGAGATGACCTCATGGCCCCGCCCCCAGGCCCTGGCGTGGCAGAGGAGCCGGCCTCCGGCGGAGACATGCTGGTGGCGATTCGGAGAGGCGTGCGGCTGCGCAAGACGCTCACCAATGACAGGTCAGCACCCAGGATTTTGTGATGACCACGGCCCGCAGACACAATTCACACTTCACGGACTTCTTAGAGAAATTTAAATAAGTCAAATAAAAAAATGAATACATAAAATAAAATAAAAAATAAAAAAAATGAAGAAATAGTTAAATAAAGAAATAAATACCTGGGCCGCTACCTTAGCGTGTACGGACGCATGTTTTACAGTTTCTAATTTATGCCACCAGTGTATCGAGGCACTGAGTTACTGAGGGGGGAGCCTGTTTCTACTTACAGCCCTCAACCACCCAACCAACCCAAGCTCAGAATGCCTGGAGGGATGCAGGCAGAGGGACTGATCACTGAGATCATTGCCTGCCATTTCTCGACGCTCCTCTCCACTCTTATGGACTTCACACTGTAGGCTTGTTACTATGGTAACACTCTCCTTGTCTCTCTGTCTTTCTGTCTGTCTGTGTAGCTGGCTGGCTCAAGGGTGTGGAATACAGTCTGTGCTGTGGGTTTTTTTTTTCTTAAATATTTTAAAAAAACAACATTACAACATTTAAACATGTCCATCCGTAACAATCAACAAATTATTGTAACAATAACAGAAACATTTCTGTGCAAAATGCTGTTTTTTTCATATGTATTTAAACACACCAAGTATTTGTTTATTGAAAATTACAGGAATGACTGTAGTATGAGTAAGGGAACAGCACTTCATTTGTAACAGGATGTAATTCATATGTCTACCACCAGGTTTCAGTGTAGAGTAAGCAATAAAATCACCCACACAGGAATAATGATAGAGAGGGGGATTAATTCCATGGTACACCAAAATTTGTCACTATACTTTAAAAATGAGTGTGTCATCTTGCAGGGCCTTCCCTCGCTAGATATTGTGGTAGATAAATGAATGCATACATGCAAACATGTAGACAGCGATTTGCAAGAATGAAACGGGACATTGTGTTGGAAAGAGTGAGAGAGAGCAGGACGTGAAGGAAAGGGTCTCGATAAAGAGATGCAGGAAGTCTGGTAGAGAACGAGTTGTTTGAATGGTCGGTAAGCTGGGTTGCTGCTGTGGTTTTAAACATAGCCTGGGAATCTGTAAAGTGCAATAGAATAATAAAATGGAATAGCAATTACAGTTCAGTATATCTTTTGTATATAACTCCATGGCTCTCTATCCGTCAAACAAATTGATGGTCCATATTGTGTTATTATTTAGAGTAGCAATAGTGCTTACTTTGACTTTTGATTGGGGTTTCAGGGATAAAGAAGACCAAAATATGTTTTCGTTAAGGTGTTGTCTACCCTCATTGTGTGTGTGTGTGTGTGTGTGTGTGTGTGTGTGTGTGTGTGTGTGTGTACAGTACCAGTCAAAAGTTTGAGTACATTTGCTGGAAACTAGGTTTTTTTCATAAATGACAATGTTTTACGTTGTATACATTTCTGTAAATACTTGAAAATGAAAACACATGTTACAATATACAAAGCAAAACATACAGAGTATCAAAGCAATGTTCAAGAAAATTGAAAATAGTCTCTAAATCTTGGATTCCTCGAAATAGCCACCCTTTGCCTTAATAACAGCCTCACAAACACGAGGCTTTCGGTTACAGTTACAAGTTTCAGCAGGAAATCACCTGACATGTTCCCAGCTCTTCTGCAGCAGTTCCCAGAGATGTAGGGCACGAGTGTAGCTTTGCTTTGACTCTTCTGTCCAGTTCATCCCATACAAGTTTTATGGGATTGGGGTCTGGAGACTGGGCAGGCCAGGTCATTAGATTGAGTTGTCCTTCACTTTCCTTCTTCGCCAGATAGTTCTTGCACAATTTTGAGGTGTGTTTTGGGTCATTATCTTACTGAAGAATGAAGGGCTGCCCAACTAGCTGTAATCCTGATGGAATGGCATGCCTCTGAAGTATGCTATGATAGCCATGTTGGTTGAGCTTGCTGTGGACTTGGTAAAGATCACCAACTCTGTCACCAGCAAAGCAACCCAAGACCATGACACTGCCTCCTCCACGCTTGATAGTGGGAACCACACATGCAGAACTCATGCGCTCACCCCCTCTGCGTCTTACAAATACTCAGTGGTTGGACCCAAATATTTCAAATTTTGACTCATCGGTCCATAAGACCGACTTCCACTCATCAAACGTCCAGCTTCTGTGTTTTTTGGCCCAGGCAAATCTCTTCCTTTTATTCTGTACTCTTAACAATGGTTTCTTTGCTGCAATTCTTCGAGTTAGGCCAGCTTCACGCAATCTCCTCTGAACAGCTGATGTTGAAACATCTGTACTTCTAGTAGCATTTAGCTGAGCTTGTATTTCAGGGGCAGTAAATCGCTGGTTTTGCAGACTTGAACTTGTTCTCTGATTCTGAGGTCACCCTTGGCCTGCCTGACCTTGTTCAGTCCTCATGAGTGCGAGTTTCTTCAAATGTTTCTCTTTTTTCTTAACTCAGCGTATTTTGCCATTTTCTGCTCCCTTACATTCAGGAATGACAAACTTGTGCCTGTGCTGCCTATATTTATAGTAATCATAGACCCTCACCTGTTAACAGTAATTGGTGACAAAAGGTTAATTAGGTAACATGCTAGTTAACTCAGAGAACATCTAACAAAGACACTTTTATACTTAGGCCAGTGTTCTAACACTGTGTTATACACATTTCAGACTTTTAACTGACGGGCTTCAGACTGAAATCCCCTTGCTTTGGGTGACGATTTCATTGAAATTGACAATATTTACATTTTCATTTAAAAATTAAATTTTTGAGTGCAATTCACTTATGATTATCAGCTTATATAAGTATCCGTATCATATAATGAAATATTAAGTGTTTCCAGACAAGATTATACAGTTAAAAGCATAGATAATCATGAACAGCCTGGTTTCAAGCAGGTGTACTCAAACTTTTGACTGGTATTGTATGTGTGTGTGTGTGTGTGTGTGTGTGTGTGTGTGTGTGTATATATATATTATTTGTGAAAATGAAGTTATTAAAATGTACAGAGTAGTAGAGTAAGCCCAAACTTTAATTGAAGCTCAAATTTTATTTGACCACGTGTGGGTATTTTTTAACAAATTGTTAGTGGTTTTATTAAGAATTATTTTGAACCGTCTGAAACTAGCAATAAAGTGTGTGTTGCTTGTGTATCGGGAAGACGGCAGGGTGTAGCTGTGCAGTGCATTGGCCTGGGATTAGGGGATATCAGGTTTACTGGAAGCACAGTGACCTCAGGAATGAGTGAGTGCTCAGCTCTGCGGAGAGTGGGGGTGGGGTGGGGTGTTTACAGGCGTACAGGGGCACTAGCTGGAAAGCTTCCTACTGTAGCAATGCCCTACCGTTATGGAAATATCTTAAAAACAAAAACAAATAATATGATAGTACATCTGTAGACGGTCTTCTCGCCAGAAATTCGGGCACATTTAAGGAGATCTTATCACTCTGGAATAGTGAGTATCATCATTGGGTAAAAAGATTGTCAGTATATATAATATATATATATATATATCTATATATATATATACTATATATATATAGATATATATATATATACAATATTTACGGAAACCTTTGTTTCTAAAATGTTCATTCCGATCCGGTGAATGGTAGGTTTGGCATCACAGCCCACCTTTAGTCATAGACTGTGTGTGTGTGTGTGTGTGTGTGTGAAGATGGGAGCTTCATTGACCACATCGCATTTCAGAGTCTCCCACCCTCGCCAGCTGCCAGCAGTCTCTCATTTGTAGTTATAACGTAAAGCACAGGTCATAACCTTGTATATAAATGAAGAATGTGAACACCAATTGTATAAGTTGCATTGCAAAAAATATTGTCAAGAAGTAATGAACAAAAAAAAGCAAAAGTCAAGTCTTAATGGGAGCACAGAGAAATGTGTTTTTAGCTGAACTGAGTTAAGTAATAATAATATTAATAATAATACTAATACTAATACAACTGTTGTATATTTTTCATATATGAATTTGTGTTAAAGAAGACTTGCAGGAGAAACTGTACGATTTAATCTGGTGTGTTCCAGGTCTGGGAACGCTGATACACAGGAGATTACATGTGGCTCTTGATTGAGTTAATTCAAGATTTATTGCACCACTATCATAAATATAGCAGCGCTATAATGCCATAATGTAACAGGTATCTATAGAGAACAACATGGCATAGTGGTGCTGTAATTTTGGGTTAACCCAGTTGTAACTCAGCCTTGTCAAGAGATAGAAATGCAGTGGGGGTTGATCTGAAAAAAGTTCCCCAATCAAGTTCCATGTTAATGTTACACCCTATCATACGTTCTTATACACACACCCACCCACACACACACACACCCACACACACACACACACCCACACACACACACACCCACACACCCACACACACACACACACACACTGCTGTGCAAAAGTCTTAGACGTTGAATTTTTCTACTCTGATGCATTATGAGCATCAGTAATTTACTCAGAGCCTCCACTAGTATTTTCTGCTATTATAACAACCTTGACTTGCATAAAGAAGGAGAAACATTGAGTGAAATAGCTTGCATCACTTGATTTTCAAGGTGTGGTATCTGAAGCATAATCAACATGTACAGAGAAACATCATCAGTAATTGACAAACCCAGGACTGGAAGACTCAAAAAGCTGTCTTACAAGGATGAGCAATACTTGAAGATAATATCCTTAAGGAATAGAAAGAAGACAAGTGTTGAATTGACAGCAGAACTGGCAGAAGGCACAGGTGTCATTGTTCATCCATCAACAGTCCAAAGCACCTTTGATCATTGTTCTATAGTCCAATTTCTGTGTTCTTGTGCATGTTTTAGCCTTTTAGTCTTGTTCCCCTTTCTTAACAGAGGTATTCTTACTGCAACACATCCTTTAAGTCCTGATTTCAAGAGTGACCTTTGTACTGTTGATTTGATGGCCAACGGCACCTGTGCCTTCTGCCAGTTCTGTTGTAAATTCAGTGCTTGTTTTCTGCAGGCAGTTGGCCAGGGATGAGAACAAGCTTGTGTAGGGACATCTTTCCAATTAATATTTGGAGGCCATGTAGAAATAAGAAACGTATCCCTAGTAAAAGTAGCTGGACAACCATGTAATGAGTAATGGTGCATAATGCATTATCCAGTACTTTGTCTTTGATATGGTTGTCCTGTGTGCATTATGAGTGGTAACTGCTTGTTTAGTCCTAATTCTACAGAGTAAGAAGGTTTGTGCTGTAGCTCCCTGGACTGCCATTCCAGATCGGGGATTTGATGTTTATTTAGTATGATTCATATCTCATGTCCTGTTACATTTTGCGGTCTCAAGGTTGTGACTGGAGGTGCTATTATAGTTTACATCTCAAGCCTAGGACTTGTTACACACGATTGTTTGTATTCATTCTGTACTCAGGTAAACGCTGAACTTTTTGTCTATAAATAAGGTTGTAATTCTATAGGTGGAAAGTCAGACACTGTTCGTAGTTTTAGACATTAAAAGAAAAAAAAAACATGGAACTTGCTAAGGGTAGTAGGAGTAAAATAAAGAAATAAATAAAAATGCTGTATATGTTTCCTCGAACGTTTCAAAATATTATTAAATCACCTTTCCAGATTCAAACTGCAGAATGTCAAAAGCAAGGGTCAAAAGAATGTACAATGTTGCTTTTTGATGTCTTAAAAGATTCGGTGTGATTTGTGAATTTACTTCTATGCTGCATAAGTTACTGGCATACACTTATTTAAATTAAAGAAAAGAAAATGCATAGAAGTGAAGCGCCTGTTTCAGCCTCTTGTAAATTTTATTCTTAAGCCTTTGCCTCTTCTGAGTTTCTGGGAGTCACAGAATTCTTTTGTGTTTACAAAGTAAAATGTTCTCACTGCCTTGCAGCCCGCAGTTCCATTTTTCTGCCTTGTCATATTGTAAATAGCACAGATTCTGATTACCATTGCCACTGCATTACCCTGTACTCACATACATAGCAAGCACACATTACCACGCCGTGCTGTTGAAAGGCGGGAGACGCCTCCTCTTGTTACGTCACTGCAATGTACGTCTCCAGCCTGTTAAACACAGTTTTTGTGTAAATGTAGGTTTCATGAAGTTCTGTTTTACAAAAAGCTTCTTCAGAGTGGTTTATCCAGACATGTAAATACATGAAACATAAATAAATAAATACATTGAAACCCAGAAATTATGTGATGCTGTCTAGAGGTACACTAAACCTTAGGGCCAACCCTAACAAATAAAAGTAAAATGAGCTTAACATGATCAAAATTGCCATACAAACAAACAAGTTGTGTTAACACTTTGCAATGGTGGGAGTCCCGTTGCAATTTGGAATGTAATATGACCAGCCTTATTCTAACCTGTGTTCATATATACAGTATTGTTATTTGATTTAATGAAATCCAAACAAAGCAAGAACTATGATCTTCTTTTGTTTTTGTGGTTGTTGCAATTTTTCTTATTTAAAACCTATTTGAAGGTTTCTTCAGTGTACAATTACTAGATATGTTACTACTGAGTTTGCCATAGGTAGTCAATGGGTACTAGTTTATTAGTTTATTGTATGTTTGGTTGATCCCTGTGGTACCCCCCATAACCTCACTACTGAATACCATCTAAAAACACAGTCTCTAAACATTTGCCATGTTTAAAAAAAAAAAAAAAAAAAAAAAATATTATTTATTATTATTATTATTATTATTAATACTGTTTTTTTTAATATCGTGAAGAGATATGATGTGTGCATTGTTTTTGTACAAAAAAAAAGTGTATCGTTTCTGGTGCTGTTGTTTTCTGGCATTTCTCCTCATTTTGTTTTATTTATTGTCGTTCCCCCCCCGGCTTTCCCCTAAACTACAAGTTTTTGTTTTATAATATTTATCCTTTTAATTTGTTAACTTTATTCACTGCTAGCGTAACGCAATGCACGGTGGTGATTCCAGTATTAATAAAAGTTAGACTGAATTAAAGATATTTTTGCTTGTGTTGTGTATTTGAGTGCATTGTTGCTGTAAATGCTTTTAGCCTATGCTGGCGGACACAGCCAAAGTCAAACAACTTTGAGCTTTATATACCTCCTCTGGGAATAGTATGTGTTGAAACCAAACCAAATTATTTTCAAGAAAAAAAAAACAAAAAAAAAAAACATTATAGCCACTGACATTTTAATAGTTAATATTTTTATTAAATTCTTTGGCAAATTCTTCTGCCAAATGTATTGACCCATTCTGCGAATTGTGAGAGGGAGTCAGTGCCTATCTAGTGTCCAGGGCATCTATAGAACTCATCCAAATAGTACTACCAGGCTGTTTTCCCAATACAGCCAGTCGTTTACACGTGTTTAACTCTATGATAAATGGTTGGAGGTTAAAGTGTGATGCAATTAAATCTGTGAGCACCAGAGGGAGCCACAAACCTTTCAGAAAAAGACAGCAGAGAGCTGGGACTGTGCGCTGAAACTGTGCTAAAATGAGCAGTGCAGTAAGTATAACCTGGGGCCCAATTGGTCATGTGCATCCTTATCCAATCACATGTGACCATAACATGCTCACTTAAACTCGCACATTCTGCTGTTTAACACCTCGCTGAAACTCTGCAGGCACAGATGGCAGGAGGGTGCGACGTGATGCCCCTCACTTTGCTGGCTAGCCCTGTTTTGGCTGGGGTTTAATTGGCATGGTTTGTACAGGTCAGGACTGATGTGTCAGGAGTTTGTTAGTGTGCAGAGAAGGCACACTATGGTTTTGTTACATCTATACCAGCTCTCAGTACTGTGTGCTCTAATAAGGAATCCTAATAAAATCAGGTTTTAATTTTTATAAAAAATATGGACTCTTATACATTGATCACATCCGTCTGTCACACTCTATTGGTAAACACAAAAACTGCCTTGAATGGACATTTTTCAAACTCCAGGCCTAGAGCCATTGTGGATTACTTTTGAGTACAACCTTTAACTATATCTATATCTATATCTATCTATCTATCTATCTATCTATCTATCTATCTATCTATCTATCTATCTATCTATCTATCTATCTATATATATATATATATATATATATATATATATATATATATATATATATATATATATATATATATGTTCCCTCTCGTTTCTGATTGTTTCTTTGGATGAAAATGCAATTGGTTTATTGAACTGGCTCTTAATTTTAACGAGTTTAGTATGAAACCAGTATAAGGAACAAGTTATTGACAATGTAATTGATGCATTAGGAAAGGCATTATGTAGCTTCTTAAAGTAGAATTTATGTTGTCCTTGTCTCTGCAAAGACAACAACAATTCTACTTTAAGTTTTCGTTAGTTCATAATTATTTTATTTTGTAATTTTCCACTTACAATATGTGAAAGTATTTGTATTTGACAAGTATTTGTCAAGCACAGTTAGTAATGACCATCCAGATACTTGCTACATGATACTGACCAAGTAGGTATGGTAAAAGTGAATTACAGTAACTTTCTAATTTGTAATTATCACTAAACACAAGTTGTGAACTAAATGGCATTTCCTGAGCGCACTCAATTCATTATTTTGTGTGCACTGGCGTTTTTCTAAACTTCGTGATGCATTAGGAGCTGGTTAGAGTACAGGAGGGCTAGTGATATTTGTTTCAGAACTGATTTTACTGGAGCTGTCCTTACGTCAACCCCTGGTCCTTCTTGTAAAATACAAGGACAGACCTGAAACAGTCCGAAGGCTGCCTCAGACCTCGGCCCTACCTGTCAATACCAATCCCGATTAGCCATCTGATGAAGGCATTCCTGAACGGTCAGGAGATACCGCTCTCTTTCTCCAGTAGTTGGAGCTCAATCCACACACTGCCCCAGTCCACTGAAAGAAACCACACCAGAGCCTCAATTTGCCCTGTCCCTCTCTATGGTTCTCTGTTGGAAGTTGGAATGGATCCTGGGGCCATTGGAACATGTTTGAAGGTTTTTATTTTTCTTCTTTTTCTTTTACCATAACCTGTGTTAAAGCGTGGCACTCCGCTCCTTGTATGGAAATGTTTGATAAAACCACTGAAATGAATCTCATGTCTAAACAGCTTGCAGATCGCTGCCAATCCCAAAGCAGCTCTAAAGAGACTGCAGAGCTCCCATTCCTCTCTCCCTGGAGCCCTTCAGCTCTTTGCCCCCTCTCGCTCAATTGGATCATCTAGCTAGGAAATAAGCATCAAGATCTATTTTTATTAACCACTGACAATACAGCATCACACATACCTCTCAGTATTGTTGTTCAGAATGCAATATTTCAGTGGCTAATGTGTTGTAGGAAGTGGGCTTCAACAATAGCAGTACACCTCTGTTGAATTTGAATGTAAACTGCACAGTATGTGAGCATCATTATAAACTAAAGATGGAAGGAAGCATGTTGAAAAAGGGAATGGCTTGTTTTTAGCCCATCTGCATTGCAATGAATCACAGTTAATAAGTTAATAACACTGACTTCACCATAAGACCCCACACTTACCTCTCCACTACAGAGCTTGCTCTTTAGCTGAATGGAACGACAGCTGTCTTTCAACCGTATGTGGTTCACATCCAGCCCTCACCTTTCCATTCAAAGATGCAAAGTGGGAATTAAAGACGCTAGCTGATCCAACCTACATTACACACAGACCTATCTATGTGGCAGTAGACCTGAAGAGCAGCATCAGTTGAAAGCACCTTTAAACGGACTTATCGAGAAGACAAAGACAAACATGAAATGTGAATCTACTTGGTGTTGTGTGAATAGGGCCAATGCTGTTCCATAAACTGAGCATCTATCTCTATTGCTGTTGGCGAGTCAGTATTCCGCTGGCTGGAAGTAGGTCAGAGACTGGGGATGGTGAGGCTTCAGGCTGAGTCAAAGGTGATTAAACTCTCCAGGCTGGACAGTCATTCACAACCCAACCCCATTCAAAACAATCAGCGTCTCCCTTACATTATAACAAAAAAACAAATCCTCAGCTCGAAATTTCCATATCACAATCATTTCTTTACATATGCAGTACAATAGAGGTTTTATTAGTGGTTCTTTTTGCTGTTTTTTTTTTTAATTGTTATTTTTTTCGCCATGGGTTAAGATAAGGTGTATTTTGGTTCAATGTACCAGTATCTATTCCCATATTGTAAAATGCACAATGGCATTGATATACCCTGTATTTTAGTGGGTTGTCCTATTATAAATATACAGTAGATTTAATCAACACTCAATTTAATTATGTTGATTGTTACAACTTTGTTACCTCACACATCCAAAGGAGATTTCAATACATCCAGAATGTTGCTGCAATTTGAGTACCTGGTAAACTTTCAAGTTGTGACACCTGGAGACCAAAAGAACTAGCTTTATTACAAGTAAGGCAAGTTTGTTTGAAGGAAGTCTAAGCTCTATGAATTATTTCTGTCTTCAAAAGTTTGTTCCCACAAATGAGCAAGGATTTTTTTCTTTCTACTTTTCTTAACAGTTTATCATTATTATAACCGGTCAACATTGCTGCTGCTGTTGATAGACTTTATTCCATATGAAACTTTTAGTATTTAAAAAAATGTAATTATGGTACAATATGATCATTCATTTGAGATACAATATTGTGTCGAGCGGGATGGTAGAGGCTCAGTGGGTTTATGCACTAGCCTTTCACATTTGAAACTACAGACCACAAGTGAAACGATGGTTGTGTGGGCAGTACATGGTTCACATTACAAACCATGATTGAAAGCACAAGTTCCCACTGCTTGTGTCATCTCTGCTCTGGATTTACTAGAGAGGACTTCAACCTCCTTGAGCAATGCATTTCATCAAAGCCATTAAAAAGAATTATACTCTGAATTTTTTTATTTATTTTTTTAGCAAATTGGTTATTTATTTGGACTTGTAAGAGGATCAGCCCTGTTAAAGAAAGGGACTGATTAAGTATTGTTTCTGTGAATGGCATTACTTCATTGTGGTTTAGGAAGTAATGACTAATATTCAGTTTCAGAAATCCTGTTGAAACTCAACTCATTGTTAAGACAGGTGCCAAAAATAAAACGTTTACAGGATGAGATTAGAATAAAACCCTATTTAACCCCCAAAGAAATGGGCGGTTACAGAACTTTGTTGTAAGGTGGGGGGGGGGGCTCTCATGTATCTGACCCCCTCCTGATCAGCTCTTCAACTGCGCTGCAGATGCATAAATGATTACAAGTAAACTTAAAAGAAGTGTCTGTTTGGAGAGCACCACATTTGGCTTGGCTTGTTGCTTCATATGCCAGTTACACATTCAAACGAGGTTATTCAGCACACTTAAGAAAAGCTGAATTAATTAGAAACTTCAATTACGGGTTACCAAGACACATTCTCTCAGGGTATAATTAAGAAGTGTTTATTTGAATATAATTTTCCTTTGAACAGAAATACACTGCTAATTAGAATTCTTTTTAAAGTCATGTGCCCCACAGTGTTATGGAGTTCCTGGCTTCACCACTGAGTAAGAGTTAGGGACTCCAATTAGAGACTTTGGGACAAATATAATTCCGTATTTAATGGTTCTGTAGGTGCAAAAAAACCACATTTAAATAGAACACAGATATCAGTAATGCTAAGTCAGTGTTAATGAGGATTAGGAATCTTGTTCTGGAAGAGCTAATGTTTTGGTTAACCATTCCAACTATTTTAAAGAGCTAAGTCGCTGCTGACAGGCCGTTTTTCAAATTACTGATCTATCTTGTCTTCTGTTCAACATCTTTTGGTTGTTTTTTGCTACATGTGCTTAACCAACTCATTACTATTACATTGGTGTTAAAGGAAAGCAAAAAGTTGTAAATTAAAAATAAAATTATCGCTAAGAGAATGCAGCTAAGCCAAAGAAATGATTTGTCATTGTGGAAGGGCGCAAGTGTGGTTTTGGTGTTGTGAAAATAAAGTTTGATTATTTAGAATTTAAGTTTACAGAAAGCTTAGTCCTCCTGAGTGCCTGCTAACTAATTTCTCAGCCCAGTCTTCTCTGTGCATGCCTCTCTATCAACACCACCGATGTGCAGCAATTGTCTTTCCTTGGGATGTTGGCTTGGCCTGGCTTCTCATACCTTTCTTTGGTTAACCAGTCTGTCCAACCCCCCAAAAATGAGGGTGGGTTCACAATAAGCACAACTGAGGAGAGAGAACAAAGGATCCAAATGCTTTCCATACAATTGCATCAAAGCTTTATCTAGTTATCTTTCTTATTCATTAATCATACTAATTAGCAATCTGGATGTTTATTTAAAGCGGCTCTACTGATTTGACTAATTGCCTAATTTCTGTTCTCAAATACATTTTTCTTTTTTTCTTTTTGAGACATGGTTGTTTTTCATGAAAATTGCAATTACAGGATAATTTAAAAAAAAATTAAAAGTTAACTCAGCCAATTAATTATAAAGCAGTTCAACCTTCTTTGCCTTTATAGTTAGGGAAAAAAAAAATCAGAATTGGAAAGATTAAACAAAAGTACAGCATTTTATAATGTACCGTATTTTATTTATATCATTTTGGCAAATGTTAAGAAGAATGACAGTTTTCAACTACTTGTGTTTAACTGCAAAGTAGTTCATAGATCTCAAGCAGTCAGAGACAGAGGGGAATAATTTGAAATTACAAACAGTATTTCTCCTATTTCCCATCCCTCAGTAAAGCCCCTGCACACAGTGACAGAATCCTTTCTAATCTATTTTAATCTTCTTACGTAATTTCCATATTCTCTCCCTCCCTTCATATTCATCCATTTTCCCCAAGTCAAATGCATTCTGTTTGTAGCCACTGAAAGAGAATATTCTATTTAGGGTCATCACTGAGGACAATCCAATACAGTGCATACTTAATATGAGACCAATAAGCTTTTAAAAAATACCTTAACTGTATTTACACCCAGATAAGTTAACCTCAAGGGCAACATATTTGAAAAAATAACATCACAATCTTTCATTAACTGGCCTGCAGCTGTGATTCCTATTCTTTAGAGTATTGCAGGCCTATACATGTACTGGTGAGCTTATTCTTTAAAAATATGTGTCTGTGGCCAAAATTGAAAGAAAAAAAAAAAACTAAAAAAGTCTGCACATTATTCAGCAGCCCAACTAAAGTATATTGTCAGTCAACGTTTTATATAACACAATTATATGAATTCTAAAATTGTAATATTAAATAAAATTGCCATTGTCCTTTTTCAAAAGTCAAGGCACTCTGTATTTCACATACAAAGTGGCCACACAGGCAGTCAAAAGGTCATTTTTCAAAGAAATAATTAAAAAAAAACCACAAAAAACATTGCCTTTAATCACTGCATTCATGCACTTCCTGTGTTAAGACCCTGCTCGGAAACGTGTCTGTGAGGGTTTCCATAGCTTATGAATGAGAGTATGCAAAACCTAAAGCAAGCATTTGGCCTCATAATGCATATGACATAACAGAAAAGCAAGCTCATAGATCAGACAGGTAACCTCACCGGTAATCTAAATAAGTAAATAACAAAGTTCAGAGCAGGTCAGTAACTCACCTCAAACAGTTCCTTATCTTTTAATGAAGACTGTCCTGCTCCAGGGATAAGCGGTGCTGGAGGGCAATTCTGCTCCAGGTTTGAAACATTATAATTAAGTTATGATTGAAGTACATCAGCACATAATGGAGAAAGATTGAAGTACATCAGGGCCCATATGGAGCAAAAGGGTGACAGGAAACACAAACTAGCAAGAAAACATTGCAGGAAAGAAAAATTAAGTTATTGTCATAGTCTCTTATTCCTAAATTAAAATGACTTTCAAAAGGGGGCCAATGCTACCCACCCCTGACCCCTCCAACAAATTTCACTGCCCTGTACAACCTGCTTATCCTCCCTTTATGCAGTGTGTCTACTTACCGGTCTCCACACAACGCATGCAAATGACCTACTCCTGGCAGGGTTCGTCAGTTGACTAAACCTGCCTTTATGATATCAGTGAAATTGCTCTTAAGCTTAATATATATACATAGACTTGCGAATAAAACCTTCGATAATAGACCTTGCGTCCTTTTAAATCTGCCCATTATGATTATTACTTTCTGTTAAAATATAAAGAGGGCAATATGGGGAATGTTTCAGGGATCACCTGGGATTGACTCAATGTAGGTTGCATCGATGCCAGAGACTCATTGACAGAATGATGTGTCTAAAGCAGTCGTGGGTTGAGAGTTGAGGCATATGAGTTGCTGTATGGTGCTAGTAGAGTCGATACTTTAAATACATTCATCTTTTCATCCATCCGTATGGGTATATGCCCCCGACTAGCTGATAAACAGTAAAGTTCCACAACCTTTGCAATATTCTGTATTATCTACTGTAATGCAGCACCTAAAAGAACAGCCCTCAAATTTTTATAAAGTGGAAAGTTAAGCTGTTTGGAACCTCTGTAGAAAGCTTTTTTACATTGATGTGTCATCAGCAGATCTGTAATTCAACTAATTAGCTGTAACAGATGCTGTATTATACAAGGCGAATAAAAGCCAACTCCTTCCTCATTACTGCAAGTCTCAACTATACCCAAGTGCCAGTCCAGATAAGAAGACACACACTGAGATGGGAATCTGTTAGCCTACAGCGATCTCTTTAATAAACTCTTCTGTTGCAACGATTGCAGTGTCTGTGATGTCCTATCATGCCTCACAAAGTCTCTTTTGCACTGACGTTGTCGGCTAGATATTAGGAGCAGTGATGCTCCAATCGCACAATAACTGCCTTCAGAAATGAATGGAGGCCCCGCTGGGTGCAGCTTCAAATGAGACAAAGACACATTCAGCCATCTGCTGAAATCTGCGTAGCAATTAACCACCCAGATGTTCATTTTTACACTGTCTCCCTAATCAGCATCTCTGTGCTGGACTGTACTAGGCTTGATCAGTGCTGATGGATTCATGCAGCTTGTTGGATTTGACTGATAAGCTTCAGCAAACACTGCAAATTAATTGTATGCGTGAAAGAAGAGATCTCTCTCTCTTTCTCTCTCTCTTCCACCTGCCATTTCAAAAGTTTGGTAACTTGGGTTGAGTATTTCCTCCTGGAATTCATTCAATTTTTTTTTTTTTTAATTTGTTGAATGTATAGTTGTTTGAAACCTGAACTTGAAACCATATGTTTGAAATAATGCTTTTAGTCATGCCGACTTAAAACAAAGGTCATAACTACGTATTTTGAGGATTTCACGCTGGGATTATTATTTTTAACTCTGTCTGGACTGCTGCGCTCCTTAAAGCCCCAGGTTGTATTTTGTTATTCTATTTGAGTGAGTCAATCTGAGTGTTTGAATCCAAGCTACTGCTGAACCACACAGTGACTGAGCTGCTGACTGTATGACAAGATGATGTGATGCATATACTGTGGTATGTTTGGAAGAAGGGTATTCTCTTGCCTTTACATTTCGACTGAAACTAACCCTACTCAGAAAGAGCTGTCACAGAACATTTGGTTTAGGTCTGGGTATTCTCCTGATGTCTGAAATACAGCTGCTGCTGGCCCAAGAATTGAATTCATTCTCTTATGGTAGCAGCCAAACATGCCACAAACCTTTCCACAGGCGTTGGCAACTGAATTGTGCTGTGTGGGACATAATTAGATTTCTTTTTTTTATGCTCAAAACCAGAAAGATAGCAAATATTCTGTGAGCTTGCGCACAACATTCAGTCAATATACTACACAAAGACCATTGTCATTCAGTCTGAACCTCTTCCTCATCTCATCATCCAAGTAATCTAAAAGTATTCTGCTTCTTTTTAGATGAGGAAATAAACAACACTCTCAATTAGGAACAGAAATCCTATTCGGCAGACTGCAATTGACCTCACTAGCCTCAACACTCCACGTGCAGTAATTATACAGAGGCCCCTCATGGTTAAGACTTAGTGGGTTTCAACAGCAATTAAGGGCTGTATTACAGCAGAGAAGAATATTAAAGCATTTCCAGACATGTGCAACGTTAGAATGTACTTAATGTGTAAATATTAATTGTGTACATTGTGCACAAGATCTACACATAAAGTACATTGTAACAGTATATAATAACATTGTTATTATGTGTAAGTACACATGTAATAATAATATTTTTTATATAGCGCCTTTCATAGAGGACCACCATCACAAAGTGCTTTACTAGATATAAAACTAGGATGTGTGAACTATGAATCAGCTGCAGACTCACTTACAACAACGTCTCACCCGAAAGAAATTTGAACCGGGGACCTCCTGCTTATAAGCCTGTTTCTTTAACCCCTATACCTCCTGTATTTACTAAGCAAGTACTATGTAAATGCACATTAATTAGAGATACAATTTAAAGTGTTACCAATATTTAATTAAAAAAATGTTCAATTCTAATTATCTCCCATAATATAAATAGCATATATAGAGAGCTTATATTTTTATCCATAGAGAAAAGCTATGAACAAACCCCACCCATCCCCCAATAGCAACGGTGACTCTAAGCTGTGCTTAGCTACTCAATGCAAATATAAATTGAGCTGCTATATTCAAAAAATGTTAAGTCTGTGCCACTGAGTTTAAATGTAAGCTGTAATTAGGAACTGCAAAATATAGCCTTGGAGATTGCAGTAATCTTCTTAGAATATTGCTCTGATTTTTTCCCTTTCTTTTCTCTTGCAATCGGTCGGAAGCCCCCAGTTACTAATGAGCACAGCTGTTAGAAGTCTTCATAGTGCCTCACAATTAAGAAACAATGCCTGGAGCAACCACATCTACTAAACGCTTTCGAAAATGTGTTTATGTAGAGTTAAATATTTGATATATTTTAGTGAAACTCAGGATACACGCTCACTTCACTATTGGTTCATTTTATTGTCACTGTAGTATATGCAGGAAAATGCACTACCAGTAACAAACTTGATAATTGTTTGAAAGGGAATGTAGTCTTGGAGCTTGTGGATACCAGTTAAGGTTTAATTCTTTAAACCAAGCTGCAAGATGTTTTCTGAAAGGCCGCGCACCAGCAGAAATGTTCTCTCTCTCTCGAATGACCCCGACACCTGACAAAGCAATGTTGTTTGGTGCTTGGGGTTATTTCAACTGCACAGTATCACAACCTGGACCTCAGCTCCATTGTACAATTGTCATTTCCAATGCCTTTGCTAATTCATTATACAACATGAAAGGGGGGTTTAAGTAGAACAGAGCTTTGCATTTCTATAAATGGATGGGGCCTCAGTCAGGACTCTAGAAATTTTTTGTGTGGCCCTTGACAGCACAGACTTGGAAAAACAATAGTATAGTAGATGGCAGTGTTCAAAAAAAGGTCTTTAACATTGTGTTGTTGATCCTAATTGGTGGTGGCCACTTGTTAGACATCCAGTTCAGCGATGGACAACATACAGTCAGGGATGTGGAATACTCCCTGTTGGTCTGGGGCTTGGATGTGTGAATTATCAACTTCAGACTTGCATGCTATAAACCACTTTGTATGTACTGTATACTGTTTTTAACATCTCAATAGCTTTATTAGCATTATTACTGGCATCAATTGAAAATATTTCAAGGTCAACACTAAAAACTGCTGCATCCTGGTACCTTTGTTGTAGGTCACATAGTCTGATTGAATAGCTTGCAAGCTTGTGAAAATCAACAGTGTCCAATTCAAAAAGACCCTTGCTGTTGCCACAAAGAAATGAACAAGATGCAGCAATATAAGAAGATCAAAGACCGCAACAGCCTTTCGTAATAAAAGCAACGGGACCCAGGGACCAAGGATTAGCAAGGTCTTTGTTCCAGACTAGCAAGAAGCATGAAGTTGAAGGTTAAAAAAAAAAATCCCTTTGAAAACCAGGCACAAGAATAAAGGCACACAGGAAATGCAATTAATTTAGAATGAAACCCCCTCCTCTGCCCAAAAAAACCATAATCTCTACAGACACGTTTGCTTTCTGGTAGCGCTGCTGACCTGTGTCCGTTTATCTAACAGACATAAGCTGCTGCTATTCTTACAAAATAAAAGGATTTAGTAAATGACTCATTAAGTACATAGGAATTTTATATTGCATGTGTAACTGAAGTATCCAGGCTCAAGGCCACTTCAGGCATTGTGTCATTACTAGAAAATAGAACGGAACGAAAGATCCAGAGAAATGTTTCATTAATCACAGTTTTTTTTTTTTATTTCGATGAATTTGCTAATAGTGTTTTCAGTAACCCTTGTATTGGCTGTTAGTTTCAGCAGTATGTTTATAACAGCTTGCACTACTGTATTTCCTGCACACTCTCACTTTTATGTAACTTCTCCATTTTACTCTCCAAGAGAGCCACTCTATTAGATGCTCCTTCTTTGTATTGGAGTCTGTCTTCTTGTACAGTATTTGCCCGGTGAGCGGTGTCTATACTCAACTGTAAACCACAGACCTACCCTTTTGAATGCCACGCCATTAGAAAGCATACATGGAATGCAGATTTCTAAGAATTTTACTGTAAAAGCGATTTGATTAGTTTTACACTTTGTATGTGCATTTCAATTTGTCATGCTGAAAAGTGTAGTTACGTTTAGAATACATTTCACTAGACTGCATGTCTCTTATGGAACCATTTCTTTACCTGAATAATTTTCTTATTAACCTTGTTAACTTCATCTGTCAATGATGGCTGAACATCACCCAATACTGACCGCTACACAAGCAGCATCCTGAGCACCAATGCCTGTAGAATGATAGATATACGAATGATAGATATACAATAACAGATTGACCTTTGAGCAGGCTTTGTGACCAGTCATCAGCCTTTCAGCTAAAGAAAACCATTTCAAATACATTTTTCAAGACTGTTTTTTAAGGTTCAACTGTTTCCCACCACAAACAAAGAACAGTGTCCATTGAAAACCTATGGCAACCAAGAGATGCCAAAACACAGTATTTCATTAATATAGACCCATGAAACAGCCAGAGCGGTGAAAAATGTTAGCATTTTTAACTGTGTGGAATTGTATTTAACAAAATAAATAAATAATCAGAACAATAATAATTGGATTCTGTCCTATTAAATAAGATCAGCTTAGTTCCTTCCCAAATTTTTATTTTTTTTATCAGCTGCTATTTTGCCTGAAGAAGAGCTGTTTCATCCCCCAGTCACATGGAGGGTTCCCACTCTGCTTACTTTGTGAAATGTACTGCACTGGAATGAATCTCTGTCAATGCATGTTGTATGCCAATTTGTACATACAATATTGACAATAATAGGTTGATATACGAATGCGTTTGTTGCTCTGTACAATTTTCAGCTCTCATCCGAATATTGTATTAATTCTATTTGACATTCATTCAACATTCAAGTACTGTATTATATTTTATTTTTTAAATTAAACATGTTTAGTGAGAATAACTTGATTCCCCCTACTACAGTTTGAATAGGCCTGTCATGTTTGTTGGTGAACTTTAGCTATTGGTACTGTTGCACTATTTGAAACTGTCTTGGCCTCTGACCTTGGTAACTGTTAATTCTAGATCAAATCAAATCAATGTTCTAAGGTGGTTATAAGGGAAACATTAAAAGCTTTAGAAACCTGTTCCATTTTTTATTTTCTACAACAAAGCGATTAGAAGATTATCCAATTCTAAATGCATGCATGTCTGGAAGCAAATAGGCCTACAAAGAAGAATGAAAATCTCAAGCTGAACGATTTTGCTCGTCTCCCCAGAGGTAGAATAATTAAAGACTAGGAGATTAGTCTTGGAAAGAAAGAAAAAAAAAGTTGTAGAAAATAAAGGAAACAAACAACCTTCTTGTAACAATCTGATTAGTAGAAAGGATGTGCTTATACTTGGTGATCTTGAGACTGGGCCTTCCAGCCAGATCATGGATTTGCAAAGCCATGTGACTGCTCCCAAGTTACAAGCAGTGGCTGGAATCAAATCAGCTGCATCACAGTCATCACGTGAGGGCTTTAAGGCTGTATGAAAAGGTCAATAAGCATTTCAACATGTGACAGAAAAATAGTACAGCAAACACTGTAGAAGATTACACACGAAGGAATCATGTTTGAGAAATCAACTAATCACTGTTGAAGATATTTAAAAATCTAATCATGTGTACAGATCTCATCCCGAGAAAGGAGCATACAGAATAGTTGTAACAATCCTTTTTATGTTTAATAGTAGTTCAGTATAATCTTCATGTTTGTGCTTGTGACAGCAGCAGAGAGACACTGGAGATGTCAGGCTGAAATGCCAGCTTGGGAAAATGTTTAGCTGGATACAGAGGTGTAGTGCTGGGGGGTAGAATATTGAACTGTTTTGCTCGTAGATACATGTGTAAAACCCATACAAATAAACCAAACGATAAACTCAGTCACAACAAGTAAATAAAAGATACCTGTAGGCTTACACATCTTTTTAGATAATAGCGACCCCTTGCTTCTAAATATAACACTGCACCACGCACTGGATAACGGTAATGATATTCCAGACCATGCAGGTTTTTTTTTTTTTTTTTTTTTTTTTTTTTTTTTTTTTTCCCCAGCAATAATTGTAATTTAACAAAATGGGAAAAAAAACAGGAAAAATTATAACTGTGCAAAACGCGATGAAAACAAAAGATGCATTTGGCTTGGTTTAAAATGAAATGACTACCCCACACAACAAGTACAGCTCTGTCTCTCACTACACTTCTTTTTAATTTTTTAGTCAAGTTTTTTTTTTTTTTTTTTTTGTTATTTCCTCCTTAATTTAGCAGTCCCATTATTTAGCCCACCTCACCGCTACCACCCCTGCGCTGACTCGGGAGGAGCGAAGATGAACTCGCATTGTCCTCCGAAGCGTGTGCTGTTAGCCGCCCGCTTTTTTACACACTGCAGACTCACCATACAGCCACCCAGAGCTAGTGCAGGAAGACAACACAGCCCTTGGAAGTTTACAGGTAAGCCCGCAGGCGCCCGGTGAGCAGAGGACACCCTGGTCAACCTAACCGTCCCTCCACCGGGGCGG
Source organism: Polyodon spathula (assembly GCF_017654505.1). Taxonomy (NCBI): domain Eukaryota; kingdom Metazoa; phylum Chordata; class Actinopteri; order Acipenseriformes; family Polyodontidae; genus Polyodon; species Polyodon spathula. The sequence goes on along the minus strand of NC_054546.1, from coordinate 40,645,652 downwards.
CCGGTTATGCGACGCTCCATGGGAGCTCCCGTCCTCGGTCGGCAAAGGAATAGACTGGACTCGAACCGGCTCTCACTATACTTTAAATACACTAAGCTTTCCCTCAGTATCGGTACAGCAGTCAGCACAATTAATACAGCTGTTCATTTTTTTTTTTACTTTGCAGATCATTCATTACTCTTCAGGTCTTTAAAGAAAATGGGTCAGTAATTTATCTGAACTGTCTTAATCCCACTCAACGTGATAATTCATTAACTGTAGCAATTGTAAATCGCTCTGGATAAGGGCGTCTGGTAAGAAATTATTATGGGTACAGTAGTTTAAACGTGTGACAGTGATCTCCATGAGTTTGTCATACTAGACCTGTTGATTTCCAAAAGGTTTTTATTCAGTTACCTCCCAATCACAGGCAGTGAAAGAGCTTACACATTTCATTTGCAGTCATCTGACAGCATGTTGTTGGTTTTTAATATGCAGATGTCCCAGGACAGAAAGCAATTGCAGTTTTTTTTTTTTTTTTTTTTTTAATTGTGCATTGTCTAGCGCAGACAGGCAGTGGTGAACTACCTGCTAGACAGGCCCATTAAAAAACATTATCATGCCATGGCACAGTGCCTGCATAATATACATTATAACAAGACTCTTCTAATACCATAGCGTGTATTGTAATTTGTATTTCACAATGTAATGAGCTGAGAAGCCTGCAAACATGACTTCTGGAATTACAGATCCTGCATTTTAAAATGGCTGTATCCCCCCTGTGCTGCTAATGTGTTACATCCCCTGTTTCCATCTGTTTGTAGTTTGCACTATTCTTTTGAAGAAAACAGACATGTTTTCAGGACAATGAAATATTAAGCTAGCCCTGTTGACTTGTGGTGCTTGTGAGTAGGACATTTGTTTCCAGACAGCTTACCCTCTAAACATGCTGGTACCCAAAATAGTTCATCTTCAGATAAATATATATGGTTTTCAGGGGCAAGTTGTCACAGAAACAGTAGTACCCCAAATCAACCCCCTCATCGACACCAGAATATCATTCAGTATTCTCTTATATCGTTGCCTGGAGATCAGTGGCTATCACAGGAAATCCTCGTGAATTAATAAGCATGCGCCCGAGCTGCCTGCTCGGAGAACATAGATTTTTAGATACTTTTAAAAGCTTTAGTAGCACAGCAGAATGCAATAAGAACAGCAAAAAACCATATCTGACAACTGCTGTAAAAAGGCACAAGGTGACAGTCACGTGGGAGGGGTTCCCCCGGGATTCCCAAGCTTGGAGTGTGGCGCTATCCAGCAGAGCTGATTCTGAATGCTGTTAGAAATACCATCACACTCGTCAGCAGTGCGCACTTGTTCTGGATAGGGGAAGGCGACTCGCCTAAGCTAGTGATCATAGAGACAGCAGCCGTGACAAGTGAAGTAGCTATGTCAAAAAGATCAACTTTTTTTTTTTAATGGTTTTACGGGATAGATTAACGTGACAATAATTTTGAAGAGGATCTGCATTTCCAGCAGGCGCACCTGGGACCATCACCGTGGATAACCATAGTTATAATCATGATCTGGACAATTTTACTATCGTATTTCATATCCTCGGTTTTAGGGAATAAGGCAGAACTGAGGAAACCCTTCTTTCATGGACACGTGTTTGAAAACTCGCCACCTGGGTCCAAATTAAACGGACTAAGCATTCCTATTAAAAGGATCGACCCACAGAAATGGTGCTCAAAGGTTGGTGGGATGCACCTGATACTGCTTGGAGAAGGTAGTGCTGCGTTTCATATGTATTACCATCACAAGCACGGTCACATTTTAATGAAAACCACTAAAAGCTTGAACAGAGAGGTCCAATCAGAATATATACTGCAGCTGGGTATATGCTGTCAAAGTTGTTCGTCAAAAGACAGTATAGTTGCCGAAGTTGCATCGCTAAAGGTTGACGTCTTGGACACTAATGACCATGAACCTACATTTAATAATACCAATATTAAAATTACTCTAGACGACGCCACAGCCTTGAGATCAGTGGTCTACAAAGTAACAGCATGGGATGCAGACAGCGGTAAAAATGCTGAATTATTTTACTCTATCCAGCCTAAAAACGGGAGCTTCTACGTGGTACCCAAAACAGGAGAAGTTTTACTGGTCGATTCCATTCTCGGCTTGGCAAGCCCGATTAAATTTGATGTTTTCGCAAGAGACCACGGCAAAACGGCTCTTACTAGCCCAAAAATGGAAGTTGAGATCTTCCCCAGGCGGTGGTCCCTAGCTGCAGCCGAAACCGAAGCACGTTACCCGGGTTTACTGAAAAAGCGGAGGTCGCTGTTACAGTCAGAGAAGCCGGTGGTCATAACAGTGTCTGAAGACGCCAGCGTCGGTTCTGTTGTGATGAGTTTGAACCCTGTCCGGTTCAAGTCAGCCAGTTTCGAGTTGATGTACCCTCAGGTGGAGAACTCTCCAGTCACTGTCACCAGAGACACGGGTGATATTGTGATCGCTAGACTGCTGGACAGAGAAACCAAGCCCATTGTAGAGATTACAGTTAAAATACACGATAAAAGAGGTCAGTTGTTTTAAGTAGTTATCAATCCTTAAATTCTTTTTGGCTATGCCGTCTCTAATTTTTCAAGCAGGGGAGACCAGAGATTGCTGAAAACAGTCTTGGTAGTGCTAGGATTAATGTGAGGTCGTTTACAAGTGGGTTTGTGTCGTTAGATTTAATATTTTAAACTAGGTATTTTGCTGTTAGGCTGGCCATTAAGATCGGTGTAATTTGGGGGGGGGGGGTTACAGTACGGTGCCTGAGACAGCATGCATTTCTCAAACACTTGTATTGTAAAATCAAATCTAGAAAAAAAAAAAAAAAGTTCAGATTTATAATAATTAAACGTATTAAGCTTGACATGCATTTCGTAATGTTCATTGTAACGTTTACTCTTTGTATGATATTTTCACAAGCTATGCTAGTTATTTGATCAGTATTATAAAATCGCAAAATCTTTGTGGTTCTGACTTTTATGTGTTAGAATCTTCAACACACATATCTCTCCTTCGATTTCCAGTGTTCATTAAAAAACTGGTAAAATACATTACACTGGTAGAACACACACACACACACACACACACACACACACACACACACACACACACACACACACACTTATATATATATGCATTTTTATATTTACTCAAACAGATTAATCAAGTTCTTCTAGCTACTCTATTTAAATTAAATTAAGTCCCAGTTCCCTATGTTCAATTAAACCTGTGATGTACACCTTGGTTAATATTAGCATAATTATACCCAGCGGGGAAGTTTTTTTTTTACAACAGCTTGTAAAGTGATGAAATTGCTGCTGACATTGCTGTGAACAGACTCTGCAAATCCCCCAGGTCTACACAGATTCTGAGCAAAGGGTAAGAAACACCTTATTGCAGACAAGGCCGCATCGCAATATACTAGATACTTTTAAAATGTGTGGCCCCTGCTTAGCTTGTTTACTGTGTTGACTGGAAAGGTTCCTGATGCATAAGAACATGATGTGTAAGCTTATATACATACTTTTGGTTGTTGCAGTGTACTGTTTTTGAAACTGTGAATTAAACTGGATCTGAACTCAAACCCAATCAATTGCGCCACCATCCAGTTCTCCCATTTGCATTTTGTTTTGTTAAAACATTAAAGTTATTTAAAATGTGATCCATATTGCATTGTGGTTTACCATACTACACCCATATAAAAAGTTACTACTGACATATATTATAATTGAATATGCTACATATTATGAAGTGCAGTACACAATTTACCAGAACTATATTGTTTTATTTTTCCATTACTGAGGGTTAAAACTGACTTAACCTTTTTTTTTTTTCTACATAGCTTCAATTTATAAGCACATAAATTCTAACGACCTAGCCCTGTGTGTTCATAGCCATACAGTATTATTGAAGTCACTTCAGCTTAGATCCTCTGCAACCTTCATTCATCTCATGGCCTCAGCCCTGTAATCCTCTCATTCACTTTCTCAAATTAGGGATTTGGAATTGCTGGATGCAGTGACAACAGGAGTACCCCTTAAATAGTTAAAAAAAACTGTAAACTGCAACACTTTTGTTTAATAAAGACTGTTAATAATTCAATTCCCTTGAATTCCTTCCAGCATTTTAATTATGACAAGTCAGGGGCATGTGTCAAGGAAAGTGGAGCTGCTGATGACCTTTGGCAGTTCATCAGTTTCATTACACTGATAAAGGGACTAGCCAGCACGTTGGTCTTAACTTCTTATAAAGTTTATCTCACAGTCTATGATTGAGTGCTTTTTTTTAACTTGATCCAGCTTGGAAAACACTTTGGAGGTTATTAATGTCTTTTGATATATATATATATTTTATTTTTTATTTTTTGTGTCTGGCCGTTTGGTAATGTGGGCTACTGTCCAATGATAAAATACGAGCTCAAGCTCATTTCACTTGTGACCTCACTGTAATTAGATTTAACCCTTGGCCTCCACAGTTGAAAAGCAGTACAGTACCTACTAGAGTTTTGATCCCTTTAAGTTGCCTGTCTGCAAGTTCTAAATGGCTGTTGCCGTCAACATATATAACGTGGTATAGCTGTTGTCAAATCTTTACATTTTGAGAACATCTTAAATGTGTTTATTGGTTACATTTGTCTCCACTGTGATGTTTATTTAACCTGCCAAGAACATCTCTTATCTGTACAATGGGACTATTTGTAAGAGTAAACTGAAAGAGCATGAATCAGTGACACGGACAGCCTCTCTGAAATGGACATCAGATTGCAAGAGAGTATCCTACAGAATAAGAGCTTTTAGTTTATTTCACCTTTCTACTGATATTTTTATAAACCCATTTATCCAATTCTCTTTTTCTGTATACCTTCATTTTCTGCATGTGCACCTGAGCAATACCTGTGCAGCTGCAGCGATATGGAATGAGTACTTGAGGGGGATTCCTGAAACACAGTTCATTCCAAGATGTTTCTTATCCCATTCTGCTTGTCTTGAGAACAGTCAAAGCTGTGTTTCTGTGATTTTTTTCCAACAACATTTAATCCCCACAGAAGTTACAGCTCACATCGGAAGTGACTTTCAAACAAAATATGTTAATCTGGCTGAAAGAAATACGAAATTACATGGCATATGGGCTGCATCTTTCCTTAGTAATTCAGATAGCTTTTGACGAAACCATTCTTTAAACAGAGCCCAGTACATTAGCAACTCCGTCTGCTATTGCAAGTAGTAGTGTAAATTATTCTTTAAACCGATATTTTAACAATATTCTATTCAAGGCTATTGGGTGTTCATATATTAGTAATCTGTTCTCCACTATTAAATTTAACCTGAAGTTTTAATAAAAATTAATTCCTGAAGTTTACTTTTAACAGTATAGCCAGTGGAATAAAAGTAAATAAATAAATAATTGCTAGGCAACTGTGACATAGACAGAATGATTCTTGGTGATAAATCTCCCTCCCGACCTGTGAGGGAGCTATGTAAAGGAAACAGAGTGCCCTGAATTGGATGGCCAGACAATTCCTTCCCAGGTTTAGAAGGTAATCTAGAAAGGGGACGGAGCTACGATACACAAAATCATCGACCCGGAAGGGAAACGATGTGGCAGCCACGGATTGGAGGAGCGGTTGCACTAGTTAACCAATGGGTCATGATTGACTGTAAAAAAGGGGGCATATCGAAGTGATCTGTTCCTTGTTATGGTTAAGCTGAACCGCAAGCAAAGACCTGTGTTATTACTGTGTTATTATATATATAATATATATATATATATAATTATATATATATATATATATATATATATATATATATATATATATATAATATAATGTATCCTTAACTATAATTGAGTACATTATAACAGGCTCATTCATTTTCTCAGAATCATAAGACTTATAATATTTCACATTGTAAATGCTTTACATAATTTTTTTACATTTCCTAACAGAAGAAAAGATACTTTGCAAAGATACTTTGAAAAGCTATTATCACTAGACTACTACTGTGCTGCTGAAGCATGTTGGGTGTAGACCACATGATTCTTTCCCAAATTCTATTTTCTGGGTGTTGTCAAGTAAAACTGGGGTCTACTGATCTAAGCAGATTTAAAAACTGGAACTATAAAACTTGTACACTTATTGTTATGTGCCTGTTGTTTCTCAACAAAGAGTTGCTTGCGTGTCTCTACACAGCACAGTACCACCCCTATAAAGATTGGGTTACCAGGGAAGAAGCTGACTGACTGCTAGTGAGTCTGAGACCAGCGACCGTGACCTTCTAACCACTGCCTTGTGACTTCAAAAACAATCCAAGACAAAGACGAGACAAATGGAGATATGCTGTCGTCTCTTTTCAAAATCAGCACTCATCATCACGAGTTGTGGATGTTTTGAACAGTGACAGACAGTGCTTTTTGTGACAGTGAACAGTTTATGCATTTCAGTCAGTTCAAAGCTGTAATGCATCTTTAAAAAGCTTGGCAAGACTGACTGCATCTATTATGCCTTCTTGTCAGATCCCCTATTAATGCTGCACATTGTAAAATACTGTGTCATGCATATCAAAAAAAGATATGCATTCATTAAGGTATTCAATGCTCCTTAATTGTGCGTGACATTTTTCTTTTCTTTTTATTATTTTTTTAAAAGTTGGTTATTTATTTGTTTTAGCCAATTTATTTTTTCATGCTTGTGTCTGCTGCTTCCACATTCTCTTTTCTCTTTTAAACAAGGTTAAAGAGGTTTTCACATATTGTCCAGGTTCCTGTTGCTGGCTTTGTCTTTGGGCACTCAATGTATTCCACACTCCTGCGTTCAGAGAATGTGCAGCAATTAAAATGTGTGTAACCATCACATGAGCCTTTGTGTCGGTCCTGTCTAGCGGTAAACAAGTCAGCTAATTAGGCAGGCAGGACTGCTTAGACAGGTTTTCTTTTTGAGCTACCTCGTAACGCTGTGATCTGTCACCAAAAAAGGGTTGTATTGTGAAATAAAAGGGATCTTTTTTTGTCATTCTAGTTAAGAATCCCTCTTATTTTCACAAACAATACCTTCTCTGAAAGCTTAGAAAACAAGTGATCTTAATAGAGATGTGGTTCTTATGTGGTATACATTGCATTAGATTTCTGTGTTTTTGTAAGGGATAAATAATTTTAAAAAGGGTTGGAATATCTGAAATAATAGACTGTACTTTTCTCATTGATTCATGACATTTGCATACTGTTTTCAAAATGAATGAAAACATTGTTGTCATATCCCTGTATTGCAGCTATTTATCAGAAAACCTTGCGTTTTTAAATTTTTTAAAAAACCGTACCTTAGCCAAGGAGTATAATAATAATCACTGACACAGGAATCATAGTAGGGATACAAACCAAATAACACTGAACTTATGTTTTTTTTTTTTTTTATTTTTTTTTCCCTCACAATGTAGTTCGGAAAATGAGACTTCCTCCAAGTAAAAACATGAGTTATGGTGAAATTAACCAGGCTCCTTGTCCAGCGACGCCTATGTAACTCGCACATCACATTGATTCTAATTTTCACCTGATGCATCAGTCTCACAACCCAATAGTACAGTGTGAGGAGTGAAAATTAAAAACACTGTCATGAAGCTAAGGGAGCTCGTGGCTCTATGGCGAGGTTCCTTTGGTCAGTAATGGCATCTATTTTTAGATGTTTTTGTTAGCGCTGATCTATGGTCAAAGTACTAAGCCAAACAAGCAGTGATGGTGTTTATATCAAGAGTCATGGTTAAGAAAAAAAATGACCCTTATAAAAGTTTGCCACAGTATTTTTGCATGGTGTTTTTACAGTTTTACTATGCTTTCCCCGTGGTTTTACTATGCATTTACCATCATGTACCCTTGTTTGCCATGTTTATTAATACTCTTTACCATAACTCACTATTCTTTACAAAAGAACATGCTTTACAATGCTTTCCCTTTGCTGTATTACACTTTGCTATGCTTTCACTAGGGTACTCTTTTATATGAGTAATTACCAAACTTCTAGCATTTTTTTCTTTATGCCAGATATTTTAAACCTTCATAAGCAAGTTGAAAAAAAAAAAATTGAAATCTCTAAAATAAGATAAGACTGAAACATCAGAAAGCTGTGAAATGAGGCCCATTCCCACATGGCAGAGATTTCAATATTTATTTACCACACATGCAGCATATCAACAAGATGACCTAAACCAGCGTGTCGTTGCTTTAGGGGCTTATTAAACATGCTTTTTAACGCTTGTTTTTTTCATACTGAGTTTTGCTATCAGCGAGATAGCAAAGTCCTATGGTCTAGCAGTGAAGCGCTAGCTGGAAAACTAATAATGCTGGTGATAGAAATAAGATACACTGTGATCCGTAACAAATGCAGGTCTCTCTTGAGTAGAAGTAAGCCCTGAAAATTGGGTGTAAAATGGCAGAAAATAGTTGAACTGAAATTGCTGCTTTACCCTAATTCCATCAAATAGGCTTCTCTTCTGTGACTAATGTTGAAGTGGCACATTGATAAGTGGGGTTTGGTGCTTTGGTTGGCCATGCTTTAGTAGCATGTAGTTTTACCCAATTAGTAATCTGAAGCCTAGATGCTCATTTAGTCATTAGATGATTCCTTTACTGTGTCAAAGTTCTGACCTGGCTGAATAGCTGAGGTCTCATGTGCAGTACACTGCACTGAGTACAATTTTGTTCACTTGTTTAATGTTTACCACAGTACTGCTGGACTCAGTGGTGAATGTATTAGCTAGATCATGAGTTATAAATTACATGGTGCCCACTTTGTAATTGTATGTATGAAGTAAACATTAATAGCCATACATTATGAACCTCAGAGATCATCTCAGCCAATCAGCATTATTCTATGATGGACTTCCTTTAAAGCTAACAGGACTTTTGTAATCTTGAAACTGCCTTTAAACAGCGGCATACATTTCAAGCAAATCATCTTTTTTTTTTTTTTTTCATACACACAAATATTTGTTCAGGTTATAATAGAATACATTTAATTGCTTCACATGTAATACCTTTATACATTCTATGCGAATTTCCTGTTAATTGATGAAATAACGTTCCTGAAATTCAGATTGAATTCCTATTGAGCTATTGCAGCCATTGTGTTAAAATGTTCCCATCATTTTCCTTCCAATATTGCACCACATTCCGTACAGATTATTCAAGCCTATGTGTTGGTTAATGTGCTTATTTAAACGGGGCAGCGTTCTGTAAAGGAAGCAGATGATGTTTTTAGGTAGACGCACTGGAGGCAAAGAGTCTACTGCGGTTCAGCAAGTGCACTCATGATTATTGCTCTTTCTAAGTGTGTCACCTCAGTGCTGTTTTGATGTAGATTTGGCTGTTTACTGGCAGCAGGCATGACTGAGCTTCGTCGCTTTACACACGGCTCACTTTCAGGGCCAGTGATTTTTTTTGCTCACAGGCAGATTGAATATACAACTAAGATCATTATTATTATTATTATTTATTATTATTATTATTATTATTATTATTATTATTATTATTTTATTTTACCAAAATACTTTATATATAATATATTATATATATATATATATCATATTATATAGATATATATATATATATATATAATATATAATTAAATTTCAATTCAGTACCATAGTCCATAGTCACATAGTCACATGTTCGCATAGTGGACGAAGCAAAACAATGGATTTGGAACAAATAAAAACTCAAGGTTCCAACCCCCAACACGGTGTCGGGATAGCGTTATTTGGATGCCACTGCCCACTGTTTATTGGTTCCAGTGATAACACAAAGAATTTGGCTCTGTAGGACCATTGGAAGTGGAGTAGCTTGAAATAGTTTTAGCAGAATTTACGGTTTGTGGATTTGAGCTTCACACCGTATTTATAGCGGTGGATTTCATTAGGTGAGGCTTGCCCTAATCCCTGTTCTTCTAACAGATTAAGACAGTGTGTGACCATTCAGGAGATTTGCCAAGACGCTGATTTAAAACAGACATCAGACCATTATAGATTCTTGGCAGGTAGAAGTCAATGCTTTTTGAAGTGCAGTATTGAAAATGACAGAATGGATTACTGACCAGTTATGAAATACAATAGTGTGGTTCCAGAGGCATTAATGGCTTGATCAAACGCCATCCTTTTGTTTTTCCTTGTTGAAGCCAATTGCTTTCTGGAGGAAATGTAATACCATTTTTTTTTGTGACAGACAAAAAAGACAATCTGCAAGATTTAGCATTTTTTTAGCATTTTCGTTTACTTAAGAATCGAAATGGGGAAAGCAGGGGAACCTTATATGTACTGTATCTGTATATTCAGTATTAACAGATACTAACCAGACTTTTATGATGAAGAAAAATAGACAATAATTGCCAACAAAAATGTTAATTAATAAAATGTGTTGGTTGACATATAATATATATATAACTTTGACTAGACTATGATTTTACCAAGATTATAGAGTGACAAAATGACAGTAATAGAAGTGTTATTGTCCTGACATGATCACCAGCAGGTTTTGACCATTAGCTGTCAATCAGAATCTGGTCATAGGAAACATTATTCAGTGGATACCAGCCAATTAAATTCAGGTAATTTGGCACATCTTTAATTCCAGAAGCTCGTTAGATTTCAAGCTAGGTGGAGAGTGAATACAGACAAACACAGTTTATTATTTCAAGGGTCAGTATACTGTTCTATTGAACAGCCAATAGAACAACATACACTTGTAGCCTGCTATTTAGGTATTTTGTAAACTGTAATATGCACGGTTTCTGCTTGAACTCTCCAGGAAGATACATGTCTGCTGCAGAAGTTGTGCAGGTAATAAAGCTGATCTCTGTCGTTCTACTGCTAAATTATAGAACATTTTAAGCTTTATGGCTCTGACTGTGTAAATTGTTACTTATCAAAAGACACACTGCAGAAGTCTCTGAAGATAATCTCTGCTTTTTGTGAAAATGGGAAGCAATGCCCCTTTGATCTTGTGATTTAAAACAAAATTACCTTAGAACTATTCTAAAGCATATTTTTTAGTTTTTTTTGTTGGTTTGTTAAAGAGCAAATATGTGCTGCATTGTTGTTGCTTTTAGAGATCCACATTGTTAGAAGTATGCTTGTTTTATACTTCAGATTATTTTTTAAACACAACGCAGTGCAAAAAGTATATATATATATATATATAAAAAAAAAAACAGTCACATGACCGTGTTGATTTCCATATGATTTAGTACCAGGAAGAAGAAGCAACTTTTACATAGACAGCATTAATACTAATGTAGAAAATACACATGCAAAGAACCAACATATCTTTATGAGAAGAAAAGGAGGACAAGTAATTATGATACTGTAATAAAATTTATTTTAAAACCTTGGCTGGCACTTCTTTGAAGTGCGTTTGCAAGGCTGGTGCCTTTGGTGTGTGTGATCCGCTTGTTTACCAATAGTTTATCAATAGTACTATTTTACTATTAAAGGGTACATAAGAACCTTTATTTAGGTTAACTTTAGGTTGGCGGCTTCAATTGTAGGCATAGATCTGAAGTTTTATTTATGGTACAAATTCAGAAGATCCTGTTAACTCCTATTAACATCACACTGTCAAAAACCTTAGTGCTGGCACTGACGACTTTAATTGTTTTTGATGTTTCCCATGTTCACATTATTATTATTATTATTATTATTATTATATTATTATTATTATTATTATTATTATTAATAAACACTCCAGCTCCTGAAGTACTTTAATTATCCTGCAAACCATACGGCTTATGAACAAAAGAGAAACTTGTTATCCAAATGTCGCAAATTAAAACAGCCCTATTGAAGAAGCACATAAAAATTATACTGAATCACATAATAAGGTAAGGCATGACAATCTCTATTACGATAAATCGAGCTTGGTATATATAATATTTTCTGTTGTGATGAACCGGGCAGCTTGTAAATTTATTGATTCTGTGAGGGATGAGCAATAAAACATGTTGAATTGTTGAAATAATCCTTTGGGCAGTGAATCAGTCAAGGGGTTATTTCAGCTACAGATCTCTAATGTGGACATAGTTAATGAAGAGGTTGATTGTATCCGTTTTGACACGGGCTGATCCCCAATCCCTTATTAAAACAGCTTATTATCCTAATAAAGTGGGCACGTCCTGAGGAATTGATGTTCAAAAGAAACTAGAGGTGTTGCAGTTAGTATGGGCGTACTGGGTAACTGGATAATGGGTACAGGCATGTTAATGGGTGCCTGACTACTCAGAGCTTCCCAGATAGCAAACACTACATTGGTTTATTCCATGTATTTTAACTGCATGACACATGCATGATACGTCCCCCTGATTGTGATCATTGCCCCTAGTCAATTTATGTAATATTAAACCACTGATGACATTAATTGAAGTTGATAGTGGTAGGTTCCCATATACAGAGCTTCCTGTGCAGATAAATAACCAACTGGAGTTTCTCATCTAGCCCCAGGAGTAGCCTTGTATATTATATGAAAGCACCTGAGGGGCTAGCCTTAGATACAATTCAAGGTTATGCACAGGACCAGCCTTTCACTGATGTAGGCCTGGGTTCAAACGTAGCTTTGGTCACAAATGGTCTCAGCTTAGTCTCTCTTGGGCAGGCTTGAGGCTGCCCTCCTATGCAGGATCTGGAAGTCAAAGAGTATTGCGATGCAGCTCCATAGAGAATACATTGTTATGTGTAGCTTGAAGATGGTTGCCTGTGTCTGGAACTATATTATATTCTGCTTGGATGCCTGCATTCTACCTGTGGAGTTGCATCAGGCATATACACAGGGCAATGTGAGGAGGTGCACATTTCCATGGCTTGTGTTATCCTCGTTCCATGGATAAGCAAACAGAACTTTAGAGCCCCGGGATAAAATGTAATTACAGCACTATCTCTTTTTAAAATCCCTTGTCAGATATGCACATTGCTAAGCCAAATAAGTCAGTTTCCTCACAAAATGGCCTAAAGACATTAAGTGCTGATTAAATATTTTGCAGATTCCAGATACATATATACTGCAGATACAGAGCGGCATTGTCTGGTTCACCGAGTGGCCGGTTCAAACAGATGCCCTTTTAATCGTTTAAACATGGTCATCATGTTCGGCAGGCCTTGTAATTGTTTTAATATGAAAAGATCACCAGGTTCTGAATGTGCAGACTGACAATATCCATTATTTTGGGTCATATTTCGCTCACTAAGTATCTTTTGCTGTAGTTAAGCTGCATAGTGTGCATTAGCAGGAACCACTTCAATTTTGTTTGCATCGCGTTATGTGCTAAATCCTTTCCAGTTCATTTATGCAAAGTCCCAGGGGATTACACCAGCATTTATATTTTATCTCACGGTGCTCCATTGGTTAACCAAGACCTTGAGGGATGTGTTGTTATTCAGAAGCAGACTAGAAAACAGTAATCAAATCACCTGAACAATCACATCAAACGCCAGGGAAGGTTTTTCACATCCGTCAAGAACTTTCCTATCCTTTGTGGCTTCTGGAAGGCATCAAATGTTAATGTTAAATCACACCCTTCAAAACAGACGCATAGCACTGGGGAATAACCAAACTGGTATTGATATCTCAGTTACTACTGAAGTCATCTGTTGATGGTGTTATTTATATTGGAATCATTGCTCAGATTCAAAAGTAAAAGGTTTTAGAATTTAACTGTTTGCATAATAAAAAGAGAAACATGATTAATTCCACTGTATTGGTAAAAACATTCCCACCTGACAAACTCTAAGGATCCCAAACTCACTATGTATGTTCAATAAAGCTCATAGAATTGCCTGGAACATCTCAAAGTGCAATGATTTGGATAAAGCACATGGCGGGGTCTCTTCACTGTAATTCCCCTTTATACATAAAACACAACACTCATACAACAATGGACTGTTTGGACTAACCACCATACCACAAATACACCTATTTGAACCTGCCGGGGCTGTCTTTAATCACTTAAATGACTGTGTTTGCTCTATTGTTCTTACAGTGCCTGAGAGAGAACGGGTGCTGGCAGCTATGATTAATCCTGACGCCTTGTAAACTGAAAACAAGATTTTTAACTGCTTGAGCTAAATGGGCAAGAAAATCTGCAAGTGATTACCAATAAGACTCTCTCTTTGACAGGAGAGGACTGGTACCTGATTCGTGTGGAGTTGATAGTCACCGACGTCAATGACAACGTTCCGGAATGGGCCATCGAGCAGCCTCCATTCCTCACTGTGGTGTCTTCAGGAGCTGCCCCTGGCACTGTGGTCTTCAGGCTGCTCGCTCGAGATGGGGATGAGGGAATCAATGGAGAGGTGGAGTACTTCCTGTCAGACGGTAAGCGCTTTGGCGTTTCTGGGATCTTAACTTTAAAAAGTCAGTTATCTGCGGTTTCCATTCTAATATCAACCGAATCAGTCAGTCGGCGACACATTGCGGTGCATTGCCGTCAATGGGACCCTTTGTGATGTTTGTTTATTGGAACTGTAAAGTATGGAAGTACAAGAACGTGATTCAGATTGTCATATAATGTATTGAGACTTGAGTCACCTATTGGATATTAAACACAGTGATTATCTTGTCAATTGGATAGCCTTTAAATACTGTGTGAGTGTAAACGTGGTTCTTGGTTTCAGGCGGCGACGGGCGGTTTGATGTTGACAGGAAGAGCGGCTTGATTAAAACCACAGGCCTCCCCCTGCTAAAAGATAAGGAGTACCTGCTGAACGTGTTTGCGGCGGACAAGCTGGGTAACAGGGGGCAGCCGGCAGTGGTGTCTGTTATAGCAGGACCCCGGGCTCCTCAGTTTACCAACACATCCTATTCTATCTCTATCCCTGAAAACACTCCTGAGGGACAGCCGTGAGTATACACAAGCAGAGTTTTCATTCTGTAAAAAACAATTGCATATAGTTCTTTCAAAATGCCTAGCTAGGTGTCAATGTATGGACAATGGAACATCTCCCATCACCACAGAACCTAAACCTCTGGGTGGGTGAGGATCCATCTTGTTTCATTTGCGTTCATCACTTGCAACATTAAGGCACATTTTGACTGGATGTAAGGTGAGTCTTAGCCAAGGATAGTTTACTTGGCACCATGACCAGGTGCTGTGATGTTTGGCCTTAGCATTGGAAGACATTGTAACCTGACCAATAAGTTGCCACCAGTTCCTTCAAAGCATTACACCAAAGACAATATTCCTCTGTCCAGGAGAGCAACCACCAAGAAAAGGGGTCAAAACCAAACCTTGCCCAGGACAACTGGAAACTGCTAGAGACTCGAAGATGCTGGCAGATGTTGGTCAACGGCTTATTTTTCCACCTGAGATTGCCACCACTAACCTTCGACCAGACATTGTCTTGTGGTCTGGATCAGCATGCCTTGTTCATTTGGTAGAGTTAACAGTGCCATAGTAGGATGCTGTGGATGAGGCGTATGAGAGGAAGAAACTTCGGTATGCTCAACTAGCTGCTGAAGAGGAACAGTGAGGATGGAGAGTCCGAGTTTACCCATTGGAGGTGGGTTGTCAGGATTTGTGGCACACTCTGCAACCCGGTTTCTCAGAGACGTTGGATTCAGTGGCCAAGAGTTGCGTCGCACAATGAAGAACTTATCTGAAGCAGCAGAAAGTAACAGCAAATGGCTATGGTTGAGACAGAAAGATTCTGGATGGGGATAAAAGCACAATAGAAAAAAGCAATGCTGATGTACGGGTAAGTAAGCTTGGCTGAGTTGAGTGGGGGGGATGGAAGGGGGTGATGCTGGGACTCCAGAATCACTGTTGAGTCCTCTTGAGGTGTCGTGAGCTAGTCAATGAAACACCAAGGACAGAAGATGCCCACTTGAAGACCCCAGAGATGTACCCTACTTAGCTCAATCCAAACGGTTGTCATGCTGATGCGCTGGGGAGACCGCACTGTGGTTGTTCCCCGGAACCAGCATCGCAGCAGTTGCATGTGCTGCTGCTCTGGGGAGGCAAAATAAGCTGATCCCTGGAGACAGCATTACACTTCAGCCATCAACACCAGGCAGAAGGATATCTGCATCATCAGATGGAAAGAAACGCAAATGGATGGAGATGCAGATGGATCACATTAGTTTACTGTAAAACTATGTCTTAGTTGGTGCTTATCTTGGTGAGATCCGAGTTCAAATCAGCATTAAGTTTTAACATCTACTCTCATGTAATGGAAATCAATCACATAATCATTTTGCCTGTTAAAGTGATTTATGAATGGATCAGCTGAATTAACTACTTAAAGTTAAACATTTGAAAGTCCTTAGGCAGGATAATATACCTCCCAGTCGCTACAGAGCAGTCAGTGCAGACAGGACACACTGTCTTTTATAAGCTACCTGGCTTTGGCCCGATTCAGCTGCTCACTTTTTACAATAGTAGTGGCTATGGATGTTACATAATCTTCAATTTTTTAGTACAGTATTTCTTAGCAATTGCGGCTGAACAAAATATTTTAGAAATGTATGATCTAATTGCCATCTCCTAAATATGGGTCAGCTATTTGAAAGCTAGAGTCGAGTCATAAAAAGCAGATTTAAACCACGTTGGCAGCTCGTAGTGGCACTGCAAAATATTGTATTGAAATCACTGTAACTTAGTCTACTCGTGAGATATACTGCAGCGTGGTAAGAAGGGGTGGAGCTGTCCTAAAACCGAATGTCACTTATCTAAATGTTTTCATTACTGCCTTGTTTGTTCAATCATTGTTTTTCAAGATGCTTTTGTGGATCAGGAATTAAATTATTTAGTAATGTTGATACTTTGTGTTATCATGCACATTTGCTTTAGATCAGAATTGCAATGAATTATGGTGTTTCGAGTCCAAGGCTCTGTTCTGAAACAACGGTTGATAGGGAACAAGCTCTGGAGATCAGCCAGTTTGCAGACAGGGCATTCTGGATAATGCAGGCTCATGTACTTGACAGATGCCCTGGTGCCTGTAGGACACTGGCCTGTGCTGATTCAGTCCAGATCTCTTCTGTTATGTAGTATATTTGTCTTCGAAATTGCTTTAGCAGGTCCTCCGAAATGCTCTGGGTTTTGCACAGGATAGTCCTAATTAGAACTGTGATGCACAAATTAGTATGCAGATTGAGAGTAAAGCGTACAAAGGAGTGTTTGCTCCTGATTCTGCAGCTTTTATAATTTTGTCCTGGTTTGAATCTTTAAATATTCCTCCCTACACCATAGTTTTGTAGAAAAACAGTTGAGAATGACTGAAATAAAGCACTATGCACACTGCTCTCCACTCCAGGTTCCTGGTAGTGACAGCCAAGTCCTTCCAGGAGAAAGCTCTCATCTACAGCCTCCTCATCAACCCCAGCAGCCTGTTCAGCATCCACAAGGAAACGGGGGAGATCAGCCTGATGCAGAGTGTTGACTTTGAGACCGACCAACACCGTTACCTGCTGCTTGTGAGAGCTACAGAGAGCCAGGAGCAGCTGAGCAGCGCAGTCGAGGTAACCTGGCACACAGAGAGGCAACGCAGTCTCATTACTGCTGCCCTTGTTGCTACTCCTCTGTGGATCAATCAAGGACCTTGCTGTTCAGTTGCTAATAAGAACTTGCCAGAACCATTTACTTCAAAGCAAGCTATTACAAAAAACAATGCCTATAGCAAGAGGCATGATTGCTGTTGTTTGGTAGAGATGATTTATTTTTCCACTTCTTGGCAATAAATAATGACAAAAGTTGGAAATGGGCAATTTAGTGCAATGCTACCTAGTAAATCATTTAGTTGTGTCTTCTTTCTGCCCTTCCCCTTTTTTTTGGAGCCAAGCACAAAACAGCAACGGTAGCTGCTAAAGCCTCTGACTTGGTAACTGTAACAGCAAAGCAGCTTTTCATAAATGTACTGCTTGAAAATGGCAGCTTCTTGACTATCTCTGGAAGAGGACAGTTATAAGCATTAATACTTCTGATTTTGTCCATCCCCTGTTCCCCCCTTGTTAGGTCCTAGTTATGATCATGGATGAGAATGACTGCATCCCAGAATTCCTGCAGTCAATCTACAGCAAAGAAAGCGTCCTGGAAACTGTAACCACGGCAACCTCACTACTTCAGGGTGAGTATAACTAGGCCAACAGCCTCTTATGTTATATATAATTGCTCTCTTTGTATTGCATTGTAACGTGCCCTTGGGACCTTGAAATTGAGAGTTTGTTCTAAGCGAGTAATCATATCTTTTGTTAATTAATAAATAGATACATATATTATTATAGTCTATTTAAATGTAAATTCTATACACTACTCTAAGTATCAGAACAGTACTACTGTACTTGTTGGAGGGTAGTGTATCTATTTTGTTTATATAAGAGGAAAAGTGTGTATGTTAAAATTATAAGAAGGACCTTCAGTCTTTTAATCCTCAGTATTATACACTCCTGTTTTCTGAGTATCATAATCCCAAAGGAATTGAATAGTGATTCAGTTTCACATAGCAGGGGTATATAAGATGATATACTTTGCCTGTCCTTTCTTTCAGTGTCAGCCAATGACTGCGACTCAGGGTTGAACGCTGAGATCTCCTACTACACGCTGAGCCCTGATTTCACTGTCTCCGCTCACGGCACCATCTTCCCAGCCAGGCAGCTGGACTATGAAAGGCCTAATCACTTGTACGAGTTTGTCGTCATGGCGGTGGACAAGGGGGAGCCCCCCCGGACCGGGACAGCCACTGTCAGGATACGCATGTCCAACGTTAACGACGAACCCCCAGAGTTCTCGCAGACCATGTGAGTGAAATATAAGTGTCATTTAGTAATTAACAGTTTAAGGTCGGGAAGGAGGTTAAACTGATTCATTTAATTAATTTAGGGTCCAGGCAGAACAAACACCAGGAGGGAAGTACTCAGCTCTGCAGTGGAGTGTTGAAGCTGTTCAGATTTTGCTGTGGTTATAATGTGACCCTCTCGTTTGTGCGGAACTGATTATAAAGCAGTATAAAATGGATTATTTTTCCCATTTGCTACTTTCACTCTTAAATCCTAACTCCTAACCACTGTGATTTAATGAGTGAATATGAAACAGGTTCATCTTCAGAATCATTTTCTTTTATTTTCATTGAAAAGATTTTTTAAAATGTTCTTTTACTGTCTTTAATTTTGAACTCCCTGAATTGCTGTAGATGTAACCGACCCTAAGGCTATGTTTGTCCCAGGCTCCTTTAATTGGCCTATTTTTTGTCAGCACTGTAGAGTGGTGAGGCAGGTTCACTCAGCCTTGTCTTTGACTGTCCTGGAGAAACATCCAGATTCACAGCTAAAGGACAGTGAGAAGAGATTGTCACCGCAATGGAGTCACCAGACAAACCTGGAAGCTCTGTGAGGGTTAAATGGAGCAGTGAGGTCTTTATGTCAGGATTAATTCAGTTACACGCATAGCCTAGTTACTGTTTAGCAGTTTATGAGTTGAAGCAGACCAGGCATGAAAAGAGGACTTTTTCCTCATTGTGTGTTTTATTAGCATGATTTTCAGAATACGATGTTCAGTCTTTCAAATTCAGAAGAGTTTCTGTGTTATAAACATTGCATGTGATATATGATGTACACAGTATACTTGGGCTTTCATTTTCTATATAGTATACTAGATTTGTTATATGGTGCAAGAAGTGTTTGCTATACAAGAAATCTAACTTGAGGCAGCTGAGCTAAAGGGTGCAATATTTTCTAACAACTATGATATAATAATTTATAGTAATTTTGACAGATTTTAAATGTTCATAATGGAGACAGCTTTATTTAAAACTTTAAATATACTGTTTTGTTTTTTTTTATCTGAGAACCAAGGGCTTTAACACACTGCGTGATGAAATGCTACCACTGCAGTATGCTGGGTTGTTTGTTCTGTCAGTCACTTGTCACTGTTCATCATGAGAAATGCCAACAGGCCCCGCTGTGTAATTACGGTATGAAGAGAACTCTGCACTGTGGCTCCTGCCAGCAGTCTCATTGCAGTAAGCAGATGATGCTTAAAAACCCGTCATCACCTGAAGTGGGTTGAAGAATAACAGCAACTCTGAAAATCTTGACAGATCACAAAGCAACAATGTTACCTTTATGGCGGGAGCCAAAGCTACACAACAAGCAGACAGACACGATGCCTCAGTGAAAGATTGCTAATCATTGACATGAGTGGCTTGTTATCATTCCTCTGCTGTCTATCAATCATTTGCTTCGTTGTGGTTTTACTTTTAAAAAAAAAATCACAGATATTACACAAACTTTGTTTTTTCGGGCTGGCAAAACAGTGACAGTTGGCTGGATGTACACATTTTAAAACTGAACCAACTATGCATAGTTACAATGTACTTAATGTGTAAATCATTTTGCACAATATATGTAAGTAAAGAATTGTATCAGAAAAGGGTTAGTGTTAGAGTTATATCATGCAAAAAGATGTACACATTGATATGTTGTAACTTTGCATAATAACATTGAAATTATGTATAAGTACACATGTATTCACTAAGTAACTACTATGTAAATACACAGCAATTAAAGACACAATGCAGTGTTACCATTTTTTCATACTGCACATTTGAAACCTATAAAATGAATAGATATGGAGACACTATTTTGTTAGCATCAGTTCCTTTAAGATACTATAGCTCTGATATTTCTTAACCATACTAAGTTGCCCTTTAAGCACTAGCCAGACAACTGATTTTTACTGTAACAGAAATCCACAGAATCTTAGTCTCGGTTTCTTACCTTTTATTAACTTGAGACCGCTGTTTAT
Organism: Polyodon spathula; assembly: GCF_017654505.1. Lineage (NCBI taxonomy): Eukaryota > Metazoa > Chordata > Actinopteri > Acipenseriformes > Polyodontidae > Polyodon > Polyodon spathula. The sequence goes on along the minus strand of NC_054546.1, from coordinate 40,624,846 downwards.
CTCAAGGAAGTGTTGACATTTAGAAACAGTTTGATTCTCCACTGCTGTTTGCCGCAGCTATCGAACTTTTGTCTCAGAGGATGCGGGGCCCAACACTCTGGTCGCAACGGTGCAGGCAAAAGACCCTGACGGAGACGGGCTCACTTACTACATCTCCACAGGGAACGAGGAAGGAAACTTTGTAATCGACAGCCAGAAAGGTGACATCAATTTTGCTGCATGAAGCTTGTCAGTTATTTCCAATATTGAACTGAAGTGGGAGATCTTAAAGCAGCCTTCACACTATTCTAGCAGTCATATCTATTCTTACAGATGAAAAACTAACCAGGCTGAGTACACTAAGGAGTCCTGCTAGTCACGGTTAAGACTTGTATTTGTCTTCCATTCCAGTAGGGGTAAAAAAGAGAGGATAGTTTTCCGATTTTAATAGTTCTTCTGTATTAAATTGACATTGCAATATTTCTATTGCTATCCACTGCACTAAAATACCTCATCTGCAGTGGCTAGAGTAAGCATTTTGTTTTCCGATTTGCATGAAGAGATGTTGAGAACATGTGTACAACACATTTTGGGGTCTCCTTTACATTTTTAGTCAATCCTTCAGTACTTTTACTATCAAAATTTATTAAGAATGACATTGTAAAAGAGGATGATACAACATTCATCAGAACCACCTCTATGTGCTTGGACCAGGAAATATGTCTACATTTTATTTTACCTTTATAAAAAGATTATAATCGCCAGGTGGTTCCGTTGCAGCTGTTGATGCATTTTTAGGTTTGATCCTGTCTACTACAGGACAGATGTGATATGAGATGGCATCCAAAATAGCCCAGTAGTCTTGTTCAAAATCATCTGATGTGATGCGAGTCATTTTGCCCGGAAGGAACATCTTTCCCATCTTAATGTGGTCTGAAGTTTGTTGGCTGCCATGATGCTCACAAACAGAATGACCTTTGGCCATATAGACTACATGCAGATGCCTGTCAGAAAGGTTGAGAGTGTGTAGAGTAAGCGCTGGTGTACACTGCTAAGTTGGTAGTAAGTTCTCCATGTTATTAAATGTATGTTTGTATGTAGGAACGTCATCTACATGGTGTAGGAAAGGTAGACAAAACTTAAATGTGATATCTAACCAGGATATCCGATTAGAAAAAAAAACAATAGAAGTATATTTTCTTGTCAAATTACATCTTTCAAAAATACTCGGCACAATAGACAACCTTACAAAGCACATATACAGTAATAGTCTGTGAAATCAATTATTGATATAAGCAACCCTTTATGGTGTCACAAGTCAGGACACATTTTACTGTACCAAGCAACAACATTAAAAGGCCATCATTCTGCCAATCCTGCAGATACCTTACCCACCAAGTTTTGTACAGATGAATGACTGAATGCATTACACTGGTTTAAAATAGATACACGTGCATTATTGAAAATGTCCTCGTCCCTCTTCAAGAGCACACGCCAGGCAGCTCCTCAGATTCCACTCTTTAATGTATTATTGTATTGAGCATGCAGCCCTGCTGTGAACAAAATAATTACAATACCGCAATGGAAATAAACTACTTCTGCCATATGTTTCCTCTTCAATCAAAGCATACGTATCTGTAGATCTGTAGTCATCGTGGATCTTTGATTTTTTTCAGGATTAATCCGGCTCCGGTCCAGTCCACCCCCAAGCCTTCAGGGTATCAAGTACGTTCTCAATGTCATGGCAACGGATGACAACGCATCAGGTGGCCCACACCCCCTTTCCAGCATGGCCCAGGTGATTGTGGGAATTGATGATATCAACAACAACAAACCTATATTTGATAAGGTATATATATATATATATATACATATATCTGCCAACTTACTTGTTTTTTACTTGACCAAACCAGAAAATGGCTTTCTAATTATAGGGTTAATACTATATACAATATCCAGATATGAAAGCTATGTTGACCATACCAGAGCATTCAGTAGTCTAAAAACTAACTAATAGTCTTTTTGACTGGTAGACCAATAGATCATAGATTCTGTTATGAGCAGCTTATGATAGATTCTTTAGTTCATCAATACCACCCAAAAATCATTCTTAAGAGAAGGAAATCGAGCTGTTTTTTTTTAATTCATTGCCTTAAGACCCTGCGGGGTTTAATAAACTTTCAGAAATAAGAATGGTTGGCTGCTGAGTTTTGATGATTAAGGAGAGAGAATGGCTAAAGACATACAGTAGTTAAGTGATGTCACAGGCCACAATGTTTTCTCCTGTTATTGTGTATCAGAAGTGAGTTGTCTGAAGATTACTAATGGAAAAATGTGGTTCACATTTAGCTGTGAATTGAGCCATTACCCGTATGGTATTGATCATTTGTTTTTCATGTCTCTATCTCACGTGTAAATCATTAGGGGCTTGTGTGTGTGTTTTTTCATGGTATTTTCTTTTCTAGTTTTAATTTGATTCATGTTTTTAGCCTCAATTTCATCTAACTAATTCCATGAGACACACAAGACTATTCCCACCACATAATTCTGTTTGTAAATGTGCAATTCAAAATGTTCACCTCTAACTGTGAGCTTGGGAACCAAAAGAAACGTGTGTGTGTGTGTGTATGATTTGGCAGGTGAATGACAAGCTTGCAGTTGTATGTATTCACAGCACTAAAAACACACCAAGAAAAACCAGCTCACCTAACCTGGTGACTTTCAAATTAAAGCCGTGCACCAAGCATTAACTGGCCAGATGGACTGCAAAGAGGGTTTGTTCTGGAGACTTTTTCAACTGAACTTTTCTCTCGATCAGTGTCAGAATTACCGGGAGCACGCCTCTGTGTTGGAGAACCAGCCCGCGGGAACCTTGGTCCTACAGGTCCACGCTGATGATGCAGACGAAGGCACCAATGGAAAGGTCACTTATGGATTCATGCATAAAGACGGCACGGTGCCAGCTTTCCGCATCCACCCAGAGACAGGTACAGTAGGGAGGTGGTGGCCCACACTAGTGCTACCTACCAGCCTGAACTGTCACAGCAGTTCATGGGCTACATTCTCAAAAATATGACTTCAAAATGTCATTTTTCAGACAGTAAAAACACACCACTATAGAGCAACCAGACCAGAAATAAACAACTCAGACATTCAATTTAGAGACATGTGAGTTTTCAAAAGATGTTTCTTATTGATATCTGGAATTGTAAAAGGAGTTTTTGTCTTGGAGTAAATGGCTTTGAGAATCTAGCCCCATGTAAACACCCTCTTTTCACCTTAAGAGATTTTTAGCAATGAAAAAACTTTTAAACATTTTTTTAAAATCAATTTACATGTACAATGTACAGTAATTCAATAGCAGTGAGTGTGGCACACTATTTAATTTCATTTAATTACCAACTTCATCGCCAATGTATTAAACCTGAATTACTGTTGCTTGTCTGTGTGCACTTGCTTGCTTTTCTACATAGTATCGTCAATGAGGATACAGCATGTACATCCTGTCTCCACAAGGTTCACAGTTAAATGATATAAATAACATGTTACTTCAAGGATCTGTCTGGTCTATCTGCTACATTATATATCTTGATTATCCATGCCCAGTGTAACCTTCCAGGTGCTAATTGTTTTGGTTCTTACAGGAGTGATTGTCACAACAAGGAAGTTTGACCGCGAGCAGCAGAGAGAGTATGCCGTCACCGCCACGGCAACTGACAAGGCCACAGAGCCACTCATTGGAATCTGCCAGCTCAACATCCTCATCCTGGATGAAAACGACAACGAGCCCAAGTTTGAAAACCTGCATTATGAGTGTGAGTGGCTAATGGATCTTCTCTTACACACATAGTTGTGTACGTTGTCTTTATAAAGGGGCAGGAGCGAATGTTAATGTTACAAAAACATTACGCAAAGGAACAAAAACGAATACAAAGGAACAGCATTTTTAGCTTTTTCTTTTCAAAAGAAGAAAATAAAATGGTATAATCTGTGCTTAAAAGTAAAAAAAACAAAAAAACAAAGATATTATTGGTATGTGTGAAAGACCCTTAAACATGTTTAATTTAGTTCTGAAAAGGAGCACTAGACGAATTAACAGGGTGCTATTTTGTCATGCAGATTTCCTGAGAGAGGACACTATGGTGGGAACCAGTTTTCTGCGTGTTGCCGCTCACGATGATGATTACGGCACCAATGCTGTCATCACTTACTCCATGTCAGGGGAGCAGCCAGAGTACCTCCGGGTCAATCCTGTCACCGGCTGGGTGTACGTCAACGAACCCATATCCCAGGTTGGTGGATTTACTGATAGAATTTTAAATATACGTCGGGACACCAAATCTAACTTTTAAGGGTGTATCCTATGGAAAATATACTGTTTACTATCTGAGTCAAAGCAAGTCTGTTATAATGTATGTTTAAAAATTTAATGTGTACAGTAACAGCTACCTTGCTTTTGATATTGGAAGCCACAGGGCGGTGGTACTGGGAAGTGTAAACAAAACACAAAACACTCCATATACAAAGGGTCCTGGACAAACTTCTGCAGCAGAAATTGAACCCAGTACCGTGTGAACCTAAGACAAGACCCTTGCTGCATGGGCTAAAGCTGCAATTCCCATGACCATCAAGAAACTAATTACATATATGTTCTATGCACTATTGTTACTGTTTTATAGTTAAAAGGTACAAATTGCTAGCGATAAAACAAACTCATTCTCGCATGATACACACACTAGTTTCACAAGTACTACCAATTTTCCATTTGAAAAACAAAGCATAATTGGGCACATGAGAGTCTCGCTGCATACTTCTCTTCAAGAGCAGTAGAAATAGATGTGGTGATGAAAGGATAGTCTCAAAGGAATCTCCTTCACTGAGGGATCCAACTTATTCTTCTCAGAGGTCCTACATCACTCGTGAAATCATAGCAACAGATGGCGGGAACAGAAGCAGTGCGGTCGAGCTGGCTGTAACCATTACTAATGTGAAGAACCAGCCTCCGCAGTGGGAGAAAGACCGCTATGAGGTCATCATTCCAGAAAACACCATGAGAGACACGCCTATTGTGGTTGGTTTGCTGTCTCTTAATATTTTTTGTATTTTTTGTGTTGTATTTATAATTTTACAGTTAATTGAATTATTATTTCCCAAGACTGGACTGGTGTAAAACATTATTGAAAAGTCACGTGTTACATTTGGCACAGAGAATTTAAGGGGTGAGATTATTTTCTTCAATTAATTCATCCTTAGAATATAAAAGCCATATCACCTCTGGGTGACCCGAGGGTGACCTATAACCTGGAAGACGGACTCGTTCCTGAGACTAACAAGCCAGTGCGTTTCTACCTGACCCCTAACCGCGAGGACGGCTCAGCCTCCGTACTGGTAGCCGAGCCACTGGACTATGAGATCACCAGAAAGTTCATGTTGAGGGTGCGGGCGCAGAACATGGCGGCTGTTCCTCTGGCAGCATTCACCACCGTTTGCATCAACATCACAGGTACACCCCCTCAGTGCACTTCAACTAGGGATTTGTATTTGTCTGAATGGTAGGGCCTGGGCTGCCAGTAAGAGATAACATTGAGATCGCACGGACATATGAAGCAGTATGTTGAAGGCACTGCTAACATATAGAGCAGCTTTCAAGAGTGTAAGGCATTGGACCTCAAACCAAGGATGTTTTTACTCAGATAGCACATATGCGACTTTAGCACAAATGCCACGCTGTACATCTGTGAATGTGGATTACTTAAGGTCGATTGGTATAAATTGAGATTTCTCAACATGATCAAATCAGTAAACTCAGCACCGATGGATTGATATTGTTTGGTGATTCTGACTGTAAAAGAATGCTGTTTTGTATGCTTGACAACTATGAGAATACTCAATTGTATATACAGTTACTCAAGATCAGCCTCTTTGTTTTCTCTTCCAAACTGCTTTTACAGATGTGAACGACAACGTTCCCTTTTTTACCTCTTCGGTTTATGAGGCTACAGTCACAGAAGGAGCTGAATTAGGGACCTTTGTTCTTCAAGTATCCGCCAGTGACCTTGATTTGGGCCTCAATGGAAAAGTAAGTCTGGGTTACTAATTAAAGGCTTTCACGCAAGGCCAAACAAACAATTTTCTTTTTTTTTTTAAATGGCATATGCTTCGGTAGGTGGCACATCGGTCACCCAAAGTTTGCAAACAAAGAAAATCGTATACTGTAAGAAAAACTATACATACTTATGGTAAATACACCATATCACCTGTAATCCAGGGGCCCTTGTCTTTTTTCAGATCTCTTATTCCCTTTTAAAAGACGAGAGTGGAGACTACCAATTTTTCAGAATCGACCCCAAAGCAGGTGCAATCTACACAGAAGCAGTTTTTGACAGGGAGATGAAGGGATCCTATCTCCTGGAGGTGAAGTCTATGGATGGCTGGGAGTCGGCCAGACCAGGAAAACATGGGCAGGCTAATTCAGGTACATACATAGAGCTGCTTCCTGGGTCACCATTGAAAGCATTATTCTCAGGATGGGCAAATAAAAAAAAGGGGGGGGGGGGTTTAGAAGGGAGATCTGACATCTTCCTATCCTGAAGACAGGCATTTATGAAACTGAAAAGCATGCACATATTATAAATTGTTAAATATTAATTTTAAAAGTAATGCTCAGAAACCTGATTTGGAAAAGCAGTTTAACATTCATGCAATGGAGAAACGGTATAAAACAACCAATGAACTTCTGTGGCTCCCAAGTTTAGAGAGCCCATTTAACAAATTGTGTTATGTAACAAGTTTAGATACTGTTTTTAGTTGCAGGCTAGCATTTACCCTAGTGTGAAACTGTAAACTCTCTGTAACCATCTTAAATAATATATCTTATCTAGTGAATTGTATTGGAACTTATGTTCTGTTTGATATCCATATGAAAGCATATTCTAGCAGGGTTGGCCTCAGCCCCAAGGGCCCCCCTTCACATTTGCCTGTTTGTTTGCATCAGAACAAAAGCCATCTTTAATAAATTAAGCTGACAGAATAGGAGCATCCAAGTTTCTCATCTCTCACTTATCGCTTTTCCAGACACTTCATATGTGCGCATTTTCATCAGTGATGTGAATGATAACAAGCCCATCTTTGCTCAGAGTGTCTATGAAGTCAATGTAGATGAGGATGCAGACGTCGGCTTCGTTGTTATCACTGTCAGTGCTAATGATGAAGACGAAGGTAGGTTGAGAGAAAAGAAAGGGTTCAGGGTCAAAATATATTACATTATGTATTGTTGTTCATTTAGGAAATGATGGGTGTTGCTAAGCTCAGCGATTAGACTACTGTTGTACATGTTATGAAAGTAATGGTTAGATATGACACTGTTCATGCTACCTAAATAGAAGTACAACCCTGATTATTTGAAGAATGTTAATGAAGGCTTTACATTACCTATATAAGGATATATGATTTACATTGCCATGGAAGAGATTGCATAAGCTGTACCATCCTATGCCTCTTGTCAGTGTGTAACAAAGAAGCAGAATAGGGGCCGAACTGTGGCAGTTCAATGAGCCATCCAGAATTTGTTCCAAAAGAACCATTGAGAATTAATATTTGCTCAAACCCTTGAGTGCTCTAAATGTGTTGATTGTATTTGTTGCTGTGCATTTAACAGTGAGTTAAAATATATTGCATGAACTTGGAATAGCAAATGTTCTATTTTCAACTGCCACTGTATTTTCTATGGAATTATTGTGCCTGTCAGATTAGGAGTTCTGTTTCTCTCTACAGTAACCCTTCCATAGTTTTCATTGTTTGGTTGTCGTGGTTTAGGTGCCAATGCCAAATTGAGGTACCAGATTACGTCTGGGAACACTGGAGGAGTGTTTGATGTGGAGCCGGAGGTTGGTGCCGTCTTCATTTCTCAAACTCTGGACTACGAGCAGGCCAAGAGGTACAGACTTCACCTGCTGGCTTCGGATGGCAAATGGGAGGACTACGCCGTTGTCATCATCAATGTCATCAATAAAAACGACGAGGCCCCCGTCTTCTCAATGAATGAATACTATGGGAATGTGACAGAGGAGCTGGATGGATCACCAGTGTTCATACTGCAGGTAAAGCATTGCTGGAATTTGAACCTACTGAATTCAGAAGCAAATTGCATTGTTATCTTGCTGGGTAGTCATTTATTGGTAGTTTCACCTATCTATTTGCATTAGAAATGCTGCTTGAATCCGTCTGTGGTAATATGAATATAATGACCAATTGGGAAATACGTGCCACAGTTTCGCCACTGGAATAACAGTGGTATTTTTATATATACCGGTTTCATAGTAACTAGCACTATTATTGTTTGGTTCTAGACAAATTAGCTATGTCAAAACATTATTGGAAGTTAATGGGTCCTATTTGATTTTCCAGGTGACTGCAATTGACCCTGACAAGGAAGCAGACCAGGGTGCCCTGAGATACTCCCTGCATGGACAAGGAGCGGAAAGTGAATTTATAATCAACGAGGTGACTGGAAAAATCTATTCTCAAAAGACACTCAATCGGGAGGATCGGGCGGTCTGGCGGTTTGTCGTGCTGGCGACTGACGAGGGGGGAGAGGGGCTGACAGGATTCACAGACGTGATCATTAACGTGTGGGACATTAACGATAACGCTCCTGTTTTCACCTGTATGCCAGACAACTGCAACGGGAACGTGCTGGAGAACTCCCCAGTGGACACCTCTGTCATGGAGATGACAGCTACCGATATGGATGATACGACCGTAGGTCATAATGCCGTGTTGACTTATAGAATTGTTGGGAATGCAAAGAATGGCATTCATTTGGACTTGTTTAGCATTAATCCTACGACCGGAACAATCTTTGTAGCAATGGGGGCTTTGGATAGAGAAAAGATGGACAAGTACTTTTTTGTTGTGGAAGCGAAAGACGGGGGAGGAATGACAGGAACCGGCACTGCAACTATCTGGGTGACGGACGTTAATGACCATGCACCTAAGTTCACCCAAAATCCCTGCAGTGCAAGAATCTCTGAGAACAGTGACCTGAACTCGGCTGTGCTGGAGGTTTCTGCAACAGATGCAGATATAGGTGAGAATGCCCAATTGACTTTCAGTATCATCGCTGGAGACCCAGAACAGAAGTTCTACGTTCAGAACCACAAAAAGGAACAACACGGGACGATAAGACTAAAGAAGAAACTAGACTATGAGAAATTAAATGAGCAGCGGTTTAATCTTACCATTAAAGTGGAAGACCTGGATTTTTCCAATGTTGCTCATTGCATCGTAGAGGTTGAGGATTACAATGACCATGTTCCAGTGTTCATTCCCCAGTTCTATCAGCTCAACCCTTTACCAGAAAATGCCCAGATCGGTACCAGTATTGCCAAGATGACAGCCACTGATACAGATTCTGGTCCAAATGGACAAATCACTTACAGTATTCTTGCAGAATCAGACCCCTACGGGCAATTTTCTGTTTACCAAGATGGACATGTCACGGTTGCAAAAAGTCTGGATCGTGAAACAGTCGCACAGCATTATCTTATTCTACTGGCCACAGATCAGGGAAGTCCTGCCCACACAGGAAGTGCCACAGTGCAGTTGCCCTTGATTGACGTTAATGACAATGGACCAGAGTTCGAAGCCGCCTACATGCCTGTGGTTTGGGAAAACGTCCCTGGGCCTCAGATTGTTCGAATGAACCAGACCTCTTTGCTTCTCCACGCGGTTGATAGAGATATCGCTGAAAATGGACCGCCCTTTTCATTTAGCTTGCCTCAGGAGTTTCGAAACAGTACAGACTTTATGCTGAGGGATAATGGTAATAATACAGCCACTATCACAGCACTGAGGCAATTTGACAGGGAGGAACAGAAAGAGTTTTATCTTCCCATCATCATGAAAGACAGTGGGCATCCTTCAAAGAGTGCTACCAACACTCTGACCATCACCATAGGAGATGAAAATGATCATCCCCATGAGCCGGGACACAAGGAAATCTATATCAACAACCACAGAGGTAGGACCATGTGTGCTTTACGTTGATCCTCTATTTATGTTGATGCGTCCTTTGGTAATATATTGTTTATAGAGACATGTATGTCTTTATTTTCAGTAAGGGTCAGTTATACTAAAGAAATACCAATGTGAACGATTTCCCAAAAGTGAATTAGTAAAGTACGCAGACAAGAAGCTTGTACGTATAGTGGAAGGGAAACACAGGGATGATAAAAAGGATATTTTTTTAGGAGGAGGGATCAGAAAATGTAGTGCTTGCTTAAAAGAATCTGTTAGAATGTTGGGGAGAGGCAAAACATACTGTGTGTAGGAAATTGGCCTGCTGAATACAGAACGTCTCGCAATGTGAAAATGATCCTTGTTATCAAACTGTGAGTGGCGGTTTCCCTCTGTGAGTTAATTTTCCCCCAGAGTTCTAATACTGCAATTACTGGGTGAGTTAGCCTTCACTGTGGCTGACAATCACTCACTGTGACCGAAACAAAAAGTACTACAGAGGGAGCAGAACATCTAACTCGATTAGTATCATCTTGCTTCCCAAACAGGAAGAATGCCGACAACTGTTCTGGGGAAGGTTTACACTCCAGATCCAGATGACTGGGACAACAAAACCTATACCTCTGAGGGACAGGTAGCGAAGTAAGACAATTATTCCAACCAATTGAACAGAATCAACACAAGACAAACTCCCAAAAGACCAAAAGAGGAACTGACATATAGCTATTGTTTTTCTATATACCGTACTACAAACTAGAAAAAAAAAAGTAATTCCCAGGCTAGTATCGAAACACTTGTTGGAATAATTTGTATATCATTATAATTTTGTACTGTAGATAAATGGCCAAGCCTTCATAGATACATCAGTGTGAAATAAAATATTAAAGATGGTCTTGTTTTATTTTAAGGGACTTGGCCGTTTATTTCATGTATATAAATGTTACCCCCGTGTAATATGTTAGCAAGGTAGTTGTCAGCAGTTTATAGAAAAGGAAAGCCCTGTGAACTAAAGAGGGGCTTTAAAAATGAATGAATACAGTGAATGAATACAGTGTTCATTCAATATGTTACTTGCTATTATATGGTGTGCTTTTCCTAATGCAGGTACTTCATTTTGAACAAAAGGACTGGCTTTCTTATAATCAAAGAAAATGCACCTCAGGGTAGTTATGAGTTTAAGGTCAGGGTATCGGATGGACTCTGGCCCGATGCTGTATCGAGTGTAAAAGTCCATGTCAATGAGCTCCGAGATGAAGCAATTTACAACTCTGGCTCCGTACGCCTCTCAGGTAAGACAAGCTTTGCAATTGTTTCCATTTATAAACCATCGTCTTCTGTGTGCGTTTACTGCCGCAAACTCAGCCTGTGCATTTCACATTAAACCCAGTGAATCCTCAGATAGGGTTTTACTTGTTAAGGGTTGTTGTTTTTGTGCTCATTTTCTTCTGCTTAGCATATTTTTTGCTTGCCACAGGTGATAGGTCTCTGCTATAGACCACCTGCTATCATCAACATTTTGTTTTGTACGCTACATAGATTTTCTGAACACTTTGCATTATACTTGCATAGTTACAGTTTGATTATACCTCTGTTTTGTGTGGGAGGGATCAGCCTTTGTTGGCTTGGAAGAAGATGTTTGAAGCAAACTTCACTGAGAGATTTTAATAGGATTCTTTATTCTTTAATTCTTTAAGCCACGAAAGCCCAGTGAGAATAAGAGTTTTTGGTGTTTTTACAATATTGGCTTTGGGATTAACTGAGGGATCTAAAGAACTGTGTTGTGCCGATGTTCACACACACACACACACACACACATACAGTATATATAGTACTGTGGATGGATTTTATAATATTTATCTTAAACGCTATCTGAACCTGTTTATTTTTTATACACCAAATCCTCTAGAGGAGCTAGAAATGATTTGATCAATCTGATTCCCCTCTGTCATCAGGTGCAAGTGGTGTGGGGAACAAAGTGAAGGTCCAGACAGCAATTTCTCCCAAAAACAATCAGTGTTTTATTAAATAAAACAAAAGAAGCCACCCCTCTACCAGAAATGGCACTGGGAGAACGCGGCGGGCTTGCAAACCCAAAATAATAACAATGGGTTTGTAGCGACAGCTCCTGGGCGCTCACTCCTCTCTTATAAAGAACAAAAAAGACAGAACAAAAACAAGCAATACAGCTTCCGGCCGTATGGTTACGTTTTCAGCACAATGGCAGAACTAACGCAACTGTCTCCCCTTTGTATCACCAAACTCCTCCCTGCAACCAGCCCGTTGCCATGGTTTATCCAATCACTGCCTGACCCATATCTGATCGCATTGGAGTTGTTTAGAATGCTTGTACTTATGCACTTTCCCCAAGATGGCTGACTTCTGGTTTCCACCAACCGTCGAGTCGACCTGTCTATGGGGAAGTGTACTACCCGGCGACCTTTCCGATCAGGAGGGGATTTACAGCATCCTTTCTTTCTCTCTTTATCACACCCTCCGTTTCAGTAAAAGGGTTTTCAGATTTGTAATGTAGGAATAGTAATTAATCTTGAAAGGTACAGAACTGACAGCCGATTTTAGAATGGTTTCTTCAGATCTCTCAAAGCTAGACATGGCACTGCTTCTCTGTATTTGTCTGATTTACTGATCTGTCTCCTTTATCCTTTTTTTTCTTGAGCTTGTAAATGCACTGGAAGAAACAAATAATCTGGTAATGTAGAACTGGAAAGAAATGTCTAATGAATCTGGAAAGAAAAACATTGACGAAGGGCCCAATTCAATTAAGTGTTAGCTGGGGAAAAAATAATTTTTTGAAAAATATATATAATTTTACATAATTAGGAAAGTTGACGTGGTGGTAGTTTTTATTTTAAGGCCTTTTCAATGGCGTTTTATTGTACCTGTTTAAAAAGCTAAAAGTTAATTGATTTTAGCCCCATGTCTTATTTAAACCCCTCTTCAAGAATAGCAGAGGCATAGGAGTGACAGCGGTCAGCTGGCATTTGTAAAGACCACATAGCCATCATTTTTCCCTTTTCAGACTTTTCAGCATAGACTAAATCTTTTTCCTTTTCTGGAGTGTGCATGCATGCTTTTGATGGGGCCCTTTGGGTGCTATATTTGTGCTGTTGTTCAGATATCACGGCAGAAGAGTTTGTTCAGAAAGGGGAAGATGACAAGAGCAGGTACGAGACTTTCAAGGAGTTTCTGGCAGAGATCTTCCCTGCTTCCCCAGACAACATCAACGTGTTCAGTGTTTTGAATGTGAAAGACAGGAGGACTGACGTGAGGTTCTCTGTGCACGGCTCCTCATATTTCAGACCAGAAAAACTGCACGGATACATTGCAGCCTACAAACAGGAGGTAGGCACTGTTTGGCAACATTAAACACTCCGGATTGCACATTGTATGCTTTGTGTTGACCAAAATGTACTGTGCTATTGCCACCAAAATGTGCGGCTACAGTATATAGTACCAAGCCTTCTACTTATTTGAAACATTTCTTGTTTATGTGTTACTGCATGTCAAAAAAAAAACTCAAATGAAAAGCTGGCGAAAACAGAATGTCTCCCCTCAGTGGGGTAAACAAAATAAACAGTAAAAGGAGGCATGTTAGGATAAAAGATTTTAGACACAGAATTTTGAACAGCTCCCTTCTGTGAATAATGGCTTATTCTGTACACTGAACCCTTCTGCTCTCCAGCTGCACATTCACACTCTCTCTGAACAGGCTGATAACACAGAGGCTGAGCAGGAGAGCCTGCATTCACAGATTACACATGTTGCTTACACTCTTGGATATATTAAAGCCAAACAATAACATGTGGGTAAAGGTGCATTCAAAATAACCTGATAGTGCTGAATTCTCAATTATCCTGTTAAAAAACTACAGTGTAAATTCTCATATATAGGGTTGTGCTCAATTACAGGGCATTTGTACTGTATTTACACATGTGGTTGTGTATTTACACTGTAGTTACCCTGCAACCACATATACAATTACAGAGCATTTACAGGGCAGTCAGAGACGCTTACCACATCACCAGAAATAGGAGTATGTGCTTAAGGAATGACAGTACGCTTATCTGCAAGATAATCACATGAGCTTATATGGAAAGAAAGAAAATATATAATATATCAATAATCCATTGTATAGGATTGACTATACTGACTAATACAGCGATTGCAGCACAATCTCAGTATCATTATTCCTTTATTAGTACAGAACAACTGCATTGACATTTGAGGGTGTTTTAGGAATACAAATTACCTTTTCACACAATAATTTACGCATTAATCTGGCATGTGGAATAAGGCAGCGTGATATTCAGAGCCCTTCACATATGTTTGTCTAAATGCGCCAGCTCCGAGGGCTTTGTCCATCTGGTACTGGGCACTGAGCTGCCACTGACCCCGGGAGGCAGGTCCTCCCTGCCATAGGCTCCCCTCCGCTTCCTCTGTCAGGACCTCTCAGACTCACACAGGCATTCGGGGGGGTAGTTCTATTGCTGTGGCCTGTGTACAAGCATTGTGTAAGGTTTGCATGCCCTGCAGCTTTCAGAAATGGAGGTTACAGTGACATCTGTGTGATCTTTCTGAAAACTAATGTGAAGGGAGACCTGACAAGACCAAGCCAGTGGTATCTGGTATCTGATACAGCACAGTGGATATCAGCTGTTTAGGGCTGGGTGTAGTTGTGATTGGAATTATGAAGCCCAGGGCATGGTTTTAAATCACTCCCCCCCACACACTTTCTGTTCTGAAGTTCTCTTCTCTTAGAGCTAACTGCATATCTTCCTTTTGTTTAGTCAAGTCTAATTTCAATCCCCTATATGGAGGTTTGGGAGACTGTGACCTATCAAAGATGCTTGCATACTCAACAAGGACCTCTACTGCCCATCCCACATCATATCACCAGAGGTGGCCAACAGAGGTCCTATGCTGGTCCAAGCATATCGAGGGTATAGAGTAACAAACTTCTCTCATTATTGGGTCCTGACAGATTCATCTTATGCCAAATGCTCAGGAAAAGGAGTTTGATCTATTTTATTTGGGAACAGCTCTCAGATGGATGTTCTTTCTGCTTCTCTGCTCATTTGTTAGCTGTAGGCTTACTTTTAATCCTGTTTGTAATAAAGGCTTCTTCTTCAGAGCTTTATTTGCAATTTTTCCTGCTCCCATTCTCTCACTCCCCCATAAATGGCAGTGTATCACACCCCCTCTGCCTCCCTCTCTCTCAGCTGCAGTTGGTTCTCCAGTTGAATGTGACCCAGGTCCATGTTGATGAGTGTGTACAGACTGACTGCAGAGACAGCGCTGGCTGCTCCAATCACCTGACGGTTAGCGACACGCCCACAGTGGTGGATTCTGGGAACATGTCCCTAGTCTCTCTGACAGTGGGAGTCAATGCAGTATGCACCTGTAGCAGCCGCGAGCATCTCCACCAATCGTGTTCCTCTTACCCACGAAACCCCTGTCACAATGGCGGCATATGCATGGGCAGCCAAAATGGATACAGGTAAGACACAAATGCTCATCTCCCTGGATCAAGATGCAATTACATAACCCACTTTATGTCTGCAATCTTATTTTTTGAAATTGCTCCAGTGTCTCCCTCTACATTCATAGTAATCCATTTTTGATACTGCTCACTTGACCCTAGCTCATCTCTGCTATTAAGCAAACCACCACTAATCTGCACAAAATATGGAACAAAAGGTAGAGACATGGGGTTTTGCAGATTGATGAAATGCTGTTGTGACTTGACTTTTGATAGACAACTTTGTAAAACATGATTTTAGGGTAAGAGGTTAAAAGTACATTATTTCTTTCTTACAAAATGCAATCGAGCAGCAGCATATAGAGATCCTCTAATTGCATTCTCCTTTAGGCACAATGTCAACAAATATGCCCAAATCTATTTATCCATCTGTTCAATTTTTTTAGGATGTTAAGAACTTATTTAGAAGTCTTCATCTATAAAATGTTATTTTCAGTCTGAATTGGGTGAATCTCTAAGTCCTAATACCTAGGGAGTGAATGGACTTGATTGTATCAGAAATATAGAAGTCTGGAAAATCTTCTAAAGAAAAATTTTAGGGGACTTGCTAGAAAACTATGCTAATTATTTTTTAAAGTTTTGGTAAAACACATTTCAAGCAACACAGTTTGTGTGGTCAATTTGCTGTGTACTACACAGCTTTTCATTTTACATTAGATACTGCAATATTTGGTCTTTTACCCAGTAGCCAAGCCAGCTTTGATGTTCACATGGTGCTTCACAGTGTAATCATGTGATTTATTTAAGAAAAAAAATCCTCACCACTGATCAAAGGTAACATAATACAGGGCTTCAGTTCACAGTTATGTATAAGCATGGCGAAATAATAATGAATCAATTGGTGTGCAAATGCCCCGTGGTTAAAGCATATATTAATACAGTTGAATTAAAGCGCAGGTTTGGTTATATTGGCCCAAAGTGCCTATTTAGCATTTTGTTATCAAAATAGCTCTGGTCTACGCTGTTACTATAAGTAGCACTTTAAGAAGAAAATATGCCTCTTTCTCCTCTACTTGCAAGATAATATACAGTAATTCACTTGAAAACATCAGCAAAAAGAACCACTTAAGTTGCATCAAAAAGCTGTGCCACGATAACGAAAACATAATAAGAGCCAATCATTTATCCAAGGAGCCTCGTCTAAAGTGGTTCTAAATCACGAAATTAGAAGTCACATATTTTCAATGATCTCTCAAGCATTCACAGCACACCATGCTGAGTAAAGTCTCCAGATAACTGAATTATGTTCAGAGACCAGCGCAGAAAAGGCTAACTGGCTGATGAAGGATGTTTTCGATGCTGATGCAAATTGCAGCAGTCATTAGGAAGGTGCAGTATAAAAAGAGTTTCCTGGAGGCTGCATGTATGCTGTGTTATCTAGAGTGTGAAATATTGGGGCCATGCTCATTATTTCTTGCAGAGTATGAGGTTTTAAATGGAAAGGAAAAAGGAATGGCTTGGAACAACTACTGCTGTGAACCTGCAATTTCAGGATTAAGCTACTTGGCCCAACAATATGGATACTTTTTTAATCCACGTTATTCTCAATTACAGGTTTTATTTGCTATTTATATAGTGCATGATGGTTTATATTGTAAGTATATAGTAGTCATTTATTATTTTATTGGAGTATAGAGAGGCTATGGAAAATGAATGCAGTATCATTTTCTATTGTAGTACATGCATTTTATTTTTTTCAAATAATGGGAAAAAAGGAGGTTTCAGCCACAAAGGCTTAATCCGAAAGAAGTTGTGGCAAGTTTTTAGAGCTTGTTTAAAAAAAAAAAAGTTGTTTTTTTGTGTGTTATTTGTTTCCTCAGGTGTCAGTGTCCTCCTCAGTTTGAAGGCCCTGACTGCCAGCAGACCAAACATGGTTTCCATGGCAATGGCTATGCTTGGTTTCCCCCCTTAAGGCCTTGTTTTGAGAGTCACCTCTCTCTGGAGTTTATCACTGAGGTTGCAGATGGGCTGCTTCTTTACAGCGGGCCTGTGACAGAGCCTGGGTTGTGGGACCCAGAAGACTTCATTGCAATAGGTATTTCACGATAAAAAGATGGACATTTTTTGACACAGTTTAGATGCCATGGATCCCTTTTAGTCTCAGCAACTTAAGCAGTAATTTAGGTAACACTATGACCACCATTCAGTACACTCTCTTGTTGTTTAGTATTTCAGCATGCAGGGAGATCAAGTAGTTCTGAGTGAAGTCTTTAATTATAAAACTGATGGAACTGTTGGCATATTGAATAATATTTCTGAAGAATCTTTCAAGATAACTTGAATATCTTCCACATTGTTGAGAGCATACTGAGCCTTGGGGCCTTTTAATTTCTCCAGGGTTACTGTAAATGTCTGTTTCCCAGCTCTGCTTTGTTGCAGGTGCTCTATATGAATCATTGTTCTGTCCGTCACTGCCTTGCTCTGAGAAATGCTGAAGGGGGCTCTCAGTGGTGGCAGGCATTCAAGTAAATGGTAGCGGTTAACACACGCACACACACACACACACACACACACACACGCACACACACACACACGCACACACTTGCACACACACGTGCACACACACACACACACACATGATGAACACTATAGAATTATATATATATATATATATATATATATATATATATATATATATATATATATATATATATATATAGTTATCCTCAACACCTGCTAAATTGTAACAAATAAAGATAAATATACAGCAAAGCTATATTGATAGGAAGCTAAAGAGAAAACAAAATCACATTCCCCTCCACTGTAACTGAGCAATAGGTCTTTTGATCCTTTGTTAATTTTTACAGCTAGGGTTCCCAACTGTCCATTGCCATTTGGGTATTTCCATTCTCGCTGAGCCAGGCCACTGTGCAAACATGTATTTATTTTTTATTATCAGACTGTTAAGTTTGAGAACTACACTGAAATGTATTCTGCGTTATTTTGCCATTCACTGCTTAACACGGGAGCCGATTACTGAGCATCTATTATTTAAAAAAAATCACACACAACACCACCCCCCCCCCCCCCCCCCCCCCCCCCCCACCCCCACCCCCCCCCCCCCCCCCCACCACCCCATCGCTTCGCTCGCATTGCTGGTTTTGTCCGGTTTTGGGAAAATATAAAATTGGCAACCCTACTTACAGTAGCTCATTTTAAAAGGAATGTCAAAAGGAAAAACAAAAGATTACAAGGATGACTATAGAAAGCAGACATCTTAGTACAGTACGTATCAAATTGGCTCTTGTCAAAATGCATTAAAATATTGATAAACAAAGTCCAGTCCTGCTGAAGCAATTCCCTCTGTAATGAATTGCAGCTGAAGCCCCAGTCCATTTTATGACACATCCTATCATGATTAATCTCAATTAGAGTGAGCAGAACTAACTGTTTGCTTGTTTGATCAGTTTTAAGGCATCTGCAATCATTACTTTAAAAAAAAAAAGCCACATAAAGAGGAAAGCAAATTTAGTAAAGTCCAGACTTAACGATGCATTATCTTCAATGAGCCTTTGCTGTAGTTCTGTAGTACATGATTTCTAGGTATAGTGTATAGTGTAAGGTAAGGTCAGCTAAAATATGGAGCAGACATACGGTAAAGGAATTATATCTTACTATAAAACTGAACACAAGTGCAGTAGATTTCACATGTGAACAGATTGACTGTAAATGTTGTTTACTGATAACAGTAATAAAGAAGATAAATGCTTCTCCTATACTATGCTCTTTACAGCGACCTGTATTTCAGGTTGGACCCCAACTAAACAGACAGTAAGTCAAAAGCCAACAAGAGCTGAGAATTTGCATGTCAGTCAGTTCTCTTTTGTGCTGTTCTTGTAAAAGTTGTAATTTTTTTTTGTTTGTATTTTTTTATGTCTTAGAGCTCATAAACGGTACTCCAATGCTGAAAATTAACCATGGCTCAGGCACACTGGTGCTAAAGCTCCCGAGTCACGTTAACACAGCTGACAGAAGGTGGCACCGTTTGGATGTGAGAGGCAATGGCAAGGTGGGGGCCGTCACTCAAACCACTTGGGTCTACTTGACTTCTTATAATTTTCACTTTCAGATGTTTACCATGGGAATGACAATGTACCACTCTGCTTTTAACTTTCAATTCTTTACTATATTCACTTGAGGTTTACCATGCTTGTATGCTGTATTACACTTTCATATGCTTTCACTGTGGTACACCAATATAAGCTTTATTAAGGGTTCCTACTGTACGACACAGTGTTTATATGGATGCCCACATAGTTAGGGGTTGGTGGTCTGTACTGCCTTAATCTACCAGACAAGACAACCAGCTTAATTGTACTGAGATATGGCATCCCATAGCAGGGATATTCAGCCCCAGTAGAGGCTATTGTACCAAATTCAAACTGTCATCTTGAAGTGAAGAGGAATATGTATCATTTCCAGGAGGTGCGTCTCACTCTGGACCACTGCAGCAGTGCTGAAGTCACAGAGATCGAGGGTCTGGGAAACTGGCTGTCTTCAGAAGACCGCTCCAACTGTGAGGTCAAAGGGGAAACTCCTAATCACGACAGGTAACTAAAACAGTAACCAATATATTGTACACACTGTCTTGGAACTTTAATTATCTTTTCATCTCAACCACAATGCAAAAGAGCCGGGCTCGTCTGCATTCATGGTTTTAGAGCTTTTAACCTCGTCTCATCTCACTGGCAGGGAACAGGACAGAATCCGTAAACGGCAGTGTGTCACACAACACTGCCCATTACACAAGCGTACCAAAAACAGTGAATTCCCATTGAGAGGCGGACTGTTAGAGGATGCTGAATCATGTGTTTCTGTTTCTTTTTTTCAGGCACCTCAATGTGAACCAGGTGCTGCAGTTGGGTGGGGTTAAAGAGATTCTCCCATACAGCTACCCTCAGCTGCAGCACAAGCACTTCACTGGGTGCATCCGGAACCTTATCATGGACAGCAAGGTAAAGAGAGCTGCTGCGAGAATACGATGCTGGCTTAAATACTGCATAATAATGAGCAAAAGGAAAATAAAGGTGTGTTCATTCCTGTGACTGAGGCGGCGAGGCTAAGTAGCGGAAATGTTGTTAAAGTTTCAGTGTGTTATCTTTTGCTTGAACACTGCCTTGGGACTTTATTTTTAAAGCAGGGCTTGCCACTCATGTAACAGTAGTTGCTTCAATATTTCAAAGATATTCCGCCAGAGATATAAGCCAGCAATAATGGAATCCTCTGTTACAGTGAAGTTTGGTTAGGCTTTAAAATAAGTGCATTGTCATGAAGAATTAACACAATATTTTCAGCTGTGGTATTTTACAAGCTATTTTCCTACCTCTTTCCAGTATAGGCTTCAGTATTGGTGTTATATAACCCTTGATCATTGTTGAAGTTTTCATTATTTTTAATCATTAATCTGGGTCATTATGGGACCCTAAAGGGAAACTTGGCATTATGAAATATCACAGTTATCTTAACTAATTTACAGTATATTTCCTCTTGTTTAAATGCTGTTGTGTGTAATTTTTGATTTCAGTCATTATGTCCTGGTTCATTCTTAAAACCTACCCCTGTGGTCTCAAACAGGGCTGCTGGTACACAAGAGTGTAACCGTCAACCTTTCCCCCTGCAACACTCTGCCCCTAGTTCATGTGAGAAGTACATTGGTAATAAATACAAGGTATATGTGTTGCAGGGGGACAGGTTAATGGTCTAACAGCTGTACATAGAGAGAAGCCACTGTTGAGAGCCTCAGGCTGCTTTAAACTTCTTAGTTAAAAAGTTCAGGAAGTGATGCGTGAAGCAGAAAATAAAATATAAAGTGATCCAAATGACAGTTTCCTGTGATATTTCATACTCATACAAAGTTGCTTTATATTCATTCAATATTCAAGATGCATCAAGAATGCATTTAATCAAGTCTATGAAAAATGTATTAATTTAATGCATAGTTGTAATTACAATTATTTTATCTTCTTCCCCCCAGTTCTATGACCTTGGGTCTCCAGCCGAGTCATTGAACAGCTCCCCGGGCTGTGTGGTGACTGACAGCAACTGTGTTACCATGGGCTATCCGTCCTGTGGACAGCGAGGGAAGTGCCAAGGGGAGTGGGGCTCCTTCAGCTGCCAGTGTCTGCCAGGATTCAGCGGTCACCAGTGTGAAAAAGGTAGCGGCTGCCACAAAGGCAACCTGCAGACTCCTTATTTACTGGAGCGCCTGATTTAAGCAATAATATCCAAAGTAGTGAGCAGGAGCTGCTTGAGACTGTCTGTGAGATTGAAAGCAGGAGCAGGTGCAGTGGATGGCCCTGCCCTCAAACTTCAGCACCTTTGCAATTAGAAAACTGTTGACCTGCCGAACTGTTGTGCCTGCTGGTATCATTTCTCGTTACTTACATGCATTGCTACTGCATTAATAAATAAAAATAGAAAATAAACAATACTGTTATTGTAAGACTAACAGGTAGGGGGCATTACATGAGTTCTGAGCTGTTCCTTGATAGTGCTAATAATTTGTAAAGTAAAGAATAGGGCAGGTAGTCCATTGAAAACCAGGCCCATATTGCTAATTGATATACAGGTACTTGCACAACTTGGCCTCATGCCTACTAATGAACAAGCACACCTTCTCTGTATTAAGATTGCACTGCAGGTGTCTAAGAGTTACAGAGCCATGTTTACCAGAGAGCCTTTTTCTGTCTGGCAGTGACCCCTGAGTACTCATTTGATGGCAGGAGCTACATCCAGTACCAGCTGGCTGCCTCACTGCCTGCCAGGAAGACCCAGTTGCAAATCTTGATCCGGACCCGCAAACACAGCTGTATCATCATGAGCATGGCCTCAAAAGAGCGAGACGAGTATATCAGACTGGAAGTGAGTCCATCACGAGCAACCCTTATCACTGCTCTCCCACCGTACTTTCATGAAAATGTTCATATATTCTTGTTTTCTATAGATGAACAAAAATTAAACTGTTGCTTCCTTATACCTAATTGCATCTTGTGCTGTATATCTTGTGATGGAACATTTGAGTGGACTTGACCTACAACACAGGAAGTGATTAGTTATAGAAAGCACAAGAAAAGGACTATTGATAACACTGATAGTGATGCATGGATTTTAACAGCCTGGGTTGGTACTCCTTTAATTAGTGGTATATACTGTAGATTGCTATATAGTGGGTTAACTTTTTCTCACCTGCAACTTTAAGCTAATGAGTCTTTCCATGAACATTGTATCAGAATTGATATTAATGATTTTTGCAAGGTACTAACAAACTTCACATTTCCATGAAAAGGCCCAAATGTATAAATATTTTAAAGTAGTTTTTCATTTACGTAATAAGTCACAGTTTAGAACTTTTAAAATGTGTCTCAAGGGATGACTCCCATTTATTTCCAGTTCTTTTAGCAGACTGACAGCTAAACAGTAGTGTCTGACATGAATGTTTTTAAACAGCCATTAACCCCAAGATGCAGTGCATGCTTAAAAATCCATTGCAGAGCACTAAATTCCATTCAGTCAGTTAGACCTTTTATTGTATCCCCTCTGAACAGAAAAGTCCCCCCGTTTTAAGCCTGAATCCATCAGACCCCCTGGCCTCTTTCGGCCTTAATAAGGTTCTTTTCATTTTTAAAATAGTTTTCCAGTTTCTCGAATTTGGAAATGCAAGGGGAATCGTTATTAATGCACATAAAGTAATTCGCACAGACACTGCAATAGTCTGTGCCTGACAATAAATATGTGAGCTCCTAGTTCTATAGCCATTGATATATCCCAGTTTGGAACTAAGAACTGGTGTAAATCGCAATTATTCAATACAAATTACAGTAAATATTACTAACAGACAATTGAATGTTGAATATTCACTGTTAAAGGAAAACCTGTCCATTGACTGGCCTTCTAGCAAAAAGTACTGAACAGAAAAGTTGGCTAAAGACTGACGCGAAGACTGTTCTGTTGACAGAGACACAATACAATATTAAGCCAGACACCAATGCTGCCACCAGTCTAATGCTAAAATCAGAAAGAGGAAAAAACAAGGTGAATTTGGGTTGGCAGTCTCAGTCTTTGTTTGAGGCAGGCATGAGTCCACTCTGGAAGACATGGAGAGGAATATGTTTCACCTATTGTATAAAACTCCATTCTCTTTTGAGTAGTTAAAAAAACAAAAAAAAAAAAAAAAATAGGAAAGCCAGATGTCTATATATACCACTGCTCTTGATAGATGGCAAGTAATAAAATATAAATTGCTCCATATTCACTCTAATTACTGCTTTCATTATTGCATAGATTAACTTTCCCAAAACTCCTTTTCTAAACTAATTGGGTCCTATGAGTGCAGTAAGCGAATGTGTTTTTTTTTTTGGCTAGGTGTTCCAGGGGCTGTTGTCAGTGTTCTACAATCTTGGGGACGGAGACTATGGAATGAAGCTGCCGTCCTACCGGGTTGACAATGGGGAGTGGAATATGGTGCACCTGGATCGCCACGACAACGAGTTTACCTTGCGTCTGAATGGAGGTGGGGGGCGGAGGGAGCTCAGCTCAGCTCTGGGAACAAACCGAGAGATTGTCATCGACCCTGGTATAGTGGTGGTCGGTAACGCCTTCCCCACCAGTCACAACAGGAGCTTTCAAGGTAATTACACGTTTGCAGTGGTATACCACAGTAAAAGCATAGCAAAGCATAGTAATTCAAGGTTAGATATTCATAATGCCAGAAGACAGGTGCTAGATTGCGTAGAATACAATAGTATAAGTCAGGGCTGTCCAACCAATGGCTCTTTATCCATAAATGGGTCATTTAGCTCCACAATATGGCTCTTTTGATGTGTCCCATTTAAGGTTTTTAATTCCTAGGTCAAAGATACTACTCAAAATGCAGTGTATTGATGTAGTGTTTAAACTTGCATGTTTAATGAGCTAAACCCTACTGAAGTGGTGTTAGTGTAGTTCCTGCTATTTAGCTTTATAGTAAATGTTATCAATCTGGTATGATAACAGTAACACCCTTTCTTCTGTCGAGAAATATTCAATCTCACAGAGACCCATTATTTATTCTATTTGTTTTGTTTTGGTCACAGATGTATTTATTTATTAATTGATTGATTTATTTATTTAGTATTTTTCACAAGAAATGTGTTGCTCTGTTGTTTTATTTATGCAGCTATCATGACTAATTCATACAACTGAATTATTCATTAGACTCAAAGGCAGACCATTGTGAATAAAAAAAAATTATATTGAGATGCCTGAGTACTCTTTCACATGTTTAAAAAATGTACAATGAATTGTTTTTTTTAAAAAAAAAAGGAAATCTAAAAGGATGACAGAAACGGGGGAAGTAGCTTATTTTATTTTCAAGGAGAGGGTTTAAAATAAAACAAGTCAGTGTTTTCCTCTTAAATAATGAATACCATGTAAACCCATTAAGTAAACTAGAGCAAAAATAACTGCCCTGAACATCCAACCATCCATCATTTAGTATTCAATTTGTAAAAATTAAGCTAAGGGAATAAAAAGCCAGCTTCTTACTGTAGGCTTTGCTTTGATCATAAGAATAAAGAATGTAAATGACACCCATTGCATTGCAGTGTTAGCATTTACAGCCTTATTACACACAGATAGAAAATCAGATGTTTTTAAGCAATCAAAATAATTATAATCTATAGTACAAATCTTAGTATAATATGCTAAATTACACAGGTCTGGCTTTAGCAGTTAATAATTGCGTCTGTCTCTTTTCTGGTCCCGTCAGGATGTATGCGGGATCTCCGGCTGAATAACCGCTACGTGCCTCTGGACTCCGAGAGGACGGAGCTGGCGTCCATCATGAGCACTCAGGGAGTCACTGTGGGGTGCTCCTCTGACGCCTGTAGGAAGAACAAGTGCAGCCCCCCCTTCGTCTGTGTAGACCTCTGGAGGATGCATGACTGCAGGTAACAGACAGAGACACCTTAAAAAGAATCTGGCAGATGGGCTTGTTCCACCCCAGGAAATACAGCAAAGATACCTTCTGCAAATAAACCCAATCAAATCTAGAGGGTCTAAACAATTTACCCAAATGACGCATCAATAACAGCGTATGCTGCTCTTTGTAAAAGGGTGTCTCTTGCTCTAACTCCATTTGTACAATGGGTTAATTGCCTACCAAACATATGCTTTTCTCTTGACAAAGATAGCACTGCTGCAAATGCAGGCTGTAACGGAGGGGAATGGCTCTTCTGGAAGAATGTGTGCTTCATCATGCCATTGTTCTCTACCTCTTCCAGAAGAGCTCATCTGCAGGATAGGCTTTTTAGCCTGGCAGAACAGAAGAGAAGGGGTCTTAAACTGCCAACTACAAACTAATTTTACCTTTCACAGACCTGTTAGGGGATGGAACAAGCCCTTTTGCCTAGTAGTGGGAGAGTTGTAGCAGAAGAGGTAAAGAAGTACACCCAACCTGATGATGTTGTGTTGTTTATTTCAGGTGCCCTACTGGCCACATAGTGATGGAGAACTCCACTGGCAAATTCTGTGTCTTCACCCTGTGTGCCAACCGGCCGTGCCACCATGGTACTTGCATTGCCCAGTCCCCGTCGAAATTCACCTGCCACTGCCCAGAGGGCTACACGGGCCGGCACTGTGAAGTCACGCTGGCTATATACCACGATGATGTGGGGCTCAGTTTCAGCTCCATGTTCGCAATCTGCATTTGCTTTCTGGCGCTCTTAGGTAGCTATGGCAACTATATTTTGTACTACCTGTGGTGATTTTCTTTCTTTATCATTTCCACTGTCACCCTTGTGAGCCCTCATGATGTGTTCCTGTTGGGAAAACTATTTCTTGTCTGTATATTTATTGTGAAAAAGGCTATCTATCTCTGTTGTTCATTGTGAAAGCACTGACTTGAACTAGGTTAAGTTTGCATTACATAATGAGAGACACTGAATGCAAATTTATTTTCACGGATAGGAATTGGAGTTTTTAATTTATCAAAAACAAAACAAAAAAAATATTCAGAGCAAATTCTTTTCCTTCCTTTGGTGTTTTCAAAAACAGTTTGCTGAAAAAAAAGAAAAAAGTCTTGCTTTTCTTTAACAAAATGTAGCTGTATTTGTTTATCCTAATCTTCCAAACACCCCCACACAGAAGCCTCTTTTGTAAAGACTCCTACATCCCACAGAAAATTCGAATACTGTTAAATATCCCATTTATCAACACAAGCACACATTGCCAGAAACATGCCTTACTGGGAGTTCATTGTTACATTTTGGCCCACAGAAGCAGTTTTAAAAAAAAAAAAACATTATGAAAAAGGATTTCTGTTCCAACGGTTTAGCTTTCTGTTGCTGCTTTTCCCTTAACGGTTGGCAGCTGCACAAACCAAAAGTAATCCTTCATTCAGTAAGTACATTCATGCTCGAATAGATTCAACATGTGTTCAAAGGGTTAGAAACGGACAGATTGAGAATTGTCTGTGGATACATCCAGGGAATTTACTGTGGGCCGAGCATTAGTTTGTTCTCCGTACGTCAAGAGAAAGACTAGACACAGAAGTAACCATGTGATATTCTCCTGAATGTGATGCACTGTAGTTCTGGTTTTTGGGGCTATTGCAGAGAGTTTGTATTGAGTCCTAGGCATGTGCAAAAATGGTTTATTGTATTCACCTTTAAGGTGATTACCTTTGATTTTAAAGGAATCTTTATTTACATTATCAGTCACCTTGTACCATGGGTTCAATTCGTGAGAGAAAACAAGAAGAACAAACATAAATATTGCAGGTAACGGCTGGCAGTATTTTTGGAATTATAGTCACTATACAGTCAAACAAGAGTCTAGTCTGGAAAGTCTTTTTTGGTAAACAGAAAAGTTGGTTACATTTTATGTTATGGGGCATACATAGTCGTGTAATAATAACTCCATGTAATAATAGGCAATTTGTTCATGTAATAACACAGTAATGCCCTAGTTACTACAGTGTGATTACATGGCTATTCATGCCCGACAATTCCACTTTACATTTAGATACATTCTACTGTAAATAAAGTTTCACACAATAAATCTAGACTATTTGAAGCACAACCGGGTCTATAAATAAAGTTGCAGTGTCAATTGCAATATACTGTCACAATGTATTCACCAGTTTAAATAAAAAACAAATCTGTGTTTCATTGCAGATTTGATCTTTAGCTTTTTCTACACTAGAAGCCCTGTATATGTGGTAACTAAAGATTTATATTTTTATTGAAGGTCATAGTAGTCTTTGATGGATGTTACATTTGTTTGTGGGAATGAGGAAACAATTACTTCACTACATTATGTAATGCCTTATGCCAATTCGTAATCACACTGCATTGTGCCTGGAATTATTTTTAAATAAAAAAAAGTCTGTCTCAAATCCCCTATCCGTCTCTCTCACTTATTTCCAATTTTCATCTCTTTCCGTTTACCGCTCATCAGTCTCAATGTTTTTCCTTATTTGTGTGTATTCGTTGTCTGTCACACAACTGATTTCTGTATATGCTGTTTAGATATACTGTATATAATGATTTACTTTTTTTAAATATAACTTTGTTATAATAATTGACTTCAGAAACCTTATTGTAAAGCATTTTTCATATATTGTTACATCTAAAGCACTGTAAATGGTATTTGGCAGTTACAATGTGCAAAGTCCTTCAATTTCACCAATTTGCCACAACAAGTACTTGAGAGGGGTTTTTTGGGAGGATCCTAACTTTCCAACCTGGTCTGTACAGTGTCACTGGCATACCACATTGACAGTGTGTTGCACTGATGTACAGTATTGTCTATAAGACATCACACTGGGGTGGCTGATGAACATGTTAAGTTTGCTTTATAATATATACCTATTGTTAACTTTCAGCATTGGGACAGCTGAATAAATGTGGAGCGACTAGGGATCACCGTACTCAGACTTCTAGCCTCCTACTTCTAATAGTCAAAACATTTTAATAAGCAAGCCATCTGTTAAGTGCAAATGCTGCAAAATGTAGAATTTTCAGGAACGCAGATTGGGAAAGGTGGGACAGGGTTCAGCTTCATTTCATCAACCGAGATTTGGTGGTATTTCTGTAAATGTTTCATTAATGATAGTTCAGATCTTTGCTATCAATTTGTTTGATTCTCACCATTCCCCCTTCCTCTTTCCTCCCCATTCCCATGTGCGCATACAGTGCTCCTGTTGGGTATTTTTCTCTGGACCCGCTGGAGGAGTTCTAAAGGAGTGAAAGAAGGTGTTTATCACATGGCTGCTCACCATGATGGCTGGGAGGGCATCCACGAGAATGTGCTGAACTATGATGAGGAAGGGGGAGGGGAGCAAGACCAGGTAAGAACGGAGGCTAGCCATTCAAAAAATTTAATAAAGCAGAATAATTATAATAATAATAACCATGATCTGTGTATTTCTGTTGTATCACAAGGCCCATCACAAACTATACATCTTGGACCTGGTGAAGTTCTGAAAATGTTTTCTGAAGTTCTGAAAATTCTGAAAACGATTTTTTTTCCTGCAGATTTATTTTACTACTCAAACCATAACTTGAAAAGTTATACCCAAATTTCCACCCAGACCCACTCAGCTGGCCAATGCAATGGTGTAATGTGTGTAACGTATAATTAAACCTTGTGGTGTTTTACCAACAAGTTAGGGTGATCCTGATGCTTAAATAGCAGGTCATGAGCAACTCTTGTTTTTTCTTCATGAAATCTGGCAGACAGGTTAGTCTAATGCAGGGGTGCCCAATCCTGGTCCTGGAGGGCCGGTGTCCTCCTGGTTTTTGTTCAAACTGTACACCAAATTGATTAATTGGACCAATTAAGCTTCTAATGAGCACTTGATTGGTCCGATTAAGTAATTTAAGGCACAGTTGCAACAAAAGCCAGGAGGGACACCGGCCCTCCAGGACCAGGATTGGGCACCCCTGGTCTAGTGCATGAACAGTAATAAAATTACTGGTGCACACCCCTATTATTTAAATTTATAATTTTAAAATCACTTTCCAAGATCATACATCAGCATACCAATACTCAATACTGGAGCAACGACACTCAGAAGTACTCACAACTATTGCAAATATCACAAAAAGATAAGGCAACATAAAAAGTGGATAAAATGGCACTTGAAGCTAAATGTTCTTTAAGTATTATAAGCTTATTTGCCCAACAGATTAGAGGTCCCACCGAAATTATATACCCAATATAATTAGATGCCCAAAACAAATTAAACAATAAACAAACATACACCTTTGATTCTTACCTCTTCTATTAGTTCATTATTTCACCAGTTTTTGAACATCAGTCGTTATTCTCTGAATTGAAAATATTGTTTTTATTGTGGTCCTTCTTTCAGAATGCCTATGATATGGCTGAACTGCAGAAGTCTCTCCATCCCAGCCCTGTGCAGTCCGCCTACGCCAAACCTGGCGGGGCCCACCAGCATCACGACAATGCCCCCCTGCGGAGGGACGTCCCACCACCCAGGGGCCAGAATCACGGTCTCTTCAACTCCTCCAGGAAGAGCCTGTCCTTCTCCAGCCAGGACCTGGCTCGTTACCTTTGTGACATCATCAGGGATGCAGACCATCAGCAGGAGAGCCTGCCCTTCGACTCGCTGCAGGTCTACTCCACAGAGGGGGGAGGATCTCTGGCCGGGAGCCTCAGCTCATTCAGCTCTGCTGGCATGGAAGAGGACAAGGGCTATGACTATCTCAAGGAGTGGGGGCCCAGATTCGAGAAGCTCAAAGCACTGTACAAAAGAGCTGAGGCCAGCAATGTCTGAAGTCTTCACAGGAAAAGATAATATGCCAAAGGAACTTCAAAAACAGATGAGGGCAAAAAGTGACTCAAAAGTAAGTCTCCCAAGTAGTGCAATTTATGAAAAGTTGGATCAATCCCAGTGATGTTTCAAAGTCAGATGACACAGTTCAGTTCATAAGTAAATCTCTGAATAATTCCAGTACTTCTAAAAGGCCAGCAGTTGTATTAAACTTAATTGGTTCATACCATATGGAATGGCTGCAAACACAGAGACTAATGAACTGAAACTGAAAATACTTCAGTATGTTGATGATGCTGATTATGATATACTTCACTTTATATGTAAATCTCCCAATACTTGACAGAACTTTTTGAAGTGCAAGAGAGACAATACTTAAATATGTTCCCTTTAAATATGGAGAGGGACACACAGGATGATCCTCATATATAACATATATGACAAATATGCTGTATATGCTATAGATGTAATTTCAAAACTAAATATAGGGCATATTTGCATTTTACATACAAAATACAGGCCAACTGTGTATTGTTTTTCCACATAGGGAATGAATTGAAGATAACGATACGACAAATGTAAGTTTACATGTCAACTCCCCTTTGTGTTAGAAATGTATATTCCATTAGAGAACAATGGAAGTAGAAACCAAAATACAGGAGGCACACAACATATGTCTGTCCAGGGACAGCTTTTTGCTGAGCTGTGTATAATTGTGTTTTATAAAAACTTTTATAAAAATACAATCAACAATGATTTGAACTGCCCACACCAAATATTTTTCACAAAGTATGTTACACAAATAAACATTGTTTATGCATACAATATATTTGAAATATAATTAAGCAATATATAAATATATTTTAAAATACACAGAGGGCTGTTTTTTGCCTGCTGGGGCTTCCAGTATCTGGGATGTGTTGAACCCAATGGATTTATTTTTCTATACACGTGTTGGCTTGGTGACAGCCTGTTCCACAGAGAGACATAACACAAAGATATTTACATAGAGGGACCTGGGACATGCAAAGATCACACAACAGGTTACAGGAGTTAGTGTGCTTGCTGTCATCCTGTGTTAACCATTGCAGTGCCAATGGTTCAAAACCATTTTAAGCAGCTCTTTCAAATGTATATTCACAATGTGATTAGTTTCAAAAGAAAATTGTAATTAACCACAATTAAATGCATAAAGACAAGTTTTTATAAACAATGAACCTTCTCTGGTTACTAAAGGGAGTGCCTGTGAATGGTCTTAATACTCTGTGTGGAGAAGCTAGTATACTGTTTATATTTGGCTACATTCAGTGTGTAAATGAGCACAATATTCACTGAGTTTTGTGTGCCATCAGTGGTAAAACCACAAAACTCACAATATGTGTTGACTTCATTTACACATTGTAGTAACAGTCTGGGAAGCATTACATGCTACCAATACAACGTCAGTGAGTGAGCACATCCAAGAAATTAGACCCTCTCAAAATGGCCTTCTGCTAAACAAAATGGAAATCTAGGGGTCGGTTATTGGTATTTCTTTCAGTATGTATTTATTTGATGCCGGTGTTGGTTATTTTATTTTATTTTTACCCTGTTTATCTTGTCTTTGGAAATATACAGTATGTTGATTGATTTTTTTTTTTTTTTTGGTAAAATGTATTTTAAATAAATCTCTCCAAATGTTATTTGTAAGTATTAAAGATGCTGCTTTTTTTGTTGGCTTCATTCCTGCTCTATGCATTTTATTACTATGCTTATAGCCTGGTTTTTATCCTACTGTACATGGCTTAATTTGTAACAATATACATTCCACTTCTCTGCTCGGTTTATATTAGCACTTCCAATGACATACTGGCATCCTCAATGATCTTCTCCAGTTTGACATGCGATGTGCACCGAGACATTTGATGCCAACAGCACTCTTTTAAGCTGGTGCTACTGAAAGTAGAGCAGAGCCTCTAAACTAGCTCCGTTTCTAGTCATGATTTTCATTTTTCAAGTAACAGCATATAAGGTTACATACTTTTTAATCTACAATACCCAGATGCAATTAGTAGTGAGATGGGGAACGATATAAGCGAATAATCATCCACACATCTTGTATGAATTAAGATGACTGAGCATTTTATATTATCTTATTTAATGAAAGCCTATATAAATAAAAAAATCTAACAACACATGAATGAGAAATGCCCCTAAATTCCAATGTCAATCAACCTCCAGCATGAACCTTTGTTGTTGCAATGGACAAGTCTGGAGGAGAGTGATGCTGGCATGCAAGATTGGTTTACAACTGAAGCTATATTCAGAGCTGTGTTCCGGCCAGGTGGATCGTTTTTCAAGCTGTCATTGCGCAAATCGAGACACATTATGTCATCACAGGGAGTTAGAGACTCTGCAGATGTGTAATAATACATAGTGGCCTTCAGGGGTCAACACGATCACCCCCTGCTAGAAAATTAACATGCCAGGTCCTAAAGAGTAAAGAGCTTCAAATGATATTTTTAAATTTCCCTTACTCTATTGTTTACAATAATCCTGCAATAATTCTGCTGCTCAAATATTTAGTTATTACATTCTTCTCTAAATCTGCCCTTACTTGGCTTTAAGCTTGTGAATCCCGTGAATGAGATGAGGGAGGCTGTTTAGTTTTCACAGCAGGATTCTGCAGACAAGTGCATAGCAGCTCAAATCTAGGTAAAGTCAGACTGAGATACAATACTCAGGGGTAATGATAGCACAAAGTGATTTGCGGGTACAAAACCCACATAATGCGGCATTTGTAAAGCATGGTATTCACCTGGCATTCTGTATTCGCTATCAAATTTGCATCGTTAATCCATTAAAATTATATTGAAAGGTATTCAAATGAAGAAAACAGCACGGAATTGGGCGGGATCTGGATACGAAGCGGGCGCAAACATTATAATGTGATGTAAGGATTTTGCCTTGCAATTGCTGACCCTCCAAAAACTTTACATCTCTTCTTACAAGGTGCATCCATTGTAGAAGTGAGTAATTAAAAACTGTACAAAAGCACACACCAGCAGAAACCTGTCATTGGCTTCAGGGTGGATTGCATTCTTTTAGCCATCTAGCACCCACACTATGGAACTCCCTACCTGGGCACATTAGAAGCATCCACTCTCTTTCCCTTTTTAAAACCCATATAAAAACATTTTTGTTCGATCAGGTTTTTTTTGTAAAAATTCTTATTGTAGTATATTTTGTAGACTAAAGTGTTTGTTTTTTGCTTTTTCCTTTGCTGACTATGTTACGCGTCCTGAGACACTCCCTGTGTATATGGGGCGCTATATTAAATGTAAATTTCATTCATTGATTTGATTGATGGTACACTTCCTGATGCGGCGACACTTGGCTGATGTTGAGGAGGAACATGTTCGGAGGACAAGGGCAAGACGAAGACGACCCCACGTATTCAATCCCAGGGTCATTTAGTTTTGGATGCGGCACTAAAGCTTTATCGTCTCACTCCACAGGCCATCCTAGACCTAATACCTGAATTGAGGGATGAGCTAGACCCCAGCGTCAATCTAGGGACTGCTATCCCTGCACATGTGAAAGTGCTGTGCTCTCTGCACTACTTAGCCTCTGGATCCTTTCAGACTACAGTTGGAATGTCTGGAGGGATACCCAATCCACCTTTTCCTGATAGGCACATTTCTGGATGTCATGCTGAAAAGTGCAGGCCAATACATGCCACTTCCTAAGTTGTTTTTTTTTAAAGTACACAAGATCTGACATTTTCAGTATGAGCGAAAACACATCAGCAACCACAATAGAAAATCTGACTTATTTATTCTGTCACAGAACACAAACCCCAATTCAGACATAATGGACTGAACACAATCCTCTTAGACCGGTTTTTGCTCATTTCCTTGCTGAATATATAAAATGACATTTGTCAGGTTTCTGGATAAGAAACGAATCTCAACGTTTTTCATTTTAAAATCCAGCTATTCATTTTTAAACCAAGATTAACTTCTTGTTATTTCTTAAATCTTATTCCAGCTGCAATATCTGAGCTAGTGATTTGTGATCATATTATTTTTTGTATATTGCATTTGTAAAGCATTAGTGATTTTTTATTTTCTTGGCTCCTGTGAGAATGTGTGGATGATTCACATGGCATTGACCTTCACATTATGGTAAAGAACACAAGGCCTAGTTTACGCAACATCAGGAAATTCACTTGCATTAAGCCGTTTCAACCCCTTGTTTTTCAATTAACATGGTTGTTAACACAATATATATATATATATAGTTTATTTTTTGTAATAGTTTGTTGTAGACATTTCCAAACTACCTTAGAATGATTTTAACGAAATGATCATGGCTTTATGTTTGGGTATTGTGTATTCTTTCAATTAGTATTTGGGAATGCCATTTTAGGTCTATAGTGAGACATAGGTATTTCTCTTTTCAAGTCAATATAATTATAATTAATTAATCTTTTTTTTTTTTAAGTATTATGCATCAAACGGTAGAAACTACTTTTTCTTGTTTTGCTAACAAACGGGATAATAGGACCTACTTGATCGACAAACATCCTGTTGAGAGTCTCAGTCTTTTGAAAACCTTATTATTCTGGAATATTATTCTGGATATATATATATATCTATATATATATATAATATATATCTATTATTTAATCATATATATATATAATCATATCATCAACAGCATCATCCAAATATTAAGATTATTTTCAGGTATTATCAAGCAGTACATTTTTTGTCATATTATCTTACTGTAAGGCACTATACTCCATAGTAGCTATAGAAATATGCCCAAAAAACGTTTTCCTTATGACATCAATAAATTTGTAGCCATAGGTGCTTGCCAGAGATAGGGGTTCATGTATAAAGGCTATGTGCCTTTAAGGATAAAGGTATGGGATATCATCACCTGAGCTGGGGTTATTATTATCATTGCTTACTTTTACTAAGGACCCTCTTCACAGGCAGAACACTTGTAAAATCCTCTCCACATGAGATCTCTAATCTCTATACTTCTTGAGTGATTCGATGCCAGAAGTTTTGCTCAGTTTCGATTGTTTGAATGACCTGGGCGCGCCCTACTACCTTGTACTGTATATACATATATATTCATAATCATATATATTCATATTCATATAATCATATTTAATGCACAAACTAAGATTTATTGGAATTATTGTTCAGCAACCGTACATGCACAACATTAATACCATCAGAAATTGTATATGTTCTCTTGCATTTTACTCCTAGTATAGATTTGGTAGCTTTAATTGATGCAAATGCCAAATCTCCCATTCCAGGAGGATCAACTCTCAGAATAACAGAATCAAAATATCCCAAGACAGAAAAAGGCAAACGCTAAGTAGAAACAAGTGTGCTTGAAGGTAACAACGATGAAAGCTACTGAAGCCCTGAGCTGCTTCAGGTTTTAATTAAAGAGCACAGCCTCAAGCTGGGGAGTCTAGTGAGCTGTCAAATTCTGTTTATGCAGTTTAAAACACACAGACGTCACAGTTCAGCATGTGCGCTCCTGAACAATTACAAGGTCACTCTTGTGCTTGAGGAGACCCTGTTTACGGTACATCATTTCACATCGCTTGTTATTCTACAGGTTCTTAACATCCATCTGTTTGTCCTGTGCCATAGGATTAAAATGGAAATCTATTTTTATTTTATTAACAGTTTATATTTTTCCCTTGCTGCTGTGAAATGTTGCTTACAAATAAATGCCAACTGAAGGCCTGCCATTGCCATGACAAATTATTTTCACATAACACCACAGTCTTAGGACAATGTTCCAGTTTGCCTTGCAAATACTCAACCCAATTGAGACATGGGGCTGTTGCTGGCTACTGAAGGCGTGAGTAGTCTGCGTCATGCTCCTCCTTGAACAATGCTCAGGTATGCAGATGTTGACTTTCATGTGAATACGTGGTCCAAGCCCATATGAAGTGACAGCAAGCCAGCCTCTGTGGTCATTGTTCCCCATTAGACTGGTCAATAGTTTAGGTCTTCTGGTATTTTATTTCTCAGCTGGAATCTTTGACATGTTGAGCACCCACTAGCATGGCTATTTCAAACTCTTGACAGCTAACTACTGTTCTATATGGTGCTATAGATCACCCCCTTCAGCTGCTTTCTGTAACCTGCTTATTAACTTGATGTACTTCACTGCACTGGACAGCTGACACGTGATATAGAGTTCATCAGTGTGAACTGGGAATCGCAGAGACAGAGTGGAACTTAGTTGACCTCAATCACACGTCATATAAAAGGGTCATTCTCTCACTAACACAATCATTTCTTGCACTCGTCAGACTTTCTCTCCAACGGTTAATGTGCACCAACAATGTAAAAGCAGGCTTTCCATATGTATAGAGCACTTACATTTCTTTAGCACCTACGTTATTTTATAACAAATCCAACCTGTTTTTATTAAAACTGTCTAGATGTTATATCTCAAGCTTATTATTATTGACACCTACCTCGATATTTGGCATAAAAGTGCAAACATATTCAATATATAGAATATACTGGCAGATATGTACCTGTAACTCAGTGAGAGATGATTATTCCATTTAAAACACAAAACACATATCAATTAGGATTTTTTTATTATTTGTTTTTACAAAAAACTGTATCCCAAACATAGGCATACATTGCACTTTTTGAGCGAGCACAATGATGCACTTACTTGGGATTTGTCTACATGAAACAATACAGATTACAAAAAAGTAACAATTAAAATACTTTAGTAGTGCTAGTGCAAATTATGGAGTATAATGTATGCAGCACACGCAGGTAATAACTTTGAATACTGAGATAATACATACTCAATGCTAGAGAATAATACCAGTTAATATAGTTTAAAATTGAATGATGTTTCTACCTTTTTATGTGAACGCTTTTGTGAAATTTCAATACATTAAGGCACAATGGAATAGGTTCTTTATTGCCTAATAGTGCTACAAATGTCATTCAGAAAATGAAATCAATGTGATGCTAACCTGAAGAACACACTTCAGGGTTGCAGGTTGAGTCATGTGTCCTGACTCCGAAGCTACTTGAAGCTTAACTAGCCACAGGGTGCAATAAATACCTACTTAGGGAGCAGCCAAATCAAAATGTACATTTACAAGGAAGCCCAAAAAGTGTGTGCTCTGAAAAGCTGGTTTTCAGGGAATAATGTAAAAGATTGATTCAAAAGCTGAATGCTGCATATCATCAACTACTAAAGAAATGAGTGCCAATGTTACTGTTATTTGTTAAACACAACAAAAAACCAATACACTGATGAACACAAACAAGCTTATTTTATGGAACGATCTCCATACAAACCAAGGAATGTCTTATGGTTTTAAGAGGCAAAAACAGTTATAGTGGAAGAACCTTGATGTCTAAAATTAGTAACACTAACATCATCAAAAGCATATATTTCAGGCTTGTTTAAGCCTGAAACCATATGTTCCATACATTTGGTTGCTTTTTTTCAGCATTTTTATAGAAAGAATAATTCCTCCAAATACTCATGCAAGACCAGTAGTAACTAGGATGAATGGCATTAAATATATAACTCCCATTTTCATGGGGAGAACACTGAAACTCACTGACAAGAAAACAAAAGAACACAAAACCACTGAGGAATATAAAGTTCATTTCCTGTCGATCTTACAATTAGATTTGTATTGCTTTAATAATCTTACAGCTGCTAGGAGACCAGCAACTAACATTTACCCTTGCAAGGACATCCTTTTGAAACGATTCTGTATTGCAGATGTGCTTGTTTTCAACAAAGAAATGACTGAATCAATCAATTTCCATTTCTGGGCCAACATGAATAGCATTATAAGAAAGCATGCATGTTTCACCTTAATACTGTTTTGTTTTTTAACCTCTACTAAAAAATGGTACTAAAAAAAGATTTAAAAGTGGATGTACGGGGTTTTCTTGAGCATACAGGATAACACGATTTATGGATCAAATTAGATTACAATTACAGCAGTCTCAAGATTTTTAAAAAATGCATGCAATCCAAAAGCGAATGTACTTCTTCAACATTCATTATTCTACTCGTGACAAGAATGCTGGTGGCGTTGATCCTGAGTTTATGCTTTTTACGTGCTTCCTTTTGACACACCGTTCTACAAATATTTTCCAATCAGTCAGATATTATAACACTTTGCTCACAAAAGATTTTTATGTAAATTGAGCATATGGAATTCAATACACAGTGCATCTGTCACGAAAGCCCTATCTCAGCACTGCATGAATAGAAAGCCATTAGATACGTTGATGGTTATCTGGACCTAAGACTACAACCCTTTAAAAGCTCTTTAGTTTGATTTTGTTTTCTTCTTTCCTTTCCTCAGCTTGTAAACGTGGAATGTTTTATTTGTGAATACACGGGTGAAGTATGTGGTGTACGGAGGCTGATCTGTTCTGATTTCATCACAGAACCGGGGGTGTGGGGATGGAGTCAAATCAACCTCGTTCTCTCCTGGGCCGTCCATAATCTAAAAAATAAGCAGGGAAATAAAGGCGCAATATTAGAAAGAGGACATGTACATGTATTCAAGCCTGAGCTCGGCTAGTCTATCCGAAGAGCCCCTTTTTAAAAACACTCCCCTTTTAACCTCCTACTGGTGCAAGTACAACTAGGACCCCACAGAGAGAGACGCAGTGGCTAGGTCGTAAGGGAGGAGGAAGCTTGTGTCCCTACAGCGTCAACTATCTTTATGGATACAAACAAACTGCACTGCCAACAAGGCATGCTTTTTGCTAAAGTAGTGCAAAAAATAGTAAAGAATGTAGTAAAGCAATGAATTATATGCCAGTGCAATACTAAACACGATTGTGCGACACTGCAGCATTAATTTAGCTTCATCACATGTTTTTCTAAATGCCTCATCTCTCAGAAGTTTTTTGAAAGTGAAAGTTGTTGACAGGCAGTCTCATATAATTTACAGGATATACTGCAAGCACAACATACTCCTAAGCATTCAGAGGTAAACCGTCACGTAGTACATACATGGCCATTTGCTACATCGAGCAGATCCCGCAAGCGACACCCTCGGCTGTGTCTCCTCTCATAACAGATACTGTCCTCAAGGATTACATAGTCTGTGCCAAAGGACCGCAAGATACTGTGTACATCTTCAGGGGACTGGCGAGCATAGACCTGGTAGACCTGTGTGTCAGAAACATACTCCATTGCTGTGATATACAATAGCTTCAACTCGGTTTGCAGTGAGAGCTGCTCATATAAAAATACACAAGCAGACAGGGCTCTCCTTCAGTACTGTTCTAACTAAACGAAGCATTTTTTTTTTAAATTAGCAGTATTAAATAAAATGTGTAATATGCACAGCAACAAACATAGAACTAATGCATTCCAAAAAATGTAATGCCAGCTTTACTTCCTCCTGGGTGATGTGTTCTGTTCCACTGCACACAAAAATTTTTAGTTCAGTTCCAACAGTTAACATTCTGTAAGATCTACAAGCCTGCAGAATGCACTGGGGAGCCTACCTGTCTGGTGCGCTCTCTCAAACTCTTATCCTCATAGTGGGGGTGATTTGTTAAGACTCTTCCGGTACACAGTTTGACTCCTGCTAAAAGCTGCATGCTTCCTGCAAAAACTGCTTTCTTGGAGGTTTTTGTGCTTAAAAAACGAAACAAAAACAGACTTACAAAACAGCTGGCAATATAAAGTAATAATTTGCGTGGGAAAAACAGCATCTGTTTTAAACATTATACAGTCGGTCTCTTCACCATTTGCCTTTTATATTGTACAGCTATAAAACAAAACGTCAGGTAATCAATAACAGAGTTGATGGAAACATGAGGGCATGTATTTGCTGATGTATAGAGCTAAATTAGTCAACAGAATTAAATCACCACCTGCTGGTGGACATTCGAAGTACTGTATGTCGCCCCCCCCCCCCGACAAAGAACAATGAGCCAATTGGTAGTTCTTTGTTTTTTTTTCACAAAATTCAGATGTCGCAATGAAATAAAATGATCCCAGCAACAATCCACACTCACTGCAGCACTGAGGAACGTGTGGGTTTTGGTTTGGTCCAAACACCCTTTTCAAGAGACACTATAGCAGAGGTGGCAAACCCTGGTCCTGGAGAGCCACAGGGTCTTCTGGTTTTTGCCCCACCTGAGTTCTCAACTACTTAGTTGAAGCAATTATTTTCTTAAAAAGGTCAACACTTTCCAGATCTTTGGCCATTGATGATTTAAAGACACCCAGAAGACCTGCAGAATGGTGGCTCTCCAGGTCTAGGGTTGGCCACCCCTGCACTATGTTATCCCACATGCAATTTTCTGTGCTTTCTGAAAATCTCCTTTGAAAATACTGCTTATCCTAACCCCCCTGCCATGGGATGCTTTTTACAATTGCCTGCAGGTAACCTTTTCCTTCTTTAAAAGCACTGGATTTATCCTGGGTCACGTTTTTCCCCCAAATGACTATCTTGAAGTACAGAATCGTCTTCTTACTTGGAACAGCCTTTAATTAATTCTGTGGTTGGAGATGAGGCTGACCAGAGCTTTAGTGTACAATTTAAATCACTGGAATTAAAATTACTCACAAAGCAGAAATGCTCGTGGTGCGGTGTTCGTTGTTATGGCATGACTGCGTGTGTGTGTGTGTGTGTTCTCAGGCACAAAGACAGCATTGAGGTTTCTGGCTGTAAATTCATGCATCACATATTCATATATTTTTAAATGTTCTTTCCACTCAATAATTAAAACTGAAAATTAGAATGAATCCTTCTTGGTTTACCGCTTTGATTACACTCTACAGCAAATGTTTAAGGGCCGTAGAAGACAATAAAAAAGGAAAACAAAAACTATTGAAAATATCCAATTTATTAGAATATCGTTTGTTCTTTCTACACATCAGGATCCTGTCACTCATTTCTGTTAGATTACATCTTAATGACACAGATGTAAAGCCATGGCAACTGGCCCACACAGTTTCCACTGCTTGGCTTCATCACACATTTCTGGCATTAAAAACTGGATGCTCAATAATTCATATACACTCTAGATTGAATCTGCATCTGCCTAGAAGTCCACTGTTGATGCCAGTATAATTTTCTCCAACAAAACCTCGAGATTACTTTTTTTATTCTGTGGCCTTGTACAGATTTTCAACAGCCAATATCAGGCATACAGTAACTGCCATGCTGTGGTAAACAATTGAATGAATATTTAGTTTGTTTCTTTTAGCACTTCTACATACAAAATGCAATTGTGGTTTGTAGCGATGCTACTGCCATTATAGCCACAGTTACCGAAATCTAAATGCCGAATCGACTGATGGTCTTCAGAAGCACTGAAGCTTAAAAATAGCTGTTAAAAAAAAAAAAAAAAAAATTATTCAAGCTGTTTTTCTATGTTATTCTAAACACTTTTGTTTAAAAATATACAATTTCTGTTTGTTACACCACCATGTACTACAAGAAAATAATATACACTTATCTTGTACATACAAGCATGTTATTCTTGTGACATTGATAAATGACTTGCTCTTGTGATTCATGTCACCATAAACCCTTGATAGAATTACAGCTTTATTATGCACAGATGTTTTTATACACAGGGTGTACACCTGTCCTTATATAACCGGATTCTGCCGAATCAATGACCCTGATTGAAACATTGACCCCTTTACCCCCCCCCCCCCCCCCACACAGCTTTATAGCTTTATGCATTAATGATGAAGGTACGGTTTCCTGTTACGCTACAATATTTATTTATTAGGTTAAGACACTGCAATAGCTTGTAACTCACTCATTTTTTCTTGTATTGAACATTTAAATGCTATAGTGCTACTTTTAATTTATTATTTTGTGTTGTTTTTTCACAATGGTAACGGAAATTTCTTACTTAAGAGATTATGTAAAGCCCTTTATCTTAGTGGACTGAATTTCACGTGTTTATATATTTTTTTAAATGTAGCGACTTATTCTACAGTTTTTCACCTACATGGTTTTTCATTATGTGCTTTGGTACTGCACACTGCAGATTTAAAGTATAACGTTTGTTTTGTGAAAAGATTTGAAATGACAAAACAGAGGACATACTGCAGCAGCTTTGAATTGTGTTTCACCAATAAATATGTTAACTACACTTTTTGATTCTTAAACTTTCTGTCTGTTTGCTGTGCTCTATCTTTGAATTTTAAGCATGCTCAATTATAAACATAATCTACCCCCACTTCTGTCTTAACAACAACCTTTAAGAGGGAAACAGTACAGGGTTGCTGATAGAAGAAAAAGATATCCAGAATGTTTTTTAAAGGTTATGTTTAGAAAAGCAAATGAAGACAGGGAGGCAACAGCCACACTTTCCTTTTTGCAACCACAATGTAAGGAACATGGTATCTTTTCAAACAGAATGTAAGGAACATGGTATCTTTTCAAACAGACATATTAATTTCTTTTTTTAAAGTTAAGAGCATAATAAATTGGTGAGGTCATGGTTTTTTTAACCAATTAGTCAAGTAAAACTCCAACTTTGTCAGCCATTTCCACACAGTAAAAACATAGAAGACTACTGCAGACTATACATTACAGACACAGACTGCAGCATCCCCAGAAATTCAGATCAACTGCCAAGTAAAATTGACTTCAGTGAACTTTAATACTGTCACCATGCCTCTATACGTTTAATCTCACCCAGTCTCCACTGTGGCTGCAGCTATGGGATCAAACAGCTCACCGAGGTCCCCAGGCAGTTCTCTGCCAACTAGGTATTTCTTTAGATACAGGCCGTCTTTCTCCGATAACTTTTGGTGTACACATAGGAAAAATTAAGTCTGCCTGGGGATCTAACCCACAACCTCCAAATGCACAGAGAGCTCTGCTAACTTAGTTCTGTGCCACGCGTTTGAAACGTCAATTGCTACTCTGCATGCAAAGCACACCGTGTAACTAAGCCGCAGAAGTGAAAAAAAAAATAAAAAAAAATGCTACATTAATTTTTGGGCACTGATTTCATTTTAGATGGCTCCAGTTAATGCAGCACTGATTTGTTCAGCTTCCATCCTGAACCATGAAAATCAACCTGATGGAATAGTAACGGAAAATTGATTGCAATTTTCACAAAGTGAATCACTGTGCTATGCTTCAGGGGTGTTTAGCTGTGGACTCTCTGACAGTTAAAAGTATCTCTGCTCTCCTGACTAAAGATACAAATAAAGAGATGTATTTAATACATACATTTACAGAGCAACATATATTGTCTTCAGCTAAACAACACTATCGCACATCAGCCAGGCAGTGTTACCAGCCTTGGGATTATAAGCATTATTCATGAAACTGGGTCAATAGCACTTCAATCCAAAATGACTCATGGAGAGAGCACAGCACAGGTAGCTGCTGTCCCATCAATCCCCAATGATATGTGAATTTTGATTAGATGTGACTAATAACTTTGAATTTCAAAGCATAAAAAAGAAAAATTATAAATACTGCACAAGGCCTCTAGGAGCCTGATTGAGCACAACAGGGTCTTGAAATGAGCAGTGTGATATTGAAATCAGGTTGCAATGATCAGTGGTAATCTCTCTCTCTCTCTTTTTCTCTCTCTCGCTCTCTCTCTAAGTTTTGAGTGTAGAAGTAATTGAAAAAGTTAAACAAGATAAAAACTAATCACTGAATATCCCTACGGTCTCACTGTGTAATACTGAAGCAGCCAGGATTTTCTCAATTTTAAAATTCAGATTGCAGTACAAAATAATAATAATTACAAAAATAATAAACATAATAAAGCACACATTTAACTGAACTTCACAGTTTAGAAGCAAAACTATTATTACAACAACACTTGTCAGGATCAGACATGTGTCTGGTTGACCAGTGCTCTTTTGAAATGACTACACGGCTTTGTAACGCAGTCAGACAACAGCCAGACAGGT
The DNA here is from genome assembly GCF_017654505.1 of Polyodon spathula. Lineage (NCBI taxonomy): Eukaryota > Metazoa > Chordata > Actinopteri > Acipenseriformes > Polyodontidae > Polyodon > Polyodon spathula. The sequence goes on along the minus strand of NC_054546.1, from coordinate 40,580,567 downwards.
GTTGTAATGGATTTCCGTCATATCAAACGCTTTCAAAGCCGCGGGTTGTCGGCAACACTATCCACGCTGAACTCTTTCATCAAGATTTAATTACTAACGGGTAAGAATGAATTGTGTTATACAGCTTGTCATATCTAACGAAATGAATGTAATTTGACACTGTTAATCCTTCACAGGAATACTGCAGTTTTCTGCAAAAGCCTCTTGTGATCACAAAGTCTAGATGCCCTAGTTTCTTCAGTGTCTTAAAAACAGAAAATACATTTGCCCAGTCCTTGTAAATCTTAAGTAGCATAAGTCTTATCTTATTTAGGCATTATTCCACTTGAGGCTGAACCAATGCCCAACACTGGGCCAATTCCAAGCCTAGATATCTTATTCATGTACTGTCACTTACCACATAATTGGATCTTTAAAAGGGGCAAAACGAATGTATTCTGTTAAAAAGATTAAAATAAGCTTTACCTAATCCAGTTCATAAGATCCACTGTATCTGGGTCATAGAATTCTCGGAGTTCTGACATTTCTTCCAGGAGTTTGGGCGAGAACTAAATAAATACAAAAGCATAATACAAATTATTTTTTAGTCTGATGCAAGGTCTCATGGAATATATATAATATATTGCATGAGAGGCACTGTATATATTAGTGGTACTGACATTCCTCACCTTGTAGTAAAGGAAACCAAGGAGCAGAACAGGTACAGTATATATAATTAGCCTTTCCTGGAAAAGATTTAAAAATAATTAATTATACACACTAGTCTTGCTTTCCATCGTGTTAAATATTGAGTACCAAATTAATTTATTTGAAAAAAAAAAATCTATATTTGTGTGATTTGATACATTACATTTAGACTTATCTTGCTCTAATTTTGTTAACTGCAAAAGTTATCACATAGTTGAAGAGAAACTTAAAATAACAGTTAAGAATGCTCCAAAAAATTATAAAGTAGCCTGTTCTAAAATGAAGACAATGGCACTAAGTAAAGAGAATAATACTGCACAGCAATGTTCTCATTTTTAAGAAAAAATAAACAACAGCTCTTACTGGTTTTGTTAGTTGTTACTATATTGCTGTCTAGTGGAGGCTTTTGACAACTTTTCAGTCACAAAGTCTCATTAAAAACAGAACTAACGGCTAACAAAGAAAGTGATTTATTTATTTATTTTTTTTAATGTGGTTGTTGCACAGTTTACATAGACACATCTTAACAGGGCCAGGGATGACATCACTACAACTCATTTTATTTAAAGGCATGCCAGGATTAAACTGAAGTAAGAGATAACTACCAAACACCCACCAAATTACTGCTAGCTTCAATAAAGTCATAAACTTGCAACACTCCTATTATTTTGTTAAGCCTGTAGTATTAGTTTAGCTTTTTTTTAAGCTCTTAATGCTTCAGGAAATACATGAACACATTAGAGAGAGAGAGAGAGGACAGTAGCTGTTAAGCCTTTCCAAGAATAGTTTAATATCAGCATTCAGCATTTATTTTTTTTTAAATACAGTTTTATCCAAACAGAGTTCTTTACCCTGGCTGTTGTGTGAAGGCGAATCACTTTAAGAAACGGTCTCCACACTTCATCGCTACAGATCCCATACGCAGCAAAAGCACACATGTGGCCAGCCCACAAGTATTTCATTCTGTAGGAATATTAAAAACCAGCGTCAGATCAAATACGGAAACTTTGACGAAAAGGAACTGTATATTTTCTGTGCAATTTTTCTAAAGTAAGAAAAAAAAGTACCTCATGGTACTATAGGATAACAGTCCAAAAACCACCGTGTGTGAAAGATTATAGGCCACGTCTGGCCTTACAAATAATGTTTCTTCTTCCTTTCCATTAGGTAGCTGAGTGTTTGTGGAATCACTGCAACATGAGAAAGACAGAACATTAATGTTTCCTAACACTTAAGGTCAAAGGCATTAAAAAAAGCAGTTTGTAGATGAATGTATGTGTCTACATATCCATGGTGAATTATGAATGCAGCATATGGAAATACAATATTATTACAGAACGTTAGAATTGAGCTCCTCTATTGGCCTGTCACTTGGTATAATTTATACCAGTTCGCAGTGTGTCAATGTGATGTTTGCACATTGTATCCTAATTTTGTCCTGTACTTCGGCAACTGTTCCAGGGTTTTAAAGTGTACAATACATCCTCAGGGCTCTCATCCCCTGGCAGTGCGCAGGTGCATTAAAGACAAAGAAAAGAAAAACATTGCACTTTAATATAGCGCCTTTCAAGACCACGCCCTCTCAAAGCAACAAACACATTTTAGCATTACATAACAATGAGAGATAGTATTTAGCTAACCACAAGTTTCATGAGGCTCTGACGTTATGACAGAAAATAATAAAGAATACTGGTTGCAATTACCTGAGATTCCGTACAGCTGCAACTGTTGCTATGATCGTCACCATGGAGACGGCCCATATGTAAGGGTATAAGACTAAAGAGTCTGAGAGTCGCTCAAATGTGTCAAAGGGCAGCAACCCAAAGGCTTCCTCACAAAGGTATAGGTTGGCATCAAAATCTCTGTTGAAGAAAACCATAAAAGATGTATAGGGATTAGGGACAACCAAAAAACATGAAACTACTGAATACATAACAGCTCCTGAAATTACTGGTGCGCATGCATGGCCATATAAACAGTAACAACATGCAGGCTGGTAAAATGTGCTTTACAATGTATGAACAGCAAGGAGCCTCAGTTCCAGATCTAAACAAGTATTAAAAAGAAAATCTTCTCACCTTGTTGATCCAAGCCCAAACTTCGCCTTTATGAATTTATAAATGTGTTCATCCGATTTGAGCTGCAGTGCTTTCTGTAAATTAAATTAAAAAGTAACAAAACAAAAATATTTAATGCTTTAACTGGAATAAACACTTTAAAAACAAAAGTGTATTTCTATTAAATTTATTTTAACAAACACAATTTGTAATCGTGAATGCATCTTACTGTACCTTTGTTAAATAGTTCAGAATAACAGTTAGACTGATGACAAAAATCAAATGGAGGAACAGTTTGCCAATCCTGGTAACGAAGCACCCTGATCTCAAGTTTTTCTAAACAAAACAGAACAAATAATGGAGTAAATGTGTACTCCTGCATCACAGAGTATCGGAAAAACACAATAAATAACAGTACCAATAATGCACATAAAGCAGCATTTGAAGAACATTTGAGCTTCTTAAGATTCTGAACCCTTCTGAGAGACGAGGTGTTGCAGCAGCCCAGGGCTCCTTCTCCACTGCAAGAGCATCCTAGCAAGAGAAATATGTTCTGTCCTGCACAGTCCTTAGCTTATAGCTTTGTGAATTTAGTGTTTATAGTGCACCACTAAAAACAGTGCAGATGCTATGCAGACTTGCCTACAAAGATCTAAACTGTTCTGAGTCCAGTATTTACGATGTTCTCTACTGTCCAAATTCAGGTCGCTTTTAATCAGACTCAAATAGAAACACCGACCCATTAACTTAACACTCATGGCCAACACTTACCTGGAAGAAGTTTACTGTAAGAGCAGCTACAATGAAGCTTAGTGCTAATGACCCCAGGATCATGGGGTTGAAGAATTGCAGTAACCAGACCAGCAGCAGGCTGCTCACCTGAACCAGGTACAAACAAGTCACCTGCAGGTAAACACACAACACGCCTGTAAGATACACACACAGAAAATACAAAGACACGCCTTTGAAAAGTGTCTACATGTTGTTATTAAAACAAGAGACAGAACTGCTATGATCCTTTTAATATATCTCCTCTAGAACCCCTGCTGTCATAATATAAACGTGCTGTTCAATATTTATACCTTATAGGGCCAAAAGAAGCGTTATTAAAATGGCATTAATGAAAAGCATGCTGACATTTAAGCATTACAAAGTAGAGATGTTGAACCAGCCATATAAATATATCGCAGGATGGAAAATTTACGAGCAGCATAAATAATATTTTTAGCCAGCCTGAAAATACTGTAGGAACAATAGTGCCATCTGGTGAAACAAATGGAATGTCACTCTACTGGAAGTGTTCGATTCTAATCTTCATCTTCTAGCAACCAATTAATCAACAAGCCTTCAAACCAAATGATTTCTTAAGAGCAAGCCATGTAATGGATCCAGTATTCTACAAGCATAACAGTGTTAGCAAATGTGAAAATATATAAATAATTGTGTATAAAAAAGTTTATGATATACCAAGAGCACTTTCCAAGACATTGTACTGTACATACTAATTTCTCTCAACAACTGCATCAGCATCACTATTAAAAGCATAACGGTTTATTTTGTTTTTTGGAAAGCAAACTAGAAATTTTAAAGAGGTACCTTTCCTGTTGAAACCAGTTCTAAGCAATCCAGTGCAAAGAGGGCAAGAGCTTGCATTAGCAGAATGAACTGATTAAACTGCCAGGTCAAACTAAAGGTTAGAGTTGATAAGAAGATCAATGAAAGGGCCAATTTCTGAAAGAAAAAAAAAGACAACAGGTTTGAATTAAATGTTTTCTTTCTTTTCAAGTAAAATGTATTCATTATAAAAATGTAATACTGGAAAGATTTGCAATATTCAACACTATTGTGTATATAAGGCACTGTATTTTATTAGTGTTGCAGTATTAATGTAAAATATTTAATAAGCAATATTGTCTTGTTGGCAAATTTAGACAGAAAAACAAACAAAGACACTTGAAAAAACATTACTCTCTCAGTACACTTACACTAGTTTATACATAATTTTATGTCAATGCTTACCTGCTGCAGTGGCTTCAATTGTGGCCTTAAGTAGTAAGTAATAGCAGCTACCTGCAGTGCTAAAAACGGAATGGACCAGTTCTCCCTAAGTGGAATGGTGAACTCCACACGGGTGGTATCTATTCTGCACAAGAACACAGAACAGCAACTTCACTTAAAAGATCGCATTTATGGCACCGACAGTGATTCGTTGCTAACCGATTCAAAACTGATACAGTACTGTTTTATAACCTGATAACTCATTATCATCATCAAACTCAACCTTTTCAAAACTGACTCATCATCACGAGAGTAACCTTGAGCCGCTGCTGCACTTTCTAACGTGTGTAGGGGTGCTGTGTTAATAACCATTGTGTTCAAATGAATTCTCATATTCATAATTACTGTTAGAGTCACTGATGCATTTTACCATATGTAGGGGGGTTTTGTTAACTTAGTTTGTCAGTTAGTTTATTATTACAGTTTATTAACATATGCTTGCCTGTTGTTTTTCCCCTTATTCTGTTAATTTCACATGTTGATGCACATGTAACATGACATAAGTAAGAAATACATCTATATTTCTTGATTCATATCGTGATTAGCCTTGGCATATTGTGTCCGGTGGTCAACTTTGTTGGTTAGCATTCAAAGGACTACAGACTGCATTAACGGTTACATACTGCTTTACAGTCATAGTAATAATGAAGTGGGTGGTTTCCCAGGTGAATCTACCTGTTCAGAATGTACCACACTGCAGTGAGAGCTCCTGCCAGCCAGGTTCCACTCAGAAGCCAGCTGGTGACGTAGAGCGCAATAACATACACAGTCTGGAGTCCGAACACAGTGTAGATGTAGAAATACACAGGCTCCAAGGATGTCTATGAAAAAACAGAATGGTTTCCATTGAAATACTGTCATTTATTTATTTTTTATATACAGAGAATGTGTCCTATCCTACGTGCAAGTAAAGTATACTGCAATGTTGGTAGGTAAGTACTGTGTTATGAAGCCCCACAGCGCAGGTGAAAAGCATCTAATTCCCCATTGCGATATCAGCACATCACACCACACTGTCCTAACATAATGCTGCTTCTTGTTACTTTTTATAATATTTATTAATGTTTGTACCCTTGTAAATTGCTTTGCAACAATCTATCGTGAAAGGCGCTATTAAAAAATAAAGATTGCTTGATTGATAATGCTTAAGTATAAAAAGGCAGTCACCTTTGCAACACATGAACTAGTAAGAATTTAGTTTTATGGTACTTATTTATTTATTTTTTACACAATTTAGCGAAATACAACAGGCCATAATCTTTAAAAATAAATTGTAATTGTAGAAACATTACTGTATACAGAATTAAAACAGTACATTATGTTACTTTGTCAATTTCTACCTGAATAGGAAGGATTCTATAAAGGACACCTAGAAACACTTCTTGATAGATGTTCATTCGCTGGAGAAGGTTAATAGTTCTTTTGGATTCCGTGGTATTGTCGTTGATTAGTTCAAACAACCCTAACCAAAAAATAAAAGACAGCAACAGAAATTTAGGGGTAGCTTTACTTTCTTTTAATGACATATACTTTCAAGGAATCTTAAACAAATTGATTCTTTCTGAACAGCTGGTGACCTGCTGTGAAATGAAAAAGAATAATGGTGTTTTAATGAATCAAAACTAGACTAGGCATTTACTGTACAGTACCGACGGTTTTTGGAGTTGTTAAAGCCACAATTTCACAGATGGAATCTTTTTGTTTTGCAGCAACGCTGGTATATTGATGTATAACAGAATGCTGGCATTTATCAAAAGGCTTGCTATTTATTATTGCAACCCAGAGATACCGCTTTTAACAGAATTCAGGCATTAAACTGATACAAATATTAATTAAACTATAGTTTAATCAGGGTAACAGATATAACTACCATTGAATTACAACTATGGTCTTAATTGGTCCCACCTGAGCATAATTAGAGGTATCATTGAGGTCACAGTGTAGGGGTTGCTAGATTAATTATCTAGACTTAATTGTTGATAATTAGGCAACAGTAAAGCCTAAAATGACTTAATATTTTGTTTTATTAATTTGCCTAAACCTTTTCATCACCCCCCCCCCCAAAGAACACATCTAAAACAGATATAATTTTAACACCAGTAAACTATTTGCTTACAGTCAATACACAGGCACAGGAAGCTGTTTACCTTCTTGTACAGATGGAGCATGCAGCATCTGTTTGTAGTAGGAATAGTAAAGACCACATTCTGTTCGGAACGAAATTTCCTGCTCAACTTCCTGAAACAAAAGCATAATTTAAGAAGGGCGACCAAAGGTTTTTAAAAACTTTTTTGTGCTACTTAAGTTTTCCACTAAAACACAGACATATAAAAAGGACAACATTATTCTTTGTTGCTTACCGTTAGGTCTGAAAACCACAGGAGGTTTTCATGTAAAGAACAAACACACCAGGAGTGAAGGATTCCGATTCCTATTGCAAATGTAAGTCCTATGGCTTTCAGTAGAGTTTTCTGATCTGTTGCAGCCAGCAAATACAGTCTCAGTGAAAATGTGTTTAATCTTTTAAAACTACCAATCCTTCTATTACTCGAATCGCTAGCTTGCGACTGTGGAAAATCAGTTTGACGTTTATTTTTTCTTCTTCTCGAAGTCATCCTGTAACAATCGGTGTTGTTCTAACTCTGTTCTTTCTCGTCCAGTGATTTCCTATTGGCCTATTCTAAGACTTAGCACATGCACTGTAATAAATCAATCAGAGAGCAATAATAAAACACTGCTGACTTCATATGGTGCCGTACGGTTACTAAAATACATTCACTTCCACATGAAACTAAAAGATTATTGGTCAATACCTTCTCAAGTGTGATACTATGAGATATTCCAAATGGAAACGCATCTGCTAAAATTATTACTTTTCATCTAAACATGCCAACGGGAATTCCAAAACTGTCCAGAAATTGTAGTTTGCACAAATCTGTTTCGCACTATTTGTACTGTAAGACTGTTGGAAAAAAGAAATGTTCTATAACAAAGCCATCTCTTAAAACTCTTAATATCCAGTCTAGATGAGACTGAACTCCCTTGTTGCCTGTAGGTAGAAAACTTACAAAGACTGTTGTGATCATCATACTGGAAAGTACAGTATATGGAAAAAATTACCGATCCGAAGACACAAATTTTGCACTGTTTTTTAAATGCTGGAATTACTTTCCTAAGTCCTATAAAACAGCGAGGGCCTATAAATGTCACAGACATGTTTTGTGGGCCAGGCAACAGCTGCATCCAACCAAACTAAAAGTTTATGAGACAGCCACTAGGGAGGGAGGATGACATGTGCTGAATATTTAACTGTATCCATGTGAAGTGCTTTTTTGACTCCAAACTAGCTAGGATACACAATTCAAGGGCACAGGAAAAAAAAAAAAATTCTATAGCTGTATATATTTACCATTTTTCACCATTAGGATAAAAAGGCTCTTACTGATGTGAAATTATTTTAGCAATAAAGCTATGAGTACAAGCTAATGTGGTGCACAAAGCCATCTGATGTTTTACAGACAGTAAATCGCTACAATCCACATACTGAAATGTTTGGTGTCCCAGTCAAACATAATAACCGACCTGAGTGATAATAAATAAGAACAGCCGTTGGCTTTCTTGGGATAAATAAAACATGGTTTATGCATAAAAATGAGAGGCAAAGAGTATGCCGAATTTGGAAGCTAACAAAAATCCTGTGATTCGATAGCAATTGTACAATATGATTATAAAGTCACTTATCCAATTCTCACTGCTGTTGTGGGGGGAAAAAAAAAAGAGAACATTCAGAGGAACAGGGAACAGGGCATCCTTCAACTTCTTCAGTTAGGAAGACCTGTTCCCCTCCAACATAACTTGTATTGGTGTTAATCGCCCTTTTAATAAAAAAGCCAACAATAGTAAACAATTCAAACTCTTACCTTGATATTGGAAAACCACAGGTCATTCTCATGTAAAGTTGCTACATAAATGCAAGTTAGAAGACCAAGGGACACTGCTACTAGTCCGCCAACAACTGACCATAAGACATTCCACAGCACACCGCCTGTACAAATTACAAATGTTAGGCTTACAACTTTATGTTCTTTTCTGACGCAACAGAGTTAAATCAATGATTTACAGCAACACTAGGGGTGGACTGTATTACCCATTTTTCCTCACTCAGACCCCTTACTTACTAAATAACCTGGTATCTTTGAATAAATAATCATCTCCTCTTTAAAAATATACTAAACATTTTAATGAGCAGGACATCTCACAAGTGGAATGGTGCCCCTAAATGTTCTCCTTTTTCTAGTGAAGCAGTACAGCTGGGATGGGGATTTTGTTGAATTTCACTTAGACTACTTTCTCACTGAATATCTTGGTATTCCTGAAGATGTGATGTAATTTTCATCTGCTACAGACTATCTGATACCAGGTGGCTGTATCTATCTGATTTCAGGAGGCTGGGTCACATCTATCAGGGTCTACTACATTTAAAACTGACAATACATTCTCACCAGCTGGAATCCTAGGTTTGGTTTCCAGCGTGGTCTCTGGCTTCTGGTGCTCCTGGCTGCCTTCTTTACCCTTGCTCCCTTTTCTTTGCCTTAGAGCAGTCATGGTTCTCTGTCACGTGCAAATTTAAAAGAGAGTAAAAAATATTGTTTAAGAACTGTCCCGAAAAAAGGACACACTGTCACTTATTCAATTTCAGAATGTGCATGTAACAATAGTGCCCTAGCCCAGAGGATGCTTCTGCTAGTGGAAACTTATGCATACGTTCTCTTTTTCTAATGTTCTGTAACAAAATCAGTACTGAGCCTCTCAGAGACCAGACTGTTGACACCTCACCTCATCGTTCACAGACCAGTCAAGGGACAATAACACACAGACAGTGAGGGGGATGAGTATTACACACTGAAACTACACCTTAATTCTCAAAGACGTGTCATGATACAGGAATACACACACGTCAGAAAGGCGAGAGTACTAATAATGAAACTATCTTGCATCATCAAATGAAACCCTCCTTAATTTACCTTATATTTAATAAACAATGCAAGCTTTTCCATGGAAGTGAGGTGGCAGAGTACACTAATTCACTAATAACCCCACTGTGCCATCTCACTTCAAGGAAACTTATTTTTTTATTGTCTATATAGGACATATTTCAATTCTTTAAAAACAAAAGAAGGAATCAGCGAGTTTTAAACCCAGTACTCCAAGACATAGAGCACAGCATGCTGGTAAATTAGCCCTCTGTGCCACCTCACTTCCATGGCAGAACTGGCTTTTTCATTGGCTATAAGGTAAATTAACCAAGTCTTTGAAAATAAAGGAAAAAGTGGATTTGAACCCAGTACTCCCAGATAAACAGAACAGAATGCTAGTGAATTAGCCCACTGCACAAACAGGCTCCTTGTGACAATCTAGTAGGCTAACCTTGCATAAGAGATTAACTTCCCTTTTCAGATTGCACAGACAGATTGAGAATTGTGGATCTTATTGCACAATTGCAGAGTTCTATGCCACTGAAGAGAGGAGGGATCATCACTGTGTACGCATGTGTGTGTCACAGTGTGTATTGTTTGTGTATAGCAGTGTGCTTATTGTGCTCAGTTCAGTTTACTTCATGTAGCTGTTCCAGCACTCTCACTGTGTTGGTGGGGCTGCAGTGTTTGTTCTGAAAAGCAGCGCTGGCTATGCCACACTCACCCAGAGTGAGACGACGGGATGTGAGGTGGGGTGAGGCGAGTGGTGTTCTTGCTCGGGAAACACTTTCTCTTTTGGGGGTGTCACAACTAAGTTCAGTTTCAAATTGGGCCTGATGGGACTGGCTGTGCTCATCTGAGAGAGGGGGAGGGTGAGAGAGGAGAGAGGGGAGATTAAAGAATCCAGTTAGATATGCAACTCAAAGACAATAAACGTCTTAAAACACTGTTTGTACGTGTTACTGTTAAATAAAATATGTACAATAACATGCATGCTTTGTGACCAAGAGCTGTGCCGCCTACCTGCCAGCACCTTGCCTTTGTAGAGGAGTCGCTGTTGATTTTTGAAAAAAACAAAACAACTTCTAATCCAAGGGACACAATGCTACAAACCCAGAACAGCACAGCATGCAAACAAGTAGAAAATAACTTGTAGGATTTTGTTTTTATTTACTAGTGATTAATAACCTTTTTTGCTTCATGAGAGTTAATATAAAGTTGCAATGGTTGCATTATACTGGCACTAGGTTCACACTGCTTTTTCTTTGTTTTTTTTTTGTTTTTTTTTATTTATCTTGGCTTTTTTATCCTATACACAAAGTTTAACAGACTCTGTGACACGGTTTAAACTACAGCTTTCCCTAATAATTAATTTCAATGTTATCAGTTACCGTACATTTGTGTACCTTCAGCAGAAGCTGCCTTAGTTAGTTTCACGGATAACGGCAAGTTATGATGAAGTACCACTTTAAATAATAAACCACGCAGCCTTAAAAGACACATGGCAATACAGGCACAAACCATTCGCACTACTGGCAGGCCGTAGTTTACGCAGGATATATCAAAATGAAAAATAAATAAATACGTATCGAAATAAATGAATGAATGAATGAATGAATGCATAACTATCGAAATACATAAATAAATGTCTATATATTTATTTAATTATGTATTTATTTAGAAATGTACTTATTTATTCATGTATTTGTTGACATTTAATTATTTCGACATTTAAATTTATAATTTGTCAAAGTATAACGGCAAAACTAACGTTGGGCGTTATGAATTGCACACCTCTGAATCATGACTCAATTTTCCTTATTAAATAAAATAGTTATACTGCACCAATTTTTGTTTCAATCCAGAAAAAAAAGCCCACATAAGGTGTGTTACATATGAGTGTTGAATTGTATATAAGACTCGTGGGAAGCTATCATACTGCATTCGCCAAAACAAAACAAGCAGAGCGAAGGGCTGAGCTCGACTACGCACAATGCATGGAACAGTACTGTACAGTACAGTACGCGTAAAGGTAAATGCGGTCTCATGGAAATGATAACACAAACTAATAGGGGTTCGTATTGCTGAATTACAGCGCGATTAGCAATATGCCACTCTCATGTTTGTACAAGGAGACATTGAGGGGCACGTAATAACAATAACGAGAAAAAAAACAAAACAAAAACAAACTGCAGTTACACTTTCAAAAAATAAAAATAAAAAATACACTAGTCACTTAAATAAACTAAATTAGAAAATGCCAGTTAAAAGGAGCCCGTTCGCATAACTGCATCATTCGTTTATGCTTGGCCTGCTCTCCATCGGACTTTCCTACAACCAGCTGCAGCAAGGATGTCACGAAACCCCAGGTTCATTCATTGCCTCGCCCGTTTACTTCTAGGTCTCGATCGCCTAAAACTAGCACTGTTCTACATGACATAAAAGAAACGCCATCAATCAGTGTTTTAATTTATCAAAAGATATTAAGTAGCATAAGCTACATACCGGTTAGGCGGTCCTGGTACAGCAGACGCTGCCTCGTAGGTCTAGTCGAGGTCTGCTGCTCGGAACAGAAAAGATGAACACACGCATCAATTCCTTAGTTACAAAGCGTCAGCATACATTTCATCTAATTGTTCCTTATTTGGGAACAATAATTCATCACGATTCTTTCAAACAACACGTAACATGTTGAACTGTGGCTGCTTTAAATAAAGATGTAATTTTAAACAAATGTTACGACAGGAACGACATAGATTTTAAATTAAATTACATATTTATTTATTTATTTATTTAAAAGAGCGATTTGCCGTTCTATCCGGTATAGTTAACATTCAAGAAAACTATTTAAAAACACTATACTTAGCAGGAATGATTAAAAACTGAGTTTGACTGAACATGCTAATAAATTAAGACATAATTTTTAAAAAAAGTTTTGTACAATTCTACTTTCACGTTGCGCTTACTGTCTACCAAAAATACTACTAGTTTATAGCACATTTTATAAAATATAATAAAGTGCTGAATTAGTCCCGGTATGTTAGCAACCGAAATAAGAATACACATGTTCACTAAGCCTAAAACTTCTAACAAAACAACATCCACATCCTTATTCATTAATATGGGTACATAAACGACATATCTGCATGCATAGCAGACTATAAGCTAACAGCATGAAAAGGCGATTCGGCGCATAATGCTGAATCGTGCAAGTTCAGCAACTAATATTTACCATAGCGGTGCTCTGCCACATGAAAATGTGATCATCTATCATTTGTCTGTCAAACGAGTTTTAACATGTTAATGTATGCTACTTTATCATTATTAGAGACAAGGCACAAAGATGATTTGCGGTACCTGCGTACAGAGGAAATTTTTACAGATTCATTTGCATGTAAATCATTACGTGATTCTAATTTGAATTTGCCTAATGCTCCTTGTCACGCCAGTCATCTGTTTTTGCTAGAGCTAAGTAAACAACACTGCAAATGAAATAAGGTTAAGTAAACTGTTGGTTCAACGTAACCTAGCAACAGCCTGACCCCCCCCCCCCCAACCCTTACACATTTGTTTATCAAGTGAAAATGTTTTTGTTTCAAAATTAGCAAAAGCCAATGTGTTCCTATGAACTATATTATATATACTACAAAAGACAAATAGGTAGACTAGTTTCATTTATGTTTAACCACCTCAATATGCATTTTAAAAACAAGAATGCTGCTCTTGCTTACAAGCTTGAGAGACAGCCAAATATTGTATTGCCTTTGCACTGTTTAATGTATATCTATCAATGTCTTTCATGCTGGCTGGGCCACCTTGCCAACAGCTGCCACAACATTGGCGTCACTGTTGAATCAAATGGCTACACAGATATAAACGTGTATCCAAAAGCCCTTCCTCCTCCGTGCGTCTGGTGCACAAGCTGCAGGTTCTTTACAACATAAAGGCAATCTTGAAAATGTCTGACAAGGAGTCAGTATCAAGTGGAAGCAGTACCTCAAGCCAGAACAGCAGGTCGAGCAATAGCAGGGCAAGTTCTGAAGACACAACAGCAGAGAAGCAAAGAAAAGGTAAGGCAAATCTTTTAATAACAACAAGGACGACGACAACAATAATAATCATAATAATAACAACAATGTATAATTTTATTCAAGACATTGTTTAAAGCCTGCATTGAGAAATTGGCAATTACTTTTTTTATTTTTTCACATTTGAATGCAGCGATAGACTTCAGGCTACAGATGTTGAAAGAACAGCCTGCTACGTGGGCAGTCCATAGACAGCTTGTTTTTTGGCAGGGATTTCAGAAAGCATTGCCAAATTTAAAATGGTTTTCAGTATTTTTACTGTTCACAGGCAAGATCAACTCAACTAACATATTTTTTGGTAACGCAACGCCCCCCCCCCCCCCCAAAAAAAAAAAAAAACCTTAACTGGAGAAGCAAGGAGCAATTAACAGCCTTCACATACTGAAAAACAAATATTTGTAAATTATAACAATAATATTTGCATTATCATTTCAAAAGTTCACAGCAGTATTACTGAAATAAATTGTTTGGGGGACAGTAACCTTTGTGTCATTGTACAATTCTGTACATCATGATACTAAGGGCATTTTGCAGTATACTTTTACTACTGCAATAGTACTGCACCTAAAGTAGTTTTTTTGTACATGAATCCACATTTGAAGTAGATTACAGTTTCTGACTTCTTACTAATTTTCAGTATTACCTGAGATCAGCAGAGAACTCTCAGGAAACGAGGAAAGAAAAAAGCACCCCACAAAATCTAACCCCACCCCTGATAACAGCATCAAAGCAGACCCAAATCAGGGCAACAAAACCCAGTCTCAAAACTCAAAGGAGCCCAGCTCTACTCAGCTAGGAAATAAGAAAGAAGAGACTGCTGAGAAGAAAAAGCCATTAACCCCTTCCGGGGAAAAAGAACACTCTCATGGAAATATTGTGAAGGAAACGATTAGTGGTAAGTAGCCTAAATATAGCTTCAGTAATTTCATTTTGTAATGTTATTCCAGCATTCAGGATTTTCAGTGCAAAAATATATTGCATCCTAAAAAGTGATGCAACCAAATCTTTGTGGCAACCAACACTCATGTTAACGGATTGGGGTGTTATGAACTGACACACTTGTACTGATGAATCAAATGTTTAAAAAAATCAAGCATGCATCTTATGCAACACATTTACATTTTTTTGTGCTTTAAGTGTTGACCACATAAATGGCAGAGTAAAGTATATAAATGATAAAATGTATATACAATCTATTGCATAAGATTTATGTTTAGTATATTGGGCAGGTTTGGGCTGTACTGCAGCCTACTTCAAGGAGTCAGCTTTTGATGAACACCAAGCCAGTCTCCTCAAGTTTCTGTTCCCTCTGTTGTGGTTTTGATCTTTGCCAAAAAGGGAAATCCATTAAAAATTATTTAACTCCTTTTGGCAGTGTATCTCTTCCTGTGGGGTATAAATGTTTTCGCACTTCCTTACAATATTGCAAAACCCCCTGATTTCTCTTTAGACAAGCCAGAGAAAGACAGCATTATCGATGAGGAAGGGAGCGAGCCAAAGAGACAGCCTCCAAAGCAGGCCAAGAGAGCCCCTTCCCAGGTGAAATATAAAACAAGGAACCAGTTGCTAGAGGAGGAACTGAGCAGAATCAAAGCTCGTATGAACATGACCTGTAGTGCAAACTTACTAAAACGACCTCAAAGGTGAGTTCACAAAGCTCTTCAAGGCTTCAGAAGATTCATAGAAAATAATGTGTTGTTACAAAGTTCAATTAATAACAATGTAATTACAAAGCACCTATAGTATATTTACTGTATTAAACCCCAAACTTACCATGAATTAATCATATTAAGTGTGGCCTCCAGTCTTTATTTAAAGACCATGTTTATTAAAAAAAACACCAGTTAATACAACCCCCCCCCCCAAAAAAAAAAAAAAAAAAAAAAACAAAACCATAACCAAACAACTGAGCATAACTCCATGTTTCCTAAGGACTTTCAAGTTGTTCGTTTCTCAGTTTCGATACATTCGCATTGAATTTCCTCCTTTCAAACAAGTAGGAGTTATTTAAAGACTGCAGTGAAATGCTTTGAACACATGGACCTATTGTATGTGTGTCCAATGTATTATTAAGTGATGTGTGCTTCGCATGAATGTGTTAATATTAAAATAAATAATATATACTTAAAAAATAACTTAAAATAGAGTATTAAATTAATTGTACCCAATATGTCTGAGACCTTCCAATATTTTGTGGATTCTTGCCTGGGCGTGTCCAAGAGATTACATCAGAGGTGATGGACAAAGCTCTAAGTGATGCTAGTTCAGGCTGTGCAGTGTACGCAGATACTTTAAAAAAAAAAAAAAATTAAATACAATATTTTAAATAGAAGAGCAATGTTTTCTAAATGAAAAAGTCAAATAGGAATTACGTTGTGAATTCCCAGGTCTTCCTTCACTGGGTGTGTGTAATGCCTTCCTAATTAGCTAAGGTTTTGGGGCTAATAGGACATTTTGATTGCTGTGCAAATTTAGAATTATTATTAGAGTGATTATACTTGTCAGAGGCTTTGTATAATATTTCTTCATTACGAACTGATTTTAAAGTGAGCTTTGTAATCATCTGAGCTCAAGACAGACCAAAAGTAAACCAATTACCTTTGAATGAGAGCATATTATTACAGTAACCTATGTGATACTAATGCACATAACTAGATGCACAAATACAGAAAATCGGATGTACAGTACATGTCATTTCTCTTCTGGCATATTAATAAAAAAGACATATACCGGTAGTATGTGCCCATTCCAAGCAATCCCATCTGATATAAAGTGCTCTAATCCACAGTTATAAATGTAATTCTTGCTTTATTTTGGGGATCTAAATACATCAGTCGTTGTAGTGTCAAAAAGACTGAATGCGGTTCACCCTAATACGAGAGGATTAACAGATCAGAAATGGATATGATATTTTGGACTGTGAAACTGGTTGTTACTGGGCCATTTCTTCTATCTATGTCCTTTTTATATTTGAATGTCAATGAAGAAATTAAATGTGCTTTTTCTTGTTCATTTATGCACTGTTCTGTAACATAAATACATGTATTCCTCAGCGTTCCTGATTGTTTAATGTGAAGTGCAGCCTCCGTGCCACCATCACGTCTATAAGAATTAGAGTTTATTCTAATAGAAAACAGCTCGATTCCCACAGAAATAGAAGTAATTGACTCAGTAGGAGTCTGCATAAACAACCCCTGTTAATTCTATTTCATACCCAGAATGAGCTTGAAGCATGATTAGATTGTTAAGCCATATATTCTTTGTACTAAAGCAAGAAAAATCAATTTAAGCATGAACACATTTCCAAGATAGGGTCCCCATTGATTTAAAGGGGTAGAGGAGAGATGAATTATCCCCCTGTTGCTTCCCCACCACGTCAGGGGACCCCATTTAAATTAATTGACATTAACTGATCAGCCTTTTGTTTTCTTTGTACTCTGTGCAGGAAATTGTATCATCCATTTGTGTGGAACAGTTTACATCCATATTCAGACACGCACGCTATAGATTATCTTCTACATCTGGTAGGTTGTCTTTATTTTGTGTACCTATGAAACGTGGGCTCTGTCATGTATGTGATAAAAAGCATTTAGCAAAATGTTAATGTTTCAGGGAATGATTGATTTTGAAAAGTTGCTAAGGCCGTTTGTACCCCTATACATACAGTATATGAAATGACTGTATATGTAATATATGTTGAATATTTTTATTTATTTATTTATTTATGTTTGGCTTACACAACAGTTTAAAACTACCTGCCAGTTCCAAAAACAAAAAAACCCAACATTTTCCACACACACACAGCAATTAAACAAAACAGGCGCAGTGTAATAGCCACACTTACTTTTTGATGCCCCATGTGCAGTGTTCCACTGAGTGTGGCTGCAGATGGCTGCATGCGTAAAACACAACCTTATCATTCGCAGCCTGATTCTGGTCACTACAGTTGCAGAGCCAGACTGACCTCTTCTAGAATTGTTGATTCTGAGACATCCTGCAGATCAGACAAGTAAGTACTACAAACAGATATGCATTAAAGATCAGTTTGGTTTTATTGAATAAAGATCCCTTGTGGACTCTATCAAACCAGTGTTCTGAGTGTAACAATTAAACTGTCCCCTTGCAACACTCAGCTCTCAGTGGATGTAAGAAATGCAATTTCAGTGTTGCAGGGAAGGCAGGTTACTGGCTATACCCTGGTGTGCAAGCTGTACTTAATACTTGAGGCAAAAGCTGAGTTCCATAAATTCACCAGAAGAAGAGATACAATATAACTGGATGACATCATGCTCTACTTGGTTGAAATCCAATGACAGTATAATGTTGTCACAGAAACAGATTTTAATTAAGTGTGTTGTAATTTAGGATCTTATCCAAAAAGCTAGCAACATGTTAGAAATGCATTTTCATGTTAGTTCAGCCAAAACAGAAATATCAACTCTGGCATCTCATTGGAAGTAGCATTTCATTCTTATTAGTGTTAATTTAAGAAAATGACAATCTGAAATAAATTAAGTTGGAGAATCTAGCCTAATTAGTACAAATGATCTAATAATAATAATAATGCTTCCCACCCCCCCTCCTCCTCTCTCATTCCCCATTTAGAAATGAAATAAAAAGAACATCTTATAGGGATGTTTCTGTTAGCTTTGCCTATAAGAGGACAGAAAGGTATTTCTACAGCATGCCCGTAATAGCGTGCTGCTTCACCACCCAGCACTTAGGGCCTCGAGGAAGAAAGCATGTGTAACTTACATGGGTCAAACAACAGGCTCTGCAAAGGCCATTAAGGAACCATGATCCATGAGCTCAAAATAAAACAAACCAAAAAAAAAAAAAAACACACAGACTCTTCAAAATTTGCAAATCACAGCTTTTGTTTAAAGAATTTGCTAGGATTTCATTATATATGTTTATTTTATGTTTGAAAAGAAGTTTTTTTTTTCAGTGAAGAAAACTGTTGTATAAAAACAGCCATTGTCCAAGTGCAGCTGTTACAGCCTTTTTTTTTTTTTTTTTTTTTTTAAACAGGAGATGAAACATTGCAGACAACAGATGTTTAATATATTCCTTAAGTACAAAGTACATGATTTACATAAGAGGAAATTCTGAAACTGTATTGGGTAAACATTTTAAATATAGCAACTAGTGTCTCATTTACATTAAAACCTGCAGCGGCTACTTTGAGTCCATATATACACATTAACTCAGTCCTTATTTTACACTTTTGTAAGCTTTCTGCTAAAATCATGCAGTAATAAAAGTCAATTGATAAAGGCAAAATATTTTAACTACGGTAAACATTTCTAGTGTTTTGGGGTGTCCAGTTACAACATTCTGATCTGTGTGTAACTGAAATTTACATTCATTAAAAGTTTTAACCTGCGAGTTATTTAAAGTCTGCTTTTTTATGAATGGTATTTATGGAATGGTTCTAGACAGCTGTAAGCTTCTATAAATAACTCATGAGTTCAGACTTGAGTAGGGCCCAAAGTCCCAGCGTAATAAGAAACACATATGTATGAGACTCTCAGTAACCTTTAAAGTGTAGTTTCTCAAACTTTATGCATTAGGTTACACACAAGTCAAATACAACTTTTCTTTTGAATTGTTTATTACCAAAATACAAACAGCAAAGTCATAACAGAAGACTAACTCCTATGAAGCAAAATAAATTATTCTAACTTTACACAGCACTCCCCCCCTCCCCCAAGGTAGTTACAAGATGTACTATATTACACACCTTGCTTTGTTAACAACGAAAAGCCATGTCAGTTCAGATAAGAACTTAGGTTATACAACTCCTTTTTGGCACTAAGGCATGCAGCTTAATGTGCTGAATTAACTTATAAATACAAACCTATTTCCAACTACGTACAGTGTAAGAATAACCAACAGTATTTCAGACAGTTGTGGAAGTGCTATACTTTGGCTAAAATGCATTCTTAGTTTTTTTTTTTTTTTTTTTTTTTTTTTTTTTAATATAATAAGATATTTGAACACTTAAAAAAAGCATCATTTGCAATTTATAATGAGCATTTCTATATAAATTCACACTGTGTTCTCAAGAGGACTAGATGCTAAATGAATATGTTGGAGACTTTTGTAAGACAGAGCTTAATGATTGTAATATGTCTGTGTTATAGCACAAGCTACTTTTAAGATTCAACCAAAAATCTAATTCAGTGTGCTTAATTAATGCAAAATATTTAGGAAGACTTCTGGACTACAGCAGGATTACCAGGTTCAAAACCCAGCTACTTTTACTTTTCTGCAAAACATTTTGCATTTACATTTTTTTTTTTTTTTTTTTTTTTTTTTTTTTTTTTTTACAGAATGATGATTGCATGCATTAGCCAAAGAAAGGTGTTTTTAAAAAGTGTGCATTATTGGAAAGTAGACAAATATGTAAGCTTGGAAGGATCGAAATAGACTGAAATAAAAAGGGGATTAAACAGTTTAGAAATCACACCCACCTCCACATTGGGTTTAATCAACAGGTCGCTAAAATAAAATACATTAATTACAATAATATTAAGGCCGGTATGCATTTACATGGGTTATTGGAAGAAGAATGCTAAAATATCTATTTATCCACATCCTTGATTTTACGTGATGGAAGATTCAGTCTTTTAAAACTTGGTGGCTGTTTCAGCACCCTAACTAAATGAATGGCATTCAAAACTTAACTAATTTTGTATCATACACTACACACAAGAATAAGGCAGTACCAACTAGAACATTTCAGATGGTCAAGCAAGAATGCTGTTTAAAGACTTATGCACAACAAGCATTGTGTATATAAATCCCACAGCATGACACAAAGTAACAGACGACCTAACTGATTCAGAAATGTAGATTTTACAACCAATTCAGCCCCCCCCCCTTTAAAGTAATCAATAACAAAGTGTCAGTATTGCCAAGGCAAATGTGAGTTGAGCACCAATAATATCTTAATTTTGTCAGTTTTATTTGGATTAAATGGTTTTTTTTTTTCAAATCAAAGGTAGACAAGAGGTTCTTTGAGGCACCAAAAACAAAACAGTACCTTTAATAGTGTTTCCTACTGTGGAGATGTACGCTAATTCTGAAGATGAGTGATTATACATACAGTGCCTATAGAAAGCCTACACCCCCTTTCAAAATGTTCACCTTTTGTTGCCTTCTAGCCTGGAATTAAAATGCACTAATTTATATATATATATATATATATATATATATATATATATATATATATATATATATATATATATATATACATATATATATATTACATACATACTGTAAACATATTCTAAACTTTGTAGAAAATTAATTAAAAATAAAAACTGTAATAGCTTGGTTGGATAAGTGTCCACCCCCCTTGCAATAGCAATCCTAAATTAGCTCAGGTGTAACCAATCACCTTCAAAATCACACACCAAGTTAAGTGGCCTCCACCTGTCTTAATTGTAGTGAGTCGCATGATTTCAGGATAAATTCAGCAGTTCCTGTAGGTTCCCTATGCTGGGTAGTGCATTTCAAAACATAAACTCAACCATGAGCACCAAGGCGTTTTCCAAAGAACTCCGGGACGAAGTTGTTGAAAGGCACACATCAGGCGATGGGTATAAAAAAATAACATATCCCTTGGAGCACGGTCAAGACGATTATTAAGAAGTGGAAGGTGTATGGCACCACCAAGACCCTGCCTAGATCAGGCCATCTCTCCACACTGGATGACTGAGCAAGGAGGAGACTGACCAGAGAAGCTACCAAGAGGCCAATGGCAACTTTCAAGAGCTACAGGCTTTTATGGCCAAGACTGGTCAAAGTGTGCATGTGACAACAATATCCCAAGCACTCCACAAATCTGACCTGTATGGTAGGGTGGCAAGAAGGAAGCCATTATCAAGAAAGCCCACCTTGAATCTCGTTTGATGTAAAAAAAAAAAAAAAAAAAAACACAAGAGAGATTCTGTAGCCATGTCACAAAAAGTTTTGTGGTCTGACAAAAATAAAATGGAACTTTTTGGCCTAAATGCAAAGTATAAAATGTAAACCCAACACAGCGCATCACCCAAAGCACACCATCCCTACTGTGAAGCATGGTTGTGGCAGCATAATGTTATGGGGATGTTTCTCATCTGCAGGGACTGGGACACTTGACAGGATAGAAGGGAAAATGAATGGAGCAAAGTACAGAATGACCCAAAGCACACAGCCAAAGCTACACTGGAGTGGCTAAGAAACAGAAAGGTAAATGCCCTTGAGTGGCCCAGTCACAGCCCCGACCTAAATCCAATCGAAAATTTGTGGCATGACTTGAAGAGTGCTGTCCAACGCTCCCCAAGGAACTTGACAGAGCTTGAACAGTTTTGTAAAGAATGGTCAAGTATTGCCAAATCTAGGTGTGCAAAGTTGGTAGAGACCTATCCCAACAGACTCACAGCTGTAATTGCTGCCAAAGGTGCTTCCACCAAGTATTAACTCAGGGGGGGTGGAGACTTATCAAATTATGATCTTTCAGTTTTGTATTTTTAATATATAATATTTTTCTCAATAAAAACTTCTCCCCTTAAGAGTGTGGAGTATAGTGTGTAGATAAGTGGAAAAAAAAAAAAAAATCCTCATTTAAATGCATGAAACTCTGAGGCACTGACACAACAAAATGTGAAAAAAGTTCAAGGGGGCATAGACTTTCTATAGGCACTGTATTTGTGTGTGCGTGTATAATAAATTATATATTATATGGCTATTTTAACGGAATAAAAATACAAAATCACAGTGGTCTTGTCCTATTTCTTGAGAGTGTGACCTATCTTGGTGCACTTCACAAACTGGAAGAGGCAATTGTGAGTCCACATAGACTTCTTTCACACACACACACACACACACACACATATATATATAAATAAAAATAGGCCTACTATATATACATATTTCTGAGAACTAAAATACTTCTTAGAGTATTCCACTCCTTAATGGAATCAATAGTTTACTAACTTGTATTAGCTATACTAAACATGTGCAATTTAATGCAACTTTAAAAGTATTACTTGCAGCCAACTACAATAAAACTGAAACTTTGTGCCTTGTGACAAATGTGCAACTGTCTTATTTGGATTTTATTTAATAATTTAAATACCTGAAATATTCTAAATGAAAATACTGCATGTTGAAGCACAGGTACAGTGTGTGTACAGATGGGTCTTTAGGGCAAGGATCCCTGTCATTATGTCTTGACAGATGAATAGCACCATGAAGACAATGCAAAGGTGCATTGTTTACATTGTTTTTTTTCAATAAAACTGAAAACTACATGCATAAATAGAAAATAAATAATAAATACCAAGGTATTTACACACTAAATCACTGAAATACACAATCTGCATATTTTGTATGAGATATTTACAGCTGTAGTACATCCCAACGTTGCCTAGAGTATGTTACAGTCACCTGTAAAAAGCTGCCTTTATCAACTTAAAAAAACCATGATTGCTTATTAACATACCTGTGTTTTTACAATGAGAAGCTGGTTTTATGAAGAAAACTATTTACTTTTTTTTTTTTTTTTTTTTTTTTTTTTTTAATTACACCAAAACTACACAAATATAAAAGACTGCAGTTTAACCTTCAGCTTTTTGAATTTTAAATCTAGAAGTTCAGTGTACTCATTTTCAAAATCTGAATTGCTCTCTGTTATGTGGAAGTCTAGAATCTGTACACAATAAAAGGATCGCCAGCATAGCTATGGAAAGAGGTCAATCTTATATTGTTTTCAGACATGAAAAAGAGTAATCTTGTCAAGTTTTGAATACAGTTTAAAAACAAAACAAATACAAAAACACAGTATTATAAAAAACCCTGCAAACAAAACAGATACACCTAAAAGGTCTTATTAAAACAGATCTAACCTGCCTGCTTTTGCGTAAAGCTAAAGCAGTGCATTGCAGTCTACTGTGTGCTGCGCTGGGGCTCCTGGGAGCTTCGTTCCCTGTTCAGAATGATATTAATGATCTCGCCCTCATGCTTCTTCATATGCTCCATCAGGTGCTCTTTGCTGGTGGATTCAAACCCACAGATACAGCAGCAGAAAAGCAGGACGCAGTACTCTGACCCTGCCCGGGACTGACTCACACTTTTTTCTGAGCTGGTTTTTGTTGTAGAGCTGGATACCTGTGATGGTTCTATAACTCCTGTGTCCTCCTCTGAAGCCAAGGATGGCGTTTCAGGATCCAGCATCAACTTCTCTGCAAGTCCAGACATAGCTCTCTCAACAGGTTCACTCATTTTTGGTACAGGGCACTGAGACCTGCAACCAGGATCGAATATTCTATTTTATACATTGTGGGCCATACTAATGCAGCATTGGAGATTTGAACTGTTCTGTGTGATTACGTAGATATATCAACAGAATGTAGTGCAAGAAAAATTAAGCTTTCAGTGGCGTGCGTGCGTGTGTATATTATATAACATATACACACCCACACCTTGTGGTATATTCTTCTTGACCCTTCATAAATAAAAAAAAACACAGGGAGCTGTAGGTAAATGTCCCTCCCCTCTCCCCTATGATTTATGCATTAGGAATTCTAACCTTACCCCCACCATTTTATGATTCTCCATTTATCACCTACCTGCTGCTTTGTGAAATTGCTTCATTAATAGCCTTGTTTACTTGCTCATAGTTATAATTTTGGTCACCAGCGTGCTTCCACATATGAGACTTCAAAGAAGGGGGGTGGCTACATACATAGCCACACAGCGAGCATCTAAAGAAACAAGACAAAAATCAACAAATCCACATACACCAAAACTGGACTTATAAGGTAACACTGAATTCGCTTAAATCGCAGTTCGCAAGAGTGCTACATGATGATTTGTAGCAGGATAAATCGAAGGTGTGTTACTGTAATTGTGTGAGTCTCAAGAAACATACTGGTACTGTTCCATTAGCTGTACTGCTTGATGCTCCTGTGGATGGCGTCTCATATGGCTTTTTAAACTGTTCATGTTTGTTGTGGCGAAGTCACAGCTGCTGCACCTACGAGCAAGCACACATGAAGTCTCCAGATTAATCTATCGGACAGATATGCCTCGGCACTGGACACATATGCAGGGCAATTCATAATTCATGCAACATTATCAGCACATGGAGGATGACATGCAAAGGTAAAATGTCTGACAGATGCACACTGACACACTGTTCAGCCACCAGAGGGTTGTTCAGGTATGAAGAGGCTGGATGCCTACAATTCCTCAGTACTCGCAGCCTCTACTCTGCAAATTACATAAATAATTCTGTGCATTGCTAGCCAAGTTTAGGTATCCAGAAATGAAGCCACTATTGCTGCTGCCTTGTGATCATTGGCAGCATAGCTCCTAATGGCTAAAAATACCGTAAAAAGTATTGTGTTACAATTACATTTTTACTTAGACTCGGTACAGTAATCATTTCATACAATAACACGATTTGTACTCCAGTACAAAGTCGCATCTCCGACCCCCTGTGGACTGGGGAATAGGCGGATATCTGAAAAAGTCAGATTTGCGAACATCTATAGAAAATGAACATTTACACATGCATAAATAGGTTAGTGAACAAAAAAACTCAAACTGCTTTAAACACGGGGGAATTCCTTGCCTTAAAAGTAAGCAAACAAACAAGATTAATTAGGCTACAGTTATGCTATGCGGTTTACTATAAGCCATCTCCAAGCAAAGCTTTAAAAAAACAAAACAAAAACAAATGGTAACTGTACAGTAACCTGCAACTGATGGCTTCTTTCCTAACTCTAGAAGTCCCTGCCTCCCTGGTTCTGCTTTCTTAATATCTCTGTCACGGTACTTTGCGCTCTTTCTTGATATTGTCAACACCCGATAAGCAGCTTGGTTTGAATATTGCTTCGATTATTTTAAACAAACAGCCGGTAAGCATCGCGTTTATGAAGCTTGCTTTAATTCAAATGCATTTAAAAGCTACAACGCCACGCTGCCAGTATCTGCAGCCCTGCACTCCATCATATAAAAACACAAAGCTTTCTCGACTTTTGTATTGAAATGTCACTGCTAAACACAGCTCGTCTTTCTTAAATGGGAACCCACCAAATTGATCGTGGTTAATTGATCAGGGCGTTTATGTGACGGTTGGATATGTGACATTCCACTGTAGTTTGATTTCAACATATAGTTTATTTGCTTTTGCAACAATTCCTTTTGTTTTATCGAGGGAGAGAGCTCCAATTCAATAAACTTCTGGCTGGGAAAATCGTTTTAGGAAAATTGAAATAGACAGTTTATGTGGAACAATACTTACTTGATGCCAAACACAAAGTATGTCTGTTTGTTGCATCAATTTGTATTTAACCAAAGATCCCGTCCTCAGACTAAAAGTTAACTGAATTGGACACTCTGTCCTTTACAAACCTGTACGGCTTATCAGAGTTGTGGATTCTCCTGTGGTTCCGAACACCAATGTATGTCGAGCTTGTGTAAGCACAGACATCACACTTATAGACTTTCTGGGTAGAGGCCAGATCTAGAGGAAATAAAAACAAAAGTGATCATTTTCAATTGAATGTTCTCATGATAAACTACTACCTTGCATAGGAATCGACAATGAGAAAATGAACAGTACAACAGGCAGATACATGAGGGAAATGCTCTACAATACTACTGAACAAGTTGTTAAAGCAATCTGACTGTTCCGTACACCTGAGGTTTCAGAGGCTCCGATTATGCCAAAGTTGAAATTCCAAATATACTATTTCAACTTTGCTGATTTCTCCACTTACTCCATATTTAAAAATTACCTTCTTCTGTGTATTTATCTTCAGATTCTTCAGCAACAGGCACGATGCTCTCATTAACAGACGACAGCGCAGGCAAAGTATCGGGCAGACCATGTTGTTCTCGTTCGTGATTCCTCAGTTGGCTCTGAAATTTTATTCATATAGGAGGTTAAAAAACACACTTTAGAACAAATACCATTAACCGCACCCAGCAATGAAACAAATAATCAATAAATGGTCCTGGATAGAAATGATAGAAATTTGCTGGAGGTGGGCACAATTTTTGGCTTTGTCCAACACATACAACTTTGTGAAGAAGTACTATTTAAAAAAAAAAAAGTGTGTTTCTACCTTGTAATAAAAGGTTTCTTCACACTGCTTGCAGTGGTACATCCTAGTTTTGCAGTGATTGATCATGTGGTTCTCGAGATCCTTGCTGTCCTCTGCAATGTGTTCACAGATGGGACACTGGTAAGGCTGCCTCTGTCTATGTACCCTCAGATGCTGTTTGATGTAGCCCTTGTTGCCACTGGTGTAGAGGCACAGGCGGCACCGGTATGGCCGATCACTTTCAGGAATATACTCCACCAGGTTGCCCCCTGGCAAACTTGCGTCGCTGCTCAGTTGGCACTGAGCATTATCCTGCAATTCCTTCAAAATATCTTCATCCGAGGTGTTCTGATCAGTCCGTTCTCTCAGCTTCTCAATCACCGTGAGCAGTGACATGCTGATTCCCATTCGGACCGGCACCTCCGACAGCCCAGGCTTGACCTTCTGCAACTCCAAGTCGACCGGTGCAGTGCCGGCCCGTTTCAAATCGACAAAATCCTCAGAGGTATTATTAATAGCAGATATTACTTTGTGTTGGACTGCATTGGTTATATCGATGTATCTTTGACCAGTATCAGGGCTCTGCGTGCTCAACTCAACAATGCTTTTAATACTGGCCACCGGAGTTCTTGTGGGCATAGCAACAAGGACTTCAGCAGCCAAGGAGTGCAACCTCAATGACTCTGAATGTGTCCTTCTCCGGACTGGGGGGGCGTTTTCATCAGCCACTGTCGATTCTTTAGCCTCCTTGTCCTCGCACTGTTTCTCATTGGTGCAACAATCTATGATCACCTCTTCAGCAGCAACAGTACCTTTGCTGGCATTATAAACCTCTGGAGTGTCCTCGTAATAAGTCATCTCGGGCTCATCAGAGATGAGCCTTTTCTCTATGTCGGGGCTCATCAGGAACTGCTTGCTGGCTCCTACTTCTTCAGCCCCAGGAAGACGCTCCACTATGACATTGACATGTCCTACTCTGTTGGGGCTGCAGCTGATTATCTTTTGCGCCGAAGAGAGAAGGCTATCCGAGGTGGCGTTATCCTGTTCCAAATCAGCAACAGCCTGTTCCTCAACTACTTCCTCCTGGGATGTTGCGCTTGCGACCTTCGGTAGACACACTTCCTCTGAGATTTGTTGAACAGTCTGGCCAATAATGGGCTTTCCATTGTCGTCTGTAGCAGAGGTGCAAAGCTGTAGATGAAATGGAGGAGTGCTGTAGAGGTCTGCTGGTTTGCTTACTGGAGCCAGCACAACAACAGCTTCATCAGCTTGAGGCAGTGGCTCTGCAGGGAGGCTAGTAGGCTCCAATTCATCTTCGAATATAGGGTAGGAGCAATCGACTTCGCCGGCATGCTTCCATGCGTGCGTCTTCAACATTCTCTGCTGACCACAGGTGTAGCTACAGATCAAGCACCTGTACATACCATACTGCTCATACGTGTACCATTTTTTTTTCACATGGTCTCCCACTGAACTCTCCAGATTTCCTTTGACCTCTTCATCTTCCATGTTAATCTGCAAGCTTCCAAGGCCCCCTGCGTAAGCGAAACCTTTCCCGGCTGCCGCTGAGAGATTCAGATTCTGAAGCTCATGATTTTCCACTACACTTGTGTGCATCTCCTCACTATCTAAGTGAATCTTGACATGGGCTTCCAGTTCCTCTTGCCGTTTGGACATGAAGCAGCATTCGGAGCACATCAATATGACCTCATTTTGCCGGTCATGTAGTCTTATGTGCTCCTTCAACAGAGGCAGGGTTGGGGAAATGAATTTGCAGAGGCTGCACTGGTAGCAAGTGACTGTCCTGCTACTGGTGTCCGGCAGGTCCTCTGATAAATAGTATTCCTCCTGCACAACAGATGGTACATTTTGCCCAAGTGTGTCCGAGTCTTTTGCCATTTTTGCTGGGATTTCACAGTTCTCTTTGGTCTCGAGAACCACAGATTGATACAGGTGAGGACGCTTCTTGCCCGCTAGGGTACATCTCCTCTTCCTTTTGTTTTCCACTATCTTGCTTAGTTTTTCTATGACCTGGATGAGAGAGTCTGTAGCTTTCTGTTTTTGTTTGCCATCGTTGTCCTGCAACCGGGAGCCCACAACACTGTCAGGTATTAGAACTGCTTCTTGCCCCCTGCTGTTTGGCACCAGCACAGCAATACTGCTGCTTTCCTCCATACCTGAAGTACCTGAAGCAATGAACATAGTGTTAGAGTTTTGTCTATTTTACTTTTAATAATAATCTTTTAATAATCTTTATTTTTATAGCGCGCCT